>NC_082694.2:9045957-9660556 GCF_949987515.2 Delphinus delphis | reverse complement strand
AGAAATGCAAATCAAAACTACAATGAGATATCATCTCACACCAGTCAGAATGGCCATCATCAAAAAATCTAGAAACAATAAATGCTGGAGAGGGTGTGGAGAAAAGGGAACCCTCTTGCACTGTTGGTGGGAATGTAAATTGATACAGCCACTATGGAGAACAGTACGGAGGTTCCTTAAGAAACTAAAAATAGAACTACCATACAACCCAGCAGTGCCACTACTGGGCATATACTCTGAGAAAACCATAATTCAAAAAGAGTCATGTACCACAATGTTCACTGCAGCTCTGTATACAATATCCAGGACATGGAAGCAACCTAAGTGTCCATCGACAAATGAATGGATAAAGAAGATGTGGCAATATATACAATGGAATATTACTCAGCCATAAAAAGAAACAAAATTAAGTTATTTGTAATGAGGTGGATGGACCTAGAGTCTGTCATACAGAATGAAGTAAGTCAGAAGGAGAAAAACAAATACCGTATGCTAACACATATATATGGAATCTAAAAAGAAAAAAATGGTTATGAAGTACCTAGGGGCAGGATAGGAATAATGACGCAGATGTAGAGAATGGAGAATGGACTTGAGGACATGGTATGGGGGAAGGGTAAGCTGGGACGAAGTGAGAGAGTAGCATTGACATATATACACTACCAAATGTAAAATAGATAGCTAGTGGGAAGCAGCCGCATAGCACAGGGAGATCAGCTCGGTACTTTGTGACCACCTAGAGGGATGGGATAGGGAGGGTGGGAGGGAGTTGCAAGAGGGAGGACATATGGGGATATATGTGTATGTATAGCTGATTTGCTTTGTTATAAAGCAGAAACTAATGCACCATTGTAAAGCAATTATACTCTAATAAAGATATTTAAAAAAAATTATTGAGTTGTATCAGCAGTTTGCTTACTGCAGCTTTCCTTGCCAATGTATTAAAAAGCCTTTAAAAATTTGGACCAATTATATTGCATTTGTGCCCATTATCAATTCAAGATTTAAAAGGCTATAATTAGGGCTTCCCTGGTGGCGCAGTGGTTGAGAATCTGCCTGCTGATGCAGGGGACACGGGTTCGAGCCCTGGTCTGGGAAGATCCCACATGCCGCGGAACAACTAGGTCCGTGAGCCACAACTACTGAGCCTGCGCGTCTGGAGCCTGTGCTCCGCAACAGAGGCCGCAACAGTGAGAGGCCCGCGCACCGCGATGAAGAGTGGCCCCCACTTGCCGCAACTAGAGAAAGCCCTCGCATGGAGACGAAGACCCAACACAGCAAAAATAAATAAATAAATAAAAATTTAAAAAAAAAAAAAAAAAAAGGCTATAATTATTCTCTAAGGTTTCTGAAGTCCTTTGGACTACTCCAACTCAGATTAGTGGAGACTGGATAGATTAGATAAATGCATAGCTACAAGTTCTTATTTCACTTAATTTTGATGTGTGATACTTGTTGATAAATAGCTATTTGTAGGAATCTGCATTTCTTGTAATGGGTTTGATAAATGAATTGTAATTGTATCTACAAATAAGTTAATTATGTGTGAATTTTAACGAACTTTTAGGCCTCATGTTTTGGGGCAAATCCGTACATCATCGTCTTCCCCTGAGATAGCAAAAAGTAGTTGTAGACTGAGAACAATTTTGTCTTGTTTCTTGCTTCCTTGCAAAGACAGAACTAGATACATCGTGTACAATCATTTCTTTATTCTGTGCCTGCTTTGGATTCTTATATGTACTTGGAAGAATTTCCCCCCCAGATTGAATTTTTTCCTGTCTGCTCATTTTCCCAGGACTGCTCTTTTTGGGCGATAGAAAGCTTTTCCAGTGTTTTGACACAGGCAATATGTGCTGCCTAGGGTGGTACCTTAAATAGTGCATTACATTAAAATTTGTTTCTACATTACTTCCTAAGAGTTACTGGGCAGTTTTCTTTGGCTGTCAGGAATATTTAGAGAGAGGACGGGAAGAGGGCTAAGGTTCATGGCACCTACTGCATCAGCCCCGCTGAGCTCTTGTGCATATGGTGGTGCCTGCCCGCCTCAGGAATCAAGAGTAAATTGCCTCTCACCTCTGATTCTGTGGCCAGGTGCTGTCCAAAGACCTTCCCCTGGATTTCTGAGAACTCTTAGGGGAGGGGGGATACCCTTCTATTCTCCTTGCCCCCTGGGATCCTCTGTTTGCCTGGCTCTGTGTCTAGTTTTTCCATGATAGTCTGGATGAAAATTCAGCTCCTCTCTTTATTCCCTCCCACCATCCTCCTCACATACTCTTCATGAGGTGTGATATTTTTTTAAAAAAATATTTATTTTGGCTGCCCCGGGTTTTAGTTGTGGCGTGCGGGATCTTTAGTTGTGGCATGCAGGATCTTTTTAGTCGTGGCATGTGGGAATCTTTCAGTTGCGGCACGCATGCAGGATTTAGTTCCATGACCAGGGATCGAACCCTGTCCCCTGCATTGGGAGTGTGGAGTCTTAACTGCTGGACCACCAGTTAAGTCCTCATTAGGTGATATTTTAATAGCTGCTGCTGAGCCACTGGAGGAGGAAAGAGTGACATACATTCTCCCTGGTTCCTCCCTTCTGTTTCTTCCTTTTGCCTCCTGAAGCTTCTCAACATTTCTTTTCAAGAGCAAAGCCTGCCACTGAGTCTCCCCTCCAAGCCTGACAGCTGTGTCTTGTCCTTGGGGTTCATTGAGCTTCTTGGACCTGCTGGTTTATAGTTTTCATCAAATTAGTAATACTTTCGCCATTATTTCTTGCTCACAGGTCTACAGGTCAACTGCAGATTGATTAATTGAGGAGGGACGTGTCCTCCTTTAACTAGTGCTCTCCAGGATATAGTTCTATTGTGGCCGTCAGCATGAGCAATGAGCACAAGCGCCAGGCCAAGCCATGCAGCCCTACTTACGGCCTCTGCACATGTCACACCCACTCATATTCTGTTGGCCAAAGCAAATGACATGACCAAGTCCCACATCAAGCAGATGAGGACATCTACTTCACTCACACCGAGGTGGGGAGGGAAATGAATATTTGCTAAACAGTAGTGCAAAAGCTCTCACAATGTTTTGTTCTTGCATGATTCTTTTTCTGGCTCTGGCAAACAGCGTTTGCTGGAAAGTGAATCAACTTTGGAGTCAGACCTGGATTCAAACCCTAGTTAGTTTTGCCACTAACTACTTGTGTGACTTTAGGTAAGTTACCTAACCTTTCTGAGCTATGTTCTCTTAGTTGTAAAAATGGGAAAAATCACATTTACCTCATATGATTGTTGGGGGAGTTAAGGCATATAACACCCATGGTAATGTTTAGTACAAAAATGACATTCAATTAATATTAGTTTCCTTTTAGGATTCCAAGTGGGCTTTTATTGTAGACATTGGCTCTAGAAAGTAAAATAATCCAACAGGACAGTGAGCATTTTCAGACTAGTTATGATACTAACCAGTTTATTCGCATGCATAGTGATGGATGGGAATCGGAATTTGGAAGTAGGAAGTGAATACTGTACTGATTAGCTGCGTCCCGATTGGAGGTGGATCCATTTCCAAGGTTTATATTAAGGGTAGGTGACCAGGACCTTTCTAGAGGAAATCAGGAGCACCTGTTCATCTACTAGCAGTGGTACCTAGGATTATACTGTGGGGCCCTTTCTCGGCATGACTTTCCCCCACTTCCCTATTGTCAGATTGGGTGCAGTGAGAGGTGTGAATGGTGCAGGAATATTTGTCAGTTGGATGTGGTAATTTTCAGTTCTCGGAAGCTTTCATGATTGGATGGGATGGATTGTTCTGCATGGGAGCTGGGTTATTGCTGACTTGGGAAGGAACTTTAACTGCTGGTCCTTTCCAGGGACTGTATCTTTAAGGGGTACAGTCCTAATTCCATGGGAAGCTGCTCCTTAAGTTAGGAAAGCCTTGTGGGCCCAGAGTGAGGGGTCTACGTAGTGGTCTGGGGGCTCCCTCTCAGGAAGGAAAGAGGCTTCTGATCTCTAGGGTTCGGAGCAGACCTCATCTTTTACTTTGGTTTTTCTCTTCTGTTTTGTCCTCAACATTTTAATTAAACTGAAATAGTAAGTATGGACTGAGAAAATCACATTAGAGTAAAATTTTTCACTGAGGGCCTGGCACCAGCCTAAACAAAAGTCAATCATTTTGGCATTGATGTGGCTAGCTCGAAATCTGGACTCATCGGTGAAGCTGACAGTGGACTCATTTTCCACGCCAGGCTCTTCAGAGTTGAGAATGCAAGACATCCAGTGGTAGGATGAGCACCCAGGCTGATGGCCGTGGTTGGAGCTCTGAGCTCCCATTTCAAGCCAGAGCTGGTATCTTATACCAGAGGAGGAGGAAGGGGGGGGGGGAGGGGAAGGAAGAAGAAGAGGCAGATGCAGACACTTGAGGGGCAGTCTTAACTTTAGCGTGTTTCATATGTACAGCCACACCCACAGCTCAGGACCCCCTCATGGTTCCAGATCAGGGTTAGGCAGCTGAACACCTTTCACTTCTAGCCCCGTCTCCCACCATCAGCCATCATTAGTAGATCTGTGATCGCCTCTTCCTTCTGAGCCTGGACTCCCCTCGGCCAGCTCAGCCCAGCATGCTGGCCAGCCTCTGCTCCTTGAGCAGAAGCGGCAAATAGGTTCAGCTGCTGATCACCATACTTTGCTCATGGGATAAGAGAAAGACTGCAATGAATAAGTAAAAAGGAGTGAGTTTTGGAAAAGATGAAAACTCTAATTTGAAAAGATACATCTACCCCAATGTTCATAGCAGAACTATTTACAATAGGCAAGACATGGAAGTAACCTAAATGTCCATTGACAGATGAATGGGTAAAGAAGATGTGGTACATATATATGATGGAATATTACTCAGACATAAAAAGAATGAAATAATGCCATTTGCAGCAACATGGATGGGCCTAGAGATTATCATACTAAGTGAAGTAAGTCAGAGAAAGACAAATATGGTATCACTTACATGTGGAATCTGAAAAACGGATACAAATGAACTTATTTGCAGAACAGAAATAGACTCAAAAACATTGAAAACACACTTATGGTTACCAAGGGGGGAAGGGTTGGGGAGGGATCAGTTAGGAATTTGGGATTAACAGATACACATGACTATATACAAAATAGATAAACAACAAGGGCTTACTGTACAGCACAGGGAACTATATTCAATGCCTTGTAATAACCTATAATGGAAAAGTATCTGAAAAAGCATATACACACACATATATGTATAGTATAACTGAGTCACTTTGCTGTACGCCTGACATTGTAAATCAACTATACTTCAATTTTCTTTAAATGGGGAAAACAGGAGTGAATTTCAGGTAATAGGAAAAGACAGTGTTTTTCTGAGAGTGTTTTTGTTTGTGTCCAGTACTTCTGGCAAAATGGTGTTAGAAAATCTGTTCTGCTCAACAGTATTATTCTGAAGTCCGAAAATGGTGTAGCTGTAAAAATTGGATGATTCTACCTTTGGAAACTGCAATTTTTTGTGTGTTGGTGGAGAAAAATGCATGAACGAAACTCAGTATTACAAAACCAAAATTTATGTGTTTTAAGGTATGTTCAGGCTGACAGGCTTAAGGAGAATAAACAACCAAGTCCTCATTCTTGGAAGACACTTGTGATCTTTAACTCGATATTTCAGGTTTGCTGGCCCATCACTCAGGCTTGACTTGGCTTCTTTGCTGCTAAGCTCTAATTTAATATAGAAGCACTGACTGGCGCCTGTTTATGGGCTACTGAGAGCAGTTCTCTCAGAGGTCTCCTTTCTGCTCCCTAGACCTCAGTTTAATTCAATGGATGGAGCTGGAGCAGCTGCACGTCCAAAATCGCTGCCACATTCCAGTGTACAAGGCTGAGACTTTGTCTCCGAAGTCCTGCTCCTTCTAATAATGGCTTGCCTTGGATTTCTTGAGACAGTCCTCTTGTTGGCAAAGCATTTATGAAACGCCTTCTGTGTGCTTTAGTGTCTCCCTAGGGGCGAGGAGGAGATTCAGAAGGAATAAAAGACAAGTTTCCTCTTCAGGGAACCCTAAACTCTTAGGATATCAATTATGCTTCTGCTTGATGATTTCCAAGTTGCTCCTTCACAAAAAGGAGGGGATATATGTATACGTATAGCTGATTCACTTTGCTGTACAGCAGAAACTAACACAACATTGTAAAGCAATTATGCTCCAGTAAAAATTAATTAAAAAAAATAGTAAAAGTGGGAAAAAAACGTTGCTCCTTCCCATCACAGCTGCAGGATCTCAGTTTAGGATTTAAGACTTGCCCACCTACACTCAACCCTCTTGTTCCCTTAGTTCACACCTTCACCTAATGTGTAGGAAGGTCTAGTTTTCCCCACCAGAGAGTAAGTCCCTTTAAGGGCAGGGACCCCCTGTATTTTTTTCCCCCATAGTGGGTTTAAATCCTGGGTTCCTTGTTTATTCTTAGCCTGTCACCAGGACCCCTGCACTGCTCACTGGAACCCTCTCTTGGCACCGGGCCGTGGTGGACTCAGCCCAGTTCTTTAGTCACCAAGATAATCAATCTCTTAGAATCACACTGAAATAATCAAGTGGGTTCAGACATCCTGCATCACCTAACAAAACACTGAAGCATAGAGAAATCTCTGAAAAATCTTTTAAAAATTAACTTGAATTACCAGGAAAAAGAGCTAGTGTAGATTCCTGATTACATTTGAATACGCTTGTTCTGGTTTCAAGGTGAGGGATCTACTCCACATATATTACTTGAAAGTGGAGCATTGTGCTGAGCTCTGGGGTTACAATGATGAAAAAAGGGGGTCCCTCTCTTCAAGAAGCTGATGTTCTGGAGCAGCCTACAAGGTGTCAGGGATGTACCAAGGAGAGTAGTTACAAAAAGGGATAAACGTAGTTCTGTCCTCAAAGTAATAACAGTTTGATAAGGGATGCAGTATGCCGATAGTAGAAGCTCAACCCTGGAGAGCTCTCAGAGTTAGTAAAACCCATCGGGCCTGCCCGTGGGTGACCGCCAATCCCAGCACAGGTAGATTACAGCTAAGCAAGCAAGTGTGTGCTACAACTCAGCAGAGTGCAGCTCACCAACCATCATCGTCTACAGATCACAATTACAAACTGGGTGGTTTCCATACCAGGAAGAGATGAGCCTATAAGCCCCTTGAAGGAAACTAAAAGCAACCAGTACATAACAGATGAGGTTTGCTTACACAAATCCTGCATTGTGGTAATTTTTGAGGATATACAAGGACAGTGCTCCACATGGGAAGAGTACGGGGAGGGGGAGTTGGAGACAGACAGACCTGAGGCCGAAGCCTGACTTTATCACTTATTAGCTGTGTGGCCTTGGGCAAGTTCCTTAACTTCTCTGAACTGCAGTTTGCTCATCTGTTAAGTGGGAGTGATGAGCCCTACTTGGGTGATGGCTGTAAGAACAAATGAAGTAGTATGTTTAAGTGCCCAACATAGTGACTGGCACATAGTAGGTACAAAGTCAATTTTACTTTCCCCCCCTTCCTCCCTCTTTTTGTATCAGCAGGAAGCAGCCATTATGAAATACATCTAAAATAAATGACACTCTTAGAAATAGTAGAATATTGTGAACCATATCAATGAGAGTGGCCTGGAACGGGATCTGGAAGATGGTATGTCAAGGACTCTCTGACACCTTGAAGGTCAGACACAAAAAAGAGCTCTGACTCTTTAGGAGCATTTCTTTAGGGCAGAAATAGGGACATCAGGGTATTAGAATACCATTCCCAGAAATCACCCAACTTTTTTGTTTTTTCTCCAAGCATATGCTGGATAGAAATGATAGAAATAAAAGCTTCGCAAACTTTTGTTGCAAGAGACTCACGGGGATGCTTGTAAGAGTCCAATTTCCTGGATTCCCACCCTCAGAGTGAGTCTGGGGTGCGGCCTAGGAATCTGCATTTTGATAAGCTGATGGGGGGTTCTGACACAAGTTCTGAGGACCACACTTTGGGAAGACCACCCTGGAGGGGGAGCCGCTTCAAAGCTCACACTGTTTCCTATTCACTCTGTATTTCCAGTGCCCAGATATCATGGGCGTTGATTGAGTTTTGTTGAAGAAATGAATGAATGGTGACTCTCCGAGAAGATGTCCTGTTGTGAAAAGGATATTTTTAAATGATTGGCTTCCTGGTTTCTAGGTTAGTCTCTTGTGAGTTTAGAGTGAAATAATGAGTCTCCTAAAACTTACTCATTCCTGAATGACCTGGCAGAGCTGGGAAGAGACCCCTCTATGTGAGTGAGACCCAGTCCCCAGTAGCCCATGTGACCTACCATCCCCGAAACAGGTTTCCATTGAGGGCAGGAGGCAGAGCAGATACTAGCGTGGGATCACTCCTGCAAAACAACAGTCCTAGCCTTACTGTTTCTCTCTTGGTTCAGAGTTGGTTGACAGAAATCAGTGAGCAGCCCTGTGAGCATCTTATAATTCTTTTGGGCACTGTAAGTCCCTTAGAACCGAAAGAAGTGCAGGCCTTTTATGTGATTAGGAAAGCTGAAAAACAAAAACTTTGATAACTTTGCTCTAAAGGAAACTCATAAAGTTCCTTCGAATTTACCATTTCATTAAAACACTTACTTTTGAGTTGGTGTCTTCTGAACGGCATTAGCGATTCTAAATAGAATAGATTTATCCAACTAAACTTTATTCGTGGGCATTTGGGGCATTTTCTCTTTAGATATTGCTTCTCTATTCTTGTGCCTGTGTCTTTATCACCTGTTTGCTAGTAGCCCACAGAGTCTGGGGTCATGCTTCTTATTGAGTTTTGTGGAACACTTGCTCCCTACCATGGGGAGAAGAGTTATGGTTTATATACAGGTTTTCTATGTGAATATTGGACAATTAGACTGCATTCCATTTGCACTTTACAGTGTTATACTTAGAAGAAAGAGGCCCCAGGAGATGGTACCATAGCCGCCTATTAAGAGTTGTCCATACTTGATATTTGAAACTGCTTTTAAGGCATCATGATGTTTGTGAAACACATATATTCCTTGTCCCAAGAAAATATTAGACATTTATCAAGATGGTGAAATGACTCTATTTGCTTTAAATTCATTAATGGTTAATTTCCATAGAGTGAGACTGAGCAAAATATCTTAATATGTAATTAAAACAAGGAACTGGGAATGCTTCCATTACAACAAAAACTACTGATTTCACCACTTTCAATCCCTTTATGGATGTAATATACACCCTTTTACCAGATGCATATTGTAATTTTAGGTCTCTGGGGATTTTAATTACCTCATTGTTTATTATTATTTTTAAATGTTATATCACTTTCTGAAAATAGAGGTGCTGTGTTTTCCTGAAAATACTGCCTTTTATAGTCATATTCAACTCTTTCAGGTCCTGAAGACTGAGTAGGCATTTAGGGCTCAGGCAGTCAGCAGAGTCTCCACCCAGGGGGGCCAGTTCTTCCCCCAGGAGTCCCGGCGATGGGGAAAGGGCCACAGCAGGACTCAGGGGGTGGTCTGGGATTCACGGTTGCTGAGGGTGGTTTTAATTTAATTTAATAGCCCTTCCCTTCCTGCCCCTGGTATTGCTAATATTTCAGATATGGGGGTGAGGGGGTGGGGACCTTGCCTTGCTGTGGCACGAGGACCTAAAAAGAAATGACTTACTGCTCTAGGGCATGTCACTGTTAATGTCTGAAACACCTAGGGTATAGCCATATGCTCAAATGATATAAGTCTGTTACCATTTAGAAGAGTTTCTTGCATTATTGGGGGTTGTCGGTTATGAGACAGAGCAATCCCTTGAGGAAAGAATGCATTAGGTGCTCCATCATTGTTTCTTTGTAATAAAGAAAAATGAAAAGAAGGAAGGATAGGAATCCTTACTGGAAACCCTGGACCCTGTGCTGAGTGCCGTGGAGGATACAAAGGGAGAAGAGACATTCTGCCCTTGCAAACATAAACCGTAATCCAACACAGCAGACTGATACTGCAGGAAAGCTGTAGATCACAGCTCTCGGCCCCAGGATGGCCCTGGACCCACCACTGAGTAGTGAGCTGTGCTGTAAGCAGCTGCTTACTAAAAATAAAGCTTCGTGTTTGTGAAGGATTGACTTAAATGAGCCTGGATTCAAGGTCTGGATACACTAATTCACCATCTCCGGCTGATGCTTCTTTATGCTCTTTGGAATTGGAGGTTGGCTGGCCAGGCAGCCAGGAATTGCATATGGCGCCAGCCTCTTTAATTGCGTGTGTCCTGGCAGCAAAAGCACAGAGAGCAGTGGCTGTGGCAGGTTCATTTCATGGGAATTGAAAAGGAACAGGAGGCAGATGGCTGTTTCCTGGGGTGGCGGGGCAGAGTTTGATGGTGGAGTCAGGCTGCTGCCTTGAATGAAGGGTGGGGCTGGGTGAGTGCAGTGGAGGGCTCTGAGCCCCCTGATAGGGAGCATGGGGGAGTGCAGGGGCCCTGGAGGGCTGGGAGGATGGTGCTCTTACTGGGTTCATGGTGACAGACTAATAGAGGGGGTGTCATGGCGGGGGCCTTGAACCCTGGATTTGAATGCCAGCTCAGGGTTCACTGGCAGTGCCCACCCACCACATATACTAAGTGCTCAACAAATATTTGCCACGTGAATAGATGACTGACTTGGACTCTGACAACTGGACTTTATCCTACAAGTGAGACAAGCAAGATTTAACAGGGAGGTGGTGTTTGGTGGCAGGTGGGTCTCCTTCATATGTTAAACAAGCCAGTCAGTACCGGGTGCTGACAACAAACAGCAGCTTGATGTGACGTCACCTCCAGCTAGTGTCAGCATTCTGTGAGCCTTCAAGTGGTCACCACAAGGCCTATGGGGGATGTCAGGGGTTGGGTTGGGAGGGGGCAGCTGGGGTTGGAGGATCTTTTAGGTCACCTGGGTGTCTGTCTGAGGAACCATATCCTGTCTCTGTGCGCGGCAGGATCCGCTGTGGTTTCATCTCCTTTCTGGTTTGGCCTGGAGAACTTCAAACTCACAAAGCTCTCTGAATACTGCAATCTCCTGTGCCCTGTCCTCCACGCTCTTCTGTTTCCAGTGGGGCCGTCCTCCTTGGCTGCAGCCGTCTGATTTCCCAGCTGAGCTCCTTAGAAATGACCCGGATAAAAATGGCAGCCCTTCCTGACTGCCTGTCGAATAACTTGAAATAAAACCTCTCCCTTCTAAGTTAGGCTTTTTTTTTTTGGTTGCGGTACGCGGGCCTCTCACTGCTGTGGCCTCTCCCGTTGTGGAGCACAGGCTCTGGACGCACAGGCTCAGCGGCCATGGCTCACGGGCCCAGCCGCTCCGCGGCACGTGGGATCCTCCCAGACCCGGGCACGAGCTAGCGTCCCCTGCATCGGCAGGCGGACTCCCAACCACTGCGCCACTAGGGAAGCCCTAAGTTAGGCTTTTTATTGCCTGTGGTTTTTCTTGTCTGCTAGCTGGTTTTGTTTCATTATGTTTTGTTCTTAAAGCAAACCAAGTTAAATGGGTAGTTTTGAGTTGTTTTGTTTTCTGATCACCAGCGTAGGAATCTGTAGCTGCCGGATTATAACGACTAAACCAGTGGAGTGAGAGTCTGATGACTGCTTGCTCAGGAGAGCACATCCCAGGTCACTGCTGCCCCTTAAACGGACTTTCCTGTCCTTGGATCAGCCAGCGGCAACTGTATTTCCTTGGAAGTTTTTCCTTTGAGGCTGAAGGAGTAGTCTCCTCCTTCTTAAGATGTTATTGACAAGCCTGGGGGAAATGGAAAGCCTTGACTCATTTGAAACTTTTAAAGAGAGAATTCTGCTACTTAACACCTCCAGGCTAAAGCAAGCAGCTGGAAGCCAGTTTTGCTTTCACAGGGTCAGAAAATCCTGGGGGCTCCAGGTTTGCAATGGGTAGCAGCCTGCGATATTTTTGGAGTTCCAGCGTGGAGCTGGGTACTCATCACGTTTCACTCCTCGGGCTATTGATGGCTGTGGAGCCCT
Organism: Delphinus delphis; assembly: GCF_949987515.2. NCBI lineage: Eukaryota > Metazoa > Chordata > Mammalia > Artiodactyla > Delphinidae > Delphinus > Delphinus delphis. Next base: position 9,648,560 of record NC_082694.2, on the reverse strand, counting down.
GGTGGCCATCCATCTCTGTCAGGGCTTGTCACTTGCTTCTTAATAAATATAGCTATTAATACTCTCTCACTTGATCTGGCCAACTTCAGGAGGGCCAGAGCTCTGGTTTCCCTTAATTCCGCCCCACCCTTCCGGACTACATTTTAAAAGTCAGAAACATCAACTCTGGTCTGCCCTGGTAGCTTAAGGTCAGTCTTTTGGCCCAGGGTGGACGAATCTCCTGGGGCGGCCCCTACACCTGATGGCTATTCTCTTTCTCTGTGGTTGTGGGATCTCAGGCATCTGTGGACTGTTCAGTGGGATGCCATCAGCAGCTTGGGTAGGGACCTCTATAAACCAGCTGTCCCTTTTCCAGGACACCTAGTCAGGGTGGCTGAATTGGTACAGTTACACCAACTTGGGTTTGACACCCTGCTCTGCCACTCTTGAGGGTATGACCTTGGACAACTAACTAGCTCCACCTCAGTTTACACAGCTGGGAAATGGGGACAGGAATAGAATTTGCCTGGAGAACTGTGAAGAGAGATGAGAAAATGTTTCGAAAGGCCTAAGCACAATGCCAGGCACATAGCAGATACCCCAAAAAGGTGTTTATCATTAGAGAATCGGGACTCAGCTTACTTAAGTAATAACAGCATCAGTGTTCTCTGAGCCGACTGTACACAGTCTGTGAAGTAGATTTCTTGTGCATGTTTGTTTTTAAATAAACTTTTACTGGAATGGAGTCTTTAAAACTAGAGAATACGCCTGCTAAATTCTTGTCTGAGCAACCTTTTAGAAGCACCCCAGAGCAGGGACTCCCCTGTAGCCCCCACGATGCCGTGAGTGGTGCCAGGCTGGCGGCTGGGCCCGCGGCTGCCACTGAAAATGGGTGAGTGGCATCTTCTAAGCACGGTTGCCTGTTGGAGTCACTGCTGGCCTCGTATGCACAGCGGGCTCTGGCGGAGAGAACTGTAGGTTCCCATACAGTTGTAAGAAATAACAGAAATGCCCACATGCTCTTTACTGGGTTTCCCCCATGGTAGCATCTTGCAAAACTATAGGACGGTATCACAACAAGGATATCGATATTGATGCTCTCAGGATACCACCCCAGGTTCCCATGTGTTGCATTTTATAGTCATACCCATCCCCCTCCTGCTCCTATACCCTCCTTAACCTCTGGAGGTTACTAATCTATTAGAGCCAGGATCCTGGTGGAGGCAGAGCCTCTGTCCCAGCCTTGGACTTCTTACCCATGGGATGAATGTCTATTGACTGATTGCTAAAATGATATAAATGTCTATATTAATTAAGCCATATCATTAAAAAAAATGTCATACAGCCAAACCAAACCCTTAACTGAGACACGAGAGGTCCAGAAAAGGAGGCCAAAGAATTGTTATTACATTAGGGAAAAACAGAGTTGTGAAGGTGGTTTCAAAGAAGCAGGGAATCTCAGCTTAATCAAGAGAGGTGAGGGGTTGTTACTTCCATATACCGTTGTTTCCCTTGCTCACAGTGATCACCCTGGCTTTTATTGGGTGCCTTTGAATATTTTTATTCTTTATCTTATTTGAGTATTATCAATAAATTCATCTTAAAATATCCTGACTGCCACAAATATTTACTTTATAAGGATTTATTACCTCCTAAGGTCTGCATTTACGATTTCTTTTTTTTTTTTTTTTTTTTTTTGCATTATGCGGGCCTCTCACTGTTCTGACCTCTCTCGTTGCGGAGCACAGGCTCCGGATGCGCAGGCTTAGCAGCCATGGCTCACGGGCCCAGCCGCTCCGCAGCATGTGGGATCTTCCCAGACCGGGGCACGAACCCATGTCCCCTGCATCGGCAGGCAGACTCTCAACCACTGCGCCACCAGGGAAGCCCTGCATTTACGATTTCTTGAGATGACAGCGTTTTCTTAGGAATCTCACTTCTGAATCTCAGAAAGATGTTAGTGGAGCAAATGGAAGAGGGTGTTCAGAAATATTCTAGAAACTTGGCCGGGCTGTGCCAGGCTTGCTAGGACCACCAGAGCATTCTGGGGCCTTCCACAGCTGCCTGCTCACACGTGTTTCCCTTCCAGGAGCTGGGGTCAGAGAGGACGTGTTTCTCATCTGGAGGGAGATGCAGGAAGCCAGCAGCACGTTGGCCCAGATCCAGAGTCTGGTGGCTGAGCCTCCCAATACCGACGTGGCCACAACAGATCACGGTGGGTGCTGTTTACGGGCACGAGTGTAAAAGAGTCATAACTGCTACTGGTTGGGGATGGGGGCTGTTTCCATGTTCCTCACCAAGGAGAGCTCCTTAGCCCAGCTCCTGAGGGGACTCTGCAGAGCTCTGCTGTGCTCCGTGTGTGTGTGTGTGTGTGTGTGTGTGTGTGTGTGTGTCAGTGTGTGCACATGTGTGTGTCTGCAGTTTGTCAAAGCAAAATCAGAGTTCTATTCAGGGACTATTGCAAGAGGGGAAAAGAGACCACAGTATGGAAGTGGGCTCAGTTATGAATAAACATGGACCAGTGGGGATTTACAGGCAAGGAGCAGGGTGGAGGGTTGGTGGGTGGAAAATTACCAAGAAGAAACATCAGGGTTAAAAGGGGATTTCTGGCTAAACCTATCTGATAGGATTCTTGCTGAAGGCGGGCCGAGATGATCAGACATCACCTGGGGGACAGGGGGAATGAGGAATTTGCTCAGGTATGGGGGGTGGGGGATCCTGGTAAACTGTCTTCTCAGGATTTTTGCTAAAATTAGGCTATGCAGAGACAAACACGGAAGTCCATAGGTCAAGATCCAGTTGAAAAGAGGATTCAGAGGAACCTGGGTTTGGAGTGAGAAATCTGGTTGTAAATCCCAGCTCCATCACTAGATTAACCTGAGTCTTATCTCTTTGAGCCTTAGTTTATTCTCCTGTTAAATAGTGATAACATCAGTCTTAAGAGATTATTGTAAAAATTAAGTAAAATAATGCATGCTTTGCACCAAACAGGTACTTGGTAAATGTTAGCTCCATCTTTTCTCTTTCACAGTTAGGGCAGTGAGAATACTGATTCTTCGTCCTGAGTTCTTGAGTTAGTAAAGGATTTTCCTCTGTAGGGGACTGGTTTCATTTAGGGCACGGCTGGTAATAACAGTAGTTAACAAAGCACATACCTTACACGTCAGGCACTGTTCTAGGCACTTCACAAGTATTAGCTCATTTCCTCGTTACCACAATCTTATAGGATAGCTGCTACTTTTATCTCCATTTAAGGTTAAGTAACTTGCCCAAGGCCATGCCAGAAGTAATGAGGCCAGGACTCAAAACCTAGTTCTTCAGTAAAAATACTGATGTCTGGCTCCCAACCCAGACATTCTGATTGAATCCATAAAGGATGCAATCTGGACATTGGGAGTTTTGAGAGTTCCCCAGGCAATCCTAATGTGCAGCAAAGTTTGGAAGCCCCTGCCATGCTGTATTGCCTCCTGGTACCCTGCCTGTGTTACAGAGGCATCAATAGGGGAGGAGAGCAAGAAGGCCAGGCTGGCTGGGGTCAGGGATGCAGTTGAAGAGGAGAAGCGGGGAAGGGGACACGAGTAGAGGGAGGAGGAGGTAGAAGGCATGGGTGAACTTGCCCTGTGCGACTTAATAAATTCCTGGCAACAGTGGCTTTTTCCTGTGAGTGGGTGTCCTGACTTGGGTCTGGGGCAGCAGCAGCTGCAGTTGCTTCCCCAGGACCAGCTGTCTGGGGTTTCCAAGGAGGGGCCCAATCAGGCTTGTCTGGAGGGGCTGCTCACTTGTGGTGACACCCGTCCCCCCTCAGCATGAGCTTAGAGTCAAGGACTCAGAGAGTCCTCTGTCATCCTGAGAGAATGAAAATGAAGCAGGGGACCTGGGATAAGGCAAACATTCATGCCAGACAAATACTCGCTGCTAAGGTGTCTGGGGGAGTGCTATGGACTGAAATCTGTCCCGCCAAATTCAGATGTTGAAGCCCTAACCCCAGTGTGTCTATATTTGGAGAAAGGGCCTTTAAGGAGGTAAAGTTACATGAGATCGTAAGGGTGGGGCCCTAATCTAATAGAACTGGTGTCCTAATAAGAAGAGAAAGAGATACTGGAGACCTCTCTCTCTTCACACATCACATGAGGACACAGCCAGAAGGTTGCCATCTACAAGCCAGGAAGAGATGCTTCACCAGAAACCAAACCTGTAGGCACCTTGATCTTGGACTTCCAGCCTTCAGAACTGTGAGAAAATAAACTTCTGTTGTTTAAGCCACCCGGTCTTTAGTATTTTGTTATGGCATATTGAGCAGACTAACAGAGGGAATATTGAAGCTTGGGGTAATCTTGAGGGTTAACAGAAGGTTTTTAGATGTTGTTTCTAAAGGAAACAGAAGAGCTATTGGCCTATGTAATCTTTAGAAAGATAGATTGTCATCCCTTTGTTTCAATCTAAAACATACACAGAACTAAAAACCAAAATAACTCCAAGCATAAACTTTCAAAACATGCTTTTTTTGGGGGGGGGCTGTATTGGGTCTTAGTTGTGGCGCACAGGCTCTCTCGCTGAGGCACATGAGCTCAGTAGTTGTGGCATGCGGGCTTAGCTGCCCCGCAGCATGTGGGAACCTAGTACCCCGACCAGGGATTGAACCCGCGTCGCCTGCATTGGAAGGCAGATTCTTTACCACTGGACGACCAGGGAAGTCCCAAAAGATGCTTTAAATGTACCGTTTCTATTTTTTTTAGTTTATTTTATTTAATTTATTTTTATTTTTGGCTGCATTGGGTCTTTGTTGCTGCACACTGGCTTTCTCTAGTTGCAGCGAGTGGAGGCTACTCTTCGTTGCAGTGCACGGGCTTTTCATTGTGGTGGCTTCTCTCATTGAAGAGCATGGGCTCTAAGCGTGCGGGCTTCAGTAGTTGTGGCACGTGGGCTCAGTACTTGTATTTCGTGGGCTCTAGAGCTCAGGCTCAGTAGCTGTGGCGCACGGGCTTAGTTGCTCCGTGGCATGTGGGATCTTCCCAGACCAGGGCTCGAACCCGTGTCCCCTGCACTGGCAGGTGGATTCTTAACCACTGAGCCACCAGGGAAGTCCCTACCATTTCTATTTAAGAAGGAAAATTTGGTCAGGACCTTTCCACTGTTGGATACCAAAAGAAGCTTTTGTAACCTTGCTTTGGCCCCAAAGGCCACATGTAGCATCTGACTTGCCCCCATTGCTGCCCACAGCCCAATGTTATTGAAGCAAAGGCTGTGTCAGCCCAAGACCCTGCGTCTGCTTTGTGTGAGGGCAGCAGCCATTTTCCATGTTTGGCTGCCCAGGGCCTGCAGGCCAGAGGAGATATGGTAGCCATCTGGAGAGGGGAAGGGTAGGATGGAGGAGATCAGGTGAGCTGTCATTACACGTGGAACCTTCATGTGAGTTAGACAAAGTCTTCCTTCCTGGACATAGCAGCCCCCACCTGCCCCCTCGGCTGGGTGCACTGGTTCAGGGACCAACTGGCACCTATAGGACCAGGACCGGGAGGGCAGTTCCTGGCAGGGATGACTCATCAGCCTGATACCTGGAATAAGAAGATGGGGAGGCCACACAATCTGGCCATTGGTAATTTTGACCTCTTTTAATTACCAAGAGCGGTGCATGATAATTCCCTGAGGGAAAAAAAAAACTGACAAAAATATATGAAACATTGGTTTTTAAAGGCGCTTGACACCAAGCAACCAAGGCCAGTGGTCTCTGAGATACAGGAAAATCCAAGGTAAACTCTGATTGTCCCAGCTTAATGCTTAGTGCTCTGAGAGAGTTTCCAGGCCATGGTGTAGGGAGAAGGATCCCAGGTAGAGCAGAGCAAACTTCCAGGTTTGAGAGACAGAGTTAGGAGTCCAGGGAGATCAAGATATCAAGATTTCACGGGACAAAGTACCAGAGAGGAGAGAGGTGCACAGAGAGAGAACTCTGGAAATCTGCAAAGAGCCCCTCTTGTGATTTCTGCTCAATATTGATCATTCTATGAGGAAACTACCCGAGGCTGGGGAAGATCCATTGGAAAGAATTAGAAAGAAAGGGTTTAGAGCTCACACAGGGCCAGGAACAGTGCCTGTTCTTACCAGCCTGATTGGAAAAATTTATAAGTCACAGAGCACTGGGTAGACTACTTGGGAAGGTCTTGCCTCAGTAATGGGGACTGACTAGCCTTAAACTGAGCTCCTTCTAAGAAATCATCAAAGTAAGACATGAAAGTAGAGAGTTCTTTATGGGTAACTTAACTGCATCTCAGAACAAAGCTCAAGAAGATTTATAAGAATATAAAATCATCCAGTACCTAACAAGGTAAAATTCACAGCAATTGGTATCCAATCAAAGTTTACTAGGCATGAAAAGAAGAAAACTGACACAGATGTTAGAATTGGCAGAAAAAGACATTTAAACAGTTACAACTGTATTCCATATGTTCAAAAAGTTAAGTGGAGACAGGGAAGTATTTTTAAAAAATACATGTTGAACTTTTAGAGATGAAAATTTTTAGGGAAGAAAATATCTTACTTGGAAACATGCTGAATGGGATCAATGGCAGATTAGACATTGCAGGGAAAAAGATTAGTGATCTTGAAGCCATAGCAATAGAAACTATCCAAAATAAGACATACAGAGAAAAAAAAACCAATAATAAATAAAAAATAAGAACAAATAACAAAAGAGCGTCAGTGAACTGTAGGACAACTTCAAGTAAACAAATGTAGATGGAATTCCTGAGGAGAGAGGAGGAGGGAGAACAGAAATATATTTGGAGAAATAAAGATTGAAAAATTTCCAAATTTGATGAAAATTATAACTTAGAGATCCAAGAAATTCGATGAATGCCAAGTACAAGAAGATGAGGGGAACTGTACCAAAGGACATCACAATCAATTTGCTTGAAACCGCTAAGGAAGAGAAAATGTTAAAAGCAAGCAGAGCAAAAAAGACATTTTCTGTAAAAGGAACAGAGATAAGCATGACAGCAGATTTCTTGTTGCACATGAAAAGACAGTGGAGTGACATCTTATTTTTTTTCATTCAATACCTTAAACTCTCAATCTAGAATTCTAGATTTTGTGAAAATATCTTTCAAAAACAAAGGCAAAATAAGGACATTTTCAAATGTACAACAGCTGAAAGAATTTATTATCAGCTCATCTGCACTGCAGGAAAAGTTAGAGGGAATCCTTCAGGCAGAAGGAGCATGTAATACTTTGATATGGAAAGAAATGAATGGCGACATGGTTCTACACAAAGGAATTAAGGACACTGGGAATAACTGCATGGGTAAATAGGTGGTATTTTTCTATTCAGATACCGTTAAAATTTGACAGTTGACTGTTTAAGCTAAAATAATAACAGTGTACTGTGGGGTTTATACCATGTATATAAAAGTTAAGTGTATGACAATAGTAGCATAAAAGCAGGAGGGGAATAGCAGCATTATTCATAAGTTCCAAGGATGAACAACCCAAAAGTCCACCAACAGATGACTAAACAAAGGGTGGTATATACAGACAATGGAATATTATTCAGCTTTAAGAAGGAAACTCTGACACATGCTACAACACAGATAAACCTTGAAAACACTATGCTAAGTGAAAAGCCAGACCCAAAAAGTGGTTACCTGGGGCTGGTGGGATTGGGGAATGGAGGGAGTCACTTAATGGGTACAGAGTTTCTGTCTGGGATACTGTAAAAGTTCTGGAGTTGGATGGTGGTGATGGTGATTCAACAGTGTGAATGTACTTGATGCCACCTAAAACTGGTTACAATGATACATTTTGTGTTATGTGTATTTTACCACAATTGTAAAAACAGCAAACCACTGCATTGCAAAAAAAAAAAAAAAAAAAAAAAAAAATCCAGGAGGGGAGAAATGGAAATATGCTATTGTAAGGTTCTTACACTATGTGTGGGGTGATATAATATCAATTGAAATTAGACCATGATACATTGAACATGTGTACTATAAACTAAAATAACCACTAAATAACAAAGCAAGCCAACAAACAAGATAAATTGGATTTGAAAATACTCAATCCAAAAGCTGTCAGGAAAAAAAGGGAGAGAATTAAGGACAGATGGGGCCAATAGACAACAAATAGCAAAATGATTGACAGAAACCTAACCGTGCATATGGCAAAACTTACCAGTTTGTACATTTTAAATGTATATGGTTTATTGTTATCAATGATCAATTATACCTTAACACAGCTCTTAATAAAGTAACACAGGAGGCTGTGCATCTCTCCTGAAGTGCTGAGCTGTTCAGAGACATTGGTGTTGGCATATACGAGCATTCTATGTGTTTGTGTGTGTGTCTGTGTGTGTGCCAGGTATGGCTCTCAAACGATAATATGGCCTTTCTCACAAAACGTTCAAGAATTTGTCCAAAGTTAGGGAGACTTTACTCTTCTTTGGATGATGCTTCAGCTCAAAGCATTTCAGGAACTCTGCATTTGCAGTAACCTTCACAGACATTTTATGACTCACTAGAGATAATTAGTCTAGTCATGTTGTGTAGTGATGCTGAAATTGGACTCCGCATACTTGGTTGGTTCAGGATATCAAACTCAATGTCAAGAGACAAGGAAAAGGCAAAAGGTCCATTCAGGCTCTGTAGGAAGTTCCGTCAAGGAGCTCTACGGGAGTTTTGAGCACTTTTTTTAACAAGTGGAGAAAGAGATAATGCTCATTTTTATTGGCATTGTATTAAATAACTGGCTGGATTTCCCACCATTGGTGATGGTGAAGTACACAGGTTTGGAGTTACAAAGACATTAATCTTGGCTCTGCCCATTCCTGTGTGACCCTGGACAAGACATTTATTATCTGTGCCTCAGTTTCCTTATTTGCAAAATTGGGATAGTGATAATACCTACCCAATGTGCTGTTGTGAGAATTAAATGAGAAAATATATGTAAAACACTCAGAACTGTGCTGACACATAGAATGTAATGATAGCATAAAAAAACTTTGATCCATTTATTTATTCTTTTGTTTATTGAATGCTCACTATATGTAGCTCTGTGCTAGACAGTGAGTATAATGACGAAAAAAAGACGTGGAATGGCTCCTAATAAAGCAGGATCTTGTACCATTTCTTGTTCAGGAAGGGTAGAAAATCAGAAGCACATGGAAGTGTAATTCCCACCTGGGGAAGTATGACTAAGGAAAGGTGTGAGCTCCTGAGGTTTTTGGGGTAAAGGAAAGCCTCGCTGAGGAAATAACATTGGAGCTGATATCTGAGGGTTGAGGGGGTGAGTTAATGAGATGAAGGGTGGGAGTAAGGGAAGAATTTACGCTAGGCAACAGAATAGCGCATGCAAAGGTCCTGAGGCAGGAAGGAGCATGGCACTTTAGTAGAGCTGGAAAAGATGAATGTGGCCAGAGCTCAGAATTCAAGTTAGCAATTGGCCTATGATGAGTCTGGAAAAGTACCTACGGACCAGACCATGCTGGGTCTGGAGTCCATGGCATGAGAAGTCAGTTCTTTTTTTTTTTTGCGGTACGCGGGCCTTTCACTGTTGTGGCCTCTCCCGTTGCGGAGCACAGGTTCCGGACGCGCAGGCTCAGCGGCCATGGCTCACAGGCGCAGCCGCTCCGTGTCATGTGGGATCTTCCCAGACCGGGGCATGAACCCGTGTCCCCTGCATCGGCAGGCGGACTCTCAACCACTGCGCCACCAGGGAAGCCCGAGAAGTCAGTTCTTAATTTCAGACCAGTGGGAACCCAGTGGAAGCTTTTAAGCAAGGGAATGATAAGATCAGATTTGTATTTACAAAAAAACCACTTTGACTATTGTGTGGGAAAAGATTGGAGGGGAGGGACCAAGTGAGGATGAGGGAAGAGAGTTAGGATGTTAATATAGACAAGAAATGAAAGAATATTGGACTAGGGTGATAGTATGTGAAGATGATGCTAGGTGGGCAGATCTGAGGGAGAATTCAAACATTGAACCTGGCAGGACTTGGGTTAAAGAAGATATAGGTGTCAAAGCTAAGCTCCTAGATGAATATTGACGAAGCTGATTAATAAGCAGCAAGTGAGAGTGCTAGAAAGGACCAGTATTTTGTTTAACTCAAGCATACGTTTTCTCATGTGTAGTGAGCTCTGTATTTTCTAGACGAAAAACACAAACATAAAAACATCTGCATAAGAGTAGCATGTAATGCTTCCACAAATCAGTGTTAAGGCTCTCACTGAAAAAATCCCCCCAAAATGTGGAAGAAGAATTATTTCATTAGGATTCTGTAGATGTGGTGCATTTAATTCAGGAAGGTTATTGGAATGTAATACAAGATACGATAAAATGTCAAAGCTAGAATCATGTTAGAAAGTGACTGTGTTAAATGAAAATAAAAATTCAACTTACCAAGATTTGTGGAATGCAGCAAAAGCAGTACTTAGAGGGAAATTTATAGCATTGAATGCAATTAAATTAAAAGAGAAGACAGATCCAAAGTCAATAAGCTTCCACCTTAGGAAACTAGAAAAAGAGGAGCAAATTAAATGCAAAGTACACAGAAGAAAAAAATGATAAAAACTGGAGCAGGTATTAATGACGTTGAAAACAAAATCTGTAAAGAAAATCAACAGAATCAAAAGCTGGCTCTGGTTCTTTGAAAAGATCCATAACATCAATAAACCTCTAGTCAGGCTAGCTAAGAACGAAAGAGAAAACACACACATTACAAATATCAGCGATGAAAGAGGAAACATCACTAGGGATCCCATATTAAGAGGATAGTAAAGGAATATTATGAACAACTCTGTGCCTACAAAATTGATAACCTGGATGCAATGGACCAATTCCTTGAAAGGCACAATCTGTCAAATCTCCCACAAGAAGAAACAAACAATCTTAATAGGCCTGTATCCGTTAAAGAAATGGAATCAATAACAAACAACTGTCCACAACAGAAAGCACCAGGCCCTAAAAGTGACTCCTGAAAGCATCAAGAGACAAGTGACTCATCACATGCAAGTGATCCTCAGTACAATGAACAGCTGATTTCTCATCAGACACCATAGAGGCCAGAGGCAGTGGGACGAAATATTCAAAGTGGTGAAAGAAAAAGTCTGTCAATGAAGAATACTATATCTGGGAAAATTATCCATCAAAAGGAGGAAAGATTAACACATTCAAGATAAACAAAAACTGAGAGATTTCATTGCTAGAAAACTTGCCCTATAAAAGATAATAAAGAAGGTCTTTAAGGATGAAATGAAAAGGTATTAGAGAGTAACTTGAATCCACATTATAAAGATAACTACATGGGGGGCTTCCCTGGTGGCGCAGTGGTTGAGAGTCCGCCTGCCGATGCAGGGGACACAGGTTCGTGCCCTGGTCCGGTAAGATCCCACATGCCGCGGAGCGGCTGGGCCTGTGAGCCATGGCCGCTGAGCCTGCACGTCCGGAGCCTGTGCTCCGCAACGGGAGAGGCCACAACGGTGAGAGGCCCGCGTACCGCAAAAAAAAAAAAAAAAAGATAACTACATGGGTAAATATAAAAGACAGTATAAATGTAGTTTGAACTTATTCTCCTATTTGATTTAAAAGACAACTGCACATAGCAGTAATTATAAATATGTGTTGATGGGCACATAATGCATAAAGATATAATTTATATGAGAATAACAGCACAAGGAGTGGGGAGAGAATGGAGCTATATAGGTGCAAAGCTTTTGTGTACCTATTGAGATTAATTTGGCATTTATCTGAACTAGATTGTGGTAAGTTAAGATAGTAAGTGTAGTCCTGAGGGCAGCCACTAAAAATATAACTCAAAAAATTTAGTAAAAGAAATGCCAAGGGAATTAAAATGGTATACTAGAAAATATCTTTTTGGACACAAAAGGCAGTAATAGAAGAATAGAGGAACAAAAAAGATTTAAGACGTATAGAAAATAAATAGCAAAATGGCAGATGTGAATCCTACCATATCATCTACTATATTACATAAAAATGAATTATACACTTCAGTTAAACAGCAGAGATAAACACATGGATTAAAAAAAAAATGTTCCAACCGTATGCTCTCTACAAAATACACACTTTAGATTGAAAGATGGAGATAGGATGAAAGTCAAGGATGGAAAAAGACATACAAATAGTAACAATCAAAGAGCTGGAGTAGCTGTGCTAATTTTGGACAAAATAGATTATAAAACAGAAAATTTTTACAAAGAGATATCTGATAATAATAAAAGGGTCAAGTTACCAAGAAGGTATTATAATTGTAAACATATATGCACCTAACAGCAGATCTTTAAGCAAAAACTGGCAAATTGAAAGGAGAAATAGTTCAACAATAATAGTTGAAGACTTCAATATCCTACTTTCAATAATGATGGAGGGACTTCCCCGGTGGTCCAGTGGTTAAGGCTCCATGCTTCCATTGCAGGGGGCACGGGTTAGATCCCTGGTCAGGGAACTAAGATCCCACATGCCGCAAGGTGGCAAAAAAAAAAAAAAAAAAAATGAATGGAATAACCAGGCAGAAGATCAATAGAAAACTTTAACAACACAATAAATCAACTAGACTTAATAGATATCTATAGATATCTGTTCCACGCAACGGCATTATAATACACATTCTTCTCAGATGCACCCAGATTATTCTCCAGAAGAGACCATCTGTTGGACAATAAAATAAGTCTCAATAAATTTAAAAGGATTAAAATAATACAAAACATGTTCTCTGTTGATGCAAGATCAAAAAAGTGGCAAATATTTTAATTTCCCAAGGGAAGCAGATTCAGATCTCTGTCTTGGTTTAATTCTAGTATTCCCACTCTAAGAGTTGCCATTCTCACTACCGCAAGAATTTCAGGTTCTTAACCTTAAATTCCCAAACTCCATTAATCCTTTGCTCGTTTCTTAATCTTGATTTTTCCACTTTATACTAAACATCTTGAATTGGTCTGTGTTTCTCTTGCCGTGTCATGCTATCTTATAAAGAAATAGTTGCCTCTGGTATAATTTGTGGCCTATGTCACTGATCCTCAACTATTTTCAGTTTATTTTCAATGTCATTTTAGACATAGACACATGAAATGTGTGGCTTTCGAAATTCTTCTCTTGGAGTCTGTGCTCTACTGGTGGGTTCTTCTTAGCCTTCATGCAGGTTTGTCATGAGCTATTGCTCCTTATCTCTCAGTGTCTAGTTGCAGGTATCATCAGAAAGTAAACATTCTTCCTGCAGCTGCCTCATCCACAGCCTACTTGTAATTTTTTGTAAGCTTCCTTCTTTCAGAATCACGGGGCAGAAGAAAAAAAATTAGAAAACAGAACGATATCTTTGAGAGGCATTAGCTCCTCTCCCACATCCTATCCATTATCCGTGCTTTATGTTCTTTATTTTTACATCTGCTTCTTTTTTGCCTCTTTGTTCATTTAACTTCCTTCCCCTCCTGCTTACACCCCCTGAAGATTATAGGAGTTAGAGAACTCAGGGTTGGGATCGTTTTTTTGCTGGTTTATTGAAGTTGCATAAACCATGGAACCCTTCTTTTCAACAGATTCTACTTTGATTTTTACAAGCATTACAAGTAGGAAGTAAAAATCATTTTCAGGGGAGAAAGGGCCTAGACTTCATCAAGATTCTTTCCCAATCTCCCATGAACGTAATGGTTGCACACGCTAATCATCATTCCCAAGATTATTCAACAGTCCACTCGGGGCAGACTCTATAGCTGCCAGTTTGGACTCAGGCGCATATTAGAGATGTGACTTCAGGCATGTCACTGCATCTCCTTGTACCCCTGCCCTCGTTTGTGCACCCCCTGGGGCACTCCAGAGAACCTTTACCCCAATCTGCCCGGTGAATCAGTTGTGCAGAGTATCAGTGGGTACCTTTCTCTGCCCTTCCATCTCCTCCTCCCCCTGGCTTGGCTCCCCTCCCAGTGCCAGGCAAACGTGCTCAGCCCTCGGTGCTTTAACAAGTGTCGATGAACAGAAGATATCAGTCAGTCAGCAAGTGCAGTGCACAAAGTGTGTAACTGCCCGGAGACTGTCTACTCTCCTGAGCCACGCTGTCAACACCTGTCTCTTGGGCTCCCGACCCAGGTGGGCCTCATCATCCCACCTTCAGAGAACCCTCAGTCCTACCAGCTGCTGCCTGCGGAGCCTGTTGAAATCTCACCCATCTTACCAGCAGGAGTGTCCGGATTTCTTTCCCTGGCAGTTGCCCCCTTTCTCCTTCCTCTCTCTCCCTTCCCAGCTGTCCTCAATTCTTCCCCCCTCCCTCTCTCTCTTTCCTTCTCTTCTCTTCTGTTTCCCTCCTTCCTTCCTTCCCTCCTTCCCTCCCTCTCCTCCCTCCCTCCCTCCCTCCCTTGCTTCCTTCCTCTCTCTTTCCTTGTCTCTCGCTTGCTTGCTGTTGGACACCATTTCCAGCTTCTTTGTAACTGTCTCACGGTGCCACTTCCCACATGACGTGCCACTTCCCACGTGCCACTTTCCACATGGTAGCCAAGGGCTGGTTTACTGTCTCATGATACTTGTGATAACAGGGATGTTGGACAGTGTGTACCAAGCTGTGATCTATCAAATAAAAGCCCTGCAAAATGTTCTGTGGAGAAAGGGCTTAGACTAAATGCCTTTAGGAAATACTATTCGTGCCTCTGCTCACCGTGAGACCCACTGCTGATTCCTACAACAAAGGCTTTGACAAGTCCTTCATTGAAAAACCTGTTGAGACTGTTTATTTTCAAGCTCTCCAAACTTTTTGCTAAGGAACCCTCTTTCTGAGTAATAGCCACTGACATGCAGTAGAAGTAGAGTCTGTGGAATACACTGTGGGAAACATTGAACTTGATGCTCTGTGAGGTTGGTTCCAGATCTAGAGCTGTAGTTTAGTCATTAGCTGACTGTTCCCTTGAAAGGCACATGGGCCATGGCAGGAATGAGGTGCTGGACAAGTAACTTTCAGTGGAGGAGGATGGGCCTCTTAGTCATGGTTCTTCAGAGACACGAAACCAATAGGATATGTGTATATTTAAGTGTGTGTGTGTGTGTGTGTATGTGTATGTATACATGTGTGTATACATGTGTATATAGAATTAGCTCACATGACTGTGGAAGCCAGCATGTCCAAAATCTGCAGGGCAGGCCAGCAGGCTGGAGACCCAGGGGAGAGCTGGTATTGCAGTTTGGGTCTGAAAGCAGAATTCCCTCTTCCTCAGGGGACGTCAGTCTGTCTTCTACTAAGGCTTCAGCTGAATGGAGATGCCCACTCACAATACGGAGGATTATCTGTTTTACTCAGAGTCTGCTAATTTAAATGTTAATCTCACTTTTAAAATACCTTCATAGAAACATCTAGAATAATATTTGTCAGGTATCTGGGTAGTGTGGCTCGGCTGAGTTGACACATAAGATTAACCATCGCCAAGGGGAGGGTAGTTATGGTGACTCTAAGTCATTGATGGCTGTGAGCCTCTAGAGGAGGAGTGGGCACTGACGGACTGTGTCCAGTTTGTCTCTTTGCCGTGGCCCTGGCTGTAGCCGTGATGTTTCGAAAGCACTGGCCGGTAGGTCTTACTCCTTGAAAAATGTTCTGAGATTGATAAGTAGGACAGGGGCCGGGTGGCAGGTAAGTTATCCTGTGACATGGATGTGATCTGCCCATGGATTAGAGAGAATCTAGGATGCACTGTGAGGTCACATCTCTATCATACATAAAGGTATTATCCTTGGCTCCATAGGTGAGAATTTATGTAGCACATTTAATTAAGACAACTGCAGGGGAAAGGGAAGGACCCCTTAGTGACTTGTAATGAATGGATGACTCCCTCGCCACTCCTCTCCTCTCCATGGGAAAATGAGGCTCAGATGGGGGTGGTGTAATTAGCACTGAAAGTGAAAAGATTTCACCCTTTCTCTCCTTTCTTCAGCTTTGGGGCACCTATGCTCTTTGGTTTTGTATGCTTGGCTGCCCCTCCTTTCCTTTATGAAGTTCAAGTTGCTTTGGGGTCTTCCTCCAACCCCTTTTCAGAGGGTAATTGGGAGCCTGAATCATACCCTCAGGGTGACTGCACTGCCTGGTCCTGGGTGAAGCTACAGTCAAAACTTAGTCTCTGGCTCTTTAAAAATCCCTTCTTAGAATTTGTTTGATGTGTTTTTAGGAAATTCTTTTATGATTGGCTTGAATTTATAATTGATAAAAGGCTCTTGTCTTTTCAAAAGAAAGCAACCCAAAAGAGAGCAAAGCATGTGATGGGTGTGTGTGTTGCTATGGAAATAATTGAATGAAAACTTTATTTCCTGCTTACACCTATTGATCATAAAGGAGGGAGGAGAATAAAGTAGGAGTAAAGAGGAGACAAAGGCTTAGAATGTAATCAACAATAATTGAGGAAAAATGGTCACCCAAAGGGTTTCTCCAAGGAGGCTGACCCCCCTGACGAAAATGCCTCCAATTTCCTTTTGCTTTTTCCCTGCGATGCAGGAGAACTTGCAGGAGAACCTTGGGATCAGAAGCTCTGGGAAACCTCTGATTTCAGTCCCCTGTGCAGATTGAAAAGACACTTTGTGAATCACGTAGAAACCAACTGCTGACATCGGGGATGGTGTCCAGAGGGGCTTTTGATGCCAGATTGGTTTAAAGTTCAAAAGCCAAAATCAAGCTTCTTTGAGAAGTTCCAGCTCCAGTAGGTTTCAGAGTGCGTTATTTAAAAGCTGTTCTATTAAAATTTGAGGACATACGTAACATTAATGGACAGATCCTTTATGTGTTATTGAGAAATAATTGGCTCTCAAGTGTTTTATTTCTTCAAATATTATTCTAATTATATATCCCCTTAAATATAGTCATGGATAACTATGGGTAATATTTTTGTTTCCCATTAAAAGTATAATTTAACATGAATCTGTCTGACAGAAGCATAAATGGAGCGATCGCCGAATCATAATTTAGAAAGCTCTCTTCATCTCACCCTAGTGTTGGCTGCACAGTATAATCGCCTAGGGAACTTTGAAAAATCTCAACGTCCAGATCAGTTAAAACAGAAGCTAATGCATGGGGCCCAGGCATCAGTATATTTTTAAACTCCTCAGAGGATTCCAGTGTGCAGGGTTGAGAACCACTGATCCAAGTGAAAATAAACTCTGTAGGGCTGGTGGACCTGATACGTGGTAGTACCCGTTTTAAAAACCACCTCTCTGCACAGCACCTTCTCCCGGTTCTCCTGAGGCTCTACTGGTCCCACTGCGGCTAAGAGCTTCTTAGCCTTTCTGCCTTCCTTGCAGGGGCCTCATGCAGACAAATGTTATCGGCCTCTCTCTGGAATAAGAAAGCCCTCATTTGTAGCATCTGCTGATTTTCAGATTTTGTATTATGCTCCCGGCAGGCATGGTCAGTTTCACCACACGCTACCACTGAGCCTGGAGTCGGGAGGGAAAGGGGCACAGTCAGCTCTCACGGGCCAGCTCCAGACACCATGCCTCCTCTGTGCCCACCCTCAGATACCCCACTCTCCCTTAGGTGGCCATAGGGGTTTTGAGCCACATGGATAGATACTTTGCTGTTTGTATGATAAGCTGGCTTCTCCGGTGTTCTGCTCAGGTAACATAACACCTCCTCCCCCTTAGAGAGTACAGATAAGATTTGGCAAACACCAAGGGAATGCGCCTAAGGCTAGGGATACTTGGGCGATTGGCCTTCTTGCTGTAATTGATCATGTGAGCCTGAAGTGAGGCATAGGTACAGCTCCAGGCGCCTGAGCTGACGTGAGGTTCTTGAGCCTGCAGAGTTGAGAGCCAGGCTCTGAATCAGGATAAATTCACCAAGTTAACAGGGGAGCTCCTGTCCCTGATTCCCCTCCCCACTCGTTACTACGCACTTTCACATAACTTTTCATATTGAATCACTTCGACACCCTTAGGAAGGCCAAGCAGATGCTATCTGCAGGTGAAGAATTCCACTGAAGCTCAGAGAGGTTAAATGGGGTAACTCACCCAAGTTTGAGCAACTTGCCCAAGCTAGTAAGTAACGGGGCCAGGACTTGAACCCAGAGCTTCTGACCCTACGGTTAATGCTCTCCTGCCTTGCCTATCAGCCACCTCCCCCTCTGCATGCGTCCAGTCAACTTAGGTAGCAGAGGAAGTGAAATGAAAAGTAGCAGATTCCTGCCTTCCAGTCTTGTGGACCAATTCTCTGCCAGTCCTGCTTTGGAAAGCATGCTTCCTGAAAAGAATGTGAGCTAACAAAGAACATGTTTCTTTAAAATATTAAGTTGAGGATGACATATGAAAGTCTTGTGTCATATGAACGGCTGATGAATTGTGATTCCAAAACTACAATTAGGAGCAACCTCTGCCGAAAATGAGTCGAATCCAGAGGACACCTGGGACTCTGAGAAGTGGCTACAGAAATACGGTTTGAAATCCCAGAAGCTGTCATTTTATGATGTCATTGCTGACTGCTCCTTCCGCCATGCTGATGGAGTTGTTGATATAAAAGCCAAACCAGAGGACGAGTCGGTGCAGACCAGTGCGGTAAGTGAAGTGAACCCCTAGACGGGGATGCCCTGGGAGGGGCATCGAGGACCAGGGCTGGACCCAGGGCAGGACCAAGGTTGAAAGGCAGCATGAATGCTGCCTTTGAAGAAGGATGCCCCTCTGCTCCCTGCCTTACACTTTTCTGAATGCTACTTGTGGGAGTGGAGCTCAAGTCTGAGAATGGCTTCTAGATATAAGTGAATTAGACAATCATTATACATAAGCCAGGAGCTGTGCTTATGGAAATTCAGGCATTGTGTCAAAAAAGAAGCCCTTTGTTTCCCCGTATTGAATGGAAGAGAGAAACTGCTGGTGAATATGCCCCAAAGCAGGCATTTCTCCGGTCCTCTTGGACCGTCACTGTATTGGAGCTACATTATTCAAGTGGCTACCAGCCAGCATTTACTGGATTTCCAGTAAACATAAAATTATATTCTCTAAGGGGTTATAGCGTGGTAAGGGTCTATGCTGTAAACTTTTGAAAGGTGTAGTTCCCTTGTGACAGTGGGTCTGAAAGGAATACAGCTTCTCAAAATGCCTGGCTCTGGCTCGTAGTGGAAGGATAATGATCTGTAGTAGTGGCTCCTAACCTTTAGGGTGCATGAGTCACTGGGTTGGAGGCCGGGCCCAGGAAAGTGCATTTATAACAATCCCCAGAGGATGCTGAAGCTGCTGATCTGGGAGCCACACTTGGAGAAACACTGGTGTGTAGAACAGGACCCAGAAGACTGTCCGAAGTTTAGAATTAGAGAAAGACTGAAAAGTGTCTCCATATGAAACAGAAAATCAGGGTAAAATGAATATTGTAAATCTGTAAAACTGAGGGACATCTCTTTTAGAAGTTAGTGAAAACCCAGATACACACTGAAGTGAGAGCTAAAATGCAAGCCACGGAGCAGACATGTCAGTCACAGCAGCCCAGCAGAGACTACTTGGAGAGGAAGTCAAGGTCCTTCCCAAATGCAGTGTCCCTTTATGTATTCTCTAAGGCTCTGATTCAGTGTCAAGATCATCATTGCGAAACCTCTCAATCCTACAGAGGTGAAACCCCCGTCTCCTTGACACTCCCTCTTAGGCTGCATGGCCACTGGTTCCACACGTCCACCCGAGGAAGCACTGTTTTCCTTTGGGGCCACGTTAGCCACATGACGTTGTGTTTTTGCCCCCTGATTGCCGTTTACAATGAACTGCAAGGAGGAGAATGTCAAAATTGAATGAGAAAAAATGCAGAATTGACGCAAGACTTGTTTCCTGGCTTACATATTGGGATCCAGAGTAATTGCTACATTGCAGGGAAATCTCATTTGTGGGTTTCCTCCCTCAGTACCGTTTTCTGCTTTTGTAGACCTTTTTCAGTAATGTTATTAGTTCAGGAAATCATACCTAATTAAATTTTCATTTTTAAAATACGTTAGGCCCTGAATATTTTAAAATATGAATTCGTGTCAATTTGAACATAGCTTACTGCAGGCTCCCAACAGTGTGGTATGCACAGGTCTTCTCTAATACTGATTTTTTCCTTTGCTTTCTTGACAAATTTAAATGAAATTTTACAGGGATGGTTTGAAGAATTTGGCTTTATAAATGGGGAATTTTACCTCAAACTTCTGACACTAACAAATTATAATAAGGTAAAAGTTGAGAAGTGTACAGTATAGCTGCCCTCGTTCACCAATGAAAAAGGGACAATTTTATTATTTATTTATTTATTTTTTTGTGGTACACGGGCCTCTCACTGCTGTGGCCTCTCCCGTTGCGGAGCACAGGCTCCAGACGCGCAGGCTCAGCGGCCATGGCTCACGGGCCCAGCCACTCCACAGCATGTGGGATCTTCCCGGACCAGGGCACGAACCCGTGTCCCCCGCATCGGCAGGTGGACTCTCAACCACTGCGCCACCAGGGGAGCCCGACAATTTTATTTTTAGTATTTGGGGCTACGTATCTGAAACTGGATTTATACCTAAAACTGTGATGTGTGTATAAGGTAGAAAGAAACTGAAGCTGTGAAATAGGTTGATTCTTTAGGGTTCCCCCAGACTCCCACTGGGAAGGACCCCCTAGACTTTTAACTATAAAAACTGCTTTGTAGGTATGGATCCAGGAAATTGAGACACTGAGAAATAAATGACGAAAAATGCCTTGTTGTGTAGCATTTCTAAGATGGATGAGCAGGGGAGGAGAGGAGACAAAAATGCATTTCTAATTAGGGAATTTGCAGGCAAAGTCTAGTAACTTGATGTCTTGGGGCACCCCTTGAAGTCACGTTGCATTCATGGCCACTTATGTTGCTTGAGCACAAAGCCAGCCCTGATGTTCAGAAACCCACTCTAGTCTCATCACGTATTCCTCCAACATATATTTATTGAGCCTTCACTATGTACCAGGCAGTGTGGTATGGTGGAAAGTACACCGGAGTTGAATGAGAAGACTTGAGTGTAAATACTGCTTCTACCAGTTGCTAAATATGAGATGTTGAGCAAATAATTTAACCTGTTTGAGTCTCACTCTCCACATCTGTAAAATGGGCGGTGTAAAGTCTGAATTTGAAAATTGCACGTATAAGCACGATGCCTGGCACTTAGGAGATGCCCACTAGATGTTGCCTTCCTTGTTTTCTTTATTACAAACATGGTGAGTCAGAAAGGAGCATTTATGGAATGCCTGCTCACTTTATATGCAAGGTGAATATTTGTGCTCTTGTATCACACATGAGAAAATGAAGTCCCAGGGCCTCCAAGGGGTTAGACAACTCAGCTGAGATCTCGTGGCAGGTAGAGGCAGGGTTTGAATTCACATCTGTTGGGCTCTCAACGCTGTGCTTTTCCCATTTGGACACTCTGGTGCCGGACACCTGTGTTCTCGTAACTTCTGGTCTGGTGTGTTTCCATTTGGAAATGCACAGGGCACAGTTGGGAAATGCCACCTGATGGGATTCAGTGTAGGGAGCACATGGTGAGACTGAGAGAGAGGATGTGTTTCTCCTTCCATCTTTGCACTGCGGTGGAGACATGGTTCGCCTTCCTGCCTGCCTTGAGAACATCAGGACTGATCCCATTATGTGCTTCAACCCTGCCTACATCAGTCACCCCTGGACCCCTGGATTCTCATCCCTGTGTGGCTCTGGCATCCCTTCTGTGAGCCTCTTCCATCCCCCACTGACTCCTAAAACCCCTCCACTGTGCCCTCTGGAACTGGAAGTCATCAGCAGACCCTCCGTAGCCTCACATACTCTGAAATGTTCCCTTCACCTGCTTGTCTGGGTTCTTGCTCAAGGACCCTAGTTTCTCTCCCATTCTCCCTGGGTCTGTGGGCACAGAGGTGGGTGGTGACCTCCTTGCTTCTCTTTGCTGTTTCTTGATCATTCTCCCTCCCTCTTCCCAGGTCATCAGAATGTACCACCCAAGGTACCTTCTGTATCTGACACCCACTGAGCCTCAGGTCACCTCCATCCATCCTTGAAGATTATAGCTTCTGGCTTGCTGTCACTGGCTCCAGCTGTTTCAGTCCTTAGTGATGTCAGTTTTTTGTGGATGACCCTTCCCATACCCAGACCTTTCATTTCTCTGACCTGTTCAATGACCTTCTCCTCCATTCCTTCTCTTCCATCCTGCCATGGCATACCCTTGACCTCGTCATGGCAAATAACTGTGTAATCATAACCCACATAATCAATTCCAAAGGTCCCACTCTTTTTAGGTCATTTCCTCTACTACACTAATTCCAGTCTTTCAGCCCCATGGGGATATACAGCTGGTTGTTTCTGTGACCTTTTCTCTGTCCTCTATCCTTTGTCCCTTTCATAATCCTCAGCTACTCCCCATGCCTTACATTCTTGCACTCATCTGGCAAAACCCCAACCTTTGTTAAACCCAGCTTTCTGCCTTATACTCGTGCAGTTGACTCTGATGAAGGAAACTGGAGAAAAACACACAGCCACCTGGTTTCACTTTAAATTCCTGACGTCTGATTTCAGGCAGATCTTTTGTGCCGCTGCCCCGCACTCTGCTCGGGTTTACAATCCACTCTGACTCCTGTTCTCTGAGATGCCTGCCTCCTCTCTCCTCACACCTCCAACACCTCCTCCTCCCCACCCGCCCTTAGCAGGAGACCTTGCTTCGCAGTTCACTGAACACTGAAGTGAACATCCGTGAACATTTGCCTCCACGTTACAAATCCCCGGGCATCTGCACCTGTACGCTCTACCCCTGTTTCTTCTAGGATGGCTGAATTGTCCTCACCAGCCAACCCTTCCACGTGTGCACTGACCCCTATCCTCTCTTTCATCCATTCTCCCCCTTTCTAGTCTGTGTCATTATTATTGTCCTCATTTCTAGATCTTTCCTGTCAGCATAAAAAACATGGCGGTACTCCTCCCATCTTAAAAATACAATTCGTTGACCCCCGTCTTCGTCTCTGGCTCTGCCTCTTCTGCCTTATTCCTCTGTTCATGTTTGGAACCCGATGCCTCAATAGTTTTGTAAATTCTTTTTCTCTAACCCCATAGTTCTCCCGTGCTCTCCTGAATATACGCCAATGAGGCAAAGGTCTCACTCTTTCCGAGGAGCCCTGAATTGCTAAATTCAGAGGTTAATTCTCAGTCTCTTTCTTACTTGACCTGTTATCACCAGTTGCTATTGTTGGTTACTTCCATGAAATTCTTTGGCTTGCAGAAAATACACTGTCTTGTTTTTCTGCCCAGCTCACTGGCTAACCTTTTTTTTTTTTTTAAATCAGAGAATTTTATGAAACATTTTATTTTTTAAAAAACTTTTTATTGGAGTATTGTTGTTTTACAATGTTGTGTTAGTTCCTACTGTACAGCAAAGTAAATCAGCTATATGTATACATATATCCCCTCTTTTTTGGATTTCCTTCTCGTTTAGGTCACCCCAGAGCACTGAGTAGAGTTTCCTGTGCTACACAGCCGGTTCTCATCAGTTATCTATTTTATACATAGTATCAGTTGTGTATAAGTGTCAATCCCCCTCCCCCAGTTCATCCTGGCTAATCTTTCTCAGTCTTCCTTGTTATTTCGTTGTCATTTTCCCAATCTCTATCTGCCGAAGGGCCTCAAGGCGCAGTCCCTGGACCTCTTCTCTATCTGCTCTCATTCTCTGGATGACCTCATCCGGCCCCGTGGCTTTTAATACTGTGTGCGTGCTGGTGACTTCCAACTCCAGCCCTGAGTCCTTCCCTGGCCTTTGCCGGACTACTTGCCATGTTACTGGGATGTCTAATAGGCATCTGGAACCTAACACGTCGACACTGAATCCCCATCTTTCCCTTCAAGGCTGCTCTCCCATAATCTTCCTCCCATCAATTTATTGCCACTCCACTTTTTTAGTTCTTTGGGCCAAAAATCTGGGAGTCATTCCTGACTCCCCTCTTTTATCTCATACCCACATCTGACCTCTCATTAAATCCTGTCAGTTCTACCTTCATACTATATCTGTAAATCAGCATCTGGCCACTTCTCACCATTCCTACCCCTGGTCCAAGCTGCCTCACTGATCTCCTGACTCTGCCCTTGACTATCTACAGTCTATTCTCAGCAGAGTATCCACAGTTATCCTTTAAAATGAAAAAAGGGGGCTTCCCTGGTGGCGCAGTGGTTAAGAATCCACCTGCCAATACAGGGGACACAGGTTCGAGCCCTGGTCCGGGAGGATCCCACGTGCTGCGGAGCAACTAAGCCCGTGTGCCACAACTACCGAGCCTGCGTTCTAGAGCCCGCGAGCCACAACTACTGAGGCTGCGTGCCACAAATACTGAAGCCCGCACGCCTAGAGCCTGGGCTCCGCGACAAGCCACCACAACAAGAAGCCCGTGCACCATTCACTGAAACTAAAGCCTGGCACAGCAACGAAGACCCAACGCAACCATAAATAAATAAATTTATTTTTAAAAAACCCGAAAACTGTTTAGAAATGAAACTTTTAAATTGTGAGTAAGACAAGTATAAATTGTGTCATTTTTCTAAGAGAATAGATCTGGAAAGTTCTCATCACAAGAAAAAAATTGTAACTGTGGGGTGATGAAGGTTAACTAAACTTACCATGGTGATCATTTCCCCGTATATCCATATATCAAATCATTATGTTACACCTAAAACTAATAAAATGTTAAATGTCAGTTGTATCTCAATTTAAAAACATTGTGTCGCTTCTTATGTTAAGGCCCTTGGATGGTTCCTTTTTTCATTCAGAGGACAAGCCAGAATCATTTCCCTCAGTGAGCAAGCTTCACAGCATCTGCTTCCTGGTCCTCCTCCTCCTGTTTCTCTGGCTTCATCTTGCTCTTTCCCTCACTCACTATGTTTCGGCTATACTGCCCTTCCTAAAAGTCTACAGACATGCTAGGCAAACACTTACCTAAGGGCTTTTGTCGTTGATGTGTCCTCAGACTCCCCCTAGACCTCTGAAGGGCCACACGCTTTGTTCCCTCAGTTTTCAGTCATATTTCATCTTCTCTCTCTTTTTTTTTTTTTTTTGTGGTACGCGGGCCTCTCACTGTTGTGGCCTCTCCTGTTGTGGAGCAGAGGCTCCGGACGCGCAGGCTCAGAGGCCATGGCTCACGGGTCCAGCCACTCTGCGGCATGTGGGATCTTCCCGGACCAGGGCACGAACCCGCGTCCCCTGCATCAGCAGGCGGACTCTCAACCACTGCGCCACCAGGGAAGCCCTCATCTTCTCTTTGAGGCTTTCCCTTCTAGGTTTTAACTTGCCCCTTCCCCTCCCCTGTCCCTCAGCATTCTCTCTTGTCCTTCCTTGCCTTATTTGTCTCCACAGCATTTGTCATCCTCTGACCTGCTAGATGAGTATTGGTTTATCATCTGGCTCTTTTCCTGTCATGTGAGCTCCACGAAGGCAGGGATTTTGGTCTTCTTTTATGGACTGTGTTCCTGGTGCCTAGAACAGGGCCTGGCGGAGGGGTGCTTGATGCATTTATAAACTGGTTGGGTGAGTGATAGAGACAGTCCTTCGGAAAGCTCTCTTTGTGGGAGGACTTTGTCCTTGGGCCAGTTCCGTATGTCCAGGAAGGACCCTAGATGTGGCATGGGGTTCTTTACTACTTTTCTTCATTTGGTGCTGGGAGTAACAGTGGAAAGATGCTTGGGGTGTCTTAAGTCCCACCTCCTCTAGATCTCCCTGACCCTCTAGTCCATTGTGAACTCTTTCTTCTTTGCCAGAACTTGCCCAATCATTACTGTCTCAACCCAGGACCAGGTACTGGGTGCTAGTGTTCTACACTGCTACTTTCTCTGTGTTTGTATATGTAGGTGTGTGCCTGTGTGTGTGTTTAGCATCTCCCTGCTGGAAACATTAGCTTCTCTGGGCACAAATGGGATTGCCCATGTCTTGCTGACCGACATTCACGACACCCAGTGCAGGGCTCCATATGGAGTAGGCCCCGGTAATAAGTTTGGTTGAACCAACTGTTGAATGATTTTATGGTGGGAGCGAGTGCTAGGAGCTGTGCAATAAGGCAGGGGTGGAGGTGCCATCTGGGGACTTTTCTTCTTTGAAAGGTTTCTCAGTGGCTTCTGTCCTGTGTCTTTTCCTTAGGAGACCAACAAGAAGACAGTGCATGCGAAATACTGCAGCAGATTTGTCCATGCTCCCTGGAAGGATGGGAGCTTGGTCCACGTCTGCATTACCAAGGAGAAGTACACATGGTACAGTGCGAGAATTCATGCAGTCCTGGCCCGGATCCAGAGGAGGTTGGTGTACTGCATGAGGGTACATTGCATGATCCAGCCTCTCTTGAAATGCAAGTCTGCTTGAGCCCTTGGTAAAGCTCAACCAAGAGAAATGGCCAGTAAGCATTGTTACGTCAGGGTTGCCATCTGATGGTTTGCTGTTGGCCTCATTGTTAATAACCAAAGGGGATGTTTGGATGCAGATTCTGAGCTGCCTTGATGCCAGTGCAGACTCTGAAAAACAGCAAACAAAGATGTAGTTATCATGTTGATTGTGCATCACTGTAGGAGGCAAAGGAACACTTCTGCTAATGTCTTGCATTTTCTGTGGGCCTCAGGTGTATAGCGGACTGTATGACACCTGTCCTCTGTACTCTTGAATACTACCTTTCAAGGCAACTGTTACAATGTTGTGAAACATTTATATGCAATGGAATAATATATATATACATATTAGAAATCTGCTAAAAATAACTTCATGTGCTCCCTCTCAACCCTGCTGGTTCTTAAAATATGTTAATGCTCATAAGAGTCTAGTGTACTAGGCTGTGACCTCAACATCAGCTCCATGGGGTGACCTAGCTCAACGCTTTCATCTCGCTGATGCCAAGGGAGGTGCTCTAGATGATGCTCTAGAATATGAAGACCACGTCCATTTAGGTGCATGGGCCCTAAGGTCAGGTAGAGCTGGATTCTAACCCCAGTCTGCTATTTTCTGTGACCCTGGGCAGGTTACTCAGTGTCTGTGTGCATCAGCTTTCTCATTTATAAAGCAGGAATGATCATGCCATTTACAGATGTGTTCTGTGGATTAGATTAGATACTAAGTCTAATGAGTTTAGGCTAGTACCCAGCCTGTAGTAGTCACTTGCAATCAGAGCTTTTTCCCTCCTTCCCTGTTTTCTGTTATAAACCACAAGCTGCAGACACCTGTCTCCCCCTGTATATACTCTGCAGAGCCCCCGTTTCTCAAAACCCAGCTGATGACGGGTTACTCAGAAAAAGTAATCCTTGCTTCTGGAGTCTTCTGTGCTTATGGTTTTGGGATTGACTCCCTTAGGAGAGTAGTTCGGATTTCAAATCTGGGGAAAAGGAAGCTGCTTGGAAGACACCCCACCTGGCAGCTCCTGGGTCTGTTTGTCCCTCTCCTCCCACCAGGTATCAAGCGTTGCCGGGAAGGTTTCTCTCCTCTTGTATTTTCTGGAAGACTTCATGGAGAATTAGTATCATCTCCCCCTTAAATGTTCATGGAATTCACCATTGAAGCCATCTGGGCCTGGAGCTTTTCTTTGTGGGAAGGTTTTTTTTTTTAACGCTGCATTCAATTTCTTTAAATATACATAGAGCTGATGTTGGTCATTTATGTCATCTTTATTTTCTAAGTCTGACTGGAGATTATCCATCCTATCAATCTTTTCAAAGAACTGGCTTCTGGTTTCACTGTTGTTGTTGTTTTGTTTTGTTTTGTTTCTCTGTAGGGTTTTCTCCTTTCTATGCCATTGATTTCTACTCTTATCTTTATTATTTCCTTCTTTCTCTTTACTCTGGGTTTGAGTTTTTTGAAATAGATACTTAGATCACTGATCTTGACCTCCCTTTCTAACATAAACATTTAATTTTATACATTTCCCTCTGAGTAGTGCTTTAACTGTCTCTCCAAATTTTGATATGTTGTATTTCATTTCATTCATCTCAAATCATTTTCTCATTTCCCCTTTGATTTCTTCTTTGGCCAAAGGGTCACTTCCCAAGTATTTGTGGATTTTTCCCGATAGCTTTTAATTTCACTGTGGACAGAGAAATATTGTATGATTTCAGTTCTTAGAAATCTGTTGAGATCTGTTTTGTGGCCCAGAATATGAAGAAAAAACCACTTTTGTTGGGTGGAGTGTACTTTAAATATCTCAGCTCAAGTTGGTTGATAGTATTATTCAAATCTTCCATATTATTACTGATTTTCTGCTTAATTGTTCTATAAATTATTGAGAGAAGGGTGTTAGAATCTCCAACTATAGTTGTGTATTTGTCCAATTTTTCTTTCAGTTCTAAAATTTTTTCTTCATGTAATTGGAAGCTCGATTAGCCAATACATGTGCATTTAGTGTTGTTAGGTCCTCTTGATGACCCAACTCCCTTATTGTTATGAAATGTCCCTTTTTATCTTTGGTAATATTCTTTGTTATGGAATCTGCTTTGTCTAATATCAATATAGCTACTCTGGCTTTCTTTTGTTATTTTCTGCAGGATTTTTCTTTTTTCTGTCCTTTTACCTTTACCTATATGTATCTTATATTGAAATAGGCTTCTTGTCAACAGAATATGTAAGGATATTATTTTTGATCCAATCTGACAATCTCTGCTTTTCATTGGAGTGTTAAGATCATTTATATTTAATGTGATTATTGATTTAGTTGGATTTAAACCTAAGATCTTGCTGTTTGTTTTCTATTCGTTCCACCTGTTCTTTGTTCCCTTTTTACTCTTATTCTGCCTACTTTGGTTTGAACATTTTTTACGATTCCATTTTATCCCCACTATTGGCTTGTTAACTCTGCCTCTTTGTTTGGTTTTGTTGTGGTGTGACTACTTTAGCATTTACAATATACATCTCTAACTTATCACAGTCTAGCTTCAAATAATAATATATTGCTTCATGTACATCATGAAAGTCTTCAGCTTCCATTTCCTTTCTGACTTGTCTGTTGCTGTCCTACACACTTTACTTCCACATATGCTATAAACCCCAAATACATTATAAACAATCAATTGTCTTGTAAACAGATTTAAAATGAGAATAAATGTATCTTGTATTGATTCACATATTTGTGATTTCTGTTGCTCTTTAGTCTGTTTGTACAGATCCTAGCACAGGTCTGTTGGTGATGCATTCTCTCAGCTGTTTTAGTCTGAAAAACTCTTGAATTTACTTTTATTTGTGGAAGGTATTTTTGCTAAGTATAGGATTCTAGGTTTACAGTTTTATCTTTTAATACTTTAAAAATTGTTCCCCATTCTTTTTGGCTTGCATGATGAGAAGTCACCTATTATTCCTATGTTGTCTCTGGTTCCTTTTAAGATTTTTTTCTTTATCACTAAATTTCAGCCATTATATGATGACGTGTCATGGTTTTTTTTTTTTTTTTCCTTTCTATTCGGGTTCTTTGAGCTTCTTGGATCTGTGGGTGTATTGTTTTCATCAAAACTGGAAACATTTGATTGTATTTCTTCAAATATTTTTCTGTGCCCCTTTCCCCCTCCTTAGTGTCTAATTACACATGTGTTAGACTTCTTGATATTGTTCCATGGGTTGCTTATTCTGTTATATTTTTTTAACCTTTTTCTCTCAGTGTTTTATTTTGGATTGTTTACTATTACTGTGTCTTTCTTAAAATTCCCTGATCTTTTCTTCTGCTAGTGTCTACTTCACTGTTAATAGCATGCAGTGTATTTTTCATTTCAGTCATTGTATATCTCTAGACGTTCCCCCAGAGGATTCTTTTTGGATCTCCCGTTCCTCTCATTCTGTTCCTACTTTACCTTCTTGAACGTATGGATTATGTTTGCAATAGCTGCGTAACATCCTTTTTTGCAAATTCTATCATCTGTGTCATTTTCAGGTACGTTTCTTTTGATCTGTCTTTCTTCTGGTTATGGGTCATAGTTTCCTGCTTCTCTGTGTGCCTGGTAATTTTCTACTGGATGCCAGATAGTTTGAATTCTACATTGTTGGGTACTGGATTTTGATGCATTTTTTATGTGTGTTCTGTGACGCAGTTGTTACTTGGAATGCAGTAAGTTACTCTGGGGCTTGCTTTTAAGTTAGTCAGCGTAGGTGCAGGGGAGCCTTTAGTTCAGGACTAATTTGGTCCTACTATTAAGGCAATACCGTTGTGAGGACTCTACTTGAGGCCACATGCATTATGGAGGCTTTTCCACTCTGGCTGATTGGAAGATGAACTATTTCCAGGCTTGCGTGAGCTCTGAGGGGTTGGTCCATCTATTACTTTTTTGGTGATTTATTCCCTGGCTTCAGTAGTTTCTTCACGCACATGCCCTGATCATAACTTAGCCGAAGTCTCCAGGGCACCCTTCTGCAGATATCAGGAGCACATTCTCTCTCCCTTTCAATCTCTCTTTCCATCCCTCTCTGACGCTCTTTCTCTCCTATGTAGTGATCTCCTCTTCAGTGTTTTGCCCTGTAAAGTCTAATTGACTGGGCCTTGCTGAACTCTGAACTCAGTTTCAAGTATTTTTTTAGTCTGCCCCACCCTCTCCCCCAGGGTTTGCCTGCAACCATGAATTTAATCTACATCCTGTGATGGGATCCTGAGCCTGGACCACAGAAGCAGTCCTGCTTACACGACCACCTAGCGCTTGGTTATTCCTGGGGTCTGGGGTTGCTTGATTCTATCCATAAGCTTCACTGAAGCTTCAGGAATATGCTGGCATGACTAGCTTGACTGCAGTCAGCAGGGTTAGAAGAATACATGGTGTGAAGTCATAGCTAAAGGCCTCAAAAATACCAGATGACTGGAAGTAATTTACTTTTGGCTTTGGAGCCCAGTATTGGATTTATTTTTCTGTCCTATTGGTTTTCCTCTGTAGACGTATCATTAAGTTCTTAGGACGATGCTCTGAGTGCCACAGGCTCTAACCATTCCCTTTCAACTATTTCCTGCCTAGGATTCAATGGCTACAGGATGGGAGTCAAGTCCTTTTTGGAAAAGTGCCTAGTGATTGTGTCTACATTCTCATTGACACATCTCACTCAATGAAGGGGAAACTGGACCTGGTGAAGAACAAGATCATCCAGCTCATGCAGGTGAGATGGAGCTCTCGGGACCAGGCACCTGGGGGCCGAGTATCACGAGTGCATCTCCGCCAGTCAGCACCTGTAGTGGTTGTCAGAGATGCCCAGGCCAGGTGTGCACTCAGGAATCACAGAAAAGCCACGTCAGAAAAAGGCTCCCTTTTGCCAGTGAGAGCATCATCTGTTCTTTGCAAGCAGACCCTTCCTTCTGTGGGTCCTTCCTGTAACACATACGGGTTGCTAAGGAAATTTCTATGTCCATTGCCCCAGGTTTTCTCTATCCTGGAATCTGTGGTGTGCACACGCCTGCGCTGTCTCCCAGATACTCTTCAGCTCGTCATGCTTATTTTAATTACCAGTGCGCGTTAGGGATGCTGCATGCACTGGCCCCAGAACTAATGTGTGGGAGGAGCGTGGGCTGATGGTCAGGAGCTTCTGGTCCTTATTCCACCTGTGCTGCCTCTGAGTTGTACTACCCAAAGCAGGCTGCTAACACTCCCTAACTCCTAGTTTCCACACATATAAACGGGTATCAGAGTACTGTCATGACTTGGTAGTATTGATGTGAGTATGAACCATAGTAAACAATTGCAGGGAGTGTTTGACAAATACAAAATAGAATTTTTAATTTGATGAACTTCTGCTGGAGGAACATGAGCTGATTGATGGAAGGCAGGTGAATAAAATAGCTTTACCAAAAAGATGTTGACCAAAGCGGTAACACTGTTTTGGATTCTTTTAAGCATTTAGTGTGCATATTCGGTATACCATTAATGTCAGTATTAAACACAGGATATAATATCACATTATACATATAAACTTATATGTGACATATATATATGTGTTTATACATATATACATTTGTAAATTTTTAATATCCAAACTGTGTGTAAATTTTATTTAAATGCCTTTTGAACTAGAAAACATTTTCTCTCTTGAATGTAATTTTTAGCTTCTAGAACTGAAAAGAGGTATCAAACGATTAAAATGTATCAAACCCTGACCTGTCCTAATCTTTTCTCACACATAAGTGGTTTCATGGCTAAATACTAATTGTCTCTTACAGGAACAGCTGAAGTATAAAAGGAAATTCAATTTTGTGCAGTTTGATGCTCAAGCCGTTGCTTGGCGGGAAAAACTTGTTGAAATTGATGAGGATAATTTGAAAGGGGCCCAGGCCTGGGTTAGAGACATTAAGGTAAGAAGGAGCCTGGGTCCGGGAGAAGAAGGATGGAGATCAGGATAGAAATGCTTGAGAAATGCTTTGAACGCCGAGGATAGCCATGGCTTCACATAGACGTTCATTTTGCTTACAGAGGTCATGTTAATTCAATCTTTTCTGTCAATATCTAACCTTTAGATAAGCTTCTATTGACAGCACTTCTCTTGGCTCAAGTCTCAGCACTTTTATGAAAACAAATTTCAAAATATAATTTTTTTTTTACTTAAACATTCATATTTGTTTCTTCTGACGCTTCATTCTTGCTTCAAATGATATATTACAGCTGCTTTTAACAGTGGGCTTTGTTCAAAAGTAATGAACTTGTGGAAACATACAGTACAGTGTGAGTGGTAAGGGCTGAAAGCAAGGAGAGAGATAGGGCAGCAGGATATCATAAGAAGGTGAAATACTTTCTTCAGGCCTGCATTTTACTTGGAGAACTTTAAAGCTTCTGCTCTTGGCATTTACACAGACTAGGGAGAATTTGCCTTTCCTCAAATTTCCTCTTGCCTTGAACTTCATTTTAAAAGTTCTTTTTCTAGAACGACATAGCATTCCAGATATTTAAGATATACTAAAACTGAGACCAAGAGTTATTCTTAGAGGTCCAATATGGATCGCAAGTATCTTTAAAATAGTTCAGTGCCTGAGTTTAGAGTCCTGGATTTGACAAGAAGCCACAAATGGGCGTTAGTGACTCTCCCTGAATATTAACCAAGCAGAACTTGCACTGTCATTGGGATGTTCTAGAGTTCCCTTGGGATTTGTTTTTTAAAAATGGAAGGGGGGGAATTCAGGGGCAATACAGTGGTTAGGATTTGTGCTTTCACTGCCAAAGGCCCGGGTTCGATCCCCATTTAGGGAACTAAGATCCCATAAGCTGCACAGCATGGCCAAATAAATAAAATTAAAATGGGAGGAGGAAATCTATAAGAAATATTAATGCCTGTAAAATTTTGTCCTAACTGGCTACCTTATGCTGGGAAAGAATATTAAATTCATAAACAATTTGTTAAATTGGTTCCTTGGAACATATGTTGTCTTCTTTTACAGTAGGAAATATCTTAAGTCAGAGCCCACTAATTTAGAGTTTGTGATAACAAGATATTATATATGGAATCTCATTGGGTGAAAACATAAGTGGGTTCTGCTTCATGTAAAAATCACTGATGAATGGTATCAGCCATCTACGTGGCTGAAAATATGTCAGAGCATTTTTTTGTAAAGTGTGATTCTGGTCTCTTCAAAAGTCTTCATTGAAGAACCCTTGCTTGCTTGCTGAATGTGCAAAATTCATTTTCAAGAAGACCAGATTCCTCTATTATTCTTTGGACTGGTTTGGTCCAGGAATCAACCCAGTAATTTCAGGACAACACTCAGACATTCTGAGCCTGCCGTGTGCTGGTGTCGCAGAGCAGTGGTCAGCTGGCATAGACAGTCCTTGGGTAAGAGAATTTTAAAAATTTTAGTTATCGTTATTTTTCTTTTGCGGCACGCGGGCCTGTCACTGCTGTGGCCTCTCCCGTTGCGAAGCTCAGGCTCTGGACGTGCAGGCTCAGTGGCCATGGCTCACGGGCCCAGCCGCTCCGCGGCATGTGGGATCTTCCCGGTCCGGGGCACGAACCCGTGTCCCCTGCATCGGCAGGCGGACTCTCAACCACTGCGCCACCAGGGAAGCCCAGTTATTGTTATTTTTAAGTTCTAAAAGTTCCATTTGATTCTCCTTCATGTCTTTTTTTCTTCTCTGATGAGACCTTCTTTTTCTTTGCTGATGCATTTTAATTTTCATTTGTTTCAAGATTGTTGATAATTGCTAGCTGAAGTATTTTTTTCATGGCTAATGTAAAATTTTTGTCGAATAACTCTAACATATTTGTCTTCTTGCTGTTGGTATCTATTATCTTTTTCATTTCAGGTTGAGAGCTTCCTGCTTCTTGGTACGATGGACTGATTATCAATTGAATCCTAGACATTTTTGTTTCATGTTATGAGGCTCTGGGTATTCCTCTAGCCTTCTGTTTAGTTGGCTGTGTCTCACACTGCGCTGTCAGGGGGATGGGTGGGCCCTGCCTCATACTTCCAGGTGCAGGTTGAAGTTCAGGTTCCCCACTCGAACTCTGTTGACACCTGATGGGGAGGAGTACCTTGTTACTGCTGGGTGGGAGGGGACATCACTGAGCAGGGAGGACGTGGTACAGTTGGTGGGGATGAACGTCCCAGCTCACTACTTGGCTTCCTTGTATACCACTCTGGCAGAAGTGTTAGGTGATTTATTTTATTTATCCTACTTGGTGTTATCTGACCTTCTTGGGTCCATGGGGTTATGTCTGTCATTGTTTTTGGAAAATTCTCAGCCATTATTTTTTTTTCAAATATTTCTTCTGTCCTGTTTTCCCTCTTCTCCTATGTTTCCAGTTAAGCGTATATCAGACCATTTGATACTGTTCCACAGCTCTTTGGTGCTCTTTTCTGTTTTGATTTGCTGTTTTTTCTCTTTGTATTTTAAATTGGGTAATTCCTATTCCTCTATCTTCACGTTCACTACTTCTTTCCTTGGCTGTTTTGAACCTATAGTCATTCCTCTGTATCTATAGGGTCCTCATTCATGGATTCACCCAACCCCAGATGGAAATTTTTTTTTAATTCCAGAAAGTTCCAAAAAACAAAACTTGAATTTGCTGCACACTGGCAACTATTTACATAGCATTTGAACTGTATTAGGTATTATACATAATCTAGAGAAGATTTAAAGTGTACGGGAGGTTGGGACTTCCCTGGTGGCGCAGTGGTTAAGAATCCTCCTGCCAATGTAGGGGACACGGGTTCGAGCCCCGGTCCAGGAAGATCCCACATGCTGCGAAGCAACTAAGCCCGTGCGCCACAACTACTGAGCCTGTGCGCCTAGAGCCTGTGCTCCGCAACAAGAGAATCCACCGCAATGAGAAGCCTGCGCACCAAAACGAAGAGTAGCCCCCGCTCACCGCAACTGGAGAAAGCCCGCGTGCAGCAACAAAGACCAATGCAGCAATGCAGCCAAAAATAAATAAATTTATTAAAAAATAAATAAAGTATATGTGAGGATGTGCATAGGTTATATGCAAATACTACGCCATTTTATATAAGGGACTTGGGCATCTGCAGATTTTGGTATCTGTCAGGGGGAGAGGGTCCTGGACCAACCCCTGTGGATACCAAGGAACAACTGTACTCTGAACTCTTTGCAAGACTTCTTCACCGTCCTACTGAGTCTTTTTACTGTTAGCATTTTTATTCTGTTATTTCTTAAGGTTCCATCTCTGCTGAAATTACCCACCTGGTCTTGAATGTTGTTCACCTTTGCCATTATCACAGTTATTTTAAATTTTCTGTCCGATGGTTTCAGCATCTGTGTCATGTGTGTGTTTGTTTCCGATGAGTACTTTTGTCTCTCGGGAGTATGTTGTTTGCTCTTCTGTTTATGTGCTTATTTTCTGTTAAAAGCTGGACATCACGTGCAGTATATGGCGACTGAGATAAATATTTTTCATGCCTGGAAATGGGCATGCCTTTCTTTGCGGGATGGGTTGAAATGACTCTGATTAGGAGTTGGGCTGGCTTGGAGGTTTGTTTGCACCGCATCCTCACATTCTTGCAGCGACACTTGGTGTTGGGTAGGGGATGACGTGCCAGACGGCTGTCTGCTTCATCTTCGGCTTTTGATTTTTCCCTTCACACTGGGCCTCAAAGAGAGCGTTTCTCTTGAAAGTTATTTGTTAGTTGATGTTTCTAGGGGAGTGATGGGGGTGGGTGTTCTCTGAATAAGCCTCAGTCTTAATTGGGCATGGTGTCCAGGAGTCTCAGGGGCGTGGCCTTCTCAGTGTCTCT
This sequence comes from Delphinus delphis, assembly GCF_949987515.2. Classification (NCBI taxonomy): domain Eukaryota; kingdom Metazoa; phylum Chordata; class Mammalia; order Artiodactyla; family Delphinidae; genus Delphinus; species Delphinus delphis. The sequence continues at coordinate 9,612,471 of NC_082694.2, read as the reverse complement.
GAGCCCAGCACATAGCCCTGCTCCTTCCGCAGGTGTAGAGAGTGTGTTGTTTCCTCTTTCCTTCCCCCAGCCTTCCTGGGTTTTGACCAGCGCCCTAGGGTGAGTGTGTTCATTGTTGCCCCCCACCCCATATACACACACAGATTAAGGCTTTTGTTCTGCTGGGGAGAGCGAGGAGAGGGTCTCTATGGAGATTCCTGTGTTTCTCTCCCCCAGTTCTGCACCGTGAAGGAGACTTTCTCTAGAGTCTCCCAGTCTATTCTGTGAGCACCCTGTGGGGTTTGTGGCAAAACAGCCTTCAAGAGAGCGCCGATGCCCCCATATCTGTGGCCTCTTGCCAACATACACCTGGCAGCCTCCGCTGATTCACCAGTCACCCCAGCCCAACTCTTCTTCTAGTGTCTGGCTGCATCCTGTCCCAGAAAGCCAGGGCTGGCCTCTTGCCTGACTCTCCCCAGATTTGGGGCCACTTGGTTGCCCTGTGACCTGAGCCCTCTCATGGGCATAACAAAAGTCATGTACTTGCTGTTTGTCTGGCTTTTTCTCATTCTGAGTTTTGGAGTGACAACTTGGCCAGTTCTGTACCTCCCTGGGCAGAAACTGCAGGCGTTTTACAACTTTACAGTTTCCTGTACCTCTGGATTGCTCATGACACCACACTCATGTTTGCTGAGTACTGGGTGTCATGAATCAATCCTGGTTGGAAGCTAACATGGTCCCCGCCTGGGGGGAATTCAGGCTGCATGTTTAAGCCGTGCTGACAGCTGAATGAACAGTAACTGAGTTAGTGCCTGCCACAGAAACACACAAAGATAAAATTGAATTAAGAGCTCTGTCATCAGGACAGGAAATCCATCGTCCTGGCTTCTAGCTATCCTGGAACTGTCTGCATAGATGCTTTTACGACATATTCAGGGATTTGTCTTCTTGGAATTCCTGGACTTAAATTATGATCTCAGTCTAATTTAAATATATCTTTTATTTCACAAGTACTTTTCTTTTTGGAAGCAGAGAATAAATAACAGTTGTTTGTGAGATCTTTTTTGAGATTCAAGTATGTACTTGGTATGTCTCTCTCTCTCTTTTCTGTAGATTGGAAGTTCCACAAACACCTTGAGCGCCCTGCAAATTGCTTTTGCTGATAAAGAAACACAAGTAATCTACCTTTTGACGGATGGGAGACCTGACCAGGTACTTATCAAAGTTGGGAACAAAGAGGGACTCACTAATCCCCTGAAAGTGAATGCTGAGCGTGGGTTTGGGGGACCTTTTCCACTGCCACTAAAAAGCTGTTGAGAGGTACTTGCTTGGCTTAGGGACGCAGAACTGAGGTAAAAACACACACACTGAGAAATTCCTTTGTCTACTGCAACAGTGAGGAGAATTTAAGTGACAGTGAGTGTTGTTTGGTTAATTTGATGCCCACCCATAGACCTGGAGACAAACCTGATGAAAGGTGATGTATGCCTTCCGTGGAAGGCTGGTTTATGTTTTATTATAAACAAAGAGTGAGGAGATTCTTTTTGAATTTTTTCCTTTGGGGACGCTGAATCTAAAACACGTCACTGCACAGTATCCTTGGTTTTATCCCTAATTTTAACTTAGTAATCATTTAAACAAAAGCATGCCTTTCTGGTGAAATGTTCTTTGTTTAGCCTGACTGGAAAATATTTGAAAAGTTTTAGCGGCATCTGTTCATCTTCTTTTGAGCTTTGTGAATGAAAGACTAATGCTCTGGGCATTAAATAAATATACGGATGTGCAGGCCAGTACAATGTAAATTAACCACTAAAGTGAATTAGTATCAACTTGTTTCCTTCATTGTGAAGTGTCTGCATGTGAAGACTGCTAGGCAAATATTGTACAATACCCGGTGTCAAACGGTCCAGGGCTTAAATACTAGAGCAGCTGGATTTTACTACCGTGTTAGATCTATGGCCGCGAAGTTGTATAAAGTGAAATTGTATTTGGAATGATTTTCCTATCAACGTCACTGCCCTTCCTATTCAGAGGCGATTTATCGTGCCTTGTTTATGCTCCTTGTGTGGCGGCTGCCCGTTTGAGGCTGCAGAGATGAATAATATCCTGCCCTAGGGGAGCTTACGCATCGGAGGATGCGCTGGCATATACAGTTAATTCTGGTGAGATAGAGGGAGTGGAGTTGCCTGTGCTACGGGCTGTACGGGAGCACAGTGATGAATTCTGCTGTACACGATGGAGAGAAGGCCAGGCAAGGTTCCACCGAGGAGGGTGCATTTCAGCTGTGTCTGGAAGGAGGAGAAGAAATTTCCTAGACGGGGGAGATTACTGGTATCCTGGGCAGAAGGAACAGAGGTGTGAAAATACGTGGGCTGGTCGAGGGAACATCCCGAGAGCAGTGAATGGAAAAGTGTCAGGGCCGAGTCTCGGAGGTTTGGTTGGGGGAGATTGTGAAGGTCCGTGAATGTCACACAGAAAGGGTGGGCTTTACCTCAGTAGGGACTCTCAGAGGAGCAGATGGTCCCATCCGCCAGTGCATTAGAGATATGCCTCTAATGCACAGGTGGATGGGAGAGCCAGGGAAAGACTAGATCTTGGGCTGGTGAGGTCCCACCTCAGGGAGGAGCAGCAGAAATGCGGAGGAGGGGACCCTCCAGAGATGAGATCATAGAAGTAGCATCAAAGGACTTGGTGGCCAGTTTGGGGGCAGGAGGTGGGGGGCTGGGTGAGGAACAAGGGAGAAAGGGGTCAAGATGACTGATTTCTGCTTTCTAGTAATTGTTATTAACTGATTGAAATCTAAAGAAGGAGAGACCTGGGGGTTTCTGGTGGAGGAAGCTGAGTTTGAGCACCTGGAGTTCACGGCTGTCCAAAAGCCCCTAGAAGGATGGGGCTGGCATTTGGGGAAAGAAGTAGGCTGCAGGTTCTGACTTGCAAGTCATCTGGACAGGGGATCTTTTTCTTGTTAATAAATCCCAACTGATTTTATTGTAATTTAGAAAATATAAGTAAGCATATAATCATAAGGAAGAATAAGGTGTAAATTGTTCATAATTCAATTTTCTGCTCCTTCTCATCTAATATATGCGTTTTTCCAAGTCATGAGACATTCTTCAGAAACATCATTCTCAATGAGTACATCATATTAAATGACACAGATTTAATAAAACTACCTTAAAAATTGACTTGATTTAATTTTTGAATAGTAATACATTCACATGGTACAAATGACGAAGGTACGAAAGGATAGAATGTAGAGAAAATCCTCCCTCCCACCTCCCTTCACCAGCTATGAGGCAGGTGATATGTGTATTACCAGTATATTACCAGCTTCTTGCATCTTCTTTGAGAGATAGTTTGCTATGCAGACAGATATTTGTTTATGTATATTTCCTTTTAAAATACATAAATGGTAGCATATTACACGCACAATTCTGCGACTGTGTTAATAAAACAATATACCTTGGAGATTGCTTAATATCATTTCATAAAGAGCTTCTCACTTTTTCTATAGCTGCCCACTATTCCATCACACAGCTACTTAGTCATGTCCCCCGGTGATGAGTGTCATGTCCCCTGGTGATGAGTGTTTAGGTTATTTCAATCTTCCTGTTACAGACAAGGTTGCAAAAGTAACTGTGCACATATATCATTTTGCACATGTATATCTGTAGCATAAGTTCTGAGAAGTGGACTCAGTTAAAAGGTATATGTTTAGATAGATACGCCAAATAGCCCTTGAAGAAGATTTACCAAGTACCACTGTGCCAGCCGTGTGTTGAGAAGGATTCTTGGTCTACAGTCCATCATAGACTTAGGAGGGTCTGGAATCTCCCAAAATTATATAAAAAATGCACTCGTACATTTTTCTGGGGAGAAGATCAGTAGCTTGCCCCCACATTCCCAGAGGGTCTGTGGTCCACTTAACGATGAGGCACTAGGGAAATGAACGAGCTGGAATCAGAAATAAGCAAGTTACTGAAAAAGTGATTTATAAACTCTTATTCAGGCATTTCATATTTGTATCTGCCTTTTCCCCACAAACAATCTACTTATTTTGCATTATTCCTCAGACTCTCTCAAAAAAACAGATGGATATTTGATATTCATGTTCTATGTAGAGGACATTAAGATGTACCACTCGATCTCGATTTGGTTTTGAATTTTCACTGACTGTATGACCTGAATATGTAAGACCAATGTCATTATTCCCGGTACTCCGCAGAATTTCCAACTTGGAAGAACACACAGAGATGCTGTTCAGGATTCAGTTCCATGGACATCAGCATGCTGCTTGTTTATTAAATGTCCAGGGCAGAATTATATAGAAGACAAGTCTTTTAATTAGTCAAGTTCAGAGGGTTCTTCATGAGCCTGGATTGCTAGGTGTCCTTGGGTGGGCATCTGTAGGTGCAGGTGGACACTGCAGGGCCTCTGTCAGGAGCAGCCCAGCACATCTTTGGCTGTGGTTATTTTGGGACTTCTTTGAAGTTAGGGGCTCACCCTCGCAAGAATGGACGTGAGGAAGGTATCTGCACCGTTCTAAACAAAAACGGATGGATGATAAAGCCCCACATGGGGTATGTGAGGGATGGGAGCAGGGGAGGGCACAGGGTGACCCCCTCTGCACAAACAAACCTCTTTCAGGCTGTTGGGAGAACCGTCCCTGCCTTTCTTGACACCCCAAGTTGACCTTTGTGGTGAAAGGAACATCTGGCCGCACACCTGTTTAGACTCGGGGACGAGGGCATTGGGGGAGAGTGTCTCAGGTGTGCTACTTGGCCCCATCTTAGGGACCGACGGGACCTCTGAGGGGAACAGACTAAGGAGTCCTGGGCTGAGAAAGGCTTCCTCGGTGTCCTACAGACACGGCCCCCGCATGGCACAGCCCCGCGAGCTGAGCTACTATAGTAAGTGGCTGGGGAGAGTCAGGGTGACTCAGGCTGTGGTGGTGAAAGGATTACTTCAACATACTGAGTCTTCTTTTAAGCTGTGAGGACACCCACCAGCGAAAAGGATCCTCAGGGGCTGCAGGTTTGGGGTGGGAGGACAGGCGTGGCTCTCTTCTGTTGCAGGGAGGGAGCTCCTTCTGCAGTCAAGGTGCAGCCCCGCCTTCTGCCGAACTCTCCACCATCACGCTGGGCACGAGAACCTTGTGCCGGTTTAGCAAACACTACCTGGGGCTGTGTGCTGCTGCGGGGCTCACAGCGATACACGTAAGAGACTTGCTCATGCTCTCTTGAGCTGTCAGGACTGATGGAAATAAACAGCTTTAGAGCCAGAGACCTGGGTTAGAGCTCATCCCCAGCACTGCCCATCTGAATGACCCTGGGCAAGTGCCCCCGATGTGAATTTCCTCATCCGTGACTTAGAGCTAATGCTCCCTCCTCACAGGGTTATATATTTTTTTTTGCCACCCGTGGAAATCTTAGTTCCTTAGTGGAATCTTAGTTCCTCCACCAGGGATCGAACCTATGCCCCCTGCAGTGGAAGCACGGAGTCTTAACCACTGGACCGCCAGGGAAGTCCCTAAACACTGGGTTTTTTTTTGGGGGGGGGGTTGTTTTTGTTTTTGTTTTTGTTTTGGCATTCCACGGATATTTACTGAGCACCTTTTATGTGCCAGGTACTGCTATCAGTCTGGGATACAGTGGGGAGCAAGATAGACAACATGCCTGCCTTCAGTGAAGCTTCTGTTTTGTGGTGAGATAGGCAAGGAGCAAATGACCATATGAAATAATGTCAGGTAGCGTAAGGAAGATGAAAACGCTGTCCACAGTCCCTGGCACCCACACCGCTGGCACTAAATCAACGTTAGTTTCTTTCCCTTCCCAAATATCTCAGCTGTAAGTCAATATAGGAGTAATTTCTAGCTAAAACCCTATCTATCAAATTAACAGAATGTAGGTCTAGCATCTCCAGTCTGGTATATGGGGCTGAGGGGCAGTGGCCAGGAGTCCTGTAAGAAATGAGGATAATGATAGTACCTTCCATGGTGGGTTGTGAGGGGGATGCAGGGAGAGAGCACAAGCAGAGCCCTTAGTGCCCAGCGCATGATAAGTCCTCAAAACGGAAGCTAGGTTGAAGGAAGAGCAGGCAGCAGAGAGGGCTTTGCTCTGTCCTTGAAGTTGACAAGAGGGATGGGATCAGCCCTCAGCTAGGTTAGGTTGCTGTTTGGTTAGGAACCAGCCAATGGGCAGAGGGGAGGGGAGAGAAGAGAGGAGGAGACGTGTGGGTGGACTTATGGGCAAGGACAGGTTCAAGGCTGGTCAGATACAGAGACTGAAGCCATGTGTAAGTGGTGGCTGGAATGAGACCAGTCTCTGGGGGACCACTCAACTGGCCATCTCCCAGTGGTGAGTCCAGAGGCCTCCCTCATCCCCCTGCCTCCCCAGGGCTCATAGCAAACGTATAGGAAGGGTTAACAGTCAAAGGATAGGAACTGGGGGTGGAGAGTGGGAACTGGCCACTCTCCAGTTGGAGCCAGCAATTTGGGTCCATCAAAGAGGGACTGAGAAACACAGAAGCAGTGGAAGCAAGACAATCAGAGGCACTTCTGAGGGTGCTCAGCTGGGTGTGGTGGTGCTGGTAGAGAGGTGGCAGGGCAGTTCATCAGTCATCTTTCCTGAGAGTCGGGTAATGTTTACGGAGAGTCAGTCCTTAGCAAGAGACCGTCTTTATTGCAAATGGCGGGGAAACACATCGTCTGGCATTGCTTCTAGGAGTAAAAACTCTTTGAATCTAGTCTTACCACTTAAGAGGTTGATGACCCTAGGAAACTTAGTTCTTCTGAGCCTCAATTTCTCTATCTTTAAGTGGAGTCCATATCCGTACCTACTGTGCCAATTAGGGTTTCACGTTACTGGGAGGAAAAGCAGAAGAGCAGACCAATGATGGCTGAAACAATGGAGAGGCCTATATCCTATGGCTGCGAAGCCCAGCAGAAGGTAGTCTGGGTTATACAGCTATTCAAGGACGTCTCCAAGAAATAGGCTTCCTTTAATCTTTATGCTTCACTGTCTGTGTGTGTGACGTCCACCCTCATGGTCACAAAAGAGCTGCTCCACTTCTAGGCAGAGTGTCCACTTTCCAGGGGGCAGGGGTGAAAAGGGAAGGATATTAGCTTTTTTTGTTAAGTCTTTGTCTTTTTTATTGGCAAAAAAAAGTCTCTCCCTTGAGACTTCTGCTTATATCTCAATGGACAGACCTGGCCACACCTAGCTGCAAAAAAAGTGTCAGAAGATGAGTGTGTATGTGTGTATGTGTTGTGTTTGTTTGTTTGTTTTTAACTAAGTATGTTGCTACCATGAAAAGAAAACCAGGGCTCTGACAGTAAAAAAAAAAGGAGAGGTAGGCAACTAGCAGTCTTTCCAAAACTCTCTCACAAGATGGTTGTGAGGATTAACTGGGATATTATTGTCCCCAGCAGAGTGCCCAGCGCAGGGAAGGACCCTAAGTCAATGTCTCTTTTTTCACTCTGTGGGAGACACATTGACCATGGCCTAGAAATTACTTTTTGGGAGTAGATGCTTTGGAAGCCACATGGAGATCTGGTGACCTCACTCTGTAGAATCCCAATAGCCAAGGTGTATTACCCATGACCCTAATACTTTAAGTGCTTAGAAGTATAGCCCAGCATTTCAAAAGCATGGACTTTAGGTTTAGGTGCCCTGAAATTGAGTAGTTTGGTTAGTCAAATATTTCTCCCAGATTTTTTCCCACCAAACTGTGAGCCCTCAGAGGGCAAGAGCTGAGTCATTGGTCTTCATACTCTCACTATCTGGCAATGTTTGCTTTGTTTATTGAATTGAATTTACAACTTTCCAAGAAGTCACTCTCCACTGTATACAGGATTACTATTTGAGAATTTTCACTATCTAGAGCAAATACTAGGAATTTTCACGTCTTTTTTTTTTTTTCTGTCTCTTCCTCTCTCTTTCCATCTCCCCTTTTCCCCTCAAAATTTATCATTTCAGCCACCTAAAATGGTTATAGAGCAGGCCAGATGTTTTCAGAAAGTCCCTATTTACACCATCTCCTTCTGTTACAATGATGAGATTGCAAATGGATTTTTGAAAGAGCTTGCTTCTTTGACTGGAGGAGAGTTCCATTCTTACAGTTTTGGTTACAAGGATCCCTGTCCTCCAGAGGCTGTTCAGGTAAGAGCTTAATGGGCTGAGAAGAGAGTGTTCACTTATTTCAGCACTAATGGTTGGAGGCCCATGGATGAGACTTTAATTGGGAAAACAGCAACCACAAGGACGCCTAAGTGGAGAAAATGAATCACTTAACAGTGAGCATACTACAAAATGTGGTCTAAGGACCACCTGAGCTAAGGCACCTGTGACAATGCAGATTCCTGGGTCCTACTTCAGAGCTACTAAATCAGGGTCTAGGCATACAGGCCTAGGAATCTTAATATATTTTGTTTTTTTTTATGCTTTTTATTATGGAAAGTTTCAGACAAACACAAAAGTAGAAGAGTATATGGACCGTGTACCTATCAGTCAAATTTAACAATTATCAACATTTTGCCAAACTTCAGGAATCTGTATTTTTAACAAGCATTCTGGGGGTCCATACATAAAGTTCATTAACCACTGCCTGTTTACAGACATTTGTGGGAAACTTTCAAAAAATTCAGATGTTAGGTAGTTGTCTTCTGACTTCTCAGGCTATATAACCACGTGACACCTGATAAAGCAATCCATTCTAATGCACTAATGGGAGAAAGTAAATAAAATCCTATGCTCCAGTCTTCCAGTCTTGGCCTGAAGATGTGCATTTCAAGAATGCCCTCGTATGGGCTTCCCTGGCGGCACAGTGGTTAAGAATCCGCCTGCCAATGCAGGAGACATGGGTTCGAGCCCTGGTTCAGGAAGATCCCCCCATGCCACGGAGCAACTAAGCCCGTGTGCCACAACTACTGAGCCTGTGTTCTAAAGCCTGTGAGCCACAACTACTGAGCCCGCATGCCTACAGCCTGTGCTCCGCAACAAGAGAAGCCACCGTAATGAGAAGCCCACGCACCACAACGAAAGAGTAGTCCCCAATTGTCACAACTAGAGAAAGCCTGCGCACAGCAACAAAGACCCAACACAGCTAAATAAATAAATAAATAAATAAATAAATAATTCTTTAAAAAAAAAAAAAAGAATGCCCTTCTAGAGAATGTGGTTTTTGTCCTACTGTCTGCTTTAAGGAGTGACAAACCAGAGTACTGATCGGTGCTTACATGTGAGGAAACTACCAGAGTCTGGGGAATGAATCATCCAAAGGAATTGGAGGGAACAGTACTCTGAGCTCACACAAGGCAGAGAATACTGACTACTTCCATCAGTCATACTGGAAAACCTCATAATCTTATGGGCATTGGGTAGAATTTAAAGAATGATCTTCTCTTAGCAGTGGGAACAACCAAGCACTGCTCCAGTTCTGTCTAGAAAATCTTAAATGCAAGACCTGAAAGGATCAGTCCATTTCCAAGGAACTTAACTGCATCTCTGAACAAACCCCAAGAATAATTATAGGAAAGCAAAAATATCCACCACTCAACAAAGTAAAATCGACAGTTTCTGACATCCAATCAAATAGTACCAGGTATGCAAAGAAGCAGGAAAATACAGGTCCGTAATGTGGAGAAAAAGCAAACAGAAAAAGTGAAACATGTAAAACTGACTCAGATGTTAGTATTAGAGCATGAAAACAGTTATTGTAACTGTATTTGATATGTTGAAAATGTTAGGGAGAGACATGGAAGATACAAGTAAGACACAAATCAAGCTTCTGGAGATAAAAAAGTACCATGTATAAGACAAAAAAATACATGTAAATAGGATGAACAGCAGATCAGACATTGCAGAACAAAAGATTAGTAAACTGCAAGATAGCAATAGAAATATCCAAAATGTAACATAGGAAAGAAAGAGTTAAAACCAAAAAACCAGAAAAATAGAAAACAAGGCATCAGTGAGCTGTGGAAAAATTCAAGTAGCTTAAACATATATGAAGCAATAGTGACCAGAAATTTTACAAATTGGATTAAAACTGTAAATCCACAGATCCAAGAAACTCAGTGAATCCCAAGCACAATAAACACGAAGAAGACGACACCAAGTTACATCAGAATCAAACTTCTCAAAACAGTGACAAAGAGAAAATTTTAAAAGAAGGTGAATTATGTACAGAGGAACAAAGATAAGAATGACAGCAGATTTCTCATTAGAAACAGTGCAAGTGAAAAGAGAGTGACGTGACATTTTTAAAGTACTGAAAGAAAAACATCTGTCAGGGTAGAATCTATATGCAGAATGTATTTCAAAAAGCAAAGTTAATAAAGATATACAAAAACTGAAATAAGTCATCACCGATAAACTTGCAATACAAGAAATGTTAAAGAGAGTACTATATGTAGAAGGGAATCATACCAGATAGAAATACAGACCTACACCAAGGCATGAAGAGCAAAGGAAATGGTAACTGCATGGGTAAATAAGTTTTTTTACCTTGTTATTTAAATCTAATTATAAATAACTGGAGGGATTTCCAGTTCCAGCAATAATGGAGTAGCCCCATTCCTCCTAGGTCCTCTGTCTTACAGCTTAAAAGCCCTGGACATAAAACAACAAACAAGCAAAGGAAGACTCTGAAAAGGAGAAAGAAGGAGGTGGAATGCCTTGGGGACCTCAGAACCTAAGGAATGACATGACATCAGTTCTGTGGGTTTTATTATTGTCTTCCATATACCCCAGATGGGGCACTGCCAAAGCCTCCAACCTGGAATCCCTAACAGGCACAGACCCAAAAAATGACCCAAGAACAACCTATTTCCCCTAGCTTAGCCAAAGACCTTTTTGGCAATACCTGCCCTACTCCAGCCATACATCAATGGGAAGACTACATCCCCTTCCCCAGGATTTCAGTGGAGCTGAACAGGGAGATGATCTTCCGTTACCACCCACCTGCTCCATGGAAGGAGGTGATGGTGCTCTGATATCCCTGTCAGGTGGTATCAGTATATCTGCCCAGAGAGCTAATATTCCAGCCCCGACATGGTGGAAGCCAGTGGCAATGCTTCTCTGCTGGGGTAGTGTGAGTGGGGCTGAATGGAAAGTTGATTCTCCAAACCCCACCAGGCAGAAGCAGGTGTGCTGCAAATCCTGCGCTAAGGTGGTATCAGAGGATTGAGAGGGAAGCTGGTCATCCATCCCGCCCCACTCCGGTAGAAGTAAGCAGTGCCCTCGTTCCCTAAGCAGGGTGTTGTCCAAGGCGTCCAGTGGCAAGCTGAACCACCGTCCCACCAGGCAGCGCTGAGACTTAGCAAGGCACTGTGAGATCGGGGCATCACTGCGAAGTCCAGTGGGCAAGCTGAACCACCGTCCCACCAGGCAGTGCTGAGACTTAACAAGGCACTGTGAGATCAGAGGCATCACTGCTATTCTTCACCACAGCCTTCATGGCAGAGGGATCAGCAAGGAGCTAAGCTTCCACAAACAACCAGCATCAATGAAAATGAAAAAGTAAGTGTGGGCTGGGGATAGGTGACACTCCACTTTCCCCCATCCTTTGTGTCAGTGAGGCTTGGTGAGAAGCTGCCTCCACAACACCCACCAGCATAAGATAGTTGAGGTGGTGTGAAATAGGACTAACCCCACAGCGCTCCTCCCGCAGTGGAGAGCTGAGCCTCTACCTCTATCCAGCATCAACAAGGTCAAAGGAGGTGTGCTATGTGGGGCTACTCAGTGCTCTGCTAACCCCTACCCTTAGGAGCCTCTGACTGTGAACAAAGTGGAGATAACTGTCCCACGAAAAGAGAGCTGAACTCCTGACTCTGGCCGCTGTGACAGTTCACCTTGATGAAAACAGCTGAAAAAAAAATCACCAGATACACAGGTATGCCCAAATGAAAATGAACTTTAACTATAAAAGTTCCCAAATATATAAAACATGTACCAGAAAAACAGGTTTATGGAGTAAGTGAGAGGACTAGTCAAAGGGACACAGCCACAAGTGGCCCCCTCTGGGAAGCCTCTTTACCCCCATGGTCCTGAGACTCCACCTCTGTACAGAGTTGCCAGAGTGGGAGGGAAAAATAGGCAGGAGGGACCCAGCCCAAGCAAATGGTCCACTCCAGGAAAACCCTTTATCAATGGGTCAAAGAAAAGTTCTCAATTTGCTTAGAACTGAATGAAAACAAAAATGCACATCAAACTATGTGGAAAGCAGCTAAAACAGTGTTGGGAGTGAAATTTATAGCACTAAATACTTATATTGGAAACAAGAAAATGTATTGAATCAACAATCTGCATTCTCACCCCAAGAAACTAGAACAAGAAGAGCAAAATAAACCCAAAGCAATCAGGAGGAAGGAAACAATGAAGATAAGAGCATAAAATCAGTGAAATTGAAAATAGTAAAACAGTAGAGAAAATCAATGAGACAAAAAGCTGTTCCTTTGAAAAAAAATTCTCAAGAATTTGATAAAAGCTCTCAGAAGGCTGACAAAGACAAAGAGAGTAGACACAAAGCACTTATATCAGGAATTAAATAGGGGACATCACAGTAGATCTCACAGTCCTTAAAAGATAATAAAAGGAATACAACAAACAACTTTGCATTCATAAATTTGACAACTTAGAAAAAACATGGACCACTTCCACAAAATCCACCAACTACCAAAACTCAACCAAGATAAAATGGACAATGTGAATAGCACTGGCTAAAGAAGAGAAATCATATGGTCATATTATTGTGCGCAAATAGCCTTGACCAAATGCAACACCCGTTAATAATAAAAAACTCAGCAAAATAGAAACAGAGGGGAACTTCCTCAACTTACATCAACTTAATACCTACGAGTAAAATCATACTTAATAGTGAAAGATTGAATAATTTCCTCCTAAGATCAAGAACGTGGCAAAGGCATCCACTCTCACCACTCATATTTAACATACGACCGGAAGCTGTACCCATGGCAACAAGGCAAGAGAATAAACAAAAGGCATACAGATCGGAAAGGAAGAAAGAGACCTGTCCCTGTTGGCTCGTAACATGTTGTCTACACATAAAACCCCAAGGAGCTAAAAAACAAAGCAAAACTCCTAGAACTATTAAGTGAGTTTAGCAAGGCCACTGGTTACAAGATCAGCACACAAAATTCAATCACATTTTGAGAAGTCAAAATTAAATATTCCATATTATTTACAATTGCTCCAAAGAATATGAAATACTTAGATGTATATTTTAAAAATATGTACAGGATTTTTATGCTGAAAATTACAAAAGGCTGAAGAAAGAAATCAAAGAAAACCTAAATAAATGGACAGGCGTATACCTTGTTCATGGATTGGATGACTGAACATATTGGAGATCTATTTGATTTATAGATTTAATCCAATTCCTGTCAAAATCCCAGAAAGGTTTTTTATAGACGTGGTCAAGCTTCTTCTAAAATCTATACGGCAAGTCACAGGCCCTAGAAAACCCTACAGATCTTGAAAAAGAAGAATAAAGTGGGAGAAATAATTGCAGTATTAAGGCTTACAGTGTAGCTGCGTTAGTTAAGGCAGTATGGCTTTGGTGGAGAAACAGACACCTAGACCAATGGGTAGAGTATAGAACCCAGAAGTATACCCGGCATGCCAGTATGCCAAACTGATTTTTGACAAAGGTACAAAAGCAATTCAATGGGGGAAGGAGAGCCTTTTCAAAAAATGGTTGGAGCAGTTGGACATTCACAGACAAAATAGTGAACCTCAACCTAAACCTCACCCTTCATGCAAATATTAACTCAAAATGGATTATGGACTTAAATGTAAAACATAAAACTATAAAAATTCTGGAAAGAAATATGGAAGAAAATCTCAAGGACCTTGGGCTAGGCAAAGAATTTTTAGCCTTGAGAACAAAAGCATGATCCATAAAAGAAAAGATGGATAAATTGGACCTCATCAAAAATAAAACCTTTTGCTTTGCAAAAGACCCTGTTAACAGGATGAAAAGGCACTGGGAGTGTCTGCCGTTCCCTTGGGAGAAACTGGGCGAAGAGTACATGGGATCTCTCTGTGTTATTTATTACAGCTGCATGAAATCTACAGTTATTTAATTTTAAAAAGACTATTTACTGGTAAAGCAAAAAATAATCATAAATTCAACATCTAGTGATAAACTGCTCAAAAGACCCAAATTACCAAAACTCTCTCAAGAAGAAATAGAGAACCTGAACAGCCTTACATCTATTTAAGAAATTGAATTTGTAGTTAAAAACCTTTATGCATAGAAGCCTCCAGGCCCAGATTGCTTTACTGCTGATTTACATCAAACATTTAAAGGAGAAAATAATATCAGTTCTACACAAACTCATCTAGGAAAATGAAAGGAGGGAATACTTTCATATGAGGCAAGCATTAACCTGATACCAAACCCTCGCAAATACAATCAGACAAGAAACTTATCAGCTAATATTCCTTACGCATACAGAAGTCGAATGCATAAGGACCAAGTTGGGTTTATCCCAGAAATGCAAGTTCTGTTTAACATTTGAAAATTGATATACAATTCACCAAATTAACATACTTTATTAAAAACCTTACAGTCATCTCAATTTATGCAGAAAAAGTTTTGACAAAATCCAACACACTTTTTAATGAAATCTCTCAGCAAAATATGAACAGAACAGACTTCCTCATTCTGTTAAATGGCACTTAGGAAAAACCTACAGCTAGCACCATACTCTTAATAGTAAAAGATTGTACGGTTTCCCCCTCACATCAGTAAAATGACAAGGTTGTCTGCTTTCACCACTCCTATTCAACAGTGTAATGGAAATTCTAGTTAGCCCAATAAACCAGGGGGCAGGAAAACCATCCAGAATGGAAAGGATGAAGTAAAACCGTCTTTATTTTCATTCAGCATGGTTATATATGTAGAAAATCCAATGGAATATACAAAAGCGCTGCTGGAGCTAATCACTGAATTTAGCAAGATTGTAGGATACAAGGTCAACATACAAAAATGAATTTTGTTTCTACATATTAGCAAAGAAAAATAAAAATTATCATTTACAATAACATCAAAAGTATGAAACATGTAGGGACAAATTTGTCAAAATATGTGAAAGGGCCTGTATACTGAAAACTACAAAACATTGCCGAGGGATGTATCTTGTTTACGGGTCAGAAGACATCACAGTGTTAATATGTGCGTTCTCTCTCAATTGATCTTTAGATTCATCACAATCCCAATCAAAATCTCAGCAGGTTTTTTCAATTCAAAATTGACAGACTAATTCCATGGAAACTTTGAAAAAGAAAATCAAAGTTGGAGGACTAATACTGCCTGATCTCAAGACATATAAAGCTATAGTTATCAAGACAGGGTGGTATTAGTGTAAAGATAGATATATAGATCAGCAGAACAGAATAGCAAAACCAGAAATAGACTGACACATATGTAGACAACTGATTTTCAACAAAGATGCAAAGGCAATTCAGTGGAAAAAGGATATAGTTTTTTATTCTCCCCATAAATGGTGTTGGAACAATTGGACAAAATAAACACAATTTCCTCCATACATCATGCCATATTCAAAAATTAATATGATACATGGATCAAAATGATACATGGACCCAAATGTAAAATCTAGGTCTTTTTCCAGGTAGAGGAGAACATATGAAAAACCCTTTGAGACACTGTGTTAGCCCCCCCAGAATTTTTAATAGGTTATCAAAAGCATAGTCTATATAAGAACAAACTGATAAATTTGAGTTGATCAAAATTAAAAGCTTCTCTTTAAAAAACAATGCTAAGATAATGAAAAGACAAGTTGTAGACTGGGAGAAAATGTTTCCAGATTGTATATCTAATAAAGGACTAGTATCCAGAACATATAAAGATCTCTCAAAACTCAAAGAAACAAAAAATAAGCAAAAGATTTGGACAGACACTTCATCAAAGAAGATATATGCATGGCAAACAAGATCATGAAAAGATGGTTAACATCATTCGTCATTAGGGAAATACACATTAACCATGATGAGATACCACTACACAGCTATCAGAATGGCTATAATTAAGACAACTGACCTCATCAAGTGTTTGCAATTATATGAAGGAACTAGAACTCTCATTCATTACTGGGGGGAATGTAAACTAGTACAACCATTCTGGAAAAGTTTGATAGTTTCTTTAAAAGTTCAACATCACCAACCATTTGATCCAGCCATTCCATTCCTATTTATTTACCCAAGAGAAATGAAAGCAGATGTCCATACAAAGACTTCTGCACAAATGTTCACAGCTTTAGTATTTATAATAGCCCAAACCTGGAAACTCAAACGTCCATCCACAGGTGACTAAATTTTGAATTCGGTATGTAATAGAATACTACGCAGCCATAAAAATGAATGTACTACTGATTTATGCTACATCATGGGTGAATCTCAAAATAATTATAAAAGTAAAGCAAGCTAGACCCAAAAAGGGGTATATACTATATGAGTCCATTTAAATAAAATTCCAGAAAATCGAAACTAATATAGTGACAGAAGGGAGATGAGTAGTTGGTTGGGGGAAGAGAGGTTTTGAGGCAAAGGAAAGGCAGATTTACAATGGGAAACTAGGAGGCTTTCGGGGGTAATGGATATGTTTATTGTCTTCATTGCAGTGATGACTTCACAGGTGTGACTGTCGAAACTATTCAAATGGCACACTTCACGTACATTCAGTTTATTATAATATAAATGAATTATACCTCAATTGGGCTGTCTAAAAAAGGAATAATATAAGAACTACATGAAATTCTTTAGATTCTACTTTTCCTGATACAGTTCGTTTTCTGTTAGAAATGTTTGAAATCTGAACTCTAATCTCGTAATGCATTAACTTATTTTGGCAGAATGAAGATCTGACTCTTTTAATTAAGGAAATGGAGCAGGGACGCAGTGACCTGGAGAAGGTACAAGACCTTTACTCGGAGTCCTTGGTCATGGACTGGTGGTACAACGGAGAAAAGGATGGAGACAGGTGAGCACAGCAGAGCTCCCACTTCCCCATCGCAGGGGGTCCCCTAGGATGCTCTGCTGGATCTCTTTGCCACTTCTTTCTGCAATACTTTGTGAGATTTCTTTTAAAGAATCACATAGTATGATTATGTTAGGATTTTTGTTTAAGCAAAGGGAACTCATAATCTAGTAAATTAATAATGATTGGCGGACTCTCCTGGTGGCACAGTGGTTAAGAATCCACCTGCCAATGCAGGAGACACGGGTTCGAGCCCTGGTCTGAGAAGATCCCACATGCCACGGAGTAACTAAGCCCGTGTGCCACAACTACTGAGCCTGCGCTCTAGAGCCCGCGAGCCACAGCTACTGAGTCCACGTGCCACAACTACTGAAGCCCACACGACTAGAGCCCATGCTCCGCAACAAGAGAAGCCAGCGCAGTGAGAAGCCCGCGCACCGCAATGAAGAGTAGCCCCAGCTCACCACAACTAGAGAAAGCCCAGGCACAGCAACAAAGACCCAACGCAGCCAAAAATAAAAATAAATAACTTAAAAGTTTTTAAAATATATTAACAAAATAATATTGATTGGCTTAGAGAGGCCACATGGTCATCCTTATATGTAGATTCTGAAACTCTTGCATGAGCCCTAAGGATGTCTCATTTCCACCCAGTGTGGACAATACCCCCCACCAACCGAAGCAGTGACGGAGCAGAGCAGGAGTGCTGTGTCACGAAGGAGATCTGACTCAGGGTCAGGAGGCCAAGGTCCAGACTTCACTCTGTGTGACCTTGGTGGATCTCCATATTGTCCATTGCCATGGGTCTCAGTTTCCTCATCTTTAAAATGATGGGTGTGGTGGTACGATTTGGGATAGATGATTCCTCAGGTCTTTTCCCATCCTATATTCTAATATGTTTATTTTGGGGGTTTTTGTGTTTGTTTGTTTGGTTGGTTTTGGGGGGTTTTTGGCCGTGCCACATGGCTTGTGGGATCTTAGTTCCCCAACCAGGGATTGAACCTGGGCCCTCGGCAGTGAAGGCGCAGAGTCCTAACCACTGGACCGCCAGGGAATTCCCTCTAATATGTTTCTAACTAGTAGTTCTTAAATATAGATCAAAACCACCCTAACAAACACTCAGAAAGTGTGTCAAATCTTATTTAAATGATTTCACATTGTACACATATTCAAATGTCACAGCTTCATATAAATGCCCCATCAGGAAGATGTCTTTTTATTTAAAAGAGTGATAGCAAAATGGAAAGCAGTTGAAAATACATATTAATCAGGATTTCTCCTTCTTCGAAATTTATTGTCTTCCTCTTAGCAAACTAAGCATTTAATATGGGCTGGCGGCAGGGCATGAGCATGGACTCAGTAAAAAGATAAATGTTATACCAGGCATCTCTTCTTTTTTTGCAATAAGTGGGCCTCTCACTGTTGTGGCCTCTCCCGTTGTGGAGCACAGGCTCCGGACACGCAGGCTCAGTGGCCATGGCTCACGGGCCCAGCTGCTCCGCAGCATGTGGGATCTTCCCAGACCAGGGCATGAACCCGTGTCCCCTGCATCGGCAGGTGGACTCTCAACCACTGCGCCACCAGGGAAGCCCCCAGGCATCTCTTATAATGAGATTTTACAGCATTATTTTTTTTTAATTTGTTTGGGAAAGCTTAGATACATCTCCTAAATCTGGAGAATTTAAGCAAATAAACTAAGAAATAAATGAGCAGCACATCAGTGTCAATTATCTTCTCTATACTTTTCAGCTAGTACCTTACCTGTCTTCTTCCCCTTGCTTAATCAAACTAAAAAATGTCAGGACAACATGACCAGCTATTGCTTGGAAGTTGGTTTGGTCAGTTGACTGTAGCTGCTATTGATTGACTAGTAGATGTATTCTTGGTTTTTTATATGTATATATATTTTAGGGGCTCTAAGGAGCAGGTTCTAGAGTCATGCAGAGGAGTGTTTTAATCCAGGCTTCCCACCATTACATGTTAGTAACTTTGGGCAAGCTACTTAACCTCACTGAGCCTCAATTTCCTCATCTATAAGAGGGGAGTAATGGTCATCATAGGGTTGTTGGGTGGATTAAATGAGGGCATGCCTGGCACATAATAAGAGCTCTGAATTAATATAAAGAGAAGAGTAAAATGCAGTGCCTCATTCTATAGATATTATGCTTCTGTACTTCCTTATAACATATCATTAGGAAAAGTTAATTCGCCTACCTAGCTGTGGTTGAAAACAGATTGAGTTTTTTACCAGGTGGAATAAATGTTACAGCCTCCAAATCTCATCTCCCTTCTTTCTTTTTTCAAACATTTACTGAGTACAAATCATACGCCAGGCGATCTGGGGTGCACAGATGAATGTAAGCCTGGGCCCTTGTCACAGGATGCAGTGTGGTGGGGCATCATGGGACACTGGGCGGGTGCTCCATGGAGATGGGCTTGGAGGGGGAGGTGAAGGAAGGAGGGCGTGCTTTACAGTGTTGGAGCAGGAGGTTGTTCTGGAAACTCCTTTCTGTGGTTGCTGTGTTCAGAGTGTCAGAGAAGGTGTGTCTGGGAAAATATTTAGGAATTTTGGGGGATCCCTCCTGGCCCAAGATCTTCAACAGAATGGTTTGCCATGATCTGGTGCTGGCAGAGGGTTCAAGGCAGGGGTTTCCCTTCTCTGGCTTTTATAAGAGCTAGCTGTTCAACCCTTTAGTTAGAGAAAAGGGTTTCTATAATGCTTTCTGCTTTACAACAGACTCTTTCTGGAGTTAATCCTCTCATCAGCTCCATGCTGTTAGGGCCCAGCTGATGTTTCCTTCAGTTTGTGGGTGAGGGAAGTGTTGAAATTTAGAGGATTGAGCGACTGCACTTAGTCACATAGCTGGGAAGGAACAGAGCTGTGGTGTGAGCCAGGGCTGGGCTCCTGTCCACTCTTCTGCGGGGGCAGAGATAAATGACTATTCTTATTTTAACCAAATATAAGGGGAGCGGCTCTTGCAGCATTCAACACGATTGTATTGATCTAACTCTGCCTTCTTGATTGAAATTTTGTTTCCCCCTCCTTTTTTTTTTCTTTCATCTTCTTTGTCTACTTTTTATCTAAAACAGGCATCAAAAAGAAATCTGTTCCATTGTTTCAACCCCAGAAAAATGTGCAAAATCTCACGCTGATGTTGAATCAACACGAATGTCGAAAGTACCAGAGGACCTGTCAAGTCAAAAGATTCAGAAAAAGAAAGTCCTCCACGCAGGTATCAGTGAACAAAATGGTTTGACTCTCATTACCAGTTTTCCTTTAATGCAAGAAGGTAGAATAAAACTAAAGCCCCATAATATTTTAAAAGAAGCCTAAACCTGTGTTTATTAAATTGAAATTTTTATAGAAGTGATTATACATTCACATGCAGTTATGAGAAATAATACAGAGAGCTCCCGTATATCTGCTCTTCCCCCAGCTTCCCCCAATGGTAACATCTTGAAAAAATAGTACAATTTTGCAACCAGGAGATCGACATTGATACAATCCATGATCTTACTCAGATTGCCCCAGTTTTACATGTGTTCATTTATGTGTGTGTGTGTGTGTACTTCTATATGATTTTATCATACGTGGTTTCATATTTCCACCATCACAGTCAAGCTACAGAACATCTCCATCACCACAAGAATCCCTGGCATTGCTCTTTTATAACCACGGCCATCTCCCTCTGACACCCTTTCCCAATTCTTGGGGACCACTAAGTTCTCCATTTCTAAAATGTTGTCATTTCAAAAATGTTATATAAAATGGAATTATACAGCACATAACCTCTGGGTTTTGGCTTTTTTCACTCAACATATTTTCCTTGAGATTCATCCAGATTTTTGGTAGGTATCAGCAGTTCAATCCTTTTCATTACAGAGTAGTAGCCTGTGATATGGATGTACCAGAGTTGGTTTAACCATTCATCTGTTGAAGGACATCTGGGTTGTTTCCAGTTTGGGGCTATCACGAATACAGCAGTTATAAACATTTTTGTACAGGTTTTATGTGAACATAGTTTTTCATTTCTTTAAGACAAAGCCCAAGGGTGCCATTGCTGAGTCATATAGTATTGAATGTTTAGTTTTATAAGAAACTGCCAGACTATTTGCTGGAGTGGCTGTGCCATTTTAAATTATCACAGCAAAGAATGAGTGATTCAGTCTCTCCACACTCTCGCCAGAACTTGGTATTGATTGTCGCTCTTTTCTATTTTAACTGTTCTGATAGGTGTGTAACATCTCACGGTGGTTTTTACTTGCATTTCCCTAATGGCTAGTGATATTGAACATCTTTTTATGTGCTCATTCACAATATATCCTCTTCAGTGAAATAGATATCCTCTTCCATATATCCTTTTCAGTGAAATGTCTGTGCCCATGTGCTTTGCCCATTTTCTCTGTGGATCGATTTGTTTTTTATTGGTGAATTTTGAGAGTTCTTCATGTATTCTAGACACTAGGTCTTTATCAGATATGTCGTTTGCAAATGTTTTCTCCCAGTCTGTAGCTTGTCTTTTCATCCTCTACTTAGGGTCTTTGGCCAAGCAAAAGCTTTTAATTTTGATAAGATCCAATTTATCAGTCTTTCCATTATGGATCATGGTTTTGGTGTCAAATCTAAGAACTCTTTCCCTAACCCTAATTCCTGAAGATTAGCTTTTATGTTTTTTCCTACAGATTTTGTAGGTTTATATTACATTTAAGTCCATGATTCACTTGAGTTAATTTTTGTATAAGGTGTGAGTTTTAGATCAAGGTTTTTTATGTTTGTTTGTTGTTTGGCCTATAGATGTTGCTTCAGCAGCATTTGTTGAAAAGGCTATACTTACTCCATTGAATTAATTTTGCACCTTTGCCAAAGATCATCTGGGCATATCTGCGTGGGTTAAATCTAGACTGTATGTTCTGTTTCAGTGATCTATGTGTATATCTCTCCACATAGATCACTGATCAATGTCTTCATTAATGTAGCTACAAGGTAAGCTTTAATATCAGATACAGTGATTCTTCCAACTTTATTTTTCTTCTGCAAAATTATTTTAGCTATTCTAGGGCCTGAAATTTCTGCTTAAATTTTAGAATATGTTTGTCTCTGTTTACTAAAAACCCTCTCAGATTTTGATAGGAATTGCATTAAACCTGTAGATCAATCTGGGAACAACTGACATCTCCACAATGTTGATTCATCCAGCCTCTGAATGTGGCATGACCCATGAACATGACCCCTGACCATGACCATGTATTTAAATCTTCTTTGATGTCTTACAAGCAGCATTTTGTAATTTTCAGTTTACACATCCTGTACATATTTTGTTAAGTATATACCTAATTATTTCATTCGAGTATTTTGAACAATTACAAATGGTATTGGTTTTTTAATATAGGTTGCTGTATGTTCATTGTTAGTGTATCAACATGTGATTGATTTTGTGTGTTGATCCCATAATGAACAACCTTACAGAACTCACTTAATGGTGCTAGGAGTTTTTTGGGTTTTGTGGGTGGTTTTTTTAAAATTTTGGTGTGTGTGTGTGAATTCCTCACTGTTTTCACATGTACAATATGTTATCTGCAAATTTGGACAGTTTTATCTTCTTTTCCAGTCTTTCTGGCTTTATCTCTTTTTCTTGCCTTGTTGGCAGAAGCTAGAACTTCCAGCACTATGTTTAATAAGGGTGATGAGAGTGGGCATCCTTGCCTTTATCCTGGTCTTAAGGGGGAAAGATATTCAATCTTTCCCCAGTAACTATGATTTTAGCTGTAGGTTTATTGTAGATATTCTTTATCAAGTTGAGGAAGTTCCCCTCATTCCCAGTTTTCTGAGAGTTTTTATCATGAGCTGGTGCGGGATTTTGTCAAATGCTCTTTCTGTGTCAAATGATATATCATATGGTTTTTCTTCTTTAGCCTATTGATATGATGGTGGATTACATTGATTGCTTCAAATGTTGAAGCAGCCTTGTATATCTGGAATATCTTCCACTTGGCCTTAGTGTTTATTTGCAGTGCTTTTGAGTGTAACTCTTTGTATGGTTTCTCTGGGTATAGCAGCATATAAACATGACTTATAACACTCTTCTGGTATCAACATTTTACCACTTTTTGTGGGTGTGGACATCTTACTTCAATTTAGGTTTCTTTGCCTTCCCCAGTTTTAAATATCATTGTCTTGAGTATCAGGTGATGCTACAATTTTTATTTAAATCATCAAATATGATTTCTAAATCTCAAGAGGAAAGGATAATCTATTGTATTTACCATATTTTTGCTCTCTTTTGTTCTTTCTTCCTTCCTGATTCTCCAGAGTTCCTTCTTTTATCATTTCCTGTCTGTTTGAGGAACTTCCTGTGTTCAGTCTTTAAAGGTAGGTCTGCTAGCCACAATTATTTTTTATTTTTTCCTTGTCTAGGAATGTTTTTATTTTCTCTTCATTCCTGAAGGACATTTTTGCCATATTCAGAATTTGCAGTTGATTGTTCTTTCCTGTCTGTAGTTGAAAAACATAGTGCCTCTTCCTTGGGCTCCTACTTTTTAAATGTGAAATTTGCTGTTGCTCAAACTGGTGCTTCCCTCTAGGTACTGGGTCCTTTCTCTCTGGCTTGCTTTAAAAACTTTTTCTTTGTCTCGAATTTTCAGTGTTGAACTATAACGCATCTTGGCATGGATTTCCTTGGGTTTACTCTGTTTGGGGTTTGCACAGCTCCTTGATTTGTCTGTTGTATCTTTCACCAGATTGGGGAAGTTTTCATCTATTACTTCTTCAAATGGTCTCTCAGTCCCACTTTTTTCCTCCCTGTCTTGGGACTCTGATAATATGAATGTTGGGTATTTTGCTATTACCCTACAGGTCCCTCAGGCTCTGTCTATCTTTTCTTATTGTATTTGCTCTCTGTTGTTAAAATTGGCTGAATTCTATTTTTACGTCCCCAGAGTTCTCTGATACTGCCGCCCTCTGCCATTTTCAGTCTACTACTGAGCTCATCCAACAAATTTTTTTTATTTCTCATATTTTATTTTTCAGTTCTACAATTTCCACTTGGAAACTTTTATAACTTCAGTTTCTTAGCTGAGATTTTCTATTTGTTTATTTGTTTCAAGAGAAATTGTAATTAATTGCTGAAGCATGTTTCTGACAGGCTTTGAGATCCTTGTCAGGTAGTTCCAGCTTCTGACTCATCATGGTATTGGCATCATTTGATTGTTTTTTCTCCATCAAGGTGTGATTTTCTTTATTCCTGATATGATGGGTGATTTTTTTTTACAGTATCCTGAATGTTTTGTCTATTATGTTAGGGACGCTGGATGCTGTGTAAATCTTTATTTTAGGAAGCAGTTGTCCTGTTTAAAGTTAGCCCATAGGTCATGGCCTGCTCTTGTGGGTTGTGGTTCCGCTGGTAATTTCATTTTCACAGCCTTTGTGGTGTTATTTCGGTGCTTGGTTTCCTGGTGTCACTGGGGCTCCTACTGGTGCTGCTGAGGGAGCAGAGGAGTATCCCAGGCCAGGATGCTAGATGCCTCTCAGTGGAGGAAGGTTGTGGTGGCTTCCCCTGCCACACACACACTGTCTCTTGCGTGTCCCCATGTCTCTGGGCAGGAGAAGAGAGCCTCAACCCTGTAGGGACCAAGAGGCATTGGCTGAAGCTTGGTCCCTCTTGCATGATCTGTCCATTTGCCCTGGTGTCTCTGTCTTAAGCCCATGGGGACAAAGAGGATTCCCATACTGGGCCACTTGTGCAGCAGCATCCCTTGTGCCAGTCCTGCCTGCCCATTCCAGTACACGTGGCTTTTGCTAGAAATGCTGCTTGCCGCTCATCCTGAACATCTTAATGGCCTTTGGTCATTTGTACCCGGTCACTTAGATTTGGGATCGTTGCTGTTGGTAGGCATCCCTGTGCTGAGTTTTTATTCTGTTTCAGTTTTTAATTTAGAAGAGTGATGAAATGTGGTGACTGACTGTACAGAGCTGGGGGAGTAGTTAAATGCTTGAATCCACTGCCAGATCAATATACTTTTACTCCTTATTTTCAGAGTTTGGGAATAGCACAGTTGTTATGTTTGGGGACTTCGGGAGCTAAATTTCATTTTCACTTGGACACACCTCTTGTGTTTGCCCAGCGAGTTTGATCGAGGTGGCCTGCTGGTGTAGTCAGGGGCAGGAGCTCAGCTCTCGTATATGGATCATTCATCTCTTTTGCTCACAGACGTAGCTCCTGAGAAAATATATCCTTCTTAATTCCTTGTTACAGAGGCAACCAAAACAGCAATCACCCTGTCTGTTGCCTAGGAAAACAAATAACACATAGCACACTCCTAACTCCATGTGTGGAGACCCTTGTGTTATCTTCCTGTGCAAAAGATAGACAAGGCAGGGCTTCCCTGGTGGCGCAGTGGTTGAGAGTCCTCCTGCCGATGCAGGAGACACGGGTTGGTGCCCCGGTCCGGGAAGATCCCACATGCCGCGGAGCGGCTGGGCCCGTGAGCCATGGCCGCTGAGCCTGCGCGTCTGGAGACTGTGCTCCGCAGCGGGACAGGCCACAGCAGTGAGAGGCCCGCGTACTGCAAAAAAAAAAAAAAAAAGATAGTGCAGATTATTAGCTAATGTTCACTCTAATTGTCTAATTTCTTGTAAGAGAGGGTAAGTCCCTTCTTGTCGAAAATAGGACGCATTTCATTTATGAATACCACACAATGCCTTGGTACTGCAGAAGGCATCCAGGTCGTGAAGCACAGAACACATTTACAATTAGTCTGGTTTCTGTGACCACATGGGAAAAGTAATCAACGTGTCTTGGTACAAACTTATTATCCTCTAAAGCACACAGATTCAATGTCAGAATTTGATAAGTGTCTACTTGCTAGTTGAAAGGACCCAACAGAGGGTAGAAAATCATATAAATAAAGGCTTAGACAGCAACTGTGGTCAGCAGAGTTTATAAAATGAACTACAGAGATGTCCCGCTCTAAACCCTGCAAGCTGTGAGTGTGATGGGGCATCACTCCCATGATTCTGGGAGTGATAAGAGGGTTATGTGACCTCGGCCAGGTTCTCTAGGAGAGCCCAGTGTACTCACGTGAGCCCCTGAGAGCAGGGTCCTTTACCAGCTGGTGGCAGAAGAGGAAGTCAGAGAGATTTGGGGCAGGAGGGCCATCGGTGTGCCATTGTTGGCCTGAAGATAGAGGGGGCCCATGAGTAGGAATGGGGGTGCCTAAGGAGCTGAGACAGGCCCCCAGCTGACAGCCAGCAAGGATATGGGACCTCAGTCCTGCAACTGCAAGGAAATAAGTTCTGCCAACAACCTGAATGAGCTCGGAAAGAGATTTCTCTCCAAGAGGGGCAGAGTTTGAACTCAGATGAGTGGAACAAGCCATTACCGCAGCATTTACTTGGTGGCAGTACTGCCCCCCTGAGGGCTGGGAGACTGAACCTGCTTTCTTTTTAAAGGATCCAAGAATGTAGTTGCATCTCATGAAATACCTCCTTCCAACCCACATTCCTTTAACCCTTCTCCCTGTGGTACCCACAGAACCAACCAAAACCAGCCTACTCAGGAGCCAGCTGTCCACCCTCAGGAGCTCAGCTTGCAGTGAGAGGAAGGACGGCCTTTCCAATTCCAGCAGCTGGAACACTCCAAGCGACAGAGGCAAGCCAGCAAGGGTCTCTAGGTCAGGAAGCCTGGAGTGGTCTCCTCTCCCCAGTGTGTCTGCTCCTGAAAGAGCTGGGTAGAGGTACTTTGGGGGGAAAACAAATCATTTTTAAGTGAGTCCAGAGAGCTTCCTCTTCAAAGGACTCCCTTGTAAATCAGGTCATCTTGCGTTAGTGAACTGGATTTTCTTAGGGTCAGACTTGCATATATGGTGCCTGGGTGTTTAATACACCCGTGGCTCGTACAACCGCGGCACTAGTGGTGATGCTTGCTGTCACTGCGTGGTTTGAACTTGAAAACCTAGTACTCCATAGCTGGTTTATTTTCTTCCCCTCGTTCACAGGTGGCGCCATCCGGCAAGCCCCTCTCCGATCCGCACTGTCAGCCTTTTGGGGGCTAAATGTGAGGAAAACGAGACTTTTCCACTCAATTGTTATGACGACTGATAATGTCATTATTCTTAAAATAGTAAATTTTAAGAATAAATTTCCTGAAAGTTTAATTCCTGTAGCACTTCTCCCTATCTTTCAAAGAGTTGATAAATAATAAATCCCCAGCTAAACACACACATCCACACAAGCCCCTAAGTAGTAGGAAGCGCCTGAGGGACAAATTTACACCTGTTGTTACTGAGTCATAGCTTAATCAAACCTTGTGTTCTTCAGTGCTGATCGTGGGATGCCTTTTCCTCTGTTTCAGTTAACCTGCCCTATCTCCTAAATCTGCTACGTGCACAGTCCTTTAAGGGGCTTATCCCATGATGATCGGGATATGATTTCTTAGGCATTTAACTAGCTCACTCCCAAACACCCCTTCTTTCTACATGCTGCTGATTCAACTAGCTCATATCCCTTTTCATTTATGAATCCAAGATTCTATAAGGATATACATTAAAAACTCCAAATAATAATTTGAAAATGTGAACTTATAACTAAACAGGACCTAGTAGGGATTTTGGGTTTCTGCACAGAGCTGAGGAATTACAGCATAAACTATCGAAACCTGAAACGTTGAACAAGGCTCTCCTGTGTAATTTGGGGGAAGTCTAATGAGGGCCACATTGAACAATTATTGGTTCATGGTATTCTTACTTGACATTTTAAAAATATGTTTTCTGGAGAATGAGTTTGTCTCATCCTTTTATGGAGAGAGATCTCAATGGGTATGGGGTGAGATAGATTAGCAAAGCAATGAGAGTACCCTATTTACTCTTGCATTGGTCTTTAGCATCCATTGCAAATGAATCTTGCCTAGAACCCCCTCTGACAGATCAGTTCTGGGAAAAATAGTCCGTTTATTAGCCCTCAGTCACAACTGAACTCAGAGATAAGTGTGATCCTTTTGCATTTTTGATATAAACCCCATATATGAGGAAATTATACAGCTGCCATTTCCCTTTCCACAGAAATGGGCATCCTGCTGACAAATGAGTTTCCAGATGACAAGTCATTAGAAAGATTGACTCGAGAAGGAACCCAAGTTTATGACCAAGAGTGAGTAATTTTACTGGGACAGTTTTGTTGTGTTTTTGTTTGATACAAGTTTTAAAAGGTCACAGTCTCGTGTTCTTAGTTCTGCAGGAATGTCTTCAGCAAACTGGCTCAAGATCCATGGCTTGGTGGCCAAGAAGCTCACCATCATGGATGCTTTGTCCATGACTGCCATCCCTCACAGTCCCACCTACGTCCCCATTCTGGACAAGCATGTCGTTTCCAAGGTCTTTGATGAGGTAAAACTGATTTTCTATATGTCCCTGCTTGATGTAGTTTTCATTTCCTGCCTAAATAAAGAGTAGTTCACTTGACGTCTTGTACAGTTGTCACAGAAATGTATTTCAGCGATTGGGAAAAAATTATTTGCAAAGGCAGTAAAAAAGAGAGAGAGAAGCTCTTAAGCATTTTTGCTTCTAAGCTGAGAAGAACAATTTCTTCTTTGTTGGGTTGGCAGTTCATGGCTCGTTGCTGATGGGTGGCATTGTGGAGCTGCAGAAATGTCTGAAAAGCCTCTAGGTCAGAGTCTTGAGTCACGAGTGAATATCAGTCTGTATCAAAGGACAGGGAGCGCTTGTGAGAGATTTTGTCCATCCTTTGCTTACCTTCTGTTCCTAAATACAGTGGCATCTTTTCCATCCTAAAAGTCTCCAAAGGAAAACATCAGAAAGAGGGAGGGAGAGAGACACAGGGACAGAGATGCAGAAAAAGAGAGGGATTGAGAGAGAGGATCGGGAGTGAGCCAGAGCACAAGAGCCATGAGAAAGTGAGAGTCACGTCCTGGCAGGAGAAAAAGAGCTTCCGGTAGGAGGGCGCAAGTTGGGGTTAACTGTGGAGGAAAGCCAAGCACTGTAAAGTTTGCCTTGAATTGGGCAACTGGAAGGTCCTTGCCCTACGCAAGAACAGATCCAGTGGAGCAGCCAGATTGCACAGAGATGAGGAACACAAGAGAAACAAGAATAGGAAGATTGAACCCTGGTGCTTCCCGGCAAATATAGCAGCAACTCATGATTTAAATAGGAACGTATCAAGCTTTACAGTCAGTAAATTGAAATAATATCCTTAAAAGACCTTATCTCATGCTGAAATTTTGCAGAGGGTATATAGGAAATTTGGGATTTGCTTCCAAATAATCTGGATGGTGGGAGTAGTTGGGGGAAGGGAGGAGTAGATAAAGCAAGATTGGCCATGAGCTGATAATTGTTAAATTTGGATAATAAGAATATTGAGTTGGGGGAGGGTCATTCTACTATTCTCTCTGCTTTTTTACGTATTTGGAAGTTTCCATAGTAAAAAGTTGAGAAAAAGCAAAGGCAGGAAAATTTTAAAAAAAAAAAGGCTTTATCTAACTCGTCTCGCAGTAGCTGAAATTTGATGTATTTGGAAGAAGTAGATGAATTGGTGGACTTTTTCTGTTAGACACATTTAAGAGATTATACCCATGGAGTTGGATATGCATCCTGATTTGACATGACCAGCAGTTCTTGCTCTGGAGGTTGGGTATATGACCCCTTAGGCTGGGTTCCTGATGACTTTGCCTCAAGTGAGCGGTCCTATCCCTGGCTGTGACCTTGTGACTGGAAGATTCTATTTCTACCTTCAGTGAACTCTAACCTGAGTTAGTCAGGTTAGATTAGTCAGGTACCAACTTAGTCAGATACCAACTTATCATTTGAATTTGACTTCTTCCAAAAGCAAGAGAGAGAAACCAAATGCTGATTTATTCCTTCTAGGAAGTTTGGTGACAGCTTCTCATATTCTGTGCACTTATTTTATTACTATTTTTGAGTTTTGTTTGAAAGAAAATATATTTGGTGAACTATCCCTGGAAATAGAATTTTCTGGTACTTATCATGTCTCCTAAGCCTCCCAACAACCTGAAATACATTGAAAAGTAAATACTCAAAAAACAAATATGAGAAGGTAGGAAGGCAAGCACATAAAATCAAAGGGAAGATTTATAGATTGAATACCTAAAAATGTTATTTTGCATTAAAAACATATAACTAAAATGAAGGCAAATCTCAGAAAAATATTTTTAACGTATACAACAAAGAGTTACAGGAGTAATATGTTAAATATGTGTTTGCATGTGTGTATCCATGTAAGTTAGCACATGCATATGGTGTGTGTGTGTGTATAAATCAGGGTTCAGTATACACACAAAAATGCACATGCACCCATACCATAAAGGAATAAGAAAATGATAACTATCCCAGTGGAAAATCTAGGGGAAAAAGTTTAAAAATAAGAAGTCAAAAACCACATAGAAAAATATTTCTTGCTGGTAACCAAATAAATGCATTTTTGAAAAAATGCAAATTAAAAAAAATTAGACAACTTCCCCCCATCATCAACTGTGTAAGGTTAAAAAATACTAATAAACAGTCGTGGTGAAAATAGGATGGAATTAGAACTTTTACATCCTGCTGGGGGGAGTAGAAGTTGGTATAACCTTGGCAATATGTTCAGAGGCGTTAAGGGCTTACAACTTCTCCTCCAGCAAATCCACATGTAGATATTCCATAATCTACAGAAGGAAATAATCAGAAATACTGAAGAATATATTCAGAGAATAATTATTGCTGCCTTATATCTAACAATGAGAAAATTGAAAACGACCTAAATATCCAATAAATACACCCATATGATTGAATGTCATACGTTCATTAAATATCATGTTTCTGAAGAATAAGTAATGACATGGGGAGAAGCTCTCAATACAATGCTAAATGAAAAAATCAGGGTACAGGACCGCACAGATAGAACATTAATTTGGTCACATATGTGTATGATGTAGACATAGCACTCTTTGTCTCTCCCTTTTCTCTTTTGCCAAAATGTTGCTAGTGTTTATCTGAGGGGTGAGATTATTGGAGATCTGGGGGTTTGTTTATATAATTTTTAGTTTTTGTTGTAGTTCTTTCAACTCTGAACATACATTAAAGATATGCTGAGAAAAAAAAAGTTAAGAAAAACAGACCTAAAACAAGAGATAAAATAGTTTAAATGCAAAGGACACTTGATTTTTAATTAATTTATTGGTTTATTTTTGTTTGATGAGTAATATATGAGTACATTCTTGTATAGAATGACCATTTAGAAGTCTTTAGAGGAAAATGTCAAAGTTTCTCTCTCCACCAACCTCATTTATGAAGGAAACACTCTGAATAGTTTGGTGGATATCCTGCTAATCCTTTTCAACACACACACACACACACACACACACACACATATGAATACATTACATATATTTTTACACATACACATAACAATTTTAATATACAAAACAGTTTTAATAAGGTAATACCATGGATTTGCTATTTTATCTTTTAAAAACCTATGTCTTAGAGACTTTTCTCTGTGCGTAGATATGGGTCTATCTCATTTTTGTTAGTTGCAAATTTCTTCCCCATTGTTAATGGACATTTACATTGTGTCCTTCCTCCCCCTATTACAAACAATCCTGTAATGGGTTTCCTTGCACAGAGACTTCTGGGCACCTCTACAAGTCTGTCTTTGTGATAGATGGATTGCTGGACCCAAAGGATGTGTACATTTAAATATTTGACAGATTAAACCAAATGACCCTCCAGATAGATTCTATATTTCCACTAGTTTATATTCAGAAAGACAGCCATTTTCCTAACTGTATATCATACTTGTTGATAAGCATTAGTTCTACAAGTATAGAGATACTTTGAAAACGCTAAAAATAGTGTGCAGACCTTAGTGTGCAGATATCTTATTCAACTTGTCCTCTCCTCATATTTAGAAGAAATAAACATAGTAACTCACTGCAGCACTTTGAAATTTGCTCTCCAGGCTGTATGCAATGTATCTGGACTCTGGGGATAATAATATACCTACTCTGAGACTGTTATACTGTGTATAGTATAGTGAATATATATAGTATAGGTATATATATATAGTATAAAAAGAAGTAATGCATATAATGGGCTGCAAGCACTGAATGAACGTTGGCTTTTTTTTGCTTTTTTTTTTTTTTTTTTTTTTTTGCAGTACGCAGGCCTCTCACTGCTGTGGCCTCTCCCGCTGCGGAGCACAGGCTCCGGACGCGCAGGCCCAGTGGCCATGGCTCACGGACCCAGCCGCTCCGCGGCACATGGGATCCTCCCGGACCGGGGCACGAACCCGCGTCCCCTGCATCGGCAGGCAGACTCTCAACCACTGCGCCACCAGGGAAGCCCAAACGTTGGCTTTTATTATAAAAATATTCAATAAATATTACATTGCCTACCGTATGCAGGCTCTGAACTGGGCTAGACTACAGCCTACCCAATCACAACTTACAATCTCATGGAGGAACTAGCAATTAAAATAAGAAGTTCTAGTTAAATGTGATGAGTGGGAAGAGCAGAGTGGAGATGCCAGAGAGGCCCCTAACCACCTTGAGTTGGCAGAGGGCGCTTTGGACCTGGCCTGGGAAGTTCAGACCTGGGGGATCTGATCAGTCCAGGTTTGGACCTAGGGGAGGAGGAGTTACGAGGGTGATGAGGTGGAGGGGAGTGAGGAGTGACCTAGGGGGAAGTCTAAGGGTCAGAGGACGTGTGTCGTTCCAAAGAAAGTTTAGTGCAACTGGAGGAAGGTGTGAAAGCTGGTGAAGGTCGAGTTAAGGATTTTCTGAAGGTCATCCTGAGGGAAGCCAAAGGGTTTTTAGCAGAGGACAGAGAAGATCAGGTTTGGTCTTTGGCTACTATGTGGAAAAGGGTTGTAGAGGTTCAAGGCTGGAACGAAGCGGGGCAGTCAGGAGGCAAGGTCTAGGTGGCTGTGACCCAGGTGACAATGCTGAGGATGGATCCAAGGCTCTATATAAAGTCAAGTCGACAGGACTAAACCACATGGGGCTGAGAGAGAGAAAAATGTTGAGTGACTTCCAAGAAGGAAAAAATGGAAGAGTAGTGAGGGTCCTGTTTTTCTGGAGAACCTGTCTTCTGACTCCAGAAAGCAAAGCCAAGGGAAGAGGCTGTATATTTTTTCACGTGCATTCCACCATGGGCACCTGTGCTCGTGCCTTCTGTGGCTTTGTAAATTCTCATCACAAGCCTGTGGGTACATAGCACACGACATGCTCTCCCCCCTCCATTATTGCTCATAAGAGCAAGAATCATGATGATGAAGGAAATATACTGCAATAAATTCCCATTTCACCCTCAAAGCCCACTTAACATCTTTTATTTAATATTTTCTCTGATGGAAAGAATGGGAAAACAGTGATCGAAAAATATAATCCCACTGAGTGAGATATATAGCTTTTTGAGATTTGGACCTAACAGTTTTCTGAAAAAGTAGACTGGAGCTGAAAAGGAGACATGAATCTTAACCCACTTCACTGAGAATTGTAATTGCCTTTTACTCCTGTGTTCTGTGTGCAGCCACATCTGTCTGGGTAGAATCGTAAAGCAGCATTTGGCTTTATCCCCGGCTACTTGTTTCATTCATGACTTATGTATGGGCTGTTTCTTCTTCTGGAACACAATGCTATTTTGGTTTTCATGTTTCTTGGGCCAGCATCAAATCTGTCACCTTGGAAATGAAGTGTTGAGCAGGGAGGTTGCCCTAGCAACTCTTCATTACAAGATGCTAACTGGCACTTTCAGTGGACCAGATAAATTTAATCTTAGCTCTTTCAAAAAGATTAATTCATCACCAAGTCATATACAGAGTAAAACTGCTTTAGGTATTTGATGAATCTGGAATTTAAAGCTCTTTATTGCCAGTGCCTTTGAAAAAAAAGAAACAATTTGGGAACATTAGTTTGCATCGTTGAAAAGTCCACTACATCACCACCACCACCACCATCATCATCATGTCTTACCAGCACTGCATCAAGGCTTCCTGCTTTGCCCTAATCTGGGTTCAGCACATAGCTTTGTGATCAGGTAGCCTGGGCCTGCACCCCAGCTCTGTCACTGACTCCCGATGGGTCATGGCAAAGGTCCCTAATCTGGTACGTGGTGAGCCCTCAGACTAGGTTTTGAGAAAAACATTTGATCTCATCAAAGTATCTGATGGAAAATTTAGACCAACATAGTGAGGTGGCTTTTTATCTCATCATTTAGCTGACGAGGAATGTTAGGGATGCTGCTAAGGGCATGGCATCTTGTTGCTTTCAAATATAGTAGCAATGAAAACGATACTGATAGAAAAGTTTATTTTAATTAAAAAATCTAGAAGGACAGTTAATACAAAAGCTATATGTATTCATTGTGTAGAAAAATTAGAAACTACAGATAAGTAGAAAAGAAACAATAGAATATAATTCCTCACATATGAATTGTTTGGTGGTTATCTGGCCAAAGTTTTTTCACTACATATATAGCCTTTGTTCTTTGTTTTTGTTTTACCAAAATGAAGTTGAACTAAAGATACTCTGTGCCTTGATTTTTACTCAACAGTCTATTTCAAATATTATTGCATGCCAGCAAATACTCATTTACTATACCAATTAAAATGCTAGTGACCTCACTAGCAATTTAATTGAAATTTATATTAAAATTTTTTTTTTATTTTCTAAAAATTTAGATTGAAATTTGTGAGATATAACCTACACTGTAGTAAGCAACATATTTTCATGGGTTTATGAACGATCTGATTGACACTTCTCTTTCCCAGTTCACTTTGTAGCCCCACCTTCAATTTGTTCTGTGGAGCCTGGAGATGTTTCTGTTTAAGCAGAGGTTTAAGCTTCAGCACTCAGCAGTTTGCCCAACTATAAGGTCACTGCACCGTGTTCAGGGTCAGCCACGTGGGATTTGCACAGCCTTTGCATTTTCATTACTCACATCCAATCAGACCCCTCCTTGGCCAGTCTGACAGCAGGCTCTGGGATATTTATTGGAAGAAATGATTTAGTTGAAAAACAGTGAAGTTGGTGAATTCAGTTAGTGTTGAGTGATGAATATATAAACACCAGTTTACACTGTTTTCTTATTTTCAAAATGTTGTGGGATGGCTTACAAACACAGCCAGAATGTCGTCAGGTAGAATTCTTCCTGTACTACTTTAACAGCTAATAACTGTGTGTACAGTTCTGTATCCCCCTTTCTTCATTTAGCATATCTTATGAACATATTTCCCTGTAATGACCAATTTTGGATGAATTTTAATGGTTGTGCTAATATTCAATAACATGAATTACTACAATTAATTGAACTATTCCCCCCATTATTGGGCAGTTTACTTGGAATTTTAAGAGTGCCTATTTTCCTACATCTTTGCTGTCACTTAGAGCAGTAACATTAAAACAAACAAAAAACACCTGCCAATTGCTAAGTGAAAGTGGCATTCAATTTTAATTTTTTTCTTTTATTGTTTGAGAATAGTTTTCTTGTGTAAGCTAAATATATCTCTTAAAATCTTGGTTACATCATTAACCTTCTTGGCAAACACCTCTTTTAAAATAGCAAAGGTACGCTCATCTCGTGCCTCAATCACCGAGAACTCAAATTTGGTAGACTCCAAACACAGTATTTTATAATAGAGATAAACTTCTAAAAATGTTGGGGCCTCAGCCATTATTTGAATTTATATAACTTTAGTCTTTTACGTATTCAGTAAGTGGTTACTTTGTACATGCATTGTGCTAGAAACTAATATTTTTTAAAGGAATAAAAAACTAGAGTTCAGTGGAGAGGAAAACCAAATAACAAAACTGCATTTCAATGTATACATCTATAGAGGGATTGAATGAGAAAATATATAGATTGCCTAGTACTTGGCAAAGAGTAAGAGATAAACACTATTATCATGTTTTTTAATTTTTATTTTATTGTTATTTTTTATACAGCAGGTTCTTATTAGGTATCTGTTTTACACATATGAATGTATACATGTCAATCCCAATCTCCCAGTTCATCCCACTGCCACCACCCCCAAAATCCCGCTTTCCCCCCTTGATGTCCGTACGTTTGTTCTCTACATCTGTGTCTCTATTTCTGCTTTGCAGACCAGTTCCTCTGTACCATTTTTCTAGATTCCACATATATGCATTAATATATGATATTTGTTTTTCTCTTTCTGACTTACTTCATTCTGTATGACAGTCTCTAGGTCCATCCACGTCTCTACAAATGGCCCAATTTCGTTCCTTTTTATGGCTGAGTAATATTCCATTGTATATATGTACCACATCTTCCTTATCCATTCTTCTGTCGATAGGCATTTAGGTTGCTTCCGTGACCTGGCTATTGTAAATAGTGCTGCAATGAACATTAGGGAGTATGTGTCTTTTTGAATTATGGTTTTCTCTGGGTATATGCCGGGTAGTGGGGTTGCTGGGTCATATGGTAATTCTATTTTTAGTTTTTTAAGGAACCTCCATACTGTTCTCCATAGTGGCTGTATCAATTTACATTCCCACCAACAGTGCAAGAGGGTTCCCTTTTCTCCACACCCTCTCCAGCATTTATTGTTTCTAGATTTTCTGATGATGCCCATTCTATCCAGTGTGAGGTGATACCTGATTGTAGTTTTGATTTGCATTTCTCTAATAATTAGTGATGTTGAGCAGCTTTTCACGTGCCTCTTGGCCATCTGTATGTCTTCTTTGAGAAATGGCTATTTAGGTCTTCTACCCATTTTTGGATTGGGTTGTTTGTTTTTTTAATATTGAGCTGCATGAGCTGTTTATATATTTTGGAGATTAATCCTTTGTCCATTGATTCGTTTGCAAATATTTTCTCCTATTCTAAGTGTTGTCTTTTGGTCTTGTTTATAGTTTCCTGTGCTGTGCAGAAGCATTTAAGTGTCATTAGGTCCCATTTGTTTATTTTTGTTTTTATTTCCATTACTCTAGGAGGTGGGTCAAAAAAGATCTTGCTGTGATTTATGTCAAAGAGTGTTCTTCCTGTATTTTCCTCTAAGACTTTTATAGTGTCTGGTCTTACATTTAGGTCTTTAATCCATTTTGAGTTTATTTTTGTGTATGGTGTTAGGGAGTGTTCTAATTTCATTCTTTTACATGTAGCTGTCCAGTTTTCCCAGCACCACTTATTGAAGAGACTGTCTTTTCTCCATTGAGTATGCTTGCCTCCTTTGTCACAGATTAGTTGACCAAAGCTGCATGGGTTTATCTCTGGGCTTTCTATGCTGTTCCATGGATCTATATTTCTGTTTTTGTGCCAGTACCATATTGTTTTGATTACTGTAGCTTGGTAGTATAGTCTGAAGTCAGGGAGTCTGATTCCTCCAGCTCCATTTTCTTCTCTCAAGATTGCTTAGGCTATTCAGGGTCTTTTGTGTCTCCATCCAGTAAAAAATGCCATTGGTAATTTGACAGGGATTGCATTGAATCTGTAGATTGCTTTGGGTAGTATAGTCATTTTCACAGTATTGATTCTTCCAATCCAAGAACATGGTATATCTCTCCATCTGTTTGTGTCATCTTTAATTTCTTTCATCAGTGTCTTACAGTTTTCGGAGTACAGGTCTTTAACCTCCCTTGGTAGGTTTATTTCTAGGTATTTTATTCTTTTTGTTGCAATGGTGACTGGGATTGTTTCCTTAATTTCTCTTTCTGGTCTTTCGTTGTTAGTGGATAGGAATGCAAGAGATTTCTGTGCTTTAATTTTGTATCCTGCTACTTTACCAAATTCATTGATTAGCTCTAGTAGTTTTCTGGTGGCATCTTTAAGATTATCTATGTACAGTATCATGTCATCTGCAAACAGTGACAGTTTTACTTCTTGTTTTCCAATTTGTATTCCTTTTATTTCTTTTTGTTCTCTGATTGCCATGGCTAGGACTTCCAAAACTATGTTGAATAATAGTGGCGAGAGTGGACATCCTTGTCTTTTTCCTGATCTTAGAGGAAATGCTTTCAGTTTTTCACCATTGAGAATGATGTTTGCTGTGGGTTTGTCATATATGGCCTTTATTATGTTGAGGTAGGTTCCCTTATGCCCACTTTCTGTAGAGTTTTTTTTTTATCATAAATGGGTATTGAATTTTGTCAAAAGCTTTTTCTGCATCTATTGAGATGATCATATGGTTTTTATTCTTTAATTTGTTAATATGGTGTATCACATTGATTGATTTGTTTACATTGAAGAATCCTTGTATCCCTGGGATAAATCCTACCTGTTCATGGTGTATGATCTTTTTAATGTGTTGTTTATTCTGTTAGTATTTTGTTGAGGATTTTTACGTCTATATTCATCAGTTACATTAGTCTGTAATTTTCTTTTTTTGTAGTGTCTTTGTCTGGTACCAGGGTGATGGTGGCCTCATAGAATGAATTTGGGAGTGTTCCTTCCTCTGCAATATTTTGGAAGAGTTTGAGAAGGATGGTTGTTAGTTCTTCTCTAAATGTTTGGTAGAATTCACCTGTGAAGCCATCTGGTCCAGGACTTGTGTTTGTTGGCAGATTTTTAATCACAGTTTCAATTTCATTACTTGTGATTGGTCTGTTCATATTTTCTATTTCTTCCTGGTTCAGTCTTGGATGTTATACCTTTCTAAGAATTTGTCCATTTCTTGCAGGTTGTCCATTTTATTGGCATAGAATTAGCTTGTACTAGTCTCTTATGATGCTTTGTATTTCTGTGGCGTCCATTGTAACTTCTCCTTTTTCATTTCTATTTTTATTGATTTGAGTCCTCTCCCTCTTTTTCCTGGTGAGTCTGGGTAAAGGTTTATCAATTTTGTTTATCTTCTCAAAGAACCAGATTTTAGTTTTATTGATCTTTGCTATTGTTTTCTTTGTTTCTATTTCATCTATTTCTGTTCTGATCTTTATGATCTCTTTCCTTCTACTAATTTTGGGTTTTGTTTGTTCTTCTTTCCCTAATTCCTTTAGGTGTAAGGTTAGATTGTTTATTTGCGATTTTTCCTGTTTCTTATTGTATTGCTATAAACTTCCCTCTTAGAACTGCTTTTGCTGCATCCCATAGGTTTTGGATCATCATGTTTTTGTTGTCATTTGTCTCTAGGTATTTTTTGATTTCCTCTTTGATATCTTCACTGGTCTCTTGGTTATTTGGTAACATATTGTTTAGCTTCCATGTGTTTGTGTTTTTTACATTTTTTTCCCCTGTAATTTATTTCTAATCTCGTAGCATTGTGGTTGGAAAAGATGCTTGATATGATTTCAATTTTCTTAAATTTACTGAGGCTTGATTGGTGACCCAAGATGTGATCTATCCTGGAGAATGTTCCATGTGCACTTGAGAAGAAAGTGTAATCTGCTGTTTTCGGGTGGAATGTCCTATAAATATCAATTAAATATATCTGTTCTATTGTGTCATTTAAAGCTTGTGTTTCTTTATTAATTTTCTGTCTGGATGATCTGTTCATCTGTGTAAATGAGGTGTTAATGTCCCCCACTATTACTGTGTTACTGTCGATTTCCTCTTTTATAGCTGTTAGCATTTGCCTTATGTATGGAAGTGCTCCTATGTTGGGTGCATATATATTTATAACTGTTATATCTTCTTGGATTGATCCCTTGATCATTATGTAGTGTCCTTCCTTGTTTCTTGTAACATTCTTTATTTTAAAGTCTATTTTATCTGATATGAGTATTGGTACTCCAGTTTTCTTTTGATTTCCATTTGCATGGAATATCTTTTTCCATCCCCTCACTTTCAGTCTGTATGTGTCCCTAAGTCTGAAGTGGGTCTCTTGTAGATTACATATATATGGGTCTTGCTTTTGTATCCATTCAGCGAGCTTGTGTCCTTTGGTTGGAGCATTTAATCCATTCACATTTAAGATGATTATCAATATGTATGTATGTTCCTATTACCATTTTCTTAATTGTTTTGGGTTTGTTTTTTTTAGGTTCTTTTCTTCTCTTATGTTTCCCACTTAGAGAAGTTCCTTTAGCTATTTGTTATAGAGCTGGTTTGGTGGTGCTGAGTTCTGTTAGCTTTTGCTTGTCTATAAAGCTTTTGATTTGTTTGTCAAATCTGAATGAGATCCTTGCCGGGTAGAGTAATCTTGGTTGTACGTTCTTCCCTTTCATCACTTTAAATATATCATGCCACTCCTTTCTGGCTTGTAGAGTTCCTGCTGAGAAATCAGCTGTTAACCTTATGGGAGTTCCCTTGTATGTTATTTGTCGTTTTTCCCTTCTGTGGTATAATTGTTCTCCAGTTTGTGAGTCCAGTGGTAATGGGATTTGATTTTATTGTGATTGCACCCCTCCTACCATCTCATTGCAGCTTCTCCTTTGTCTTTGGATGTGGGGTATCTTTTTTGGTGAGTTACAGTGTCTTCCTGTCGGTGATTGTTCAGCAGTTAGTTGTGCTTCTGGTGCTCTCGCAAGAGGGAGTGAGAGCACGTCCTTCTACTCCGCCATCTTGAAGCTACAATCCCATTATTGATAAAACTATTCTTAGTAGAATTGATAAAACTATTCTCACCTATTGACAAAATTAGTGGTTAAGGTGTATCTCTGGTCTAACACTGGGAAAAATTCTAACAGAATCAGCCCAAACTAGGGCTGTCCATGAATTCCAGGAATTATGGTCGGTATCTCTCTCTCACTCCCCGCCTCCCCCCTGCCCCCCCTTCCTCCCTCTGCCCTCCGTCCCTCACAGTTAAAATCTTCTCACACAGGGTGTGATTAGCATCAATTTGGTAAGGCTTCTAGGTTTACCTCAAGAGAATTGAAGTAGGTAATACCTTGAGGCTCCCTTTTATTTTCAAACACTGTCCAGAAGCGTCTCCCATTAGTTGTTAATGCTTGATTTGCATTATAAGAGGTAGCAAGTATCTTTGACCAATAGAATGAAACGGAAGCAAGGGTATACCAGTCCCAAACCCAGGCATTAAGGCTCCTTGGCTATTTCTGCTTACTCATTTGTGCCTGGGAACATGCCTGGTCAAGCCTTCTAGAGACACCTGGAGCAGAGCCAAGTCCCCCCCAGTCATTCCAAGAAGTCATTCCTAGATCAGCCAATAGCTAGTTGGTTGTTCCATTACTTTGTTTTGAAAACATAAACAGTTATATATATGTATTCCTATCTCTGTATTCCTTTCCTAGGTTTGCTGTGACAAAGTGTGCCGCAAACCGGGTGGCTTAGAAATTTGTTTATTCTTTCACAGTTCTGGAGGCTGGAAGTCTGAAATCTAAGTGTTGGCAGGGCCGTGCTTCCTCTGACTGCTCTAAGGAAGAGCCCTTCCTTGGCTGTTCCTGGCTTCTGGTGGTGGAATCCTTGGCATCCCGTGGCTTGGACCTGCATTACTCCAGTCTCTGCCTCTGTCATCACATGGCCTGGACTTCTCTGTCTCTACATTTCCCTCTTCATATAAAAAAAAAAAGAGAAAAAAAGAAAGAGGTAACAAGTAAACCATGTTCAGGAGGTGTGACCAGGTGGTTTCATTCCCTCTCACATAGTATCAGTTTCCTCATTAATCACACTCTCCTCCCCACCTGCTTCCCTACAGAAGCTGGGAAGCCATGATTCTGATCCCCCAAGTCCCTGTGAGAATGCCCCTTATGACCTCATAGTCACACTAAACTTGACATCATAAAGAGAATAGCCCATGGGACCTCCCCGTGACTACCGTGTTGCAAAAACTAAGACCACAGACTGAAGGTGTGGAGTATGACTTTGTCTTTCCCTAAATCTGCATGCAGAAAGGCACGAGAGTGGGTACCCACGAGCCAAATTTGAACTCCTACCACACTGAAGTCCATGATGGCCATGCAAGGCCTGAGATCCAAATCCACCAAAGAGGGAGGTAGAACGTTAAACAATGGGTTTTCTTTACGCACCGTCAGTCAGGCATCCAGCGGACCCTGGTGAAATGGTGTAATGCTGCTAAATACTTCGTGGGGTTGATTTGCAGTTGAGCCATAAGCTGGCAATTTGCAGAGCTATTTATAGACTTCTAGGGGGGTCTTTTTCCCAGGGGAGATACCTATGTAAGGGTCTTTCATTCTGTTGAGACTGATTATTTTTCCTCTGAAAGTTTATGTGAAATTTTAAGAGATGGTGTTTTTTGTTTGTTTGGTTGGGTTTTTTTTTTCCACTTCTGCAAATTTCATTAAGTTTTCAAAGTCCAGTCACCTCAGCTTTTAACCCACTGTTTTGGCTTCTTCCCTTTGACAAAGACTGCTTAGAAGCCACATGATGAATTCTTGTGTCTGACAAGTAGCACGGTTCGACTATTCAGCCAAACCAAATGTCTTGCTTTTCAGCCTTCTGAATCTTTGGCTATTTTGTTTGTCTCTTTTGGTCTTGATGTTTTAATTGCAAAATTATGTAGTTTGCAATTTCAGTATCTATTTTTTTTACATGACTTTATTATTTAAAATACTGTTCTTTTTCTCATCCATTTGTTCTTAACAGCACTCTGTTCTTACACTTTTATATGACTGTTACATCTTTGAACAACCTAATCATACTTAATTTTAATCATAATTCATATAAAGTTATTGTTAGGTGGCTCGTAAAATTAATTTCTACTCACGTGAATTGATGTTCTGATTGTTGATTTGCTCAGCTACTGTTTTTAGCATTTTTGTATGTGTATTTAGGAATTTTAGTACGTTGGCACATTTGTGTTTTTTTTTGCGGTACGCGGGCCTCTCACTGCTGTGGCCTCTCCCATTGTGGAGCACAGGCTCCGGACGCGCAGGCTCAGTGGCCATGGCTCATGGGTGCAGCCGCGCTGCGGCATGTGGGATCTTCCCGGACCGGGGCACGAACCCGTGTCCCCTGCATCGGCAGGCGGACTCTCAACCACTGCGCCACCAGGGAAGCCCGGTTGGCACATTTTGACAAGATTTTTAAAAACCTGTTTTTTTCTCTGTCTTCTGTTTTGCAGTTACCTAAATCCATCCCCTTGTACCCCAGTCATTGGTATTTAGAGCTCTTGTCCCATGATGATACTGGGATAGTGTAGATTGAGGATGGCTTGGTTCAGTTCTTGGTTGTTAGACTGCACTAATGTCCTCTCTCACCAGGCAGGGCCTTCTTGCAGGGGTGAGAGAACCTCATACTAGTGCTGGCTTCAGGCACTGAGCCTGACTCAGAGTCCCACTTGCTTTCTGGGTGTTGAGCTCCCACCGCCCCTGCCATGTTTGCCCACAAGAGTCAACAAACACACAACTTCAGCCCTGCTGACTTATTCAACTTTTTGTCTCTAGAAATACATCAACCATGCATCTTTCTTTTTCCTTCTCTCCTTCTTCCTTTCCCTTCTCTCCTTCTTCCTTTCCTTCCTTTCTTTTTATGCATTTTTTCCTTAAATAACAACAATACAATTTTTGTATGATTTTGAAGGCAAAGGGGAACATAAAACATGAGCTCTGTATCATCTGGATTGGAAGTAAAAATTTACTTCTTAAAAGTGATTCCCACATTTTTTTA
Source organism: Delphinus delphis (assembly GCF_949987515.2). NCBI lineage: Eukaryota > Metazoa > Chordata > Mammalia > Artiodactyla > Delphinidae > Delphinus > Delphinus delphis. The sequence goes on along the minus strand of NC_082694.2, from coordinate 9,568,989 downwards.
AATTAACATATCAATTTATTGAAATTACTGATAGAAAATATTCTGAAAGTAAATATCACAGGTCCCTGTTGTCAAGGCCAAAGCTTTCTTTCATCTTATGATTAATTGGGTTTTTTTAAATTAATTTTTATTGGTGTATAGTTGCTTTGATTCCCCACATTTCTAAAATGCCTACATGCTCCTCGTGGTTGGAATCATACACAGTATCGAAACACTGTTAGACCTTGTATTTTCCTGTTAGACTTCTTCTTTTTATGTAAATAATAAGACATGGAATAAGCCTTTTTGCAAGCATACATTTATTCATTTATCAACAGATATTTGTTGAGGGCCAGGCACTGTTCTAGGTGATAGGAATACAGCAGTGAATGAAACAAAGTAATATGCAGACAGGTAAATGTAAAATATTACAGGTGCTGTTAAGATAGCATGGAATCAGAGGCATCCCCAAACCCAGAAGGAAGCATCAGACACAGACAGAAAGAACTCAAAAAGATGCCCTCTCATTCTGGTACTCTGTTGTTCTTACAGAAAGTGGTTTCATTGATCACTAAGCCTTCTTTATTTGACATGTATAAGGATCTCTTACAAATTGATAAAGAAAATGGTCAAAAGATATTAACTATAATCAGATATTCTTAAGAGAAAATCAAATATAAAATAAATATGTGAGAAAGATGTTTAACCCAGCTAGTAGTTTACAAAGCAGCAACAATGATATTCTATTTCTTATCGCCTATGCCCTTCAGTTTGACAGAGGCTTATTAAGATAACACTTGATTCTGATTTGGGTTTCCTGAAACAGGTTTGTTTGGGGGCGGGGTATTTTTTAAATATATAGTTTTAAAAATTGGAAGGAAAAGGTTAGCAATGATATCTCTGATTCTTATTTTTTTTATTTTCTCTATTTTCTAATTTCTCTACAAATATAATGTATTGATTTTATAGTCAGAAAAACATACTGTACAGCCATTAGATCCATTTCTGAAGGCACGTGTTAACCTATCAAGTGACCCTTTCCTTTGGCATTGGCGTACAGGTGTTCCCTCTGGCACATGTGTGCAGTGACACAAATAAGATGACTTTAATTAACCCCCAAGGAGTGAAGCTTAATATCTACAAGCAAAAAGTGGAACAGGCAATTAAGTCCTACGACAAGTGAGTATTACACCTGGCTACTCTTTAATGGATGTGGAATTTGTTTTGGCTTGTTTTCCCTTCTTTTACCTTAAATTTTTCATCTGGCGCAGCTATTTAACTGTGGTCCGTGAGGAATATTAACAGCAGCAGCAGCTAACCTAAGGGGCTTCCTCTGTGCCAGCACTGCGTTAAGTACTGGGCTGGCCAAAAAGTTCGTTCGGGTCTTTCCGTAAGGTGTTACAGAAAAACCCGAGCAAACTTTTCGGCCAGCCCAGTGCTTTACCTGAGTATGTCTAGCGGGGTTTTCGAGAAGCCATCTTCCCTTTCCAAACTCTGCAGAAATCTCATGTTTCCATGAGCTCTTTAAAGCTTTGCTTTGTAGCAGAGCGAATTGGACCATTTTAGTATCTAACATTCTGTAAAGTGACACCACGCCACAATAATGAGATAATTGATTTAAACAATTTTTATAGCAAAATCAAGAAGATGACCAAGTTGACTACAGTGAAAACTGTACTCTTAAGTAGCCACTGTGTTAGTACTGAGTGAGGGGGCCTTTTTTCCCAAGGGCAGATAAGCCAGGGTTTGCTGGAGAAGGAGACCCAGGGTCCTTGAATCCCAGCCCCTTCCTGGGGCCTGGCTCCTTCCGGCCTGACCTGGGAGCCTGCCTCAGAGTGTTGGTGGAGAACACAGCTCTGGGGCTAGAATCTCACCCTCTCCCAGCTCTCTAATCACCTCCGCACCCTGCCCCTCAGCACTTAATTAGTCCTTGGTGCACACGCTTGATTAAACGTTGAGCTACCCAGCCCCTCCAGGCAAGCCTATTCTTGGTTCTGGAAGCTGTGCAATTGGGTTTTAATTAATACCATGTGGTTGGGGAAAAGGTAATAAAGTACGCCAAAGTGAACGACGGGGCCCAGGCCAGCATTTACTGATCTGTTGTCATTTTGCAGCGTGTCTAGTGTGTGTTCAAAAAAAGTATAAAGCCTGACTTCTGTTGCCTGGAGTGCACGACCCAGCCCAGAGGCTGGCCTTTCTGCCCCACACCCATCATGGTCCTCTCCAAATCTCCTTACACTTGAGCCTCCTCCACTGCCCTTGCCTGAGAACTGAGGCTGTGTCGCATGGGCTCCTGCAGCTGCCTCCACGGGCTTCTCAGGACTTCTCTGAGTCTTTGTGGGCCCTTCGTTTCTCTCGAAGGCAGGCTGAACTCTGCCAAGGCTCGCCCTCCCCTGTGGGCCTGAGACTTTGCTCTGTAGTTACCCTCTTACTGGTGCTGGCCCTCTTCTCCGCCTCCCCGCCCCTGCACCAGGCAGTCCTTCCCTTGCCTTGAAGCTCCACTGCCCCTCTTCCTGCCCCCTCCCACCAGCTGTCCTCTTTCTTCCCTTCTCGCCTCAGCGCCAACGGCCCTCCCCAGAGAGGCCTTTCCCCAACGACTCTGCACCACCCACCTTGCGTGTGGCCCTTGGAGCGCTCACAGCTTCTGTACAGGCCTGTCCCTTCCCTGCGAGGATGTTGGCCCCCGAAGGCAGGCGCTGGGCTGCCTGCTTTCCCCCTGGTCTTCTCCTCTTCCTAGCAGGTGTCACAATATATATATAATATATATATATATATTTTTTTTTTGACCGTTGGAATTTAATTTGAATTTGATCTAATTCAAGTTTACTTATTAAAATTGATCCAATTCAGTTATTCAAAATGAAATATAATATCATTCATATTGTAATTTAATTTGCTTGACTCATTCAAATATTTGAGTGCTGTGATTACCTGGCCTGTGAAAGCCTGATGCCAGGCCATGAACTGGGGCTTTGAGGTCAGATAGCTACTTGACAGGTCATAGGACACTTGTGAGCTTCACTTGCAAGATCTGGCCCACGGGGCAGTTGTGAGGGTTACGTAAATTATATACAAAGAGCAACGCATGTTAATTATTTCCCTCTTTCATTCCCTATATCTTCTTACTTCCAATGAGTGAATCCGGAAAAGCCTTTTAGTACCCTTAGAGGAATATTATACTATATTGTTTATTAAAATGATATTAATTTAAATATGATCATTAACATTTATTTTAATATGATTAATGTTTGATATTATTGATTGCATTAGTATTAATTATTTGGTATTAATAACTTGATGTTTATTTTAAATGAATTATTTATTTAATATTGTTATTTAATAATATTAACATTAATATTATACAGAACAAAGCTTCCTGATCTTTTGTATTCAATAGTGTTGAAGAATTTTGCTGGCATAAATGTCAGTTCCCTTTTCCATCTTGCTTCATCTTTCTAAAGATATGCGGAATATGAAAAGATGAAAAGTAATTAATGAAACTTAGTTTATCCCCATCTCATCCCCAATATGTTTCTAAGGAGTTTCCCACCACAAGTAAGCCAGATATAACCCTAAGTCCGTATGGTTAGGGATGACCAAATGAGTGGGAAGTTCACAGTCCTCTGGCCAAAATAGTGACATAAACTAGCAGTTTTGGTCACACTTAGTGCCCATGTGTAGGAGTCCTTCTGGTTCAATATTTTAAGAATTGCAGAAGCAGTTTTGGCTTTGTGTGTCTGAGCATAAGCTCTAAGTGAGGATTACCAGGGTTGGCTGGATTCTGGGGTGACTTTTCCACAGCTTGTGTTGTGAATCTGAGGTCAAGGTCTCAGCCCTCAGATCCACAGGAGAAGCATCAGTTCTGGCTCAGGGACCAGGCATAGTAGCCTCTGCTTATCATCGATTTGCTTGGGCTGCTGACTAGACTTCTGAAGTGTCATTAGTTACAAGTTGCTTTGCAAATGAGCCACGCGGTACAAGTGGATTTGCCAACTAGAGGTAGAGAAAGCTAGTAAACGCTACGCTTAGCCAAATTTCAGTCTCCTAAAACAAAGAGGAAAACTGTGGTTTGTCAAATCCCAGCATCCCACAAGGACTGCCCTCGTCCCACACGCTTAGAGACTTTCCCACGGTTGCCTTCAGGGACAGTGGAGCCGGATTCACACACTCTCTGCTGCCCTCAGCTCACACCCACTCGCTTTTTCTGCCCTGTGTGCTTTGAAATAGTTCAGTGAAGGCGGAAAACAGAGGAATAATAGAGGTTATGGAAATACCCTCTTGGAAAAATATTTTCTGAAGAACCGAATTAAAATTAGAGACATGTCCTAGCTAATTGGACCCACATTCACCAACTGTTTCTGAGTGTCTAAGCCTCACCCTCCTTCAGAAGCTGGAGGGAATGAGCCTTAGTTATTCCTGGTCACTTTATACATATAGCTCACTTAATCCTCACAACTGCAAGGGTAGGTGGTGTTATCTTTGTTTTATCAATAAGAAAACAGTGTTTCAAAAAGTTATGTAACAGGTTCACATGGTGGCAAAGTGGAGACGCTGAAATTTGAACCCAGACCCACGTAGCTCCCAAGCCCTCATCACACCCCTAGCCTCCCTACTCTACTGCCTGCACTTTCAAGGTTTAGACTTAAAAGGATTTACAGTTTTGTTTTGTTTTGTTTTTTCCCCAGAAATGCACACAAGCCTTAGAAGCCCATTGTTTCATCAACCACATCATTAAAGAAAACCATTTCCAAATAGACCCCAAAGAACTAAAAACATCAAGAGACACAGGAGCCGAGCTGGCTTATTTCCCACTTCCTGACTCTTCCTGTCACTTACAGAGCATTTACCTGTGTGAGACACAGTTCTGTGTGCGGTGCACATAACTTGCTCATCGAGTCTGCACTGCAGCACTGGGAGGGAGGTACTGTGATTACCCCCTTTCTACAGAAAAGTTGGCTACTGGCCCAAAGTCTCCCAGCTAATAAGAGGAGGAGCTAGCTGAGCTTTGGACCCAGGCAGTCTGGCTCCAGGGTCTGTGCTTTTCACCCCCGTGCCAGAGCCCCTTTCCATGATCTCACCAGGCCTGTGATGGGAGATCAGGGCAGGATAACACCACCCAAAGTGTGCTCCCAGAGCCCTGTGCCACGGACTCTGGGTCCAAGGATTAGAAGCATGCCTCCTGGGGAGAGGCAGTATTCTCCCACCCCATTTTATTGAAGCTTTTTTGCTTCATGGAACACCAGCTCACAACCTGTGGAGCCAGTGTTCTGTGCCCTGTGCCCTAGTAAGCCTGATTTGGGTGATGATGTAGCACTACAGAACTGGGCTGGAAGCTCTGGAAAAAGCACCACTGATTAGTAACAAGAAAAGGAGCTGTAACTACCTGATAGAAAGCACTGGCTCCAACTTCCTCCTTCCTTCTTGGGCTGCCAGCATCTCTCTGCAAACACGTTCGGTGAGCTTTAGTCTCAGCCCCACCAGCTCTCGGTGCTGGATAAGTAAGGCGCTTCATCTGTCTGCCCCCCTTAGCGGCTGCATTTGGAAAACAAGGAGATCAGGCTGGTTGATCTCTAAAGTGTGTCCCAATCCTCTTATTTATGACCCTGTTAACCTTTTATTTTTGCTCTGAGAATCCAGACAGAAGAATGTCTCCAGAAGGCAGGCTAAGGGCACACATATTTTTCCTTATGAAGAAAAGCAGTGGGTGTTTAGAAATATCTTCATGCAGAGATAATGAGGAACAGTTTGTTTGCTGCCTTTTCTCAGTCCGGGTTTTACCTGATCCAGCTGAGAGCTGTGCCCTCCTTTAATATTTAGCATGATTGCCCCAAAGCCCCGAGGCTTCTGCAGTGATGCTGAGCGTGGGAGACGCTCACATCCAATCTCTTTGAGCGAGTGGCAATGACATGGTCCAGCGGTGGTGGTGCTGCGGGGCTTGGGATCTCCCTTGCCCGGGTTCAGCTTTTTGTCATGAAATGAACTGTTGCTACTAAATAACTATTGTTGATTTTTTTTTAAACAGGCGCCTGAATAAAATTGTTTGGCAAGCATTATCTCAAGAGGAAAAGAAAAAGTAAGCCAGTTTCTTCTCACTTGTTAAAAATTTTTAAAATTTTGGTGAAATTCACATAACTTACAATTAAGTTTTTAAATGTACAATTCAGTGGTATTTAAGTTATTCAAAATGTTGTGCAAACCACCACCTCCCTCTAGTTTCAAAACTTTTTTATCATCTCAGAAAACACCTTGTACCCATTAAGTAATCCTTCCCCATTCCTCTCTCCCCCTCTGGTAACCACCAATCTGCTTTCTGTCTCTGTGAATCTGTGTATTCTGGATATATCATATGAAAGGAATCACATATCATGTGACCTTTTGTGTCTGGCTTCTTTTACTTAGTTAATGTAAAAATTTAATGTTTTCAAGGTGCCTCCAAGTTGTAAGCATATGTAACATTTCCTTCCTTGTTATGCCTGAGTAATGATCCCTTGTATGTATATACCACAGTTTGTTTGTCCATTCTCCCATTGATGAATATTTGGGTTGTGTCTACTTTGGGGCTTTTATGAACAATGCTGCAAAATACGTAGACGTTTCTGTGTGGACATGTGTTCTCATTTCTCTGGAGTACATACCTAGCCGTGGATATTCTGGGTCACAGAGTAATTCTGTGTTTAACTTTTTGAGGAACTGCCAAACTTCTCATTTACTTTCCGCAACTGCATCTTTTTACATTCCCACCTCGTACATACAGCAATGTATGAAGGTTCTTGTTTCTCCACATTGTTGCCGACACTTGTTATTTTTCTCGTTTTAAAAAACTGAAGTCGGGCTTCCCTGGTGGCGCAGTGGATCTTTTTACATTCCCACCTCGTACATACAGCAATGTGTGAAGGTTCTTGTTTCTCCACATTGTTGCCGACACTTGTTATTTTTCTCGTTTTAAAAAACTGAAGTCGGCCTTCCCTGGTGGCGCAGTGGTTAAGAAACCGCCTGCCAATGCAGGGAACACGGGTTTGAGCCCTGGTCCGGGAAGATCCCCTTAGCAGAGCAGCTAAGCCTGTGCGCTACAACTACTGAGCCTGTGCTCTACAGCCCACGAGCCACAACTGCTGAGCCCATATGCCACAACTACTGAAGCCTGCGCACCTAGAGCCCATGCTGCACAATAAGAGAAGGCCACCGCAATGAGAAGCCCATGCACCACAACCAAGAGTAGCCTCCGCTCACCACAACTAAAGAAAGCCTGCGTGCAGCAACGAAGACCCAGTGCAGCCAATAAATAAATAAATAAATTTATATAAATAAATAATAATGTTTTGCTAGTAATATGGTGAGGCTATTTAGTTCTATATTCATAAGCAGAAATAATCATGTAGTTTTCTTTAGGATCTTTGTCTGGCATTGGTATCAGATGAATCTTGTCCTCATATAATATATTTGGAAGTGACTCCTCTCTTTTGTTTTTTTGGGATTGAATAGGATTGATGTTAATTGATCTTTTTATGTTTGGTAGAATTCATCAGTGAGGCCTTTTGGTCCTGGACTTTTCTTTGTTGGGGGATTTTTGATTACTGATTCAATGTCTTTATTATAGGCTGTTGAGATTGTCTATTTTGTGTGAAGTCAGTTTTGGTAATTTGTGTGTTTCTAGGAATTTGTCCATTTGTATAGATTATCTAATTTGAAAACATACAGTTATTCATATTATTCCCTATAGTCCTTTTAATTTTTGTAAGATCAATAGTAATGTCCTTGCTTTTGTTTCTGATTTTAGTAGTTCTGTCTTTTCTCCTTTTAGTCAGCCTAGCTAAAGCTTTGCCAATTTTGTTGATATTGTCAAAAACCAACTTTTCATTTTGTTGATTCTGTTATTTTTCTGTTCTCTCTTTTGTTTATCTCTGCTCTAATCTTTGATATTTCCTTCCTTCTGCTGGCTTTGGGTTTAGTTTTCTCTTCTTTTTCTTGTTCCTTAAGGTGTACACCTAGGTTGTTGATTTGAGATCTTTCTTTCTTTTTACTAGACATTTACAGCCAGAAATTTCCCTCTGACCATTGGCTTTGCTGCATCCCATGTGTTTTTATATGTTGTGTTTTCATTTTTATTTATCTCAACGTATTTTCTAATTTCCAATTTCTAATAGTGATTTCTTCTTTGACCCATTGGTTGTTTAAGAGTGTGGTGTATATTTGTATGTATATACTTCCAGTTTTCCAGTTTTATCTCTGTTATTATTTCTAGCTTCATTCCACTGTTCTGGAAAAGGTACTCTATATGATTTGATCGTTAAAATATTTTGAGAATTGCCTTATGACCTAACATATGGTCTATCTTGGAGAATGTTGCATGTGCATTTAAGAATACTTATTTTACTGTTGTTGGGTGAGGTGTTCTGTATATAAGTCTAGTTGTTTTATAGTGTTTTCTAGTTCTCTATTTCCTTTATGATCTTCTCTCTGGTTGTCCTATTATTGAAAGTGGGATATTGAAGTCTCCTTTTTGTACAACTGTCTATATCTTCCTTCAATTTTGTCAATGTTTGCTTCATATACTTTTGGGCTCTGTTGATAGATGATATGTATTTACAGTTGTTATGTCTTCTTGATGATTTGACATTTTTATTAATATAAATAATGTCCTTCTTTTTCTCTTGTAAAAGTGTATGACTTAAAATCTATTTTATCTGATATTAGTATAATCATTCCAGCTCTCTTTTGGTTATTATTTGCATGGAATATCTTTTTGCATTTTATCATGTTCAACCTATTTGTGTCTTTAAGTCTAAAATGGGTCTCTTTATAGTAGCATATCGTTGGATCATGGTTTTTTTAATCCATTCTGCCTATCTCTGTCTTTTAACTGGTGAGTTTAATCCGTTTACATTTACAGTAACTACTGATAATGAAGGACTTACTTCTGTCATTGTGCTGTTTGTTTTGTATATGTCTTGTCTATTTTGTTTCTCAATTCCTCCAATATCGCCTTCTTTTGTATTTGATTTTTTTTCTAATGTATCATTGTGATCCCTCTTCATTTCCTTTTTTGCATAGTTTTTCATTATTTTCTTAATGATTACATGGAGATTACAGTTAACATCCTAAATTTATAACAAAGTAGTTTGAATTGATATCAACTTATTTCCAATAGTGTACATTATCTCTGTCTCTATCCAGCTCCATCCCCTCTTTATATTGTTATTGTCACAAATTACATCTTTTACATTATGTGTCCGTTAACATAGCTTTATAATCATTGTTTTATGCATTTGTCTTTTAAATAATATAGGAAACAAAAGAGGAGTTACATACCAAAAATACAAGAATATTAGCTTTTATATTTACATATGTAGTCATTTTTGCCAGTCATCTTTATTTCTTCGTATGGCCAGTGTAACTTGTCTTCCAGTGTCCTTTTATTTCATCCTGAAGAGCTCTCTTTAGCATTTCCTGTATGGGGAAGCCCTATTAGCAACAAACACCCTTAGCTTTTGTTATGTGTTAACAAATGTATTAATTTCTCCTTCATTTGTGAAGGATAGTTTTGCCAGATATAGAATCCTTGCTTGATAGTGTTTTCCTCTCAGCATTCTAAATATACCATATCAATGGGACATCTCTGGTGGTCCAGTGGTTAAGACTCCACGCTTCCAATGCAGGGGGCTTGGGTTCGATCCCTGTTCAGGGAACTAAGATCCCACATGCCATGCGGCGTGGCCTAAATAAATAAATAAATAAATAAACAAACAAACAAACCCTATCACTGCCTTCTGGACTTCATGGTTTCTCATAAGAAATCAGCTGTTGATCTTATTGAGGATTTCTTGTTCATGAGCCACTTTTGTTCCTTTCAAGATTCTCTGTCTTTGTCTTTGTCTTTCAACAGTTTAATTATAGTATAGTGTCTTGGTATAGCTCTCTTTGAGTGTATTCTGCTTTTCATTCACTGTGCCTCTTGGATCGTGTAGATGTATGTCTTCCATCAAATTTGGAGAGTTTTTGGCCATTATTTCATTTTTGCCAAATATTTTCATGCTTTTCTCTCTCATTTCCTTTTGGCACTCTCATAATGCATATGTTGTTAAGCTTGATAGAATCCCGTATGTCCTTTAGACTCTTCTTCATTCTTGTATTCTTTCTACTCCAGACACTATGTAATCTCATTTGATCTATCTGCAAGTTTGCTGATTCTTTCTCCTGCCTGCTCAAATCTACTGTTAAAACCCTCTAATGAATTTTTCATTTCACCTATAGTACTTTTCAGCTCTAGAATTTCTATTTGGTTCATTTTCATAATTTCTCTTTATTGATATTGTCTAGTTGCTCATATATCATTCTCAGGATTTCATTTAGTTCTTTGTCCATGGTTCCCTTCACCTCTTTGAGCATATTTAAGACAGTTATTTTAAAGTCTTTCTCTACCAAATCCAGTGTCTGGACTTCATCTGTCAGTTTCTTTTTTTCCATGTGAATGGGTTATATACTTGCATGTTTCTTTGTGTTCTTTGCAATTTTTTATTGAGAACAGAACATTTTGGCCATTGTAACGTAGTAACTCTGGAAATTAGATTCTCTACCCTTCCCAGAAATTTCTGTTGTTGCCTGATGAAGGCTGCACTTGTCTGTTTAGTGTCTTTCCACACTGTTTTTGCAAAGACTATATTCCTTGTCATGCGTGTTCACTGAAGTATTGTTTCATCTCTGTGGTCAGCCAATGACCTGACAGAGATTTCCCTCAATGCTAGCCTCTGTCTTCATCAAGCATTCCCCTGGATACTGTAAGTATTCAACTAGATTCCAGAATTTCAAAATAGCTAATTCTATCAATAGTTGTTTTGGTGAAAAGACAAATTCCTTGATTTCTCTACTCCACCACCTTTCATGACATCACTTCCCTCCTCACTATCTAAAGCAAGGTTTGAGTAAGTTATGAGGCCTTTATTATATTGAGATAGTTTCCTTCTATTCCTAGTTTTTTGAGTGTTTGACTTTTTAATCATGAAAGAGTGTTGAATTTTGTCATGATTTTGCTGTATCAATTGAGATGATCAAGTGGTTTTTTTCCTTCATTCTGTTACTGTGATGTATTATATTGATTCATTTTTGTATGTTGCATTCCAGGAATAAAATCTCACTCTTCATGGTGTTTAATCCTTTCATAATATGCTGTTGAATTTGGTTTGCTAGTATTGTGTTGAGGATTTTTGAATCAATGTTCACAAGGAATACTGGGCTGTAGTTTTCTTATAGTATCTTTGTCTGGCTTTGGTATCAGGGTAATGCTGGCATCATAGAATGAGTTTCAAAATGTTCCCTGCTCTTAAATATTTGGAAGTATTTGAGGAGGATTGGTGTTAAATCTTCTTTGAATGTTTGGTAGCACTCTCCATGGAAGCTACATAGTGCTGAGCTCAAGCTTGTTGGAAATTATTTGATTACTGATTCAGTCTCCTTACTAGTTATAGGTCTGTTTAGATTTTTTATTTCTTCCTGATTCAGTCTTAGTTGGTTATAATTTTATAGGAATTTATCCATTTCCTCTAGGTTATCCATTTTGTTGGTGTATAATGGATCATAGGAGTCTTTTATGATCCTTTTTATTTCTGTGACAACAGTTGTAATGTTCACTGTTTCCTTTCTGATTCTAGTTATTTGAATCTTCTCTTTTTTCCTCTTAATCTAGCTAATAAGCATTTGTCAGTTTTGTTGTTCTTTCCAGAATGTAACTCTTAGTTTCATAGATTTTTTCTATACTCTATTTCACTTATTTCTGCTCTAATCCTTATTTCCTTCTTTCTGCTAACTTGGGTTTAGTTTAGTTTATTCTCCATTTTCCCAGTTCCTTTAGGTGTAAAGTTAGGTTGTTGATTTGAGATTTTTCCTCTTTTTTAATGTAAATATTTAGCACTATAAATTTCCCTCTTATGACTGCTTTTGCTATATCTTAGACATTTTGATATGTTGTATTTTTATTTTAAAATATCTCAAGATATTTTATAATCTCCCTTAGGATTTCTTCTTTGACCCATTGGTTGTTTAAGAGTGGGTTGTTTAATTTCCACATATTTGTGTATTTTCCAGTTTTCCTTCTGCTAATGATTTCTAGTTTTATTCCATTGTTATTGGAGATTATACTTCATATGATTTTATCTTAAAAACCTTTAATACTTGTGTTCTTATATGTGGTTTATCCTGGAGAGAATGTTCCATGTGTACTTAAGAATATGTATTCTGCTGTTGGCTGGTGATGTGTTCTGTATATGTCTGTTAGGTCTAATTAATATATAGTGTTTTTCAAGTCCTCTGTTTCTTTATTGATCTTCTGTTTGGTGGTTCTATCCATTATTGAAAATGGAAATTGAAATCTCCTTTTATATTGTTTCTTTCTATTTCTCCCTTCAATTCTGTTAATGTTTGCTTCTATATTTGGGAGCTCTGAAATTAGGTGCATATATATTTATGATTGTCAAATCTTCCTGGTGGATAGACCCTTTTACCATTATATAATGTCCTTCTTTGTCCTTGTAACAATTTATGACTTAAAATAGTCATAATTTGCTAATTTATTTCTTCTGATTGATGAAGTGTGCTTTTGAAGCTCTCTAGTGAATTCTTCAGTTATTGTATTATTTTTCTATATATATCTTTATTGGAGTATAATTGCTTTACAATGTTGTGTTAGTTTCTGCCATACAACAAAGTGAATCAGCCATATGTATACATATATCCCCATATCCCCTCTTGAGCCTCCCTCCCACTCTCCCTATCCAACCCCATTAGGTCGTCACAAAGTACCAAGCAGATCTCCCTGTGCAATGCAGCAGCTTCCCACTAGCCATCCATTTTGCTCAGTTATTGTATTCTTCAGATCCAGAATTTCTGTTTGGTTCTTTTTATAGTCTCTATATCTGTTGATATTCTCATTTTGTTCATGCATCATTTTCCTGATTTCATTTAGTTGTCTGTATTCTCCTTGAGCTCATTGAGCATTTTTAAGACAGTTATTTTCAGTTGTTTGTCAGGTAATTCATAGATCTCCTTTCTTTAGGGTAGGTTTTCTGGAGATTAGTTTGTTCCTTGGATTGGGCCATCTTTCTCTGTTTCTTTGTATGCCTTAGTATCTTTAGGCAATATTTGGGCATTTGATAAAACAGACACTTCTCCCAGTCTTTACAGATGGCTTCTTACAGGGGAAGACCTTCACCAATCATTCTGGCTAGAGATTCTGGGACCCTCTCACACCTTTTCTGGGGATATGTCTTCTCTAGGCTTGTGCATGTCATTTCCCAGTTGAAGAGGTTTTGCCCCTGTTTTTTTCTTAGGAACCCGTAATCTCTTGCTCTCCCTGGTGTCTGTCTTTAGTACGGCAGTATCTCTGGTGCTGTAACCACCCATGAAACTTGCCTTTGTTCTCAGCTGCCCCAACCTGGCATCCAAAGTATACTGCCATTTTTATCAACATTCTGAGTCAAGTGAGACAGAAGCCAGTCTCCCGGGAAGCCCCACAAAAGACCAAAATGTTGGATACATGTTGAATAGGAGGTTTCTCCCAGTTGCTCTGCAGTGTGCCAGGGAAGGGGAGGGGCTTGGCCAGACAAAATGCAACACATGTTCCTACTCGCTTCAATGCCTACTCTTCTTGGCTTTGTGGTGCTGGAGGGCAAGTACATTTTAACTGGTTTCTAGAATTCTCACAAAGGCAGTTTGGTCTTTATATGGTTAGTCAGCGTCTTTGTGGGGGAATGAGGGCCTGGGGTTTCTCATTTCACCACTTTGCTGACATCACACCAATTTAGATTTTTTAATAAGAATTTTTGCTGTCTTCTGTTGACAAGTTTGTTTGTGGATTGAGTCCTGTGAATGTACTGGTTTAACAGTGTGCTCTTCCAACACCCGACATCTAAAAAAAATGCCATGACATTTTCAACAATAAGAGAATGACAGTTATGAAATGTTTTTCCTCCCCCATGTCCCTCAATCAGTCAATCTCTGTACCCTCTTCCATGAGTATCTGACTCATAAGTACTGGGACTGGAAACAGAATCCAGGACTTGGGACCTCCACACCCCACTGGTTTCCCCTGGAATCACACAGCTTGTTCATCAGCTGATAGAAAGTTTGGCTTCTGTTCTTTGTGTACCAAAACAGTGAAGGTAGAAAGTTTAGGTCTATTTAGGCTTACAAGAGGAGAGAAGATAAAAATAGCTAACATGAGCTAATAGGAGAATTACTGCACTGAGACAAATATTTGAGTTTAGGGTTTGCTTTGTTTTCCAGAGTCACTGCTAAGCATAGTTGTGTGAAATGTCTTTGAAACTCACTGTTGGTTCTGCCAAATGTTAGACCCAGGGAGAAAGGAATGGGTTCCAAATACGCTGAAAAAACTGTTGAAAAAATAACTTACGTGTATCAAACTTCTGTAAAATCAGATCATCAAATTAGGTAATGGGGAAAAGTGCCTACCGTGACTCGGAGATGATTGTTTCTGACTTGCATAAACTACCAAAGCCAGAAGGCACGGCTGTGATTCTGTCAACTGACACCTGACATCTGCTTTGACAGATGTTTCTCAGGGGAGGGTTTACAGAAAAAACATCTTTCCATATGTTCTACTATGTTCTACTATGATCACTTTATGTTTCTCTTTCTTCTTCTTTTTTTAGGTTAGGTGCAAACAAACCAATGCGTTACTTAGAAAACAAGGCAGCTTTAAACAAGGCATTAGAACGGTTGAATTGGCCCATTTCCTTGAAGGAGCTGTCAGTGCTGGAGAATGAAATCCTAGCTGGGAAAATGTATGTGCAGCAGGCCATGGAGCTCCAGGAGGCTGCCAAGAAGGAGAATCATGTGAGCAGGGCCCTTGAAGAGGTGTGTACTGTGGAGGTTGTCTGTATTCCCTCCCTCCCTCCTATCCCAAGCCCTTGCCATTCCTGTGCTGGCCTCCCCTCTCTCCCACCTCCCACTGCACTGATTTCTAAGAGTTACAGCCAACCCACTTAAGGTCTCAGGACTTCTTTCAACAGAAAGGAAATGCCATTTGATTTTACTCTGGCCTTATTTTTTAAGCAATACGTGTTTTAATTGAAAAATAAATCTAAACAGAAGTATCGTGTAGTGATTAAAAGCCTGGACTTTGATATGAGCCGGACCAAAGTCCAGCCTCAGACCTACCACCTAATCCCTGTGTGATCTTGGCCAGTGACTCTCTCTCTCTAAACCTTAGGGTTTTTTTTAAATCTGTAAAATAAGAGTGTTAATAGTATCTGCCTCATAGGCTTGTTACGGAAGCAAAATGAGCATTTAAAGTACTTAGTATTGAAAGCTCCCCACATAAGTGTTTGCAATTATTATTACTAGTAAAACAGACCTTCTACAAGGAAAATTTATTTTCTGGCAGCCATATTATTTATTACCACTTTGTATCATTTACTTTTAATTGTTTCTTTTCCTTGAATAAATTTTACACAGAATTGCAGTTAGAGTATCCGTAATCATTTTATGGTCTGCTTTTCAACGTCTCATATATTTTCTCGGTGTTTTTGCTGAATCATCAGACTGATGTTTTTTGTGGTTACATAATATTCCATGGTGTGTAAATGCCCTGATTTGTTTAACTCTTCACTGGATGTTGGACATTTGAGGGTTTTTTCCAATTTTCTTCTCTTTCACATCATGTTTTATTGCTTCTATAGTGCATATAGTTGAACTGTTTTGCTAGGATAAATTCTTAGGTGTGGGATTCTTGGACCAAAGGACATGAACATTTGGGGGCTCTAAATACTTGCTGCCTGTGTAATATCCTCTTTCTGACTATAGTAGGGTGTGTGTAAACCTGGAACAGTTTATCCAGAATCTTACTGAGTTCTATATAATTTTAATATATTTACCATATGATAGTCTAAAAGATATATCCAAGGAACTGACCTTTGAGATTCATCTTTTTTGATTTCAGTCTTTGCTAAGTGATACCAGCTTTGCCTGTTTTTAAATTCTGTATTTGCTGTTCTAGATTCTTGTGTTTTATTTGCTTATTTTTATTTAAATTTATTTTTCCCCTGCAAATGGCTTTTTTTCCTTCAGTGTAGAAAGCGATTTCTTTTGTGCAGAGTGCAAAAGTTTTATCATATCTTTATTTATATTTTTGTTTTTATTTATTTATTTATATATATGGGGGGGGGGGATGGTCGTTTTTATTCAAAGTGACCTCCTCAAAGAGTTGTTCAGTCTTTCCTTGGAAGGCACCATCTGATGACCCCAAACACGTGGCTGTATATTGGCCTTCCTCACGTAGGTGCCCTGTAAACACCGAGAATCAAGAAGACTGAATTCAAATGAATTAAATCCCTCTCCCTGGAAATCTGCTCTTCTTTTCCTCACGCTTCTTCCTCTCTGTTCTTTCATTTATTCGTTGAAATATGTATGAGTTCCTGTGAGGTACCAAGCCCTATTCTAGGCACTAGAGGTACCTCAACACATGGACCAGGTCCCACTCTTATTCTAGTTGAGGTGAACAGATAGGTTCTAAATGAGGGACTTTCGCATGTTGAGCTCTGGTGACATTACTGCCTAACAGCAGAATTTGCAAGCATTATTCTTTTATCTGTACTTTATATTAAATGTTAAAATGGGAAGTGTTGCTAATGAAGTGGAAAGAAGCCTCTTGTGTTTCAGAACGTAGTGTAGTCTCCTGAATTTGTGGGAACCAAAAGCTCATTGTTCATGGGATGTGAATTATTTGCTCTGTTTTTTTATTCCCTTGTCCACAGAGTGGGAATTAAAATAATTTCCACAATTTCTTCATCCAGAAACATTTGTTCACTCCCGACCATGGGTCAGATTCTGTCCTTGGCACAGGTGGTCTCAGCCTGCCACATTCTTCTTTCTTTCCTTGGGGCCTCCCAAGGTGACACTATACATTGGACACAAAATAGGGGTTTGTTAACAGCAATGGAGACATGGATCCAGCCTAGTGGAGGAGACATACTGGCATAGAACGTAACCTATGTGAGAGCTGAGGTCTTGTCTGGCCTTACTTGTAGCTGTATCCATAGCTACATGCACTGAGAATGATGCCTGGCACACAGTGGACACGCAAAAATATTTATTGAAGGAATGAAACCCAGATGCTTATAGCAGAGTATTATAAATATGACAACAGAGGCGTAGCCATAGAACAACTGGAAGATGGGAAGAAGCGAACGATTCTGGCTGAGGCGTTGAGGAAGTCTTCATGGAGGGGATGATTGAATTTGGTCTGGAAGGATGTGTAGGAATTTGAGGGGGGGAGTGTGAGAAATGTTCTGAGTGAGAGAAACTGTTTGTGCAAAGGCAGGAAGGTGGAAAGCGCATGGCATGTTCACCAGGGGCGTGGCAGGAGACAAGACGGGAAAGGGAAGATGGCCCCAGAATACAAGGAACTTGGAAATCTCTCCTAGCATCAGGAACCAAGCCTGTAGGAAGTGGATACCAGCGAGGACTTTTCAGCAAGTGGAGGACATGAGCAGATTTGTGTCTTGGAAAGATTTTTTTGGCAGCAAGATGAGGCTCAGTGTAGGAGGGGAAGACCAAAACCAGGTGCAGCCTCCACTGAGAGGTGTTGAGTCCTTGAGTCAAGCCGGTACAGTGGGGAGGGAATGGGTGAAAGAGACACCAGTTGGTGGAAAGTGAATGTGTGGGGTGAGCCAGAGGGCAACGTTGAGGATACCCACAAACTTCCCGTCTTGGACAACTGGGAGACAGAGGCACGGTTAGCCACCACATCGTGTCACCTCTGCTCCGCAGAGAGACAGCCCCTCTAAACACCCTGTCATTCTCTAACCCCTTCCCATATTTTTGTTTTCTTCACGGCACGTTTCACCACCTGCCATCATGTACGTATTTGTTCATCATCTGTCTCCTCTGCTGGAATGAGGGTGGGACTTGGTCCGTTGTGTTCTGGGTATACCTAGTGTTGCTGCAGTATCGCGTGGCACCTTGTAGGCACTCCCAGGTATTTGAATGAATACATGAATGAAAGAACAAGAGGAAGAGGTGCCATGAGAGGCAGAGTGGATTTTCAGGGAAAGGTAACTCACTTTAGGTCCTCTTGATCCTTAGATGTCCACAGGGCATCCTGGCGAGAAAGACCGATAGGCAGCCATGTGTTCGGAGCTTAGGAGAGAAGTCCATGTTACAGAGATAGATTTGGAGGTCATTTGAGGTGCTGAGAAAGGAAGAGGAGACTGTGGAAAGGGCCAAGACAGGAAAGCTAGAGGAGCAGAAGGCGCAGGGTAGGGAGCTATGATGTCAGAGCCTGAGGAGGAGAGATGGCAAGAGCCCTGGGTCTGGAGTCAGACAGACCTGAATGCAAGTCTCAGTACTTCCAGATGTGGACCTTCCTTAGGCACTCTAAGCCTAGATCCCTCATCCTTAAATTAGAAAAATCATAGTAGCCACCCGCAAGATGGTTGTGAGACAACGCGCGTAATATGCTGAGTACAGCGTGCCACGCTAACTGCTCAACAGGAGATGCCCTCAACCCACCTTGCCCGTCATTGCTATTTCCGTTGTTAAAATATTACTGAGGAGTTTGGAAAGTCATACAGGATGATGTCTGAAAACCATTTGATTTTCAAGAGGGAGATCGTTAGTGATCTTAGCCAGAACAACGTCGGTGGCATTTTGGGAGTGGAAGCCAGTGTGCAGAGGATGGAGAAGTAGAGAGCAGTGGAGAAAGTAAATACAGGAAGTGCACTTTTTGTTCAAGATCTTCCTAGAAAGCAAAGGAGAAAAAATGGAGGGAACTTGATGTGGGAGCCAGAGTGAGGAAGACATTGAGTTTGTGTGATGGTATTGATGGGTCCACTGCTGCCCCCTTTCTTGGTCGGGGGCTAAGGCTGTCCTTTCACTGCCCTGTCCCTACATAGGGTGACCAAAGCCCCCACTGTCAGTTCAGGAAAGCACCCATGTGCCCAGGACAATAGTCCGTAGGTAATGAATGGGCGGGGAGGGGTCCATAGTTGGCAGCTCATCTACAGAGTTCTTTCCACTCTCAACATGGCCCTCTGCAATGGAAGATTTTCTGTATTATTTTCTTAAAACGGTACTTCTCCTTACCATGTGTGATGTATCGTGCGGTATTTTTATTCCATTTTTATCGTGCTCTGTTGAGTTGATTTCATGACCTGCTAACAAGTCTCATCCTTCAGCGTGAAAAATGGTTCGGACCAAAGCTCAAGATCGCCAGGCCTTTTGCGATCCTGCGGTGAATATCCATCACAGGTGCAAGTCATTTTTATTGACTCAAATAAAAAAAGTCTCACTTTAAATGTTTTTAGCAGAGGCCACAGATTTTGATCAATGACTGTAATTTGGAGAGGAAGAAACCGTTTTTCATTAAGACCCCCTAAAGTTTATTGATAAGAAGTAACAAAAGGTGATCAAAGTTGGTCGGAATGGGATGCCCAATCAGAAATGCCCACGTGTGTTCAGAAGGGAGTGGTCACTGTTTGATCCACTCCAGAATATGTTATGGAGTCTGGAGGTCTGTGGCTCTCTGATTCTTTCGCCTACAGTACGCTGGCACCCACAGTGGCTGTCCTATTGGTTCCTGAGTTTGGGACAGCTTCCTGATTTTTCTGCTGGTGAGGATCAGAGGTGGGGAGAAGTGGCCATACATGCCAGTGTCTGGCTAGAATGCGCCCTGCTTTTTCCACTCAGGCTTTCACTGGCAGTCCCTTGCTGGCCCCAGGATCAGACGTAGGGCAAGCATCATTATCCCACCTGCTCTGCCCAGCACCTTATACGGGACACATTCCATGATTAATTGTCCCTCCCTATTTCTGTAATCCCCTAGTTTTGTGGCATCCCTGGAGACAGGTGCTTGGCTCACTGACTGCATAATGAAAGATCTTAACTCTGAAATTGTAAATGCCACTTGAAAGCTCCCTTCACGAGCACCCTTCTTGTTGCCGTGATTGCAGAGTCCAACGTCACTGGCCACTCCCGAGCCCTCGGAGCTGCAGTATGGTGGAAATCACCAAGGACATCTGAGTTGTAATTAAACTTCCCAAGTTTTCGCTGGGAGCCTGGTCTAGGGCAGCTCCAGCTATGTTGTCCTGCAGCATTTCCTTAGTAAATAAGGATTGTTCTCCAGAGCAAATCCCACAGAATCCAGGCCCAGAAAGATCCAACGGGCTTTCTGCACCCAACCTTGGCTGCCTTGAAAAACTCGGAGGCAGAAAATCTTGTTAAATTATAAGTAGCTCTAAACAACCCTAAGAGAGGCCTCGGAAATGTACTTACACAGCTGGCTGCACGTGGTTACTTTTCCAAGTTGAGACTGGCAAGGAATGTGGAGTCTCTAGCTTTGAAGAGTGACTAATTGAGTGGTCCACTCCATGGAAAACTGTCAGAGAGTGTTAGGAAAATGCACAGCAGGAGGGAGGATATGGGTGAGGCTGGGTGAGATGGGAATGGGAGAATGAAGGGACGAAAAGAGACCACTTGCATTTGAAAACATTATATTGGGTTGTGACTTTGACACTACACAGGAGAACATTAGTTGGGGAGACTTAGAGAGAAATTTCTTTGAGTTGTATATAAAATGAAGTCAGAATAAGTAGCGTCATTTGTTATATCTGCTCCCAAATAATAATTGGACCAGTTGTCATTCTTGCATTGTAACCCATCCTTTTGCAGCTCTCATTATTCCCTCTTTAAGGGGAGAACGGAGGCATCACACCTTAACCCTTTATGACTAGCCAGCCTTTCTCATTCCACAAGTAAAACCTTTAGTCTCTTCTGCTGATACTTGGGTCTGGTAGGAGGACTGACTCCTTAGTGACAGTGACACAGAAGATCCCCTGGTGCAAGGGTGGGGAATTAGCAGGTGTGGGTTGTGCATCAGTGATGCCATCACACAAAGAATGACACGTGCACGTTCAGGCCAGTGCCTTGGTGATACATTAACATATGGAAACCAGACCCCCGATGGGTTCCTGAGAGATAATGGTAGGACATGTGACCAGGGTGAGACTGAAATCCCAGAGAGAGTGAGGTGCCTGGATGGGATGGGCGAGGATGCCAAAGAGAAGATGCTGCCGTGCCGTGATCGTGCCCCAGTTAGCTGGGGATTTAAGGAGAGGATCCTACTCAGGAAGACCAGCCACTGAAGGAAATTCACAGAAGGGAAGAAAAACTCCCACCAACTCTAAATAGTATCCAGAAAGGTTTCTGTCTAGTATCCTGATGTTTAGGAGTGGGAAGGAGGGTATCAGCTCCAGGGACAAAAATCACTGCCAGATTGTCTTTTCATTCTAAAGCTGAGGACAGCCATCCTGGGTGGGGATTTCAGCTGGGTGGACCCTAGCACTCTTTTGCCACAAGGCTCATCTTTTTTCATTGGCATAAGTTCTACCCTAAACAGGTTTGGGGATGGTCATTGACCTCCCAGTCTGAAGGAGGAGAACTGAATGTGGAGGGCTTATCAGGAGGGTCCAGGCAGTAAACAGAATCCCATTCAGTCACTTCAAGTGAAGAAACATTAATGAAGGGACTATTTGCAGAAGCGGAGGCGGAGGTCTAAGGCAGCCAAAAGGGGATTTCACCCCAGCACTGGCAATAGCAGGAAGTTGTCACCACCCCCAGACTTGAAGGGTGGAGAGGGAAATAGTGCTACTGGAGCCTATAAGAGTGAAGTCCACTAGCCAGAGTAGGGGGTATTCCTAGAGAGACAAAGGGCATGGAGGGAGCCCAGAGCCAATACCCCTGTCTTCCTCCCCCTGCTGCCCTCCAACCTCTCGCCTCCCATTGGCTTAGCCTATTGGAAAGTCAGCCAGCAAGAGAAATTGGGTCACGTTGTCCTTGGGGGGTCAGCCTCCTGGGGCATGGAGCAGGGCAGGGAATGGACCTGGGGGCAGGTGGATGGCCCAGAGTAACCAGCACAGAGATCTCTTGAAAAGTTTTCTTAAAGGCTCAGCATTTCTTTTTATGCCATCACCTCGTGTGAGGTATCTGTATACAACCACAGCAGACAGCTGGCGGTGGTCCACGCTGCAGGCAATGACACAGAAGCGGCTCCAGTGTATGGCTGTGGTGCATCTCTGGAGTAGCTGCCTGTAGATAACTACGTCAGTAACATCCGAATTGCAGGCCACAGCGCTGTAGTAATTTTCAGGTTTAAATACTTAAAACATTCCAAGTTTTTCTCTCTTTGATTCTTCCCTAAAAGAGCAACAAGGGAGTGTTCCCTGAGAAGATGTTGCAAGCATGCTCTTCAAGCTAGGGAGATCGTTCGATTCAGCATCTAATGCATATTTATCAGGTTCCTTTGCTGCTACCAAAAAAAAAACCACCCCAAATAAGTTCAGCCTCCCACAAAAGCCCTTTGAGTTGCCATTGACTGAGATTTGACTGGAGATTTGACTGTCAGAGTGGTTAAGTCTTTTCCCTTGCTCAGTGCTGGGGACCTGTCTGGGGGCTGTCTGGTAGTTCAGGGCATCATCCTGCAATTGTTTCCTGTGCTTCCTAAGCAGCCCCTCACACAGCACAGGAACCACATCGGGAAGAGGGGAAGGCCAAGCAGCTCACCAGTCCTGATCTGCTCAGGAAGCAGCCCCCGGAGAGGGGAAGTGGAAACCCGCACAGAAGTTTTGGGGACACGTGTTGCTCACGCTGTGTTTCCTAAAGTTATGGTGTTCCCTGAGGAGGAGGGGGAAACAGCTCCGAAAAAGCACGTCCCTATGCTGCTTTGGATTTTAAAGCACGGCTAAGCGCCCGAGGCTTCTGAAAGGGGACGATAATTCTCTCTGCACGTCCTCCTGGCCGCAGCTTCCGCCTTAAGCCTTGGGCTCACACACGGTGTCCTCAGGGTCCCTGGGAGCCCAGCGCCGACCTGCTGTGCTTGTGAGAGGTCTTGCAAGGAGTCTTAGCTTCCTCTTCAGACCGGAGGGGCTGAGGCAGGAAATTCCACCTAGAGCTTCACTTCTTTAGCCTTATGGTTTGACTCCTGTTAAAATGCAAATAGCCTATCCAAGTCCTTTCAATTCTTTACCATCTGCTGCCTAGAGGGGCTGGGCAGGAGTTTGCCATCCCTGATTTATGTTTTCCTGTAAGGTCTTTTTCTCATTTTCTCTCCAGAACCCATTTCCAAAAGGGATGCAGACCCTGGATACTCTCATGGTGGAGAAACCCCTCTAAATCTAAATGAAGGGAGAGATAGTGAATGTCAGAAAATGCTCCAGGCTGGCTCTGTCCTCCTCACCGAGGTTTAAAAAGAGTTGAATTATTCAGAGACAGTTTGCAAGTATTCTGGTCTTATAATTAGGTATCCTAGCGAGAGGAAAGGTCAGAACATGCCTGACACTACGTGTATTATCTTGATTAGCACAGTCACAGACTTTACTTGGCTTTAAGGACAAAGCATGGACAGACAAGCCATTGGAACTGCCGCTAGTACAGTTTGGGGATTGGGTCCAGCAGAGTCCAGTGATTTGGGGCAGGAAAAAATATAGTGGTTTTACGACAAGATTTTGAGCCGAAGACTAGTTCTAGTTACATCATGGAAGTGCATTGTGTACCTGATGTGAAAACATGTCGTTTGTTAAATGGAAAATTCTAAAGCATCAAACATTTAGTAACTTTACTCCACCAGTGCAAACCTGAGAGCATGACCTTGAAACTAAGTAATGAAATGAAAGGAGGGTAAACCATGTTGGATCCTGATCTGCACCCTCTGATAATTGAATCTGGCAAAGAAGCGAATTGGATTCTCTGAATTTTGGAGACAAGGCAAAATCAAATTATCCGGTGGACAGCATCCCTAACTGCCAGCATCATTGCCTATCTGACTTCCTCACTGAAACTGGCACGCAGTGACTCCCAGGCACTTGAACCTAGAGATGGGTCAGCTTATTTATCTAGTGCTAGCATTTCTTGTTCTCTCATTCTCCATCCCCTTGTCCTCCATAGATTTCTTTTTTTAAATTTATTTTTGTAAAGAATGTTATTTTATTTTATTTTTAATTTTAATTTTATTTTATTTTTGGCCGCACCGTGCAGCATGTGGGATCTTAGCTCCTGGACCAGGGATCGAACCCACACCCCCGGCATTGGAAGTGCAGAGTCTTAACCACTGGACTGCCAGGGAAGTCCCCATAGATTTCATTTTAAAGCCCAGTAGCATGCTTGTCTTGTGCACGTGCATAGGTGACTGATGGCAGGAAAGGAACAGGGAAGCTAATGTCCTCTAGTATGGGCTGTAAGGGGTCTCTAAAGTCTTTGGCAAGACTCAAAAACAGCGGGATATCATCTTTCTGGAAAGGTGCTGTCAACTTTGTGGCTGAAGGGATGGTGTGTCTAGCTGCCCTGATCGATGTCCTTCCATCCTGGGAGACCAATGCTCTATTTCTGTGAATGAACCATTGTATTAATGCTGGCCCTGTTGATTTGTTTCACCACGGCTTCTCTGCTCTATCTGTGGTGTAGCTGAGTTGCCTCTGCAGGGATATGGAAGAATCACTGAGTGTACAGTGAACAGTTCCTTCCATAAAGCTACGTGCTGTGGAAACAGCCAGAAATGAATTCTTGCCAATAGTAGTAACTGTTGGAAACAAGAGCAGAGTGAATGTGAGTACGCAAAGCCCTTTAGTAGCTGTAATGATTCTTTCAGGTAAACTCACAGATGTGTGAATGACTCGAATGGGAGGTGATACTTTTCAGCGATTTAAAAAGGCAGTTTCTTAGGTGGCATTTTCAGTGTGTTAAAAATGAACACCGGCAGCCCTCTGTATCGCTTCCGTCCGTTGCTGCTGCCCTTGCAGGGAAGGTCCTCACAGAGTGAGTGGTTTTCCTATATCAGATGAATTGGGAAGTGAGTGACAACTCACTTGAGGTCCCTGATGATTTCTGGCAACTGACTTCAGATTTGTACACGTGAAACTGTAGAAAGCAGTCACATTGGTTAGCTTCTGGCTAGTATATTGAGAGAATCAGTATTTGGAATCCAGAGATTAAAAGGGGCTATTCAAATAAATTATGTGATTACACTCATTTAGAATTTTGAAAAGGAGTTTTAAATGTATCTAGGCATAGGTTCTAATAAATGTCTGGTCTGTTGATGAAATCTAAAGGGGAAAAATCGCTTTCTGGAATCGATGTGGACATCTTTTGTAGTAACAGGTTGTTACTGGTCTGGAGGTGATAAGACTGTCTGATGCCTCAGGGACCAACAGCACCTCCCTGGCTGATTGGTCTTTGATATGAACACTGATGGTGTGAAGTAAGGTAGCTTTGGAGGTTCACTTTATGTACAGGTGAGGTATTTATGCAACAGCTGATGGAATTTGGCGTATTCCAAATTCTCAAGATTCTAAATTGTATCAATAATGAGAATATACTGTACATGGAATCTTCCATCGAGGAACTGACTGTAGGAAACTGGTGTGGGCATCTATTTGGAGTATTATGATGGAAAACACTGCTATTCATGTCACAGTTCTGGCCATTACATTTCCCTTATATTGTAAAAACTACAAGCAAGGGTATCCTGCTTGTGTTCCTGTCCACGTACACACATAGCCTGACAGTTTTCCCAGCACTGCAGAAAGGCTAGTAAGGCCTAGACTCTCCTGGACAGATATGAGAGGATGTTAGAGATCATTTATTTTATCCCCGTATTTTGCACATGTAGAAACTGAAGCCCAGAAATGTGAACAGACTGCCCAAAGTCACACAGCCACCTGGACAGCACTCAGTCCCATTTCTCCTGTCCCCTGGTCCAGTCTCCTCCCTTTGAGGCCATTTCAGATGGGCAGGAGGTCATTCTGATTGCCCACGGGAAGGAGTGCTTAGGTTTCTTCTCTGGGTGAAGCCCAGGAACAGGCAGATGACATTCACCAGCTACCAATGATGTTGGGCCATCCTCTTTGACGTATTGAGTACATCTGTAAAAATAGGAATTCCATGAGAATAGAGGGTCCCCAGCAAAATTCAACTAGATGGGAACATCATAAACAAAAGGGTGGTGTTCATCTTACATTTTTGTCTGTGACCACATAGGCTACAAGCAACACAGGTCTGAAGACTTGATCATATCCCACCATCCTGCAAGAGACTTTAAGCCCTTAGTTCATTATTTCTTCCCTGAGGACCTAGCTCTAACTTTTCAGCTCCCAGGAAATAAAGCATACTCCCACTTCTTTTAGTGAACCTGAAAAGTATCACCAAACAGATACAAATGATAGATGGCTGCAAAATGCTCAGTTATGTCAGTGCACCAGGGAAATGAGCTGCAGGTTTCAGGAGCCCAAACCATACTGAACATGAATCATGACCCAAGAGTAAGTGGTGTTCACACCACCTGAAGTTATTTAAATTTTTATTGTCAATTGCCTCATAAATTAGAGACTTGCTTAAGTGAAGACCAGCAGATGAACTCATAAAATATGCATCGAATACTTTATTGACGATATAGCTATAGCAGTGCAAAAAAGATGGCATCAAAGTGCATGTGAAAACAGTTTATATTGGCTTTGTGTCATGGAGAAGAGGGTCACTTGATGGTCTGCAAAGATGAGAAGCTGGTGAATGATGTCACTGGGTGCTTTGATTGGGTTGGAGGACTAATTTCTTTGAGAAATCCAAAAATTAATAAGTTAAGGGTCAAGAAAGGAAAAAAAGGAAAAAAATCTGGGTGGGAAAACCCCCATTTTCTACAATACAGCAATTTGAAGAAAAAGGCCTATTTTGTTTATTTTTTGATTTAAGAGTAGATTCAGAAACTTCTATGTTCATTTGCTTCTTCAGCCCACTATCTGCAAAATACCTTGAGCAGTTACACAGAGGAAACAAGAAGTAGATGGCTGCCTATTTTAACCTTTTTTAAAAAGGCAGATGTATACAAATATAATTTTCACACCATAAAATTCGCCTATTTCAATTCAGTGATCTTTAGCAAAACTGACAGAGCTTCAACCACCACTACAATCCAGTTTCAGCACATTTCCATCACCCAGAAAAGATCCCTCATGCCTATTTGGAGTCAGTCTCCATTTACATCTCAAGCCCCAGATAACCACTAATCAATTTCTGTCTCTATAAATTTGTGTTTTCTGTAAGTTTCGTATATAAATGGCTGAGTAACATTCCATTCCATTGATATACCACATTTTGTTTACCCATGTCCCCAGTCCACTGACGTTTGGATTATTTCCATCTTTCCATTACTGTGAATAATGCTGATATGAACACTCACATACAAGTGTTTGTGTGATAAAAATTTCTGTTTCTCTTGGCTAGATGTCTAATAGTGGTATTTCCAGGGCATACAGTAATTTTATGTTTAATTTTTAAAGAAACTGCCAAAAGCTTTTCCAAAGTGTCAAAAATCAATTGACCATAAATGTAAGGATTTATTTCTGGACTCTGAATACTGTTCCACTGATCATATGACTATCCTTAATTCAGGACCACACTTTCTTGATTACTGAAGGTTTACAGTAAGTTTTGAAATTAAGAAGAGTAAGTCCGCCAGATTTGTTCTTTTTCAAAATGATTTTGGCTCTTCTGGGTCATTTACATTTATGTGTAAATTTTAAGATCAGCATCGCAATTTTGGCCAAAAAAAAATTCCTGGGATTTTGTTTGATTTATGTAGAATCTATAGATCAGTTTGGTAAAAATGACTATTTTAACAATTTCAAGTTTTCTCGTCCATGAACATGATATTCAACTTCTTAGATCTGTCATTTCTCTCTGCAGGGTTTTGTAGTTTTCAGTGTATGAGCTTTTCATATATTTTTGATAAATTTATTCCTTAGTCTGTTCTTTTTGATTCTATAAATGGAATTCTTCTCTTAATTTTATTTTCAGACTGTTCATTATTAGTACATAGAAATACAATTTTTTCTTTTTTGTATATTTAACTTGCATCATGACATCTTGCAAAACTTGTTAACTCTAGTAGTGTTTATGTGCTTTCCTCAGGGTTTTCCACATATAGGGTTATATCATTTATGAAGAAAGACAACTTTACCCGTTCCTTTCCAATCTGGATGCCTTTATTTTTTTCTTGCCTGATTGCACTGGCTAGAACATCAAGTACAATGTTAAGTAGAAGTTGCAAGAGTACCTGGCCTTGTTTCTGATCTTAAGGGGAAATCATCC
Organism: Delphinus delphis; assembly: GCF_949987515.2. Lineage (NCBI taxonomy): Eukaryota > Metazoa > Chordata > Mammalia > Artiodactyla > Delphinidae > Delphinus > Delphinus delphis. Next base: position 9,540,870 of record NC_082694.2, on the reverse strand, counting down.
CATATTTCACCATTAAGTGTCATGCTTGCTGTAGGCTTTTTACAGATGCTTTTCATCAAGTTGAGGAAGTCTCCTTCTATTCCTGGTTTGTTGAGCGTCTTTATCATGAAAGGCTGTTGGATTTTGTCAGATGCGCCTTCTTCATGCATTAAGATAATAATATGGTTTTATTCTTTACTGTATTAATTTGGAGTATTACATTAATTGTGGATGCATAATTATGGATGTTAAATTAGCTTTGCATTCCTTGGATGACTCCTACTTGGTCATTGTGTATAATTCTTCTCATATGTTGCTGGATTTTTTGCTGATATTTTCTTAAGAGATATTTGCATCTATATTCATGAGGAATATAGGACTGTAGTGTTCTTTTTCTTGTGATGTCTTTGCCTGTTTTGGTATTGGGGTAATACTTGGCCTTCCCTTTTCTAATATAAGTGACCTTCCCAGTAATTTCTGGTTTCCTAAGGTTCCTCTTTTCAATCCTTCAGCCAGAAATCCAGGGTTTTATGTCCCTAACTCAGTCGCGTGCTTCCACATATTGTGCTTGCCTTTGGGACCAAACAGAGGCTAGATACATAGAGAGAGAGAACAGTGGGGGTTCACCCACCCTGTTGGAGCAAGAAGATTCCACTCCTGCAGGGTTTTGGCTCCTGCAGGCTCGTATTGCCAACACTGCTGCCACTGCACAGAATTGCTTAGGGACTTAGGTCTGAGTATGGAGGGAGAAAGAGGAGAAGGATTTCTGTATTCTCTCCAAGGGTTAGGAGTTCCTTTTCCCATTCCTCAAGCCAGAACTAGAGGGCTTCTTTTAGAACTCTCTCTGTCTATACCCTGGAGCCCACTTCTGTGTTTTGGGCTGTCTTGAGGTCAGGCCAGGGAATACCAGAGGAAAAAAATGGTAAACACCCTACCAATTTGGTGGTACTTTGAATTCTTGTCTTCTTTTCCAACCCATTTGCTACCAGTTGCTTTTCGGAATTCTTAAATAGATTTTACCTAGAAACCCAAACACTATATGTCTGTTTTTTATTTTGTTTTCTAATAATTCATTTTAAATTTATTTTACAAGATCGTTGGTCCTCACATTGATTGGAAATCAAAAATAATGACTTTTCTGGATGATGGAATGGAGGCTTTTGGGGGTTTTTTGGAGGAGTAGTGGAGATTGGGTCTCTCTACTAATGATCAGTCATCTAGCGTAGAAAATAGGACTTTAGATAGAATTGGACTTTACAGATCAAAAATGAAGCTACCAGTTTCTTCCTGTAGTGGACACAACAATCACATTCACTCCAAGTGTTGATTCAGGTGGTAGCATTTGGAAATAACAGAGCAGTACTTTCCTTTGTTTTTTTCTGAAATTGCCTGGGGGTGAAGTCTTCCTAGAGAGATTATAACCGAGCTGGGCTTTGAAGGGGTTATCTGGAACACGAAAGCCCTTGCTTATTTTTAAATATCTTTTTTCAGATTGGATGATTTCTGTTCATTTGTCTTCAGGTCTCTTTCCTCCATCGTATCAATTCTGCTATTTAGCCCTTCCAGATATTGTTGGGGTTTTTTTTACTTCTAAAATTTCCATTTGTTTTTTTTAATAGTTCCTTTTTCTCAGCTGAAAACAACTACCTTACTGTTCATTTCAAGAGTATTTACCTTTACCTCACGTACTATGGTTATAACTGCTGATTTGCATCTTAATCTGATTATTCCAACACCTGAGCCATCTAAATACTGTGATCTGTTGATTTCCTTTACCTTGAGAATTGGTTATGTTTGCTTGCTTCTTTTGTATGTTGCATTTTGGATCGTGTATGCATATATTGGATATTATAGTTTAAAACTCTGGATCCTGTTTAAATTCTCCAGAAAAGGCTGCCTTTTTTTGTTTTGTTTTAACAAAGCTTGATTAGATTTAGACTGTAAATTCTGCCTCATTTTCTATGTGCAGTGTTTCCCATATCAGTTCAGTTTTAAAAGGCTGTTCCCAACAGCATAGAACAGAAAGTACTCCAGAGTATACAGTATATGCATGTCCTGTAATTCCTCAACAGTGTGATTCTAAGTAAAGACTCGCACGCTATCCTGTATCTGTGACTTTCACTGTCTGCACTTACTTTTTCTATTAACTATTAATGTTTTATTTATTTTTTTAGCAACAGAAAATTCAAGGAACTCCAACAAAGAAAAACAAATCCAAAAAACTGGATCCACTCAAAGGCCAGAAGGTTATTGCAAGATGTGATGAAAATGGCTTTTATTTTCCAGGTAGGTATTTTATTTTGTAAGATTCCTTTGTTACATAATATGATATTGGGAACCAGAAGTTCTCAAACTGTGCTTTCCCTAGCGCACTGACACGTCATGAGCTATGCTGAGGTATTCCACTTCTAAAATGAAATGATGAAGTTTCTCCCCATATTTGTGGGGAAGTAACAGCCAGAAAAACTTACTTTAATCTTTCTTTTGTTTAGTAAAGTTTTCCTACATACCTACTATGTTCCACGTGTGTAATATCCCTAAGGTGCTGGTCTAGCGTCGTGAGCAGACCCCAGAACAAAATCCTTGTTTTCATGAAGCTTACATGCAAGGAGAGGAGACAGACAAGCAACCAAATAAGTAAAATACGTAGTGTGTCAGACACAGGGCTATGAAGGGAAATGAAGCCACGAAGAGGGTTGAGCGTGTCAGAGGTGAAGCTCGCGACTCTAGATATGGTGGTCAAGGAAGAGCTTCCAGGGAAGGCAACATATTACTAAGGACTTTAAAAAGGAGCCATGAGATTATCTCAGGGAGAGTTCTAAACACAGGGAACAGCAGTACGAAGTCCTGAGGATGGAGTGCCCATGACACCCTCTTCCTTGAAGGAAGAGGCCAGTGTGCCTGGACCCGAGGGGTTTGCCCAAGACTTTCTGGGGCATGTGATCCTGAAGGAATCAGCCAGGTGAAGTTAAGCAAGAGCTTCATGAATAATGAAAATGATACGTGTGAAGATCTAGAGGTGAAGAAAAACATTTTATGCCTGGAGAAATAAAATAGATTATGGCTGGAACCTAGAATGCAAGGGAAGGGTAGAAAGTAAGAAAGCTCTTTGGAGAGGTGAGTGTGTGGCTGTTCATAAACGGTTATGTTAAGAGGTTTGAACTTTATTGGGGAGTCACATTTAAAGCAGGAAGAAACACAATCACACTTGAAGTTTTAAAAAGATCCCTCCCAGCGCTGTGTGAAGAGTATATACGGAGTGGTTTAGGATGTCACTCGGGTCCCTGGTGTGGGTCATAAGGTAAAGGATGGTACCTGTAGGAGATGGTGGTATGGACAGGAAGATAACGAGGTGTGTCTGGGACGTGACGAATTGTAGGTGCACCACAAGATGCTAAAGTTGTCAGAGAAGCAATTGGAGATAATGGGTCCAGAGTCTGGAGGAGGAAATCTGTCGGGAGATAGAGATTTTTGCCACGTCAGCACAAAAGGAGTCATTGAAATCATGGTAAAGGCCTATTGGGAAAGAGAGCTTAGAGAAAGAACCCTGAGGAAGAGCTGTCAAGCAGAAAGACTGTACCTCAAAATATAGCTGATCTTAACGTAGGCATTATCTGTCAATCACCAGTTAAGTAGTTCTTTATTAAACTTAATTTAATCTGCTTTTTAAGTGAGAAAAATACTTCATCAGGAGTTTGGGTTGCCAGCAGGCATATGTGTAGAACTTATAACTAGGCTATTTTATTTGAAATTTGGTAAATGTGCTTTGAAGTTGACTGGGTGAGAGAAAAACGGATCTAGGCATTTGAGATGAGCTCCTAGGCGGAGGCATGAAACTCTTCTTTGCAAGAGCAGGGCCTGAGAACCTCCTATTTCTCTGGGGTTTAGATTCACTGAGAGGTGATCATAGGAGGCCACCCCTGCTTGGTTTTCTGAATCTGAGTCACGGAGCAGGACCCAAGGCTAATTTAGCAATTGAATGAAAATGCTGAAAATGACAGGATTCCAAATGGCTGGACTAGGGCTTGAGATCAGTTTGCCGGCCAGGGTCCCAGAAAAAAATAATACTGCTCAAACTTTTCCCCCAACCATCCCTGCGTAATAAGGAAATGCAGAAGACCTACCACTGCTGATCTGGGGGAGTAGAGGAAACAGGTAACATGTAGCCACATGCAATACCTAAGGCCATGCCAGCAATGATTATTGCCCTGGTTGTTTTTAAATATGCAGCTAGAAGCAGAGAACGCACAGTCCTAATAGCTGCATGGGATTTGGCCCTTTGGGAATTTTTAATCTGTGGCTCAGATAAGTCACTTGAAAGGTAATAAATATTTGATGGGAATCCCCTGGCAGTCAGGTGGTAAGTGGTTAGGTCTCGGCACATTCACTGCCAGGTCCCGGGTTCAGTCAATCCCTGGTCAGGGAACTAAGATCCTGCAAGCCGTGTAGTGCGGCCAGAAAAAAAAAAAAAAAAAAGGTAATAACATAATAAACACTTGAATTTAGTCATATAATCAGTTATTTTGATTAGTGGCTAGTTAGTAAATATTGACTCAGCTGAATTAAATGATGATGCATCGGTTAAGGATGGACTTAGTTTCTGTTTCCCTCCCCACAGCCCCCCTTTACACTCCCCTCCCCCCCACAAAGTCAATGTATCTTGTCTTTAACTGGGAACTTCAACTCTATTTTACCCTCATAGAGTTATTTTTTCAAAAAAAAATAATTTTAAACTTCCAGAAAATTTGCAAGAATAATAGAGAACTCCTGTATACTTTTACCCAGATTTACCAATTTTTAACATTTTGTCACATTTATTTTACCAATCTATTATTTTATTTTTCCATTCTCTCTGTCTCCTTCCCTCTACCATAACACACACATTATTTTATCCTGAACTGTTTGAGATTAGGTAACATCATGCCCCTTTGCCCCTTGATACATGTATTTCTCAAGAACAAGGGTATTGTCTTAATATTACCACAGTCAAGTTATAAAATTCAGGAAAGTTAATATTATATAGTTTTATCTATATATTTCAATTTGGTTAATTATGCCAAGAATAGCCCTTATAGCATTTTTTTCCTCCAGTATAGGTCCCAATTCAGAATTGTTATTGCATTTAGTTATTTCTCTTTAGTCTGCTTTAATCTAGATCATTCTCTAGCCTTTTCCATCATCTTTCATGATACTGACATTATTTAACAGTAAGGTCAATTATGTTATGGAATGTTCCTCAATTTGGGTTAAATTAGATTCAGGTTAAGTGTTTCCAGCCAAAATGTTATGTGATATCATTGATGCCACATCCCTCTCAGGGCAACCTATCCAAAGGCACATGATGTCCAGGTGTCCTCATTAGTGATGTTCATTTAGATCACCTGGTCACTGCAGGTGACTATTTTTACCCCTTACAGAAAAGAAGGCCAAATAGAGTTTTGTGGCATGATATTCACTGATGACTCCTTTTCTGATAACTTTTGTTCAAAACCTCCTAAATGTTTTTAATGAAAAATAGCTTTAAAATGTATCTGAGCAGAAGGTGGCTTTGGAGCGATGGGATCAGAGCATCCATTGCTCGAGGCCAGGTCTACACTGGAGCAGAGCTGACCCAGTTGTTGCTGCCATCCTTGGGAATCAGGGCAGGGATTTCCGTCTGGCTAACTCTATTCAGGGGTCAGTGTGGATTCACTAGTTGAGGAAGGATTGCGTCGTGCAGAACAGAAGGGACAAGCTGGTAGCCTGGCTTATTAGGATGCTGAAAGGCAGGGAGGCAGACACACTTCAGAACCTTATTTTAAATCATTATTTGTAGGAACTGGGTCATCCTTCCCATTGTTTAGCAAGAAGCAGCATTTTATCTCAGGAAATTCAGTGACGAAAAGTCTGGGTTGCAAGATTTCTGCACTATGTCGTTGGAACAAGTTATAACGGAAGAAAAAGGTTGGGGCGGGGGAGGACTGAATACTTTCTCAGGGGTCATGATTTAGGGTCAGACAATCCTAAGTTTTTATTTATTCGAAGTCTGCCTCTTGCCTCTACCAGCCGTGTGACTGGAATCACTGAAGTTCTCTGAGCCTGTTTCCTTATCTTGCCAAATGAGATTTAAAACAGTTAAACCCCCCGTAAGATCATGGTGTAGATTAAATATGATAATGTACAGCATCTTGAAATTGGCAAGTGTTCATTACCTGTAGAGTATTTCTATTATCTCCTCTTGGGAGATATAAACAACTCACCTGGGGTCCTCACCTGGGGGTAGAGGGAGCGCTTGCAGTTTAAAAACTTTAACAACAGCTTTCAAACTTTAAGAGCAATTTGAAAAGGCAAAAACCAGCACAGTGCGCTCTAAAGGAAACCTCTGAGACTAAAGAAGAGAATGTGATGACTAGACGTGTAGGCTGGCATTCAGTGGAGGGGGACAGGTGGAGCGGACGCTTCTGGTGGAGCAGAACTGACGCCCTTTTCAGGAAATGGGATTCGAGCCGGGCTGTGAATATCGGAAGGTCCTTATAGCCAGAGGTTAAAAAAAAAATCCGCTGTCCAGCCTGAGAAATTCCTGTTTGGAGCGAAGATTGAAAACCATTCCTGCTTTTTTCGCCAAATGAACTCACCCATGCTGTCTGCCTAGACTGTTTCTTCACTCCCCTGACCTCTGGGCATAGGCAGTGTTTTTGCTGAGGGTCTCAACTAAGGTGTGCCCCCTTTTCCCCCGCACCTGGGTATAGGAGAGCCCCCTGACTGAGGTGGGGAGGCCCACTCGTACCCAGGAAGATGACGGAGTAGAGATGCTTCTTTCTGCCTGCTGGTCCAACCTCCAGAGCCCAGTCCCCTAACATGGTCCCAGGAGACGTTTCAGAGCAGGAAACACCATCTCACCTCTCTGAGGCTGAGGGCAAAGAGAAGCTGCAGTGTAAGGGCAGCCAAAAATCGGAAGCTGATCTTGAATCAGGGCCTAGAAATGGTAGCAACTCCTTAATGAGGTGGAGAAGGGGTAAGTGCAGAGGCTGAGCCATGACCAAACAGGCCAGCAGCTCTGGGTCCTCCCGCCTTGGAGGACAGCCAGGTGTCAACACCGTGAGGCTGGTTCTAGAGTTAGATTGGAAGAAACTACACTGATTTCTGGAGGCGAACAAAGGTCCACATCTGCAGAGATTGGAACATAAAAGATCTGGTAGTCTAAATTGCCCGTCGACAGATGAATGGATAAAGAAGGTGTGGTACATATATACAATGGAATATTACTCAGCCATAAAAAGGAACGAAACTGGGTCATTTGTAGAGATGTGGATGGATCTAGAGACTGTCATACAGAGTGAAGTAAGTCAGAAAGAGAAAAACAAATATTGTATATTAATGCATATTTGTGGAACCTAGAAAAATGGCACAGATGAACCTGTCTGCAGGGCAGAAATAGAGACACAGATGTAGAGAACAAACGTATGGACACCAAGGGGGGAAGTGGCGGGGGGAGGTGGTGGTGGGATGAACTGGGAGATTGGGATTGACATGTATACACTAATATGTATAAAATGGATGACTAATAAGAACCTGCTGTATAAAAAAATAAATAAAATTAAATTAAAAAAAAAAGCAAGACACTAAGTGAGCTATCTTGCTTGTTATCAGAATAAAAGATGAGGAAAGAGATTTAAAAAAAAAAAAAAGAACTGGTAGTAACATACCAAAAGTCTAGGTCTAGCGGTCTCGAGCAGGGTTCGGCAGCCTTTTTCTGTAAAAGGCAGCCGATACATGCCTTAGACGCCGCAGGCCGTCCAGTCACACAGCTACTCACCTGAGGCAGATACCTGAAAAACTGCATCCCAGGTTTAAGACTGGATTCTGCAAAGTCCCAAAGGCTAAGAATTTGAGGAGGGTCCCACTGGCCAACAAGGTCATCTTGGCAGCCCAGACCTTTACCCCTGCCTGGGGCAGGGCTGGGGTCGGGGTAGGTTGGGATGGGCTTGTGTGCTTGGGGATGCTAGGATTCTCCTCAACTCAGAGAGGTTCTTCGTTTTCATAATAGGAATTCTTTCTAAAAAATAGTGTTCGTTTTCCTAATTAAAAGGGTAGAGTCAGTTTATGGTAGAAAATGTGTGAACTATGTGTAAAGAATATTTCAGAAGCCAAACCGAACATCTAGTCCAATAAGAAAACAGACAATATAAAGCTGGTTTTCATGTGTGTGTGGTGTTTTTTAAAAAAAATAAGTTTTCCCTTTCTTTGGCCATTTAAAACAAGACACCTGGACTTGAGATGAAAATCAGCAGCTGTTTCTTTGCCACCTGAAAGCACATAGGACTTTGCGAACGCCGGTGTGTGAGCTGGGGCGAGGATGCCGGGCGCTCACGCTGTGGGAGCCCAGTGGGACGAGCACATTTCTGTCTCAAACTAGGGGGTCCAAGTGCAGCTGTTACTGCCGGGGAAGTCAAAACGTCCCCCCAGTATTTATAATCCCTTTTAAGTGGGAAAATATAATAAATTTCAACTAGGATAAATGACAAAATATGTGAACCTTAACACCAATATTTTCTTTTCCTGTTACAATAATCTCTGCACGTAACTAAAAGACGAGAAAACTTCTTGCTTCCTTTTTTCTTCCTTTTCTGATTGTACATTTTAGGGACACTGTGGGGTGTATAATATTAGATGAAAAGCTGAGGATGAAAATTCATATTTCCTTTCACTTTCACAATTTAACAATGATTTTCCTTTTTTAAATTTTTATTGGAGTATAGTTGATTTACAATGTTGTGTTAGTTTCAGGTGTACAGCAAAGTGAATCACTTATACATATACCTACATCCACTCTGTTTTAGATTCTATTCCCATATAGGTCATTACAGAGTACTGAGTAGTGTTCCCTGTGCTGGACAGTAGGTCCTTATTAGTTATCTATTTTATATATAGTAGTGTGTATACTAACAACGATTTTCTGTCTCCAAGTATTATAGAAGGAAATATGACTAAAATAAATAAGGGAATCAGACGTTAGGAAGCGTCCAGGGAAAGGATATTTCTAGGAACAGTGTTCCCAGCAGGATGGCCGCTGGTATTGCTGGTTGAACAAGTTTCCATGCATTCTCTTAGCTTCCCAGCTCAGCTCTAGAGCAGAGCACGGCACTGCACTCTGAGTTGGTCAACCCCAGCAGGCATCATAGAGTATCCAGTGTTATCTGGTGGAGAAACCAAGGGGCACAGTGATGTAAGCAGGCAAAGTGCTGTAACTTAGCTTGACCAACGGGATGGGGCAAGCCTAAGGGAATAAGCATTGCCTTTCTGTTTTATTTTAAATGTGATTCCTTACAGGGGTTGTGAAGAAGTGTGTGAGCCCCACCCACGCGCTCGTGGGCTTCAGGTATGGCGACACCAAGGTCGTGCCCATCTCGTTCATCACACCTGTGGGGGGCGCCATGCCCTGCCCACTGCTCCAGGTACCTGCTCCAGCCATCTGTTCCTGGGCCCCCTTTTTTTTTTTTTTTTTTTTTTTGCAGTACCCGGGCCTCTCACTGTTGTGGCCTCTCCTGTTGCGGAGCACAGGCTCCGGACGCGCAGGCTCAGCGGCCATGGCTCACAGGCCCAGCCGCTCCGCGGCATGTGGGATCCTCCCGGACCGGGGCACGAACCCACGTCCCCTGCATCGGCAGGTGGACTCCCAACCACTGCGCCACCAGGGAAGCCCCATGGGCCCCTTTTCACCGTTCCTAGAGCTCTGGATAACAGTGACCCCTCTTCCTATGACCCCTTGCCTAGCAATTTCTTTGCTCCTGACCCTGATCTGCTAACGCCCTGTTAAGCAGCTCAGGACTGCACAGACCTGCTTGCATTGCCCTGAGGCTCTTGTTGCTTTACAGACAATGGATGGTCGTGGGCGGGAGTTGCTGTAACTGCTGGTGCTCCTGAAGCTTTCACTGCAGAAGATTATACTAAAACAGACTTAATAACAAAGGCAGAGGGAGCCCTTTCCTTGACGTTGTAGTCAGTTGATGCCAGCCCTTGTTGCCATAATGCAGTTACCCCTGAACATGCATTCCAGGGGTGAGCCGGGCTGACGTGTTCTCTTCTGCTTATAAATTCATCAGAGCTGTGCCGTGTCTGGCACATCCTCCTGTGCTATCCTCATCCCCGCACCAAGGCGAGAGTGTAGAGAGAAAACCCCCCAGAGCTGCACTGCTGCTGTTTCTTGGATAGTGTGAAGCAGGAGGAAGAGTGCTGAGGAGTGCTCGTAGGATTCACACTGGTTGTCTGTTCCCACCTCCCCTTGGGCAGACTTAGAGGGCACATGAGTGCACTTTCCCCCTGACCGTGAATCCTCTCCATCTGACAGGTGCCCTGCAGCTTTGTATGACCCTTCACAAGACTTTCTTTCTGCTGGAAGTTATCTCTTGGGACTTTTTCCCATGGACGCCAGGTGTGAGCTTTGGAACCACATTAAACCAATCTGCTCCTCTCCTCTGTCCCCGATAACCCTTCAGACACAGGAGGGCACTGTCCATTCTCTCCCTGGCCCTCATGTGAAACATTACAGCTTCCTTCGACCAGTCTTTGTAAGATATGGTTTCCAGACCCCTCACCATCTTGCTGACTGTCCCTGAGACCCTTGTCAGGGGAAGCCCTGCTAAAATGCGGCTTCCCCAAACTGGTCACAAAATTCCAGCTGTGGCCCAATGAGCCCAGGGAATTTTGGACCTAGCGACTCTTTCCAACCGAGGAAAAAAAATATGTATTTGAATTCTAGCATCAGTACTTGCTAGTCGTCTTGGGGTGTTTTAAAAGCAAGCTTATATGAATATTGTCTCTAAGATGGATAAGCGAAATATTTGCCGTGAAAGATGTTCTCATCTACAGGTTGGAGATTATGTGTTTGCCAAAGTTGTGATACCCCGAGGGTTTGGCTTCTACGTGCCCGCCGTTGTCATAGCGGTTCCAAATCAAGATGTGGCCGAAGATAAAGTCTACACAGTCTTAAAATGTAACAGCCGGAGAGTAAGTAGACTTTCACTCAGAAAAGAACATTCTCGCTAGGCAGAGAGTGGCTTCCTTTTACCCCTGCCTTTCTTCAGGCAATGCCTGGCTCTCTCCTGGCACCGCCAGATGTCTCGAAAGAGCGATCTCCCTGGCTGTTTCTATTCCCCCTGCACATCCACCCGCTGTGGTTAGAGTCCTGTCCGCTGTACAACACAAAATCCGCCTTTGCGAAGGTCGCCGTGACCTCCTCACTCCTCTGTCAGATGGTCTTTGGGGCTCTCGTCCCACATTTGGGGTCTGGGGAGGCTCGCACCAATTCCGGCTTCGTCAAGGGCCTCCCCAGGTTCTTACAGCCCCACTTTCTCTCTCTCTCCCTGCTGCTACTGCTGCTGTTCCCTCTGTATTTTTCCTAAAAGTTTTAGGAAAAAAATCATTATCAGTTTACAAATCTGATGATGTCACTTGCCTACCTGATGTGCCCCCTGTCCCTCACCCGCCCTACACACATGCGCACACACACACTTCTCGGCAACCTCAAGGAAAAGCCCAGCCCGACCCCCGCCTGACCCCCCCGCCTGCCCCGTGAGCTTGGCTACCAGCCCTATGGAAGGTTCACCGCTTCCCGAACACAGTGGGCTTTCCCAAGCCCCTGCGTTTTAACCCTTCCTGGACCACCCTCCCCATCTTCTTTCTGTCACCCGAAGACGCTGCCTGATCTCTGCTGAGGCCCTCAGGTTCCCCTGCACACTGTCCTGCCTTCCTTCCGCCCCGGCTCCCTCACCAATCTCCCAGCTCCTTAAAGGCAGGGACCGGGCCCTATCCATCTTTGCATCCCTGGTACCGCTGCTGGTGAAGAACAAGTTCTCACAATTGCTTTATGAGGTACTTGAATGAACGATGTTTTCTAATGGAAATAACATGTTCTGATGGCCCACTTAATACGCCTGGAAAATGGATTGGCAAGCGAAAAGCAGCAAACGAAAGAGTCGTGCTAACTTATTCAGCACTTACTGTGTGGCACAGGTACTAACCCAGGTGCTTCACACCTAGTGAACAGCTGGCTGCTCAGAACGCTGTGAGGTAGGTACTCTTATCCCCATTTTCAGATAAGGAACCTGACGCAGAGAGGTGAAGTCACACCCAGGGTGAGCGGTGTTACAGGCTTTGAACCCAAGCAGTCTGGTTCCGTGGCCTGCACTCTAAATGTCTGTGCCCAACTGCCTAGTAAACAGAACAAAAATATCTAATCAGTTCTTTTTTTTTAAACATCTTTATTGAAGTATAATTGCTTTACATTGTTGTGTTAGTTTCTGCTGTATAACAAAGTGAATCTCTAATCGATTCTTGACTGTAGCATGGGGTATGTCCATAAGGGAAGGGGTCATGGTGAATGAATTTTAGGATGAAGGGATGAAATGTAGGATGGATGAGTGAAGGCCGTCAGAGCCAGTGGCCGCAGGAGCACTGTATCCCATCCGACAGAATAAGAGGGAGAAAGGGCATCTTCTCATCAACCCAGGAAAAACCGCGAGAGATAATGGACTTTCCTGGAGCTGTTTGGATGACATTGAAGGAGCCTGGAAGGGCAGCGGGTGGGAAGCATCTCTGCCAGGTGGCCCTGGTCTGGGGACATCTACCAGGCAAGAGAGGAGAAAGCAGATCAAGGGACGTTTGACGAGATGCCTGTGGGTGGGTCCCAGGTGTGGGGAGAGATGTAGCCGGTGACCCAGGATCCCTGAGGAAGAGCCTCAGAGCCCAGGAAGGACCTTGCAGGTTACCCCCCTTGGCAGTGGGGCCCTGGACTAGACGGCATGGTCTTGGGGATGGATGCTGAGAACAGTTCTGATAGAAATTCTGGGAGACCCAGGGGCTGACAGTGGGACATACAGCGTGGGGTGGTGGTGATAGTTCATAAGTCCAGGAAAGAGATGGCCAAGGCTGGACTTAGGCTAGAAAGGAAGGTGGTTATATGAAGGTGTGTGTCTGTGTGTGTTTGTGTGCGCGTGTGTACATCAGTGGATGCACGTGCACACACACACACACACACACCCCTTGACAAATGGTGCACTTGACAAATGATCCAGGATGTGGAGAAATGACAGGAAGGACTCAATGATGACTTTTATTCAGCGTAAACTTATCAAGCTGGACTCTGCATTTACGCTGCCCGGAACAGGATAATGGCTGGTAGCTGTTACAGTGGGTTGAGCTTGATTAAAATTACATCTGAATTGTGGACATTTCTGATTTAAATTGAATGAACTCTTTTGGTATCATTACAGGGATTTTGCCCTCGGAGTGCACTTATTAAGATCAGCCAAAACAAATACGCCCTCTCTTGCGCTCATATTAAGTCACCCCCAATTCAGGAGGATTCAAAAGCGTAAGTGGACCCAACTTTCTACTTTCTGAATGTTATTTATATCTTGGCACTTTTAATCTGTTTCTGAGTTGAGACCCACTATCTCTACATACTTGGGGAGAAAAGCAAAGGTGGAGGACTTCCTACCAAAGTGCAAGTCTATGATGATTGTTCCTTCAACGTCACAGCTTTTACCTGCTGGTTATTTGTCTAACTTGTTCTAATCTCACATTCAACATTATGTATTTTACTGACCCTTCAGCAAAGCTTTCAATCCTGTCGTGACTCTGAAGGAATTATTTTCCTCTTATTTGTAAGGATTCAGGGTCTTCTAATGAAGCCTCACTGTAAAGCACAGGTTAGATTAAGTTGCACTTGGGACTAATCACCCATCACCTCTCCCTGTTGGGGGTGAGAGTGAGGTGCTGGCCCTGGCTTGCCTGTGCCCAGGTGAGTGTGGGTGGGTGGGTGGGTGGTGGTTTCCAGGGTCGACAGTAGGGTAAACACATTTTCATCTGAGGCAGCAGGATGGCTAACAGCTGGAAAGGTGGATTAAAGCAAAATCAGTAAGAAAAAGCTGAGGCCTGAAGAGCCGGCAAGACCAAGTCCATGGGGCCAACGAGGGGCATCAAAGTTGGAGTCAGAGCCCTGACCTTGGAGGTGAAGGTGGATTTTGAGCACGGGTTGAGCCGTCTTTGGGTGCCAACCTTCAATCTCCCAGTGGCCTCACCTTGTGCTTCATAAACAGAAACCACCAGACATTCTCTTCCTGCACTGCTTTCCTCACCTCTGGGCTTGTGGAAGCCTGGATCTCTCCCCCTGATGTCAGAGTCCCTCCTCATCCAATGCTGATCCGTCCGGCAGGCCTGTCCCCCCCCGCCCAGGTCCTTGCTCTGTGATTTACCCCTGGACTCTCCTCCCCTCTCTCCTTAGCTCCTCTCCACCGATTCCTTCACCTCTGCAAAACCCCCAAATTGCCTCATCTGTTTGCACGCACACATGCACGTGTGCACACACGATCCTAAATAACTAGACCTCCTTGCCTGCTGCAATGTGACCCAGCACCCTCCTCTCCCTTCGCCACCCAGATCTGAAACCGCACAACTCAGACTGGGACTTGAACCCACGGGCTGGGACTCGAATCCAGCCAAAATCCAGATTGGGAGTTGAACCCACTGTATTTTAACTGAGATCACACACCTGGTCTCACACACCTGGAAGCTCAGGTTCTTTATGTCGCATCACAGAATTCAGTGAAGAGACAAAGTGATAGGTAAGAAGTGGATTTATTTAGAGATATACACATTCCATAAACAGCTTGCAAATATTTCTCAGCTTGGCGGCACAAGTGCTCTCATTTCCTGAGGCCTCCTCCTGCCCTGAGGTCCTGCCATCTTCCCTAAGTGCTGAGGAGAGGAATCTTCCTCACGTGTAAATCTGCTCTTGCCCCTCTCCGACGAACCCCGCCCCTCATCCCTCTTCTTATCCTAACTTAGCCTTTTGTTGCCCTGAACCAGGCCTGCCTAGCTGGCCTTACTTCTCCCCTAGCCACTCCCCAACAAACATCCCAAAAGCCCCTCTGCACACTAACCATATTAAATTTGTAAACTAACCATTAAAAAAACTTGCAGTTTTTTCCCCATGCTGTGCTTTTTCAAGGCTCTGTACCTTTGCGGAGACTAAGTATCTCCTCCCTGGAATGCTATTCTTGCCCTTGGCCACCTGGGGAACTCCAACACTGAACGCAAGCCCTGTGTTCCAGGACTCCAGCCCTATGTGGTGAGGTGATTCCACTGCATCCTGTAGACGTTTTCATTATAGGAATTTTACCTTGTGTTGGGCCATGTACTTTCAGGACCATCACCCCTACTAGGCGTCAGTCCTTGAAAGCGGGGGCAAGGTTCTATCTGCTTCTAAATCCTGGTTGCCAGGGTCCAGCCCACAGGATGTACCCAAGGACTCTTTGAAGAATGAACCAGTGAACACACAAATACTAGGGGACGCCCAGCAAGGCTCCTTGAGGGGCATGTAGTTCCACAGAGAAGCTTCTGTTAGGTATGATTGTTGAAAATATATTCTACAATCCTCCAGTCTTTTTCTAGATGAATATATCATTTTAAATAAGAGCACTTTTGTTGTCTCAAAATCCTACTCAAGCAATATGATATCCAACTTACAGTACATCATAAAGGACTGTGGATACACGTGTCTAGGTATTGTCTAGGTACCATCTTCACTAAACTCAGTATTATCCATCACTATTTTAGAATTGAAATTCAGTTCTTTCTATGTTGAGAAAAACCTCTCCTTATTTTCTGCCTTAGTACTACCCCAGGCCTTATTTAAAGCTCTGCGGCTAGTTGCCTACCCCAGCTCCTGGGGCTTTACACAGCGGAAGCGTTCATTGACCCCCCCCCCTTGTCTCCCATTGTAATTTCCACTGTTCTGTTGCTCTAGCTGCCTCTCCGTTAGAAAGAGACTGCATTTAATTCTCCTAAGCAGAGGTCGCATCCAGCCCGCTACGTTCAGAGCTTAATCTGTCTGTTTCCATAATCAGGGCTGGTAGATGTGAGCACAGAGAATAAAGGCGTAGGTCTTATTTTGCATCTACACTGGGATTTCCTTCTGGTAGGT
The DNA here is from genome assembly GCF_949987515.2 of Delphinus delphis. Classification (NCBI taxonomy): domain Eukaryota; kingdom Metazoa; phylum Chordata; class Mammalia; order Artiodactyla; family Delphinidae; genus Delphinus; species Delphinus delphis. Next base: position 9,524,927 of record NC_082694.2, on the reverse strand, counting down.
CCTTTCTCATCAGAAACTCTTTCTCACCTCCTTTCTAAATGTGCCACCTCCCTTTGGTTGTTCTTTAGTAAATCTTCACACTCTTACCCCAGATGAGACCATTGAAAAAAAAAAAAAGATCGTGGTGCTTTCTTCATGGGCTAATTAAAGAAACGTACTTTACAACTTCAACGGGACATCGTATGGCCAAATTTAATTTTAAAATACTGAATCCACTATAACCATCCATTGGGGGTTGGTAAGACAAGGGGTATATGGTCCCAGACAGCTGTGGACCAGGATGCCAGACATCCAGCTCTCCACCCTCTGCCCCTCCTCTTTTTCTTCCTTCTTGGGGTCTTCAGTTTGGGGTCACTGAGAGTATTTTCTGCAAGCCCCTCCTCTGGTTCCTAACAAGGCTGGTACACAGTGAAAGGCAGGAAGAAAAGTATTTGGAAGGTAAAGGGTTCAAGCTTGATTGAATATGGCCACAGCTGATACAAATTTTCATTTTCAATTCAAAATTCGACACAAATGATTCTTTTTTTTTTTTTTTTTTTTTTTTTACGGTACGCGGGCCTCTTACTATTGCGGCCTCTCCCGTTGCGGAGCACAGGCTCTGGACGCACAGGCTCAGCGGCCATGGCTCACGGGCCCAGCCGCCCCGCGGCATGTGGGATCCTCCCGGACTGGGGCACGAACCCGTGTCCCCTGCATTGGCAGGCGGACTCTCAACCACTGCGCCACCAGGGAGGGTCGACAGAAATGATTCTTGAAGACTTATAGCAAGGTTGTCTTGCAAAATATGTTACCCATTTTGCTAAATTCCAAATAACTAGTCCTTAAAGGAGAGAGTTTTAGTATTACCATGTTTGTGATATGAAGTCAGGTGAGGCTCTTCCAATTTTCTCGTTCCTTTGAAACCTGACGATTGCGTTCTCTGACAGCACCACTGAGAGAGGTGTGTCTGGTGGAGGGAAATGATTGCTCTTGCCTTGCCTTACCTTCAGGAAAGTCCCTGAGCTTTTTCTGCATTTCACACCATCAGAGAGGTCTGTTCTGAATGCAAATAGTCCCTAACCTGTCAGTAACTTTCTCCATTTAGAGAACACACATGTAATTTCTCCTAACTCCAAAAGGCAAGGGAGCCAGAAGGAATTTTCCTTCATTTTGGCATCCTCCCTCCTTGCCAGGCCGGAGATTCACAGCACGAGGTCTTCCCTGACTGCCTGCCCTGGGGTCCTGTTCACATCAGAAGGCTGCGGCCTCCGGCTCCTTCAGGGAAAGCGTGTTTGCTGGGCTTCATGCTCTGACTTCCGGTTTTCTCCATTGAAGGGAAGTGCCTCTAGCAGGTGTTGCTCAACCACCCACAGGTGGGGACCACGTGCTCCTCTGGGCAGGGCGCCTCTGGTGCCATGTAACTGGCAGGAAACCCCTCGCAGCCGAGCTGGAATCCATCCTCCCTTCCTTGTTGACAGAACAAGGCTTGGGCAAATTACCTTCAAGTTTCCTTTTTAAGAAGATTCACCACAGAGGGAGTTTGATTTCTTGAAATAATGAGCGACATTCTAAATGGGATCACAGGAGAACCAGATTGGACTAGTCATTTCCTCTGTGCTCCGGAAAAATCACTGGGCGTCTGAAGGAGGTTGTTGAAGACAAGAGTGTTCTTCCCTTGGTGCACAATTGTAACCGTGTGGTCTTGGGGATGTGGCTGGGTAGGGGAATCCTGGAGGGGAGAGCCCCCTCCCAGTGTTCTGATGTGGTGTGTCTGGGTCTGCAGCCAGCTCTTAATTCCTATTACACAAAATATGAGCCTCTCGTTACCTTTCTTTGAGCAGTTTAGCAATTTTCCATCAAGCTATTCGGATTTAGGACTGTGCCCCCAAAGGAAATGATAATTCCCATATTGTTGAACCCTCCTCCCCTTATCCACATAGCATGGCCTCACATTGCCTTCCTGACAGCAGGGATATTAAGTCATCGATTAAAACTTCAGGATTCAGTGCTGCCTCTGAGATGAATCACTCCCATCCTCTCACCCGGTCACTACTGACTGTTTTTCCCTTAGAAGGAGCTGTGCCTCTGGAAATCATTAAGCCTGTGTATGTCATCAGCTCCCTCGGTCCCTTCTGGCCAGATCAGGAGCCCCATTTCCTAAGGCCTGGAAAACAAGCAGTTCCACCATAACCCTGTCTGTGAGTGTCCTGCCTTATCCAGAGGGATAGGTGCCATTGCCTGGAAGTGTGCTTGTACTTGGGAAGTACTTGGGAAGAAGGCGTGCTTGTACTTGGGACAAGAGCACAGACAGTCATGGTGATTCATTACCCTGAGGGCCAGTGAGAGCCATCTGGATAGCAAAAACTGCCTTTTCTTCTCAGTCTCTCCTTTTTCTGCCCCTTCCGTTGTTAAAACTCAGGGTCCTCCTGGCCCTCATCAAACGTGTATCCGGTACCTACGCCAGACGTCCTCCTGTTCTTTATGTTCTAAGCTGGCCTTGCCAACAGAGACACACTTAGGGCAGAATAGACATGAGGCCTCAGGGAGCCAGCAAGAATACGGGCAGACCGACGATGCCCAGGTCAGGTGAATGCGGTGGATTTTGACCCAAGGAGAGCATGGACAGGATGCTCAGAACTCTTCCCCATAGCGGAACGAGCTGCTCTGAAGAGCCAGTGAAGGAGGGCACAGTGCCTGGCTCCTCCACGATCCCCTGCAGTGTTGACCAACTCTGTAGCCTAAAATAATTAATAGGGCACTAAATCGAATTCAGTTTGGGCATGAAATAGGGCAAAAGAAAGCCACTTAGCAGGGCCCTTCCGGGTGTGCTGGTGGAGAATGTCCACTGGCTGAAGTCGGGAGCATGGCCGCCCTTCCCCTTCCCACAGAGCAGAGTGAGGGCGCGTGGGGGGCCGGGGGGCGTGGATAAGAGCTTTCACATCAGATTCACACCTACCCTGCTCCCCCATCCTATAAGGGGACATTTCCTTGTGGAATATCTTGAACTTGGTCGACATCAGTCATTCTGGAGGATATAATAGGGTAGCCTAGCAGCATCTACTTGGTTGATGTAAAGGCTTTTCCTTGATCAAAATCCCGGCCCATTTTTATTCGAATCATGCTAACTTATACTGTTTTATTCTTATTCAAAAAGTAATGCATAGTTAATATAATTTAGGAATTAAAAGCAAAAAACAAAAGGAATATAAAAACCATCCGTAGTTCCACATTTCAAGAGTAATCATCATTTGCATTTTGATGTATTTCCTTCTAGAGTTTTCTCTGCTATTTTGCTTCTCTTTCCTCAAAACAGAAACCTTTGTTTCTCTTAATCATTTATGACAGTTGAAAAAAGACTTCTTAATGTGGAGAAAGTGGCAATTCTCCTGGAATCCATTTCTCTGAGGCAACTATTAAGAGACAGGTGTGAAGGTTTCCAGTCATCCCCCATATTCACAATCTTAATAACAGAAATGAACATGTAACGTACGTTCTGTTCTGCACCATTTTTTCTACTTAATATGTTACTTGCATCTTTACAGGACAAGGGCACTTCTTGTTTCATTATTGCCTGCCTCAAATCTAGTTGTCCAGGTGGTCCACCACTTATGTGACCAACCCCCTACTGAGGGAGGGCTGGACACACGTTGCTTCTCGGTCTTTCATGCTCTTCTTCCTGGGTTCCTTCCAAGATCATCTCCTAGTGTCCTTCAGGTGGGCCGCTAGGCCTCTCCTCTGCCTTACTCTTTGGGTGCCTTCAGTACACCCGGAAAACTCTCCTCTTCGCATTCCTTCCTTGCTGCTCTTCTGTCGGAGAGCTGAGAGGTTATAGACTGGACTGCGACCAACTCTAATATATGGGAAACAGAGAAAACCTCTGAAAGGCAATAGTATGTATCAACTTAGTCTCCTCTGGAGCAGCGTAGTGATGTGCGGGAGAATTGATGGTGGTGCGGTGGACAAGATTGTAGATTTCAAAGAACAGGGTTGGTGATTACAGTCTTGCGGCGTGATTTCGAGTCTCTGAGAACCTGGCCTCACAGAACTTACCCATCCACACAGGCGCTGGCCTTACATTTAAAGAGAATCCTGTTGGTGGCCTCCTGGGGAGCCTTTTTCCAATGCTACTGCTATTGCTAAGGCCAACTGTTTTATTGTAGTAAAATATACGTAACATAAAATTGACCATTTGAACCATTTTGAAGCATGCAGCTCAGTGGCAGTAAGTACATTCACGTGGTTGTGCTACCATCACCACCATTCATCTCCAGAGCTTTTTCTCAGTTTCTCAAATTGAAACTCTGCACCCATGAACACGAACTCCCCACTCCCTCTTCCCCTCAGCCTTTGGCAACCACCGTTTTATGTTCTGTCTCTGTGATCTTGACGACTCCGGGTACTACCTCATCTACGCGGAATCATAGTGTTTGCCATCTTGTGACTGCCTCATTTCACTCAGCTTGACGTTCGTCCACGTCACAGCAAATGCCAGAATTTCCTCCCTGTTTAAGGCTAAACAATATTCCATTGCGTGTATATATCCTATTTTGTTTGTTCATTTATCCGTCAATGAACACTTGGGCTTCTTTTACCTTTTGGCTATTGTGAATAATGCTGCTATGAACATCAGTGTGCAGATATCTGTATCTGGGTCCCTGCTTTTATTCTTGTGAGTACATACCCATAAGTGGAATTTCTGGATTATATAATTCTATTTTTAGTATTTTGAGGAACTGCCACACTGTTTCCCACAGCAGCTGTACCACTTCACATTCCCATCAGTGCACAAGGATTCCAGTTTCTCTACATCCTTGCCAACACTTGTTACTTCTTGATTTTTTTTTTCTTCTTTTTTTGGCAATAGCTATCCTAATGCGTATGAACTGGTCAGGCCAATTTTTTAATGTCTCTTGGAAATCACCTCCTGAGTCCTTGAGCCAGTCTTTGAAAAGTATCACATGTGGTGAATCTTGATCCTTTGAAGAGGAATTTGATTGATGAAATTTTCTGTTTAAAAGTAACTAAAAATCTTTTTCCACTCTGCTAATTTTTTTCTGGACAATTTCCTAAAGGATCTGAAGAAGCCATGGCAAAGTTACTCAGAGTGAAAGATGGGTGATCAAGGTGGCAGGTACTGATTATGGGACAAAATAAGGTTGAACAGCTGGTGTCCTTACTTGACCCTAAAGGCCCTGAAAAAGTCAAGTTCCCGAAATGGTATGCCATGATGGCCTGGCTGAGATGGGGTCGTGGTGTTCCCAAGACGCCTTCTTTGAAGGATGACACTTCTAGATAAATAAACTGCCCGATATATTTTCTTCTATTTTTTTATACCCTTTGACCAACATCTCCCCATTTCTCCCACCTCCCCAGCCCCTGGCAACCATCATGCTATTCTCTGTTCCTGTGAGTTTGGCTCTTTTTAGATTCACATATGAGTGGTATCATACAATATTTGTCTTTCTCTGTCTGATGTATTTCAGTTAGCATAATGCCCTCGAGGTCCATCCATGTTGTCACAAATGGCAAATTTCCTTCTTTCTTATGGCTAAATAATATGCCATGTATATCACATTTTCTTTATCCATTCGTCCATCAATGGACACTTAGGTTGTTACCGTGTCCTGACTATTGTCAATAATGCTGCAATGAACATAAGAGTGGAGATATCTCTTCAAGATACTGATCTCATTTCCTTTGGGTATATACCCAGAAGTGGAATTGCTGGATCACATTGTAGTTCTCCTTTTAATTTTTTTGAGGAACCTCCCTACTGCTCTCCATAGCGGCGGTACCAGTTTACATTCCCACCAGCAGCGCACGAGGGTTCCTTTTTATCCACATCCTCACCACACTTGTTATCTCTTGGCTTGAACATTTCTGTAGACACAGCAGCCAGCAAGACCAGGATAACCCTGATCTATCTCTCTCACTCTCTTTCTCTCTCTCTAGGGAAGACATGGAGATAAAGAACTCTACTCTCCTAATATGGCCAATCAAAGAAGTTAACACTGGGGATTTACAAGCACTAAGACAGGAGAACCCGAGAAGGAAGAAAAAGAAAGCCACCAAGAGGCTACCTCTCCAGGAGATGGTCTCCTCGGACTCAGATGACTCTTCCCATGGAAACAGGTCCCGAGAGTCCTACCCCAAAACACACCCCAAGCCCAGGCTGGGAGAGGGACAACATCATTTCTTTCAGGAACACCCTGAAATGTCTCTCAAGGATAGTGCACGTAAGATCACTCGCCAGTTTCCGGGCCAGTTTAGGCGCCAGGACAGCAAAAACTCTAACACCCTTAAGTAACGCTGACATCCACTTCCCCAGAGAAAGTCCCCGGCGTGGGGTCTAGGAGTCAACCAGCCACGCCGTCGCTGCCACACCTCCACCTCGAGCAGCCCTGCCCTGCCCTGCCCTTATAAAGCCACCCACAGCAGCAAAGCGCTGAGGAGCATCGCTGAGAAACCTGAAAGCAGTCTAGTGGCAACCATGTTTAAGAGAACCAGTGTTCCTCCTGGGCCGCCCTCAGCCACCAGACATTGTAGAACTAGCCCCTCTGCTGAGGTAAGGCCATGCTTCATTCTACCTCTGCCTTCCCCGGTTGTAACAAAGGTAGACTTCCCTGCCATCCTCCACCTGGATCTGTTTGAGCTTATTGGTTCTGGCTTTCCTGGACCATTCTTTATCCTATTATTTTCCCTGCCCCCACAGAACTGATTGAATACCATCTTCTGGTAGACTCCCCACACCCAGAAATTTAACCTGATAGATTACCATCACAGGATTTTCAAGTTTTTTAAAATCTGTAGTTCTAATCTTGAAATTATGTAGTTCTAATCCAAGCCTGCAGTCTTGTTTTAAATTGATTATCTCATCAGAATTAGAGATTTTATCATTAAATGTTAGGACTGAAATTCAGACCTAGTAACTTGTCTGAGAGCTGCAAGACTGAACATTGCCTATTTTACTGTTTTCTGAAAATTTTTATTGAGCCCTCCCTAATTAGTTTTATCTGTAGTCTGTTGTAGGTACCTCTGAGCGTGGAACCAGAATAAAAACTCTTACATTGGAAACATTTCAGAACTATTGGGCTGTTACTGTTTTCTCTGAACACATTTTAGCAATGAGGTACCAAAGTATTCACTTCAAAAAAATTTTAGTAAAATTAGCATCATTAATTTTAAAAATGAAATAGCCTCCCAAATTGTTTTCTTCTAGTCAATAATAGCCCTAGGGCTAGATAATAATAGAGTACAGATTATTAATAAGAAAAATATTGGATGCTTTTTGCAAATAGAAATGGTAGGGCAGCGTTGTGATACTCTAAAATCCACAATCTAATTAAAAGTGATACTTAACATTCTCAAAAGCTAAGGGGTCGCCAGGGTTATGGTGAAGAATTTAACCACTTCCAAAAATATGTAAGAAGAAGGGACATCAGCTCAGCGTCAGGCTAAAAGTAGTAAGGCAGGGAGGAAGAAATTGAGGAGTGAGGAAATGATCTGGAACAAGGCCGGGGACAGTGTCCTGTCACTGGACATCCTGTCACCCAGAACCCGGGCAGGAAGGCTCTGGAGCAGTCGTCTGGGTTTGGTCTGCACAGTGGAGAATTTGGGGGGGGGGGGCGCGGGTAGGAAAGAATCCATTCACACAGTCAAAGTGATTCATTCATGCATGAGTGCATTCATGTAAGCCTGCATGTATTCATTCAATTATTCAACAAAAAATTGAGTGCTCACAGTGGGCCAGGCTGCAGAGAGACCATTAGACTATTCTGCCCTCTTCATCTCCACGGGGATGCAAGGATGAACCACAGGACAAATATATGAAATAGTGTATTGATATTATATTACAATGCATGATATGCTCAGTGACATCAAGTGATATGTTCAGTGTGTTGTCCTTCAACGATCATGCCCAGTTCTATGTGTTGGGGAAGACTGCATTAATGACTACGTATTTCCACTTCCAGCCAGCATGGAATAACAGGAACTGGATTTCCACCCCAACCCCCATCCCCCACTTGAAACAACTAAAACACCTGATAAAATGTATGTAACAACAGTTTCCAAAACATTGGACAGAAGCATTGATCTCTGAGAAACAAACGAAGTGAGCCCTGTGAGTGCCCGACTCACTGTCTAGAGACAGTTTCCAGGCTGCAGTAAATGGAGGGGATGCATTACCATCCATCCTTCTTGTGCATCTGTGTGCATTGCCTCAGGTAATTTATGTATTTGATTTTCACTGAATAAATCTGCACTTTTAGCGTGTGACAGAAGAAGCAATAAAAAGGATTCAATCTGGTAAAAATAATAGCTATATATCCAGATTTTATAGCCTACCCTATATAATTGGCCTGGATCATAAGCCAGGTGCAGAGGCATCAGGATGAAGTGACGGGTAGCCACAGAGAACTGTGTGGAATGCATACAGGGTGATAAGCTCTTACCAGAAGAAAGGGAACAGATGGTTCAAGAAGAGACCGGATGACCACTTGAAGGATGTAAAAAAGATTCATGCATCAAGTGGCAGGATCACCAACATTACCTCTAAGTTCCTTTCAACTTCAGGAATCTATGGATCAATAACCTAGGCCATTACGAGCTCAGAGCAGTTCAACATAGTTGAAAATACATCCTTATAAAAGGGAGGAGGAATTGTAGCAAACACAATTAGATAAGAAGAATTAATTAGGGAAATAGAATTGAAAAAGAAGTAAAATTATATTTGCACATGATAAGAGAATATACCTGAAAAACCTGAGAGAATAAATAATAATACGAATTGAAACAAAAAAATAATTCAGTGAGGCGGCAGGATAGAAATTTAATATACAGAAATCAATAGTCTTCATATATACAGATAACGATCAATTAGAAGATATTATTGGTAATGAAAACCTCATTTACAATAGAAACATAGAAAACTAAATATAGTCAATTCTCATAAATCTCATTTTTAAAATGGCAGTTCTGTTCTATAAAGTCATCTCTAAAACTAAATTGAGCAAATACTGAATTATGGCCCTTAGGGGTTAGGTTCCTGTGAGCCTCTGGTCACATCATTTCCACCAGCTGATCAATATCTAACCTTCTTTTATGTGTGTTTCTGTTTAAAGACACCTTATTTAATATGTATTATTGAATTATTAACATAGAATTCGTGGCCAACAGCACTATAACTCATGCCTGAAGGAAACTAACACGTATTTTCTTTGTAAGGCACGTCACAGCCTTCTTGCACTTAAGAACACTAGACAGCACTTCAACGCTACTTCATTTTAAACAGTGAAATCACCAGTAGTAAACACAAAAATGTGAAAAACATGGCACTAAATATGCCATGAAAAGGACACTATTTTACAGTAAGAGAGCTGAAACGAGACAGAAAGGTGACTCAGATTTTCACCACTCTGAGCATATGCATATCTACAAAATACTTTGAGTATTGAGTTGGAGTTAGGAATAAGTTTTAGTGACTAGGTGAATCACAAATATGGAATCCATGAATAATGAGGATCAACTGTAGCTTGAATAAACTTAACAATAAACAAAAACAATATGGGGAAAACTTAAAGACACAAAATTCGACTTAATAAATATCCCTTGTTTTTAGATAGAATGGCTCAACATCATGAAGATGTTAGTTCTCCCTGAGCTCATTTATTTATTTATTATAAATTTATTTTATTTGTTTATTTTTGGCTGTGTTGGGTCTTCGTTCCTGTGCACGGGCTTTCTCTAGTTGCGGCGAGCGGGGACTACTCTTTGTTGTGGTACGTGAGCCTCTCATTGCGGTGGCTTCTCTTGTTGCGGAGCACGGGCTCTAGGTGTGCAGGCTTCAGCAGTTGTGGCTCATGGGCTCTAGAGCACAGGCTCAGTAGTTGTGGCACATGAATTTAGTTGCTCTGCAGCATGTGTGATCTTCCTGGACCAGGGCTCGAACCCGTGTCCCCTGCATTGGCAGGTGGATTCTTAACCACTGAGCCACCAGGGAAGCCCCTGAGCTAATTTATTAATGTAACACAATCCCAATAAAAATAACAGCAAATATTTTATAAGGCTTGAAAAGTTGATAATAAAGTTCATATGGAAAAATAAATATGTGAGAGTAACTATAAAATTCTGAAAAATAAAAGCCATGAGGAGGGACTTGTAAGAACACATAAAACACTATAATATCTTCACGCTTAAAATTGTATGGTGCTAGCACAAGAAAAGACAAATAGACCAATGGGATAGAATAGAGTCTAGAAACAGACCCAAATAAAAATGGAAATTTAGTATATCATAAAGAGTTTAGTATATCATAAACTCTTAAAAATTCAGGGAGAAAAATGACCAAAAACATGGCAGAAAAACAGGCAAAGGACATCAACTATTTGCAAATATATAAACCTAAAAGTTTGAAAAGATATTTAACTTCACTCATGTTAAGAGAAATATAATTTAAAACTACATTTAGAGAACTTCCAGAAATGTGGCAATGTGAAGTGGTAATCCAAATCCCTTAACTAATCCCTTAATTAATCTTAATTTAAGACCTGGATGAAATGTTTTTAAAAGTCAACAAGTATTGAAATTCACAAGAAAATGTTCAAAAGCATAGAGTTTAGTCTCCAAAAACTGCAACTGGAAGAGGTAAGAATTGTGAGGTGGTGACACTCTGGCCTAAGGGCACTCCCCAGTTTTCATGGCCAAGGCCACAGAAAACTACAGCCTGACTGGCTCAAGGTGCCAGAGATAAGAGTTCAAGGGTAGAAAAGAAGTGAAAATTTAAAGACAACATCTTGGCAGCAAGAAACCACAGTAAGAGTGAGTCATGAAATCTAAATATAAACTGTTACTATTCCTGGCTGATCACTAAACTACTTAAGCATGTACAGGGGAGAACCCAGGGAGCCCTATTCAAAACCAAAATAGGCAGAAAACAGAGGAATTTCGTGAGATAGAACTGCATGGAGCAAAGTCTGTGTGTTTGCTCCTTGTTAACTGAAATGTATTTCCAAGTCATGTACAGCTTGGGCAGCAGTAATCTAGTCCTGTGGAATTATAGTGTCAGGGGACAGACTCCAAGGCTGGCAATGCAGTTGAAAACTTAAGGAGGGAAATCACTGAAAGAGTGAGCTCCAAAATCTGCCACCAAATTATGTAGCCATAGAGGAAACACCCAAGGTGCCAGGATAGAAAAGCAGCAATGACAAACCATAAAAACAGAATTAAAATGTGAGCTGCTTCATATTACAGCAGAGAAACGTTTGCAGTTTGAATACAGGCAAGTTAACTTCCTACTAGAATAGGAAAAATAAAAAAAAACAAGCAGACAACAGACCAAAAATAAATAAACAAAAACCTTGAAGAACACAGTAGACTACAACATTGCTAGAATATACTGCCTACAGTGTCTGATTTCTGAATCAAAAAACTTAGACATGAAAAGGAATGGGAAAATGTGTTCCATTCTAATGGCTAAAAGACAGTCAATAGAAACTTTTGAGTCCAGATGTTGTATTTAACAAACTTCAAAGCAACAATCATAAATATGTGCAGAGAATTAAAGGAAAATCAATGAAGAAATGTATAGGGAATCTCAATAGATAAATGAAGGTATTAAAAATGCAAAAGGAAAATTCTAGAGCTGAGAAGTACAACAAAACATATTAAATGGACTGAACAGCAGGAGGAGAGATCGGAAGAATCATTGAACTTGAAGATAGATTAATAAAAATTTCCCAGTTCAACAAAAAGAACAGAAAGGGGATTGGAGAAAAGTAAACAGAACCTCAGAGACCTGTGGGATGATTTCAAAATATGTGAAATTGAAGACCTAGAAGAAAAGGAGACAGGAAAAGAGAAAGAAAAAACATATTTAGAGACAATGACTGAAAACTTCCAAAATGTGATGGAAAACATGAGTAGATCCTAGAAGCCTAAATAATCCCAAGCATGATAAATACAAAGAAAACCACTCCAGGCACGTCACAGTCAAACTGCTGAAAAATGATAGCAAGAAAATCTTGAAAGTGACCAGAGAAGAACAGTGTGTTACATTCCAGGAAATGATGACACAATATCAATGACCTCTCAAAAAAAACTATGGCAACCAGAAGATATTGGGACAGGAAAGTGCAGAAAGAGGAAAATAACAAAAATATGTAACAAGGAATTGTATGTTCAGTGGAACTAACCTTCAACAATAAAGGCAAGAGAAATTCCACTTCCAGTACATTTGAAAACGTAAACTCTTAACACAGAACCCTCTGACAGACAGCATACAAATAACAACTACCCAGAGATCCTGAAAAGTGAGCAAAGACAGGCAGATTCTGATGTAGTGAGTTTCCTGTTATTATATTTTTTTAGCTTGAGGGAACCTGAGGCAGGACGTGGTCAGTACCATATGGGCAGGTTTAATCTCTGAATGAAAACATATAGTCTTTCTGTCTTGAAAAACCAGAAAACAGTTTGGAGAAACTATAGCTTCTGAAAAGTGCAGAGAGAATCCCAGCAAGGAGAGAGCCAGAGACAGGGAACCAAAAATATTGTGTATACAGACTCTTACCATATTTCTGACTGACATCTTAACCACACATGCACAATCAGGTTACAGGATCACCATCCAAAGTTAAAAAATTACATGGAAATTTGAGCTGCCGCCAAAGAGGCAGAGATTTCCATTTAAGTTCAACAAAGTTAACGTCTGTTAAAACAAAAATAACTAGGCTTCTGAGGAATGTTACAGAATCCAGCATCTCTACAAGCTAATATGCACAAAGTCTGAGATACAATTTTAAGTTATTCAATATATAAACATGTGATCCAGTTTCAAGAGAAAAGGCAACAAACTAACCCTGATATGACCCAGATGTTGGATTATCAGACAAGAACTTTAAAGCAGCTATTATAACTATGTCCATTAAGGTAAAGAAAAACATGCTTATAATTAATGAAAAGACAGGAAATCCCAGCAGAGAAAAAGACTGTTAAAAATGGAAATTCTAGAACAAAACATTATATCTTAAGTTTAAAGAAAAAAAACCACTGACTGGACTTATGAGCAGAATAGACCAAGGAAAGAGTTAATGGAACTGAGATTGATCAAAGAAATTGTTTGGTCTGAAAAAGAGATAAAAGACTTTTTTCATGGACTTTGGGAACTTTGGAGAATATCAAAAAATCTAATACCCTTTGTAACTGGAGAGGAAGGAAAGGATATTTGGAGATACACTGGCTGAAAAATATCACAAATTTCTTGAAAGATACAAACTTATAGATTCAAGAAGTTCAGTGAACCCCAAACAGAATAAATAAGAAGAAAATTACTCCATGTGGGTAAAATGTTGAGAACCAAACATAAAGAGAAAATCTTGAAAGCTTCCAGATGAAAAACGACACATCACATAAAGGAACAATAACTAGAAATCACTGACTTCTCATCAGAAACTATAGAAGCTAGAAGGCAGTGAAACATCATTAAATTGTTGAAAGAAAACAAAACCTCTCAACCCAAAATTCTGTATCATCTGAAAATACCCTTCAAAAATGAAATAAAAATAAAAGCATTTTCAGATAAAAGTAAATGAAGAGAAGTTATTATGAGAATACTTGTACTGTAAGAAATGCTAAAGGAAATTCTTCAGTCTGAAGAGAAATGGTGCAATATAGAAACTCAGATCTTAAAGATGGAATGAACAGCTTCTGAAATGGTAAGTATCTAGGAAATATCTGTTAACTTTTTTTCCTCTCAGTTTCCATGGTATACATATAGACATAATACATATGACAACTATGGCTTGAAAGGCAACTGGTAGATGGATTTACATGACTGCAAGGTTTCTACATTTTACATAGGTGTGGATACTAACTTTTTTCTTTTGGCACTTAAGTAGACTCAAATAAAATTTAAAAAATAAAAATAAAATAAAATATAAAATAAATTAAAATAAACAAGATTATCTTAACCACCTCAACTTAAATTCCAAATCCTGGCAAACTTTCTTTTCCAGCATGCATGGTAGATTTACCAAGATAGCCCATATGCTTGGCCATAAAATAAGTCTCAATAAATTTAAAGGAAGTACAATCATACAGAGCACGTTTTTGGACCACAGTGAAATTAAACAAGAAACAAATGGCAATAAGATATTCATTAAAATCTCAAAATATTTGGAAATTAAACACATTTCTGAATAATTGATAGAACAAAGAAAAAACTACAAGGTAAAATGGCACATTCTAAAGTTAGTCCTTTGAAAGAAATCAACAAAAGAGATGAACCTCTAATTAGTAAGACAGAAGAGAAACAACACAAATTAACACGAAGAGGAATTATCACTAGAGACCCTATAGGCGTTAAAAGCATAATGGGAGATTGGTTCAAGATGGCAGAGTAGAAGGACGTGTGCTCACTCCCTCTTGCGAGAGCACCAGAATTACAACTAAATGCTGAACAGTCATCGACAGGAGGACACTGGAACTGTTTTGGTGACAAAAAAGATACCCCACATCCAAAGACAAAGGAGAAACCACAGTGAGACGATAAGAGGGGCACAATCACAGTAAAATCACATCCCATAACTGCCGGGTGGGTGACTCACAAACTGGAGAACACTTATACCACAGAAGTCCTCCCGCTGGAGTGAAGGTTCCGAGCCCCACGTCAGGCTTCCCAACCTGGGGGTCCAGCAAAGGGAGGAGGAATGCCCAGAGAATCAGACTTTGAAGACCAGCGGGATTTGATTGCAGGACTTCAACGGGATGGGGGAAACAGTAACTCCACTGTTGGAGGGCACACACAAAATAGTGTGCACATCAGGACCCATAGGGAAGGAGCAGTGACCCTACAGGAGATGGAATAAGACCTACCTGCTTGTGTTGGAGGGTCTCCTGCAGAGGCGGAGGGTGGCTCTGTTTCACTGTGAGGACAAGGACACTGGCAGCAGAAATTCTGGGAAGTACTCCTTGCTGTGAGCCCTCCCGGATTCTGCCATTAGCCCCTCCAAAGAGCCTGCTGGGTCACCTCAGGCCAAACAACCAATAGAGACGGAACTCAGCCCCACCCATCAGCAGACAAGCAGATGAAAGTTTTACTAAGCTCTGCTCACCAGAGCAACACCCAGCTCTGCCCAGCACCAGTCCCTCCCATGAGGAAGCTTGCACAAGCCTCTTAGATAGCCTCATCCACCAGAGGGCAGACAGCAGAAGCAAGAAGAACTACAGTCCGGCAGCCTGTGGAACAAAAACCACATTCACAGAAAGGTAGACAAAATGAAAAGGCCGAGGACTATGTACCAATGAAGGAACAAGATAAAACCCCAGAAAAACAACTAAATGAAGTGGAGATAGGCAACCTTCCAGAAAAAGAATTCAGAATAATGATAGTGAAGATGACCCAGGACCTCGGAAAAGAATGGAGGCAAAGATCAAGAAGATGCAAGAAATGTTTAACAAACACCTAGAAGAATTAAAGAACAAACAGAGATGAACCATACAATAACTGAAATGAAAAATACACTAGAAGGAATCAATAGCAGAATAACTGAGGCAGAAGAACAGATAAGTGACCTGGAAGACAGAATTGGTGGAAATCTCTGCCACAGAACAGAATAAAGAAAAAAGAATGAAAAGAAACAAAGACACCATAAGAGACCTCTGGAACAACATTAAACACACCAACATTCACATTACAGGGGTCCCAGAAGGAGAAGAGAGAGAGAAAGGACCCGAGAAAATATTTGAAGAGCTTAGAGTCAAAAACTTCCCTAACATGGGAAAGGAAATTGCCACCCAAGTCCAGGAAGCTCAGACAGTCCCAGGCAGGATAAACCCAAAGAGAAACATGCTGAGACACATAGTAATCAAATTGACAAAGATTAAAGACAAAGAAAAGTTATTAAAAGCAACAAGGGAAAAACGACAAATAACATACAAGGGAACTCCCATGAGGTTAACAGCTGATTTCTCAGCAGAAACTCTACAAGCCAGAATGGAGTGGCATGATGTAAAGTGATGAAAGGGAAGAACGTACAACCAGCATTATTCTAACCAGCAAGGATATAATTCAGATTCGATGGAGAAATCAAAAGCTTTATAGACAAGCAAAAGCTAAGAGAATTCAGCACCACCAAACCAGCTCTACAACAAATGCTAAAGGAACTTCTCTAAGTGGGAAACACAAGAGAAGACAAGGACCTACAAAAACAAACCCAAAACAATTAAGAAAATGGTAGTAGGATATACATATTGATAATTACCTTAAATGTGAAAGGATTAAATGCTCCAAACAAACAAGGCTCACTGAATGGATACAAAAACAAGACCTGTATATATGCTGTCTACAAGAGAGCCACTTCAGACCTAGGGACACATACAGACTGAAAGTGAGGAGATGGAAAAAGATGTTCCATGCAAATGGAAGTCAAAAGAAAGCTGGAGCAGCAATACTCATATCACATAAAATAGACTTTAAAATAAAGAATGTTACCAGAGACAAAGAAGGACACTACATAATGATCAAGGGATCAATCCAAGAAGATATAACAATTATAAATATGTATGCATCCAACATAGGAGCACCTCCATACATAAGGCAACTGCTAACAGCTATAAAAGAGGAAATCGACAGTAACACAATAATTAGTGGGGGACTTGGACAGATCATCCAGACAGAAAATTAATAAGGAAACACAAGCTTTAAATGATGCAATAGAGCAGATAGATTTAATTGATATTTATAGGACATTCCCCGAAAACAGCAGATTAAACTTTCTTCTCAAGTGCACACAGAACATTCTCCAGGATAGATCACATCTTGGGTCACAAATCAAGTCTCGGTAAATTTAAGAAAATTGAAATCACATCAAACATCTTTTCTGACCACAACGCTGTGAGATTAGAAATAAATTACAGGGGGAAAAAAGGTAAAAAACACAAACACATGGAGGCTAAACATTACGTTACAAAATAACCAAGAGATCACTGAAGAAATCAAAGAGGAAATCAAGAAATACCTGGAGACGGGCTTCCCTGGTGGCGCAGTGGTTGAGAGTGCGCCTGCCAATGCAGGGGACACGGGTTCATGCCCTGGTCCGGGAAGATCCCACATTCTGCGGAGCAGCTGGGCCCGTGAGCCATGGCCGCTGAGCCTGCGCGTCCGGAGCCAGTGCTCCGCAACAGGAGAGGCCACAACGGTGAGAGGCCCGCATACCACCAAAAAAAAAAAAAAAAAAGAAATACCTAGAGACAAATGACAATGAAAACACGACAATCCAAAACCTATGGGATG
This sequence comes from Delphinus delphis, assembly GCF_949987515.2. NCBI lineage: Eukaryota > Metazoa > Chordata > Mammalia > Artiodactyla > Delphinidae > Delphinus > Delphinus delphis. The sequence continues at coordinate 9,507,661 of NC_082694.2, read as the reverse complement.
CAGCAAAAACCATTCTAAGAGGGAAGTTTATAGCAATACAATCCTACCTCAAGAAACAAGAAAAATCTCAAATATACAATCTAACTTTACACCTAAAGGAACTAGAGAAAGAAGAACAAAACCCAAAGTTAGTAGAAAGAAAAAAATCATAAAGAGCAGAGCAGATATAAATGAAATAGAAAACAATAAAGAAAACAATAGCAAAGATCAATAAAAGTAAAAGATGGTTCTTTGAGAAGATGAACAAAATTGATAAAACTTTAGCCAGACTCATCAAGAAAAAGAGGGAGAGGACTCAAATCAATAAAATTAGAAGTGAAAAAGGAGAAGTTACAGTGGACGCCACAGAAATACAGAGCATCATAAGAGACTACTACAAGCAATTCTATGCCAATAAAATGGACAACCTGCAAGGAATGGACAAATTCTTAGAAAGGTATAACCTTCCAAGACTGAACCAGGAAGAAATAGAAAATGTGAACAGACCAATCACAAGTAATGAAATTGCAACTGTGATTAAAAATCTTTCAACAAACAAAAGTTTTGGACCAGATGGCTTCACAGGTGGATTCTATCAAACATTTAGAGAAGAGCTAACACCCATCCTTCTCAAACTCTTCCAAAAAACTGCAGAGGAAGGAACACCCCCAAATTCATTGTATGAGGCCAACATCACCCTGATACCAAAACCAGACAAAGATACTACAAGAAAAGAGTATTACAAACCAGTATCACTGATGAATATAGATGCAAAAATCCTCAACAAAATACTAGCAAACAGAATCCAACAACACATTAAAAAGATCATACACCATGATCAGGTAGGATTTATCCCAGGGATGCAAGAATTCTTCAATATACAGAAATCAATCAGTGTGATACACCATATTAACAAATTGAAGAATAAAAACCATATGATCATCTCAATAGATGCAGAAAAAGCTTTTGACAAAATTCAATACACATTTATGATAAGAAAAACTCTCTAGAAAGTGGGCATAGAGGGAACCTACCTCAACATAATAAAGGCCATATATGACAAAGACACAGCAAACATCATTCTCAATGGTGAAAAGCTGAAAGCATTTCCTCTAAGATCAGGAGCAAGGCAAGGATGTCCACTCTCACTGCTATTATTCAACATAGTTTTGGAAGTCCTAGCCATGGCAATCAGAGAACAAAAAGAAAAAAAAAGAATACAAATTGGAAAAGAAGAAGTAAAGCTGTCACTGTTTGCAGATGACATGATACTATACATAGAGAATCCTAAAGATGCCACCAGAAAACTACTAGAGCTAATCAATGAATTTGGTAACGTTGCAGGATACAAAATTAATGCACAGAAATCTCTTGCATTCCTATCCACTAACAATGAAAGATCAGAAAGAGAAATTAAGGAAACAATCCCATTCACCATTGGAACAAAAAGAACAAAATACCTAGGAATAAACCTACCTCTGGAGACAAAAGACCTGTACTCAGAAAACTATAAGACACTGATGAAAGAAATCAAAGATGACACAAACAGATGGAGAGATAAACCATGTTCTTGGATTGGAAGTCTCAATATTGTGAAAATGACTATACTACCCAAAGCAATCCACAGATTCAATGAATGCCTATCAAATTACCAATGGCATTTTTTACAGAAGTAGAACAAAAAATCCTAAAATTTGTCTGGAGACAAAAAAAAACCCTATTTTTTTTTTTTTATGGTTAGTGACTTTTGGTCCTGTCTAAGAAAATTTTGCCTACCCCCAAATCATCAAAATATTCTGGTTTTTTGTTTCTATGCATTTTGGTTGCAGCTTTTATATTTAGGCCTATCTATGATCCATCTCAAATTAAATTTCCTGTGTGGAGTGAGATAGGAGTTGAGATTTGGTTTTATTCATACATATCCTAGTTGTTTCACCACCATTTCTTAAAAATGAATTTACTTTCTGCACTGAATTGCCTTGGCACCTTTATCAAAATTCAATTGACCATATATACATGGGGTTTTACTGGAGTTTCTATTTTGTTCCACTAGCCTGTTCTCAGGCCAGTACCACACTGTTTTAACTACTGTAGCTTTACAGTCTTGAGATCAAGTGGCATAAATCCTACAACTTTGTTCTTTTTTTTCAAGATGATTTTATCTAACCTAGATCCTTTGCATTTCCATAAAATTTTAGAATCCAATTTCTTTAAATAAAAAAAAAGCCTATTGGGGTTTTGATTGGGACTGCATGAAATATATAGACTAATTTTGTGGGAAATCTTTAAATGATTGAGATTTCATAAACATACCATGACATGATATATATTTACTTTTATTTAGGTCTTGTTTAATTTTTCTTAGCAACGTTTTACAAGTCTTGCACATAGCCTTAGATTTATTCTTAAGTAATTATGCCTATGATGCTACTGTAAATGGTATTTTTAAAATTTCCTTTTCTGTTGTTTGTTGCTAGAATATATAGAAGTACAATTGAGTTTGTATATTAACTTTGTATTCTGCAATCTTATTACATTCACTTATTAGTTCTAATATTTTTATAGATTAAATAGGTTTTTCTACATACACAATCATGCTTTCTTTGAGTAATGACAGTTATGTTCTCACCTTCATGCCACTTGTTTATTTTCTTTTTTTCTGTATTGTACTGGCTAGGACTTTCAGAACAGAGGTGAATAGAACGGCTGAAATTGAACATTCTTGCCTTGTTCCTGATCTCTGTCTTCAAATTAAGCATGATGTTAACTGTAAGCTGTTCTAAGATGACTTTTATCAACTTGAGGAAGTTCCTTTCTATTCCTAATTTGCTGAGAGTTTTTTCTGGTTTTTCATTTCTTGTGGTTATTTTTTTTTAACATGAATGAGTGTTGAGTTTTGTGACAAAGACCATCTGGCCCGAAAGCCTAGAATATTTACTATCCAGACCCTTAAGAAAAAGTTTCTGACCCCTTCTCTAGAGAAAAATGTAAAAGACACCCTGGTTCATATCACATTTATCAATTTGGATCTAATCAAGACACAGAAACCACACAATAATTTAAACAGGATAAGGTTAATATAAAGACCATTCGGGCTTCCCTGGTGGCACAGTGGTTGAGAGTCCGCCTGCCGATGCAGGGGACACGGGTTCGTGCCCCAGTCTGGAAAGATCCCACATGCCGCGGAGCGGCTGGGCCCGTGAGCCATGGCTGCTGAACCAGCGCGTCTGGAGCCTGTGCTCCGCAACGGGAGAAGCCACAACAGTGAGAGGCCCGCGTACTGCAAAAAAAAAAAAAAAAAAGACCATTAACCCAGGGCTGAAAGGGAGTAACCAAGGAAGGACAAACTTGGAATGGGACCCCCCCCCCCACCAGCCCAAGGCTAGCATTTAAGACTTTTTTGGATCTGGCATAATTGCAGCCCAGTAGATGGCAGAGAAGTTCACTGGTTTGCACAGGCCTGAGGTGATCTGCAGTTGCTGGGCCAGCAATAAGCAACTCACAGAATGCAGGTGGGGTAAGCCACAACCAGTGGCTGTGGCCACACCAGTGTGCAAAGAAAGCAGGGGCACCAGTGTAAGATGGAGATCTGGAGCTGTGGTGCTTGTGTCAGAAGGGTTATGGCGCCAAAAGTCCCAGGAGACAAACCTGGGGGGTGGGGCATAGGGAAGCAGATGGACTTGCAGCACCAGTGCAGGCAGGATGGGCTGCAGCATTCAGTGTCCATGCTGAGAGAGCTGCAGGAAGGCGACCACCAGCTTGGGCTGAGGCTGAGACATCATCAAAGGACTGTGTGTTCTAGGCGTATGGGGGGCGGGGGGAAAGCACCACTGGTCATTCTCACATCCTCATTGCTGACCGATGGTGCTGCCGCCAGAAGCAGAAGAGTCCCTTCCTGCTTCCTCTACTGAGAAAGCTTAACATCTTGCACCCTGTACAAAACAAATGCTTAAAGTAATACCGGGAGCAGGTAATACTGGGGAGCTAAAAGGTAATGACTTGATAACTGACATAGTATGGTTGAAGAACGGGGTATGCTGGGCAATCAAGTATTCGACCCACCCAGTATTCTATTAGAGCATCTTGGAATAAAAGTGAAAACTAGGTGCTTTTTTCTTTTTTTAACAGATGAGGAACCCGAGTCCCACATTAAATTAATTGCTCAAATTTAAGAAATTTTAAGTAAAATTCTAGACTTTATGTCAAAATAAATCCAATTGTATTACAGAGTTAATATTAAGAATAAAAACATGTAAAACCATCAAAATAAAAAGAGTAGACATCATATGTGTAGTGGAATTTTGCTTCTAGGCCTTCAACGCATTGAATGAATCTCAGTGGGAAATGTTTGCAAGTCTGTAGAATAAATATTATCATAGCTCAAATAAAAAGGCAAACCAACTGGGGAAAATATTTTCATCAAATAAACCAGAGAGAATCTCTCCCAGTATTGCACAAAACCTCATGAAAATTGAAAGGAAAAACATCTTTTTTTTTTTTTTTTTTTTTTGCGGTATGTGGTCCTCTCACTGCTGTGGCCTCTCCCGTTGCGGAGCACAGGCTCCGGACGTGCAGGCTCAGTGGCCATGGCTCACGGGCCCAGCCGCTCCGCGGCATGTGGGATCTTCCCGGACAGGGGCACGAACCCGCGTCCCCTGCATCGGCAGGCGGACTCTCAACCACTGCGCCACCAGGGAAGCCCAAAAAACATCACCTTTAATGTAAAGTTGGACATGAACAGATGATTCACCAAGAGGAAACAGAAGTAACAGACATGAGAAAATGTTCAATTTTACTACCTCTTATGGAGATGCAACTTAAAACTATAGTGGGGTACAGTTTAGCATGAAATGTCAAAAATAAAATAGAATGCTGGTGGAAAAAAACGGTGGAACTGGCAAATCTTTGATGGCAATAGAAATTGCTAAAACTTCTCTTGAATTCAGATGTTTATATCTCTGGAGTAATCCTACTTCTGGGAACCTAAGGAAATAATAATTCTACCACATAACCTAAAATAATTACAAAAAATAGGAAAAGGCTCTATGCATATGTTTTTGGCAGTCATTTAAAGGATTGAAAAATAGGAAATAATTTAAATGTACATAAAAAGTTCAATAATTGTGTAAATCATTCTATTGATCATATAATTCATTTGACCATGATCGTGGCCAGTGATAAAAGATTTGGCCACGACTAAAAAGCATTGGAAACCAATGCAGCAAGATAGGCTATTTCTCAAGATAATTAAAAGCAGAATAACAAAATTGTATTTACATGTTATTACGACTGTGAAAGAGAATATGTGTATGTGAAGAAAATCTAGAACATCACATAAAATGTTATGTTCTCACCTCTTTTCTATGTGATCTATTTCTATTAAGTCAGCTTTATTTCTCCTTAACTTTTTGCCAATTTTGTGGAGACACATCATCCTGAGGCTTAGCGTCACATTGAATGAGGTCTGCTAAGCCACGTCTCCTCTTCCTGTACTGGGGTGGCTGAGTTTTCAGGACCCTAATGCAGAACCTTATACTTGTTCCCGTTACATGTTTTTCTTGGTCTGTATTTTCAGCCCATTGCTGAAAGCGCTCAAGATGATTTTGGATCCCGATTTACACCCCTTATTTGCCATATTTCCTGAGTGCATGTTAGCCATACCTATATTAAAATGTCCAGGAACACTCCATATGTTTACCCCAGGCCCTGATGAGAATGTGGTCCTGAGTAGTACTGAGCTCCAGGGTACATCACATCTATTAATGAGCGCCTGTGATGACGTTCATGCTACCATCCACTAGAACAGCCTTGCATCCAGTACACATTTGCCAGCTCTAACAATTAGCAGAGGTCATTGTCCTCTTTTGTGGGTGGAAAATGAAGGCTTTAGGCTTAGAGGAAAGCTCGTGTGATGTGCCCAGGCCAGGGCCAGGTTCGGTTGTAATGGGGGTCAAGTTTGCCCTCAGTGTCCAGTGTCTGTCACCTGGGCCCTTGACCCCTCTGATACCACCCACCCCTCTGCCATGGCATCCACGCCATCCCACCCTCACTGGTCTCTAGCATCATCAGATGCTCTCCTCAGTCTTATCAGAACTTTTTATTTGATTCTTTACCCACACTCTATCACCTGGAGCTATCTTCATTTTAACAGGGATCAAAGTTTGAAAATAGAGGGATGAAATTCTGAGGGTGGAATTGCAGGCGCTGGTGGTCAGAGAGAGGAGATGGGGGCCTTTTTGGCAGCCCCTACCTGTCCACTGCCTGCAAGGCTGGCCTGAATGGGGTGTCTCCTGGGACAAGGTAGATTAGACCCTACAGCACCACGGTCCTCCTCAGGCTTTTAATGATATTTGGATAGAATTCATAACTCCTCACATTTCATTAATTTAAGTTAATTTTCCTTCTATTCTTCCAACTGCCAGGTAGGTGAGGGAAACATGTCATCATCACTGTCTGAGAAAGAAACAGGCAAAGTGAGCCTTAAAATCTAAAAACAACTGCTTCTTCCCACCTCGGGGACTTTCCTCCCCAGATGACTTTGCACTGATGGGAGAATTTTTGCTGGGGAAATTGGTTCATCATTGCTTCTCTTGTGAACCTTGCCTGCCTCTGCATCAATATTTTATTTCCTAAAAGCCATTCCTACAAATTGCCTTATAATTTACCAAGGATCTAGACCATCTGCCAGAGTAGGCCCACACCCTCCCCCTTACTGATAACTGGGCTTATCTGTTTGCATCTCTACTTCTCATCTGCTAGTCTGGCTTATCTGCTTATCCCATTGCGTGTTCTTTAGCACAATGGACACCATATGGCCCCCAGCAGAAGTAGCTGCCTTGTTGCCCACCTATGGGCACAAATTATGTGCCTTCCAACCCTAGCCTGTAATTATCAGGTCACCAGGACATCTGAAATTTGTTTGTACTGGGCAGATTTTCCGTAATTAGAATAGCAAAAATTGAGTCCCCTCCCCAGTTTATGAAATCAAATGCATCATGTGCACCCAGAATAAATAACAAATTGTATATTTACAGAGTAAAACCGAAAGACCTAAAGCTACAAGAAGCATCACTGAGTCTTAATATTGACTGAAAAAACAATCCCAGAACACTATATAGACCATAATTCCACCATTTCTAAATTTTAAAACAAAACTACACATCACTGGGGAGTCCCCTAAGCCACACCTATACAGGCTCATACTCGGACTCAATCCTTCTGGGCATGACGAGTACTTATCCTTTCATTTCTCTGGCATTGAAATCACAGGTGAATAGAACTGGTCTCACCAGTTTCCCTGGGGCCAGCCTTCCTCAGCTCCTGCCGGCTGGGTGCCACCGTTTTCCCCACAGACCCCTTCTCATTTCTTTAGTGAGTCCTGGCTGAGGCTGAAACAACCTAGGATCCACCTAGTCCTCCCCCACTCCCCGTCTCACCTGCCCCATCAGGATGAGGAAGTGATACCTTGTCCATAGCATCCTTCAAACTGTGGACTCCCTCTTCTGGCACAAGGCTTTGGGTTTCTGAAGATCCCTCTGCTGGGTGTCTGGACACCATGGACCTGTTAGGACCTCCCACTAACTTGTCTGGGATTGCCTGGTGCTGACAGTGTCCTGCATCTTGATAAAGGATCGCTGACCCTTCCACACTGTGCCATACACACCTGCTTGTACCTCAGATGAAGCGTATTAAGCAATAGGACAGATCCCCAGAGGCCACCCCACTCAGTGTGCCTTTGGCCCTATCTGGACCTTCCATCCTGGTGGCCCAGGATCTTGCCGCTGGATGCCTTTCCAGGCAAATTCACAGATACAGCTTCTCCCGTCTCTTTCTGCTCATTTCCCATCTCAGTTCACCTGTTTCCACATTTCAGGTGCCAAAAGTTCTTCAGTGATAACTCTAGCCACCCACATAATTTCCTACAGGGCAATTACATGCTCCCTCCTGTAGTGGAAGCTCTATTTCATCAGATTCAGTGCACTTCTCCATTTTATAGTCAATTTTGTAAGGGCTTGCTTTCCCCCTCATACCTTAGAAATGGTCTGCATTTCAAAAACAAAGTCCAAATGGATTTTTCATTTTTAGTCTTATGCCTTAAAACTGTCTCATGATAACTACTACTTTCTCCAAAATCAGCATTTAAGATTCTTTAGAGGCTCTGAAATGTTTCTGGGCAACAGAGGATTACCACCTGCTTCCTGTCTTCCCTGAGGACAAGGCAACAGGAAAGAGCTTTAACTTGTATGGTAAGTTACAGGGATTAGAGGAAATGCAGCATTTCCCAATAATGAGGGCTGAAAACAGAATTGCACAGGGTAACTGATGTATGTGGGAGACTCTCTGGATTGAGGAGACTAAAGGTCTTAATGAGGCCATAGTCTCATGAATTATGTTTTCTCGTGTGTTAAATTCACTTCACATTTCTTCCAGGAGCCCAAATGATAAAACAAGAATTCTCCTCCAACTTCTGTGGCTTCCGCTTTGTTTTGTTGATTCACCACTTCCATTCATTTGCTTTCGTATAACCAGAATCCTTTGAATCTGAACAATTAAGCCTGACTTTTCAAGGAAATTTTTGCTAGGCTTTACTTCCCTTCTCTAAGATGAATGTGCGTACGTGTGCACGTGCCACTCTAACTCTTTATTTCTCCAGTGAATAGTATACACTTCATCTCTCCCTTGAAGTGTTGCATGAACTTGAAAACTTGTCTTCTAAAGACAGTTTGCTCCATGAATAATAGACAGTGTGATATGTATATTCAGGAAATGCCACATACTTGAAGCCCTCAGGGAAACCTCTGGTTTTCAGGCTGCTGGGGGAACTGCTCCTTCGGAGTTTCTCACTATAAGAGTGTCACTCATGGGAACCTAGAACCCAGAGGCTTCTTGTCCCAGACAGGAAGGCTCCTGGGACCTGTTCCTTCCATCTAGAACCTAAGTGAAAGGGAGGTGAGATTAGGTCTTCATCCTGAATATGTCCTTAGATAAATGACTTCTATGGAAAAAGTGAGTTTGGAGAAATGTGGAGGTTTTGTTAAAGTTATTTTCTTTGAAAAGAGTTTAAGAAATTCATAAACTCTTCCACAGAGGGCAATGAATACCAGCTGGATTGGTGGGTTTTAATTTTTGATTCGGGGAATCTGTGTTGTCCGGTGTGATAGAAGGAAACCAACATTCTGCAAGGAGAATACACAATATCCCTAAGAGACATTTGTTTCTAAAACCCTCCCCCTAAGATTGTAAATGAGTTTAAGGGGATATACATTCCCACCTTTAAACTTCAAACTCCCAGATCTCTGCTGTGTCCTCATGCCGCATGGATTACACTACTGGTAAAACATCCCAGGAAGGAGTCCAAGGAGGCCGTTCGCGGTTAGGGGAGGGTCCGGATTTGACAGACAGACTTTTCTGCTTTCTTGCTCCTGGCTCGCCCCTCTTCCCTTGGAGGCCACGGTGATGCGAACGAGTGGCTTCTGCCTCTTCGGGGACCGCCTTTGGGGCTCCAGAGCCTCACCTGACTTTCGCAGAGAGAGGCGGGCAACCGGCTCCTTCCGCCACCTGAAGAGGAGGGTCCTGGGGCCCGAGAGTGTGGGAGGGAGTGAGGCCGGAGCTGCGGCCCAGAGCGGGGAGGAGACGCTCTGCCAGACATAGGCGCGCCGCGGAGAGCTCAAACTTTGAAGCGGGGTAAGGATTTTAGGGGCCCTTGAGCTGGTTGTTCTTGGGGCGCTGGGAGGTGCGCGGGGGACGCAGACTCCACTCACCGCGTGGATTAAAGAAGTACGCCCAGGGCAGTGGGGTGGCGGAGCCCTAGGGCGGGCGCGGCGCTGTCCGCACCCCCCGGTGCTGAAACGGGCCGCATCTCGGCAGGAAAGGAAGGAGCTGAAGCAAGAGCCTGCTCTGGCATCTACTCCCACCCGCGGCACACACACAACTCCCTCCAGCAGGGATCAAAGGACTAGAAGGCGTCCCCTGCGCCTCCTAAGTCTATCGCACCCCTTTCTACTCACGTCCCGCAGACGCGCTGGGCCAAGTCGGGCTGAGCCGTCAGGGCAGGAGGCAGAAGAAGCTGGGCTCCTTCAGCAAAAGGATGGACACCACCCCCGAGACATCTCCCCAAGAGACCCTGTACCCAGAGGCCGCGCCGCCTCGTTCCCCGGGCTCCAGATTCGACTCCCGCGCAGAGTCTTCCCGAGTACGCGCGGCGCGGGGGGAAGTTGTGTCCATGGCTTGGAGGGGGCAGGAGCCATGGGGACCCCCGCCGGGGTAGGGGGACTGCCGCCGCTGGGCCCTGTTCAGCCGTGAGGATACAAAGAGACAGGTGGGCTGCGGAGGAGGCAAAGAATGAAAATACTTTGGTGGAGTAAGCACTCTTTTTTTTTTTTAACGACAAAATCATAATCCGCGATCTTGGCTGCTCTGGCCTTAGGGACTTAGTGCTCAGGAGCGAGGAGAAGGGGCGGGGTGGGGTGGGCCTCAGATCCTTTGCAAACCTCTAACCGGATAATCACACGGGCCCTCTGTCCTCGTCCTCCGGCTTTTCTCCCAGCTCAGCCCTCACCCCCGCCCCCGACGCCCCGAGGGGGGCGCGGCCAGCAGCCCCTCGCTCTCCGGCAACCCTGGGCAAGGACTGGATGACTGGAGGAAGTGCCGATTCATTTTTCTCTCCGTGTGATTCCCCAGTTCACAGCTGCCCTACTTTATGCTGTTGTTGAGACTAAAATTGTCATTCTGAAGTGGATATCTCTAGTTAGACACGGCATGTGGCCAAGGGTCAGTGGGGCAAGAGCAGAGGGGACCCGGAGCCCGCGGCTGGGACCCCGTGGCTTTAGACGCGGTGCCGGGGACACGCAATTCGCTCGCTCAGCGCTCTGCCTGCCAGCGGTTCCGCCGGCGCAACCCCTCTCCCGGAAACCGGACGGCTCGACGGTGGGCGCTCCTCACCAAATGTTCCGGAGGGGCGAAGCTGGGGCCGGCGCCTTCCCTGGTACCCCACACCCTGGGGCAGTGACTGGCTACCTGGGTTCGGGCTCTACCCCGGAGTGTTCAGTCCAGACCCCTGTCTCTATGGACCTGTCCACCAGCCCCTCCCTGGCACACACACACGCACACACACACTTTCATTCATAAAAACGGGCAACGACGTCGTTGTCTAGGCATGGGGTGACATACTCCCTGAATGAGAAATCACTGGAGGGGGCGATGGAAAGCCGGGCCGGGAGGAGGGAGGTGACCCCTGTCACGGCCACTCCCTGAGCTAGGTCCTTGTACGCCAAAGTCCCGGATTCTTGACAATTCCGCTAGGTCAGGGAAGCGAGTTAGCATTTCACTGAGCTAGCGGGACTCCCTTGGCGGGGAGCGGGTGTGGCAGGAAAGACGCGAACTTCCCTTCGCAAGAACGCCCGAGCGCACGCACTTTTCCTTCTCAGCCTTTGTTCTGTCATAAACGGGGCCCTCGTCGGGCGTGGGATGCCAGGAGAGGGCGACTGGCTGCTCTCCGGGTGACTGGTCCCCACAAGATCTCAGTCACTTTATCTGGGACTTTGGCCGGGACTGCGTGTGCCTCTTGCCTTTGATGCGCCAGTGTTTCTGCCTTTTCGATAGTCATTCACTATCTGCCCGCGATTGCTGCGGCTGGTTAATAATGGGGTTGCCATGGCGACCAATTTCCCGTCGCCATGGTACCCAGGAGGTAAACAGTTGGAAGCCACAGAGGCTCTTCAGTAGCTACCCCCCCACACACCCAGATCTTGCACAGGCTGCGGGTTTCCTGTGGTTGTGAGGGAGGGATGGCAATGATCAGGTGCCGTGGTCCCCTCTTCCCTCCCAACCCACACTGTCTAGCCGCCTGTTCACCTGAAACCCTCTCTTAATCCCTGCCAATCACTGCGGCCTCCAGGTTGGGATGGGTCAAGCTTTTACCTCCATCCCCCAACTGCTACAATGAGGCTGGGGTAAATGGTCTTCCCTCTGACCTAATTCATGTCAGCTGCACACTGTCTACTCCTGAGTACAAATGACAAGACTAAGCCCTGCGGGAGACAAAATTAATTAAACAAACACAGCCCCTGGCCTCTGGACATCATGGTGTAGAGATGGCCTCTGCTCTGGGCTGCAATAGGGGTGATAACAGTGTCCCAGAGTAGAGAGAAGTGGGAGTGACAGACCCCCCCCCTCCCAGGGGAGGCCATAATGGAGTTGAAACTAAGGAATTTCAACTGCTGAGCAAGAGGGAAAACATGTCTCTAGGCAGAGGGACTAGCAGGAGCCAAGATGTGCGTTTGTTCAGGAGAGGATAGACCCTGCTGTGGAAACACATAGACTCGTAATAGGGGCAGAGCCGCGCGCAGCCCTTAGCGCACGACAGTTATCGCGAGACCCTGAGCACGCGAGACCCGAAGTGCACGAGAGCCGGGGCGCTCCGGGCGGTTGGAGGTCTGGCTGACCCGAGGAGCACAGCTGTGGTGTTCCTCGTAGCAGAAAGTGCGGCGAGAGGCGGACCTTGGCCTGCTCTCCTGGGCCCTCCAGGCCCTCCGAGCTGGGGAGGCGGGGGGGGGGGGGGGGGGGGGGACCGGGGACAGGCTGAGGGCTATGTCCTCCAGAGCTCCAGAGTCCTCTTCACTGCCACCCACTGGCCGGGCCCAGGCCTTGAGGCAGCAGCGAACCCCTCCCCCATCCCCGCCTCCGCGACTTCATGGCGGCGGCCGTCTCTGGGTCGCAGTCCCTGGAGGCCTCGGCAACGGGAGTATACGGACACAGCCATGAAGGTAACAGCTTCAACCAGCTTCAGTCTGTCCGTTCAAGTTTCTAAACTTGGTCCAGCTTAGATCAGTTGTCCACCCCTAGGAGGTGGCCAGAGGTCAGGGTTAAATTGCAAGGGCATTGCACGTCGTGACTGCAGGTCCACCTCTGTCGTGGGGCTGTTCTCAAAGAAGGGCAGCTGTGGTGAGCTGGGCATTCGCCTGATTGGCATTTGCTACAGCATGTGCTCCTGTTGATGCTCTGCAAATGATTCTCTCCAGTTTAAATGAAAAGCTGAGGGCCGACTGGGTGCGGCGTGCCTGGCTCCCTCAGTGATGACGGCTGGGCGGGGTCTGGGGACCTGGCCCCGAGGGCGCCACCAGCTGAGATCTGCCTCCTCGGCGGAGCCTGGGCCTTGGCCGCAGGACCCAGACTGGGCGCTGGATGAACACTCCCGGGCAGGGTAAGCGACCTGCACAGGCTCCTCTTAGGCAGGACCTGGACCTCGGAGGGCGGAAGTTGAGCCTTGGGCCCTTGTCCTTTCTTGTCAGAATAGAGAAAGACATTTGTTTTGGTGGAGATTCAGGGGAACATCATGACCTGACCGAGACCCGACCTCAAGAACAAAGGATCAGACACCAAGAAGTTAGCAACAACTAACCACGCCCCTCCCTCATCTTTCCTACAAAAGGGCTTTGCTGAAAACTTTCAGGGAGTTCAGGGTTTTTAAGGCATGAGCCACCCGTCTCCTTGCGTGGCCCTGCAATAAACCTTCCTCTGCTGCAAACTCCGACATTTTGGTATTGTTTGGACTCACTGTGCGTCAGGCACACGGACTTGCGTTCGGTAACAGACCCAGAACGTCTCAGTGGCTTAGCCCATGGCCTATGCGATGTCTGAGGTTCCGAGGCATTGGGGGGCCCTGCATCATGGTGGGGACTCTGCTGGCCAGATCCTGCCACCCAGCCCTCAGCTGGCCTGGAAGGGGGACTGAGAAATACAGCCAGTACTAGGGTGGGCTTTGGTGCGCAGTCTCTGCCACCAGGTGGGATGAGAAAATTCATGCCACTCTTAAGGGAAAGATGAGTAATTTCATTTAAATGGAGCATCCCTTTTAGGCTAATATGATCCAGGTTACAAAAAAATCTTGAATGTCAGGCTAAGACTGCATGCTGGAGAAAATAGGCAACCTCTGAAAGTTTCTGAGTGACATGATTAGAACTATCGTGTAGAAAGACCCCGATGTTAGTGTAGAAGATTCATTCATTCTTTCATTCCACACTCATTGAGCACCTCCTGAGTGCCAGGCCTTGGAAGAGTTGCAGAGGTGAAACTAAAGATGGGAGATGCGCAAAAAGAATTGTTTCAGCAATCCTGGGGAGGGGGAACAGGGCCTGGACAGAGGTGGGAACAGAACTCAAGGAGGTCAAGAGCTGTCTCTCTGGCTTGTTCGAGCCCTGGCACATGGTTAGGGCTCAGTGCATTTCTGACTTAGTGAATGGATGAGTGGGAGGCAACAGAGGGGACAGACAGTTGGTGGTGTAACTGAAGGACTTGGTGATGGTGGATCTGGGGAAGTGAGGGAGAGGGAGGTGTGGAAGCTTATGCGAGGCTTAGCTGGGTGATTAGTTGGCTCCACGGGTCGTTCGTGGGGCATTAACCAGAATAAGACTCAGGGGAGGAAGGGCGGGGGAGCAGTTGGGACGGTGCCATTCAGGACATTTAGTTTTGTACCAACAAAAACTTCCTGGATATACTGTATCCTCCCTCACATGGCCCACACCTTGGACCTCATCTGATCCCCTTTTTGAGGAACTTCACACATTCCGTCTTGTACTATAATAATGCAGTGTAGGGATTTAAAAAACACAAAAAACAAAACAGGCTTTTGTTCCCCAGTTCTGCCACTGGGTGACTTTGAATAAGTTGTTAACCATTCCAAGTCTCAGTTTCTTCATGTGTAAGTTGGTAGTAGTAGTTATAACATCTGCCTCATTGAGTTGTTGGGAGAAGAAATGAAGCAATTGGTGTGAATATCTTAGTACAGTGCCTGGCATGGCAAGTGCTCAAAGTTGGATATGACCATCTTATAATTTCCTATAATGACAATGTATTATTTTTATATCATATCCCAAAAGTTAATTAAGGGAAAAAACACGCTTTACCTCCTGTGTCTGCAGCTAGCCTTGGGGAAACAGTCCTCGGGGAAGGAAGGGAGGTCCTTTGCCTGGCTTGATGACTCTGTGTGTGTGTGTGTGTGTATGTGTGTCTGTGTGTCTGTGTGTGTCTGTGTGTGTGTCTGTGTCTGTGTGTGTCTGTGTGTGTGTGTGTCTGTGTGTGTGTCTGTGTCTGTGTGTGTGTGTGTGTGTCTGTGTCTGTGTGTCTGTGTGTGTGTGTGTTGGGAGGTGGAAGGAGAAGATGGAATTCTGGGCAGAGCATCTATAGGGCTGGCTACAGAGATACGGGTTCTCCGGCCCTAGATACATCTAGAAAGCACTTTCATCCTCTTGGAATCTCAACCTGAGCAGCTGAATCCTATTGCAAAATAGTCATTTAGAAACTGAGTGCACTTAAAGCTCAGGAAACCAGAGTCCCATTAGTTCTGAGTCATCTCTACAGAAGACCAAGACACTTTCTAGGCATGAGGCAAGCCTCTGTCTGGTGGTTGAGTCACATAATTGATAACCTTGTTACAATTTTGGTGGGCTCTCTTTTACCCAGAATCTCTTCCTGTCTGGGGGAACAAGGTTAGCTTTTCTTCTCAGGCAGGAATTGAAAATCTACAGCTGGTGTGTGCAGGCTTCCCTTTGCTTGTGTTATAAAAGTGCATAGAGTTGAGAAGAGGGAGGACTCCACCTCCCAGCCATTCAGAGGTTTCCTTGAAAAACAAAATTCAAGTCTCCTAACTCAGACTCATTCTTCCTATCTTGGTGCAGTGACATTCCTGGGTTTGCCTAGCCTCTACTCTGCAGAAAAGGGAGAACAGAGATTCTGACTTCCATTTCCCTTTGTCAACCGGGAAGCTCAGCTCCGAGCACAACTGGACACATCCTCATGGTCTAAGACCTGAGCTACCCTTTTGGACATTCCTTGGGCAGATGGAGGAAATGTTGATACTTACTGGTCCCAGAAATTGGCCTCGTTTCTTGAGAGGCAGTGGATTAAGCTTTCAGGCTTTACAGTTAGATTGCCTGCTACAGTCCTGGCTGTGTGAACTGTGTACCTTGGTTTGCTCATCTATAAAATAGGGATAATAGTTGTACTTACTTCATAGGGTTATTGTGAGAATTAAATAAGTTGATACATGGGGAGAAGTACCTAGCATCAGGTAAACTCTCAAAAATGTGATCATTATTTTTATTAATATGATATTTTGACATTTCTCCCCTTTAGTATATTTATGTTTCATGAGTTTCTTGTAGCAGACATTGTGAGTTTTGCATTTGAAAAGTGTTTTGATTTTAGATTTAACACTACTTCTTTTTTAGGTATAACTCACATGTGATGAAAGTCTTCTAAAGTATATATTTCAGTTATTTTTTAGTATATTCACAGCTGTGCGACCAGTAACTCGATATGATGTTTAAACTTTTTGTAGGGCCAGGTCACTCGAGATTGCTGTTCTCTTGCCCTCTGTTCATCCCCTGCCCAACAAATGCCTGCTTCACCTGTATCTTACACACCTGACTGACCTTCCTACTTACTTGCCCAAGCCCCCAGCTAGTGATTATTCTTATGGAAGGGGTGGTGAGGGGCGTGCCCCTCTGCTGGTTTCCCTGGTAACTAATGAGCCCACCTGCCGTCAATTCTCCTATAAATGGTAATCCCCCCTTCCTTTTGGGGGCGAAGACTGCCACCAGGTCCTGTCTGCCCTGAGCCACACACAGTGGGGTGTCGCTCCAGGACCTTGCTTCAGACGTGTAAGGTCCCCCCATCCATTAAACCATTGATGTCTGTTGCTGACAACAGTCAGCCTGTTGCTGACTCCAGGCTCTTTGTTTGGTCTTAAAGCTGGGCAAGCGCAGGCCTTGTGGGCCTGAGGGGTGCAGCCCAACACTTTTCAACACTCCCAAAAGAAACCCTGAACCCATTATCAGACATTTTCTTTTCTGACTCCCCTCCCCATCCTTGCCCCTGGCAGTCACTAATCTATTTTCTATCTCTGTGGATTTGCCTGTTCTGGACATTTCATATAAACGGAATTATACAATGTGTGGCCTTTTGTGTCTAGCTTGTTTACTTAGCATAATGTTTTCCAGGTTCATCCATGTTGTAGCAGGTATCAGTATTTTACCCTTTTTAATTGCCGAATAAAATTCCATCTGAATAACATTTCATTATATAGATATACCACATTTTGTTTATCCAGTTATCAGCTGATGGACATTTAGGTTGTTTCCATTTGGGGGCTATTATGAATGATGCTGCTGTGAACATTGAAATACAAGTTGTGTGGACATATGTTTTCATTAGGTATATGCCTGTGAGTGGAACTCCTGGGTCACATTGTGACTATTTTTAGCATTTTGAGGAACTGCGCCATTGTTTTCCAAAGTGGCTGCACCATTTACATTCCCACGAGCAGTGTATGAAGATTCCAACTTCTTCACATCCTTACCAACACTTGTAATTGTCTGTTTTTTTAATTATAGCCATCGTAGGCAGTGTGGAGTGGTTATCTCATCATGATTTTGACTGACATTTATCCGTAACTAAATAAGTTAAGCATTTCTTCATGTGCTTGTTGAACATGTGTAATTTCCTTCAGAGAAATGTCTGTTCAGATCCTTTGCCCGTTATTTAATTGGGTTATTTGTCTTTTTATTATTGAGTTGTAGTAGTTCTTTATATATTCTGGGTACAAGTCTCTTACCAATATATGATTTTAAAATATTTTTTCCATTCTGTGGGTTGCCTTTTTACTTTCTTGGTGGTATCATTTGAAGCACAAAGGTTTTTTTTTGTGTGTGTGTGTTTTAATGAAGTGCAATCTAATTTTTATTTTAGTCACTTATACTTTTGGTGTAATATGTAAGAAACCATTGCTTAATCCAAGGTTATGAAGATTTACTCCTATGTTTTCTTCTAGGAATTTTATCGTTTTAACCCTTACATTTAAGTCTATGATCTATTTTGAGTTAATTTTCATGTATGGTATATATTCTTTTACATGTGAATATCCAGTTTTCCCAGCAACATTTGTTGAAAAGACTATTTATTCTTTCCCTCATTGAGTTATCTTGGCACCCTTGTTGAAAATCAGTTGGCCGTAGGTGTATGAGTTTATTTTTTGTACTCTCAATTCTATTCCATTGATCTATATATCTATCCTTATACCAGTACCACTCTGTCTTGATTACTGTAGCTTTGTAATAGGTTTTGAAATCAGAAAGTGTGAGTCCTCCAACTTTGTTCTTCTTTATCAGGATTTCAAGTTTGTTTTGGCTACTCTGGGTCCCTTGAATTTCCATGTAAATATTAGAATCAGCCTGACAATTCCTGCAAAAATTCCAGAAGGGATTTGATAAGGATTGTATTGAATCTGTAGATCAATTGGGGAAGTATTGCCATCTTAACTATTAATTTTTCTAATCTGTGAGCAGGAGATATCTTTCCACTTATTTACATGTTTTTAATTTCTTTCAACAATTTTTATAGTTTTCAGCGTACAAACATTTTATTTCCTTGATTGAATTTATTCCTAAGTATTTTATTCTCTTTACTGCTACTAAAAATGGGACTGTTTTCTTAATTTCATCTTATTATTTATTGCTAGTGTATAGAAATACAACTGATTTTTCTATGCTGATCGTGTATCCTGCAATACTACTAAACTCAATTAATTCTAATAGTTTTTTAGTGGATTCCTTATGATTTTCTATATACCAGATCATGTCATCTGCAAATAGAGATAGTTTTACTTCTTCTTTTCCAATCTGATGCCTTTATTTATTTTTCTTGCCTAATGGCCCTGGTGAGCCATACCATGTTGCAGAGAGGTGATGAGAATGGATGTCTTTGTCTTATTGCTGATCTTAGGGGGAAAGCATTCAGTCTTTCACCATTATGTTGTTAGCTATGGCTTTGTCATAGATGCCCTTAATCAGGTTGAGGACGTTTCCTTCTAGTCCTAGTTTATTGATAGTTTTTAACTTGAAAATATGTTGGATTTTGTCAAATGCTTTTGTTGTGTCTGTTGAGATGATCACATGGTTTTTACCCTTTATTCTACTAATATGGTGTATTATGCTGATTGACTTTGAATGATAAATCAACTTTGCATTCCTAGGATAAATATCACTTGGTCATGGTGTAAAATCCTTCCTATATGTTGCTAGATTTGGTTCACTAGTATTTTGTTGAGGATCTTTGCATATTAATATAGTTTTCAAAATGCCCTCTCACGTTAAGTTCTGATGTTCAAGTTGTTTCTACTTGTATTGTGCCATGTCCAGAGAATATTAACATTATATAGTTTTTTTCCCCTTTCTGTTTTTGAAGCTCTGGAATATTTTTATTTTCTCCACATAGGATCACACTCACAGAAAATATGAGAGGACCCTTGGGTACAATATTTGCACTGTAGACTTTTGTCCCATCATGGAACTTCTGAAGCAGAAGGACCTTTAATAATCAACTTGGCCTTGGTTTTCAACTCTGTTCCACAGAGTTCCCTAAGGTATTCTGTATGCATTTTAAGGGTTTTTTTTTAATGTATATTTAAGTATTTTAAAAGCCCAAATAAATAAAGACAGCATTGATTGACATGTATTCCATACCAAACTTTACTATCTTGGATATCATGGTCAAAATTAACTTATGTCCCACTGCTTGTCTTTATAAAATTACAAAATACATTTAAATAAAATACTACAAGTGAATGTTTTATGCATTGGGTTCCTATGAAAGATTTCATCTGCAATAAGTCTATGTCCATCATTAGATGAAGAAACTAAAGTGCTGGGTCACTCGCCCAAATTGGAGACTGAGCTGAAAAGAGACTCCAGCTCTCCTTTCTCTCAGTTGAGTGCCCTTGACTGCCTATATTGTCTTTCCAAAGTCATTTGTCTCAAACAAAAGATATTACTCAAGGGACTGCTTGAAAACACACAGCCCTCGTCATTGGGTTATTGTAGTGACGTCTGTTCTGGTCCTTGTGTTTGTTCTCTGGCTGGTTCGCAGGTCTCAGAGTGATTCAGTGCCTCAGCATTGGACGTTTTCCCTTCTACCCTGAAGTTCTCAGATGGAATAGGAAAGAAGGGAAAGGCAATTAAAAGTGTGCTTTAGACAAAAGTTCCAAGGCATGCAGACCTTGTGGGAGTTATTTATTTATCTTTGGAGTTTAATTTGACACAGTGAGCCTGTCCAACCTCATACTTACTGAGAACTGGCTGAGTGCTTTTGCCTAGAACAATGATGAGAAAGTTGAGTTGTGGAGGATTGAAATGGATGAAGCCCAGAGAGAGGTTACTTCTGAGAAGAGCAAAGACCCCAGGTGGTAAAAGTGGTCGATCTCCATTGGAGAAGACAGAGACCTGGGCCAAGAGTGCACATTCAGCAAGACTATGGGGCTCCCCTCTGATTGGGGTTCCCATTTATTTGGCATGGCTCTGTGTCTAGACTTGGGGCCTCACTAATTGGACCTGCCAGTCCCCGGCTGAACAGGAGTCATCGCGCAGGACAGTGATAACTCGCAAGGACCTCCAGTGGGTTAGATGGGGTGCACGCTGGGCTGCAGACACCTCTCTATTGATGAGATACATTCAGGGTTTGAAAAATGACGATGTTTCAAATGACACAAATTGAACCAGGACTGGTTCTCATGTCTAAGCCATAATGAAAAAGAGGACAGAACATGGACAATATTTTTTTAGTATGAAAAGTTAGTCGTCATGAGTGGGGACCAAGATTTTTTTTCAGAAGCACACTTCAGTTTAGAAGAAAGGGTTTCCCATGTTTTGACCTCCTTTGTTGCTCACTTGCTCTCTCCCTCATAAATTCCCATCCATTCTGAAATAGGATAGAAATGTTCCGTGTGACTCATTCACAGGAGTGCTGTGAGGATCAAGTGAGTTAATACACACTTAAGTTATCAGAACAGGACCAGGCAAAGAGTAAATGCTAGTAAATATACTGTTGTAATTATCAGTGCCGTCATTACAGTTACTCACCTGGTCCTCCTCCATTTATGCCACCTACTTTTTGTTACCTACCGTGTGTATATGCTGAGTATTTTGGAGGATAAAATATTCGAAGTAAAAGGAAACAATTCTTGCCTTCAGGGCTTTTGGAGTTAACAAAGGAGTGAAAAAAATACATCTGGAATGCAGGCGAGCTTTGTTAGATTCCTGCCTACTTAGGTGTCCCAGCCGAGAACAGTGGAGAGAGTTAAAGATATGCACAAAAGACAGTCAGATCCTTGAAGGTGCACAGCACAATGGCTAGCACATAGTGCATGTTGACTAATGTTAAATAATTCTTGCGAGGAGCCTTCTCAGACCTCAGTGGTCCCTAAGGCAGAATTAGTACCCCCCATCCACATTGTTCCCCATCATGTCTCTGTCTCTATGTCAGCACCTGTCTTTCCTCCCCCTGCTGTTTACATACCTGTTTTCCCAGGCACTTTTGTGCTTTCGAAGACAGGGACCTGTCTTCTTCATCATAATCCTCAGGGCCAGGTGCAATGCCTAGGACACTGATGGAGTCAATAAGTGTGTCGGTGGGAAGAAAGTATGTTGGGTTTAGTGATGTTGTAAAGAAAATGGGAATTGTCTGGAATGGTATGTCCTTCGTTCCCAGTCAAGCCCTAGAAAACACACATTCATTTGGGAGATGCTCACAAACGGCTCAGGCCTGGGATCCACTTCAAGGTCACCCTGGTACTTGGCAGGATGCATCTTCTTCCCGTGCTTGAAAATTAAAATTATATTTGTGCACTTCTCATCTCCTGCAGCGGGCATGATAAACAAAGCAAACCACAACACAGACAGCAGGGTCAGACAGACCCTAGCCCGCATTTCCTTACCCGCGATATCAGCCTCGCTATTACCTCTTGGGGTTCCTGAGGATGGATGAGTAATGGATATGCAGGCGCCTCACGCTCAGGGGGCCCGGGCTGGACGGCAGTTTCCATTTCCAGCAGAGCCTCAGGATCATCTATTGTACTTTCATCATCTCACTTGTGAGTTCTCCTAGAGTTTATGGGGCCGGGAGATGTGAAAACACTCTGGCGGTTGGGGAATCACTTAGGGTGTCATGGCTTACAAGCTGGTAAATAAAGGGAAAGAATTAAGTGTTTATTCTGCCTTTCCTGTATGAACCATACCACTGAGCAGCCAAAAAATAAGTCAGATTTTCTTTTTTAAGAATACTTCAGCTAACTGATGAAGATGGAATGCTAGAATATCACCAATTTGCAACTCCTAATAAATCAATAGATCCAGTCAGTGATCACCAGTGGCTGCTAAAATCACCCAAGAAAATATGGAACCCAAATTTGAACAAGCCCTGAGTACAACTTCTAATTTACAAGCCCTGAGTACAACTTCTAATCGTAGAGTTGGAATTGGCAAAAATCCATATTGTGGGAAATTCTATAGTACAAACAATTACGTTTCTTCCGTAAAGAGAAAGAAGAGAAACACATAGAAACTTTAGATTTAAAAATACCAGTGAGATACATCAACCAATCAGAATATATAGACTTTGTTTGTGTCCTGATTCTTTTAAGTAATTTTTTAAGACAACCCTTATGACATTTATGAAGCAATTAGGGGAAAAAAGATCTTAATGATTTACCTTAAACTAACATTTTCCTTTAATGATGTACATTTTGCCCTGTCCTACCCAACCTCATTCTCCTGGATAAAGAACACGGAATTAAGAAGGAAATTAGGTTACTTCTAACCCTTGAGGTCAGGAGTGCACAGGGCCCACTTACCATGTCTAAATAACTAAAAAGCATTCTCTTAGCTGAGGTAATCCCCTCCTCCCACCATTAAAAAAAAAAAAAAGAATTTTTTGGGTAACGGCATGCTGGCAGGCAACTTTTTTGGGGAGTGGTTCCAAGGAAGAGAAGTAGGGGTCTTGGAAGAGAAAACAAGGGAGGCAGGGGAAACTACCCCAAGTGTACATTATCAAACTAATCACCACTCTGGGCAAGTCGTTTGATCCTTCTAGGGCTTCTCCAAAGAGCCATGTAGATTATATGTCTGAATTATCTTCCTGAGGGGACGGAAAAGGGGAATATTTACCCATGGTTCCAGGTTCTGTTAGTCAAGGGTTGCCCAAGGGGCGTTAACTCTCTAGCACTTTGGGTTTGCACGTGTGTCAGAATGGCCTTGGAACATAGTGGCATGGGGACATTTGATCTCTGGTCCCCCATCCATGGCCTGCCCCCTTCTATTCCCAGCCTTGAGTCCACCCCAAGCCACAGGGGGCCTTTCACACACATGAGTGGACAATCTGCCCACACCTTCAAGCTCCATTCACCTCACCCTCACAAATAGCTCCTCCTGGGCCACCTGTAGGTCTAGGGGCAGCACATCGACACCGTTCTCAGGAAGACAGACCTGGGAAGAGGCCCAGGCAGCCTCTAGAGCCCGTCCACAGAGAATTTGGGGGTCCCGGGCACCCAGAGCATAGTCTAGAGCAGGGCATGGGGTTCTGGGAGAGCATGTTCCCTTGGCCTCTTGGGCTAGGGCTGGAGGGGAGTCAGAGTGGGGGCCTTTAAAGGTACTGGTCCGAGGCCTGTTAGGAACCGGCTGGCGCAGTGGCAGGCGGGCGGGCGAGCGAAGCTTCATCTGCCACTCCCTATCGCTCCCCATCGCTCGCGTTACAGTGCTCCATCCCCCCCGCCTGACTCCTTGTCCATGGAAAAATTGACTTCCACGAAACTGGTCCCTGGTGGCAAAAAGGTTGGGGACCGCTGCTTTAAAGAACGGGGCCCCAGGCAGGACCCCTACTGCTCAGGCCAAAAAGTAATGCCAGTTCTTTTCCACCCACTGACTTTATCGGGCTCTGGAGTCAGACAGGTCTTTGTTAACCTTGGCTCAGGCTGCAAGCAACAACATTAAGGAAACTGCTCACCTGTTGAATTTCTTCATTGGAAAAGGGAGGGAAGAAGGCTGTTGTGAGGATTGAAGGAGACAGTATTACACGAGCGGCCACTCTGAGCCTGGCATATGGGAGCTCTCCACAGGGAGCAGGTCTGCAAGGGTCCAGAGGTGGCATCTGGGGTCAGGGTTTGTGCCCAGGATGGAGGGGACAGCTGAGAGGGCTGAGGGAAAGGGCACAGACTGGCTGCAATGAGCTTTTTCTCTGTTTGGTACAATTCTCTTGAAAATACACAAAGAAGAGTAATTTAATAGATTTTCCACAGAGTCCCAAAACTTCTTTAAGACTTGTTCTAGGGACTTCCCCAGTGGTGCAGTGGTTGAGACTCCGCACTCCCAATGCAGGGGGCCCCAGTTCGATCCCTGGTCGGGGAACTAAGATCCTGTATGCTGCATGGTGCAGAAAAAAAAAAAAAAAACAATTGTTCTAGATCCCACTGGACCATAAGCTCCTTGAGGACAGAGCTGCATATCATTTTCTTATAAAACCCTAGCTCCTAGCATACTGCCTGGCACATAGTAAGCGCTCAGTAAAAAAGCACTGGATGGATGATTTCAAATTTGGTGTATTTCTTTTAGTGGGAGGCTCTTGGTTCCTATGTTGGCTTCAAAGTTTCTGCAGACATCTCAAACTGGAATCATTCTCTGCCTCAACCCTGCCCCTCCCACAGTCCCTGCCTCAGTGGGCAGCACCACCGACCCCCATGCCAGCGGTCACGGCAGCGTAAGCCCTCATCCTTGATCAATTACCATGTCCCGGTGCTTCTATCTATCTGGTAGTTGTGGGGTTTTTTAAATTTATTTATTTTTATTTTTGGCTGCGTTAGGTCTTCATTGCCGCACGCGGGCTTTCTCTAGTTGCAGCGAATGGGGGCTACTCTTTGTTGTGGTGTGCGGGCTTCTCATTGCGGTGGCTTCTCTGTTGCAGAGCACGGGCTCTAGGCGCGCAGGCATCAGTAGTTGTGGCACACAGGCTTAGTTGCTCCCTGAATATATCCTCCCCAGTGGATATATCCTCCCCAGTGTAGCCAGAGTGGCCTTTGCACATCTGACCACATCCCTGATGGGCTCAGAGGTAAAGCCCAAGCTCCGTGACTCAACTTTGAGGACCCTCTGGTATACGTCATCTGCCCCACTAGACTTGTAAGATCCTTGAGAACAGGCATTGTCTTATATTCCTTTGTATCTCCTGTGGTCAGTCAGAAACTAAGTTACATAAATGAATACAGTTTTTAAAAATCAAAACTATTTTTTATCTATTGAGAAAATTATAAAATTTAAAACTGTGGACTTAAACTATCAAACATCAGAGATAAATAAACCAGGACTATCTGAGCCACCAGCTGCCCCTCCCTGAGTAACTCGTGGTGAGCAGGGACCACGTCCATGTTGGGTACTTCAGTGCAGTGCTCTGGGCTCCTGGCACTGACCTTCCTTTGGATATGAAATTAATTTAGTCCTGGAATTAGTCACTGGGCTATTTCTGGAAATCACCGTCTTTCTCTGGAGTGGTCTGTCCTGACTTCTGACACACTTAAACCATGTGGCTGCTCAGGAGAGCCTGTGCCCATCTGTTTCAGAGAAACTGTCCTCAGGAATTCATCTTCCTTCTGGGAGATTGTGATCAGAAATCATGCAGTTGGCCTGTCTTCGTATCCATCGCGCCAGCTGTGCACTCACATCAGTTTTCTTTTCTCATCAGTCAGAGGGGCACCTTCCAATGTTTGCTGAAGGGAAAGTATTCATGGTCAGATTTCTAGCATAAGGATCATGCCATCGATAGGTTTTATCTACTTCTTTGCTTGTACAAGCTGTTTGACATCACTGAGTCTCAATTTAGTCATCTTTATTTTTTTTAATTTCTTTAATTAATTTATGTATATTTGGCTGCATTGGGTCTCTGTTGCTGCGCGTGGGCTTTCTCTAGTTGCGGTGAGCGGGGGCTACTCTTCATTGCAGTGCATGGCCTTCTCATTGCGGTGGCTTCTCTTGTTGTGGAGCACCGGCTCTAGGCATGCGGGCTTCAGTAGTTGTGGCACGTGGGCTCAGTAGTTGTGGCACGTGGGCTCAGTAGTTGTGGCTCACAGGCTCTAGAGCACAGGCTCAGTTGTTGTGGCGCACAGGCTTAGTTGCTCCACGGCATGTGGGATCTTCCCGGACCAGGGCTCGAACCAGTGTCCCCTGCATTGGTAGGTAGATTCCTAACCACTGTGCCACTGGAGAGGTCCCTCAATTTAGTCATCTTTAAATGGAGACAAAAATTGTAAATATCTGATGAAGTTATTGTGAAGATTAAATGAGATGAAGTGTGTACTGGGTTGAACATCACATTGTAAAGGTTTTATAAATGTCAAGTACTTAGGTGTTTTATACTTTGTTTTAAAACAAGATTTTGGGGAGTTACTAAAACATGTGCAAAATTATAAGATTAACATAGGGTAAATGAGGAAGCCAGAGTTAGGAGGGACACTGCATCATTAAAGAGAATCATGAGGGTTTTAGCTTTCTTACATGGGATACCAGCTTGACCATTCATTCATTCATTTGCTGAATCAGCGCTTAACTTTGAGCAGCCCTTGGGAATTCCCTGGCGGTCCAGTAGTTAGGACTTCGCGCTTCCTCTGCTGGGGGCCCAGGTTCAGTCCCTGGTCGGGGAACTAAGATCCTGCAAACCACGAGGTGTGGCAAAAAGCAAAACAAAACAAACAAACAGAATAAACCTTTGAGCAGCTCTCAGCATGCAGCATATACAAAGGAGTAAAAGACCTTGTTTGTGCTTCTGGTTCGGACAACTAGCCCGGAGAGATCCAACTAAAACACAGTGTGGCAGGAACTGGGAGAGAAATGGAGGAGGGCACGTGTGCCAGGGCTTGCCTGGGGGAGGAGCCCTCCCATACCAGCTAGGTTTGCAGTTACTTCCTGGGGGGTCCTGATGACATGTCTGCTTTGTGTTCATGTTTCAGCAACCACTTTGGAGCTGAATGTGACAAAGCAAGAAGATGGCCAAGATTAGCACCCAATACTCCCACCCTTCCAGGACTCACCACCTCGTGGTAAGGACCACGGACAGAGATCTCGATAGCATTGAGAACGGCCTCAGCAGGTAGGATGGGCTTTTAACTTCGTGCCTGGAACAGGTTATTTCCATAGCTGATCTAGACCTGGGGGAAAGACTGCCTTAGCCTGTGGGCAAGCGCAGGTCGGAGGGCGGGCTCTGTTCACAGCACTCCTTCTAACTTCATTTTCCATGTCCCTTACTCCTCACAACCCACACTGAAGTAGTTTTTATTCTCATTTTAGAGATGTGGGAAAATGAGGCTCCAAAAGTTACATAATGTTTGTAACTTTTTTTCTAGAGGCAAGAAAATGAAGACTCATGTGCAGCTGATTAAATTCTACTGTAAAAATGTCCCCAAGCTGCCACACTTGCCCTTGTATACATCAAATATTTATCGGGCTCTGTCTGTGCACCAGCCACTGCCCTGGGCACTGGGGTGGAGTACAGATCAGATTAACTGTCCCTCACTTCCAGGAGAAGGCCAGGACTCAGCCGTGCTCATGTACCTGGGGGGAGTGGGCCGTGCCTTGCCAGCAAAGCCATCGGCCCCATCAGTGACATACTGACACAGGCAGCCACATGGAAACCTGGGGCCTTGAGTTCTACTTCTAGCCCTGTTCCTAACTTACTAGTAGACCTGGGAAAAACTCACTAACCCCTCCATGCCTCAGTTTCTTCAACTGCAAAATGGAGCAGCATTGGGAAATGGGAAATGGGAGAGTATCTATTTGGTGCAAATGGACTTACATTCTTAAGTTTCTTAAATTCTCAGTGAGTTGATTGAGTTGAACAAGAAGAAGCTTTATTTCCAATATTTATGTTATTTTTGTCTCACATATATAACACTTAAAACCTCCCTCCCATGAAAACTGCATATTATCTGACGGCCAAAAGTGCAATTACAGTCCTCAATCCTCGCATCCCTGGCACTAGGCCCTCCTCCATCGTTTCTCCTCACTAACTTATATATGTCACTTCCTCTCTCAAATGCACATTTGGTTTTTCCTACGTCTAGGTGCTTTGTCCCAGCTCCTTAGCAACTCGGCTAATAAGTGATAGACAGCAATTTCCCTATCTTTGCAAACTTCCGTAGTCTTTGGACCTCCACCTTCTGGGATTCAGGC
Source organism: Delphinus delphis (assembly GCF_949987515.2). Taxonomy (NCBI): domain Eukaryota; kingdom Metazoa; phylum Chordata; class Mammalia; order Artiodactyla; family Delphinidae; genus Delphinus; species Delphinus delphis. Next base: position 9,479,648 of record NC_082694.2, on the reverse strand, counting down.
AAAGGAAGGAAATCTCAAAGCATGGCAACAGATATTCCCTCCAACTCTTTTAAGTTGGTGCTTGGACCCAGGAAATTTGATAGACTCAGGGGCATCAGAAATTCTCACCCTACTCAAATTTCTCTCTCATAACTGGCCGACTGTCAATACTTGTGTTCCACAACTGAGGACTCCTTCCTTTAGGTTAAGGCATTGCCCTTATTTAAAAGGAAGAGGAACACTATTAGGACAGTTATCTGCTATTAAAACTTTGGTGTGCGTTAATAGTTTCTTTCCCACACCTGAGCTAATAAAACCCCCTGAAGAGGGGCTTCAAAGAGGATTGCGGTAGAGGGGAGAAAAGTCCCAAGCATGGAGCACAGCAGGAAGTCAGGCTCCCTGGGCAGCATCAGGCTCCTGGGATCTTGGGCCCCATGGGAGAAGGAAGAAGCTGTTAGGATCAAGAAGAATTTGAAGCAAATGGAACTTTTCCCCATTGCTCCCTTTTGCCTTGAGCGGGACAAAACCAGAGCATCTCGTGGAGCTTCCAGAGTCCCTGGAGTGTCAGTCTGGCTCCTCCCAGTGAGAAGGCGGGCCTGGCGAGTGGGCTGGGGCTCCTGCCCAGAAGGCCTGCTTGACCCGACACCACCACGAGCCAGCTCTGCTCGACTCCAACTCGCCCTGTCTCTGCCTCGGCCGGTGGCCGACAAGCTCCGTCTGGCTTGCGGGCTGTTCAAGAGCCTCTGGCTTCCGAGAGCCTTGCTGTGGGCTCACATTGGGTCCATGCACGCTCCGGGGATAGGTTGTCCACACAGCCAGCGCTCTGAAGTGTTGCTCTTGGACAGTACACTGCCATGTCACGGGTGAGCAAATGCCCTCCCCTCCCCCACCCGCATCCCCAGGCCAGCGTGGTGACCACCAGCACAGGCTCGGGGTCAGACTGCCGGGTTTGAAAAGTGGCTTTGAAAAGCTGCTCAACAGCTCCAAGCCTCAGTTTCCTCATCTGCAAAATGGACTAGTACTGACCTCAGGGCAGAAATGAGGGTAAAACAGGGTACCCCTGCCGTGCAGTGAGAGCTTAATCGGTGCTCACTGCGGGTCTTGGAGATGCTGCCCCTCCTATGGGCCTTCTCTGGCGTCCCAGCTGAAGCCTTCTTCACCTCCTCTGACCTCAGATGGCCCCAGCTGTCCCGACATCTGGAACGGGCCATTTCCTGCCTGTGCCCACATCAGGCTGTCTCAGCCTGCCACTAGCCAGGTCTCAGTGAGCTCCACTTGGGGCCGTGCCCAGCTACATACGTGGTAAAAGCTTGTTGACAGATTAGTACAGAATCCCGTGGAAACACTTGAGAGGTTTCAAAAGGAGAGAGAGGAAAAATGCTTCCTTCATGAGAAGCATTATCTCATGGAGGCAGGAGTGGGTTAACAGACAGAAGTTTCCAGAATGGCTCCTTAGCATCACCAAAGATTGAGAATAGGAGTTCAGGCTGGGGGGAGCAGCCTTGGGCCGGAAGGCTGGGGCCAGAGCCCTCCCCTGCTTCCCAGAGCAGCCCAACATCTGTCAATTCACAGACTAGTTTTCCCTGTAAGATTGATTTCAGCAAAGGACTCTGGCACAGTCACATAAAATTTTTAAAGTTTCACATCACTATTTGCAGGGAGGAAATGCTGTTTGAACAAATCGTAGATCTTTGCCTTGAAATTCCAATCCTTTTAGAAAACTTTTGGGAGAAATAATTATGAATGTGTGTCCTTAAATATTAATCACTCTTTATCCTCAATGATGTCACACAGCTGTGCTGGGAACATAGGCATTGGTGTGGTCCTTTGCTGAGTGCCCCCCAAGGCAGGGAGTATCGTTTCCCCGACCCCTGAGACATCCCGCCTCCCAGGTCTTTCACCAAGTTAGAGACCCAGGTTTCTGTTTCTCTTTTCAAATCATTGGGCCCATTTTCCTAGTGAAGAGTCATAAGGAAGGATGAAGATGTTTCCTTTGAACAAAAAAATTAACTTTACACCTTGAAAAGACCAGAAATAAAAATGTCTTGAATTTTGCTTTTCCTATTTAGATCTGTTTGGTTGACTCAAGTTATTTGAGAGCTGGCTGGCATATTTTTGCAGATACTGCAATCGAGAAAGGCTTCACAGTCTGCCACAGAGAATTGCAGCTGGGACCGAGGGCACCCCAAACCCCAGATCAGTCTCCTAGTGTAGCTATTTTAGGTGAGCTTCTGGGCATAAGGGGTTGTGTCCTACAGAGAAGGAGACTTCTTCATGCTTTACCCTGAACAGAGCCCAAAGCAATTTCCACAAAAGAAAACCATTTTCAACCTGCTTCCCCAGGACCCAAGACAAAAATGCAGTGACTTCAGTTCCCTGGTCACACGTGGCCGGGGCAGTACCTGCCCATCACTCTAGTTCCTCAGGGCTTGAGAGCAGGAAAAGTAAAATAAGGTATCATCTTCTCCACCCTTGTTCCAAAAGGCCACTTCTGTTTCCTCTTATGTCCCCAAAGTCACTGAAAGAAGACACCAGATCCACAGAGCACAAAGTTAATCACCAGTTCCCATTCTGATGAGAACCTCTGCTCCCTCCCAGTGACGAAAAAGCTTCACCTTGTGGACATTAATTCCTCTGTATAAATAAACTCAGAAGATGAGCTTTACAGGTTGAAAATGACCTTGTCTTTCAAAACAGTCACTTCATTTTGTTTCACCAGTTGCCCTTGATCTTGCTAGTTACTAACTTCACAGGGCTTCTTCCTGCAAAGGCACCATCACCACGGAGAACCGGAGACTGCGGGTAGAAGGCAACTTCATGTTGTCCTGGCCTGATCTGCTTGTTTTACAGAGACCAAAGCCTGTCGAGTCCTGAGCCAGCTCCCGGCCGGACAGTACCTGGCCCACGCTCTCTCCTGCCTCTGTATTTCCCTGGGAGGTTCTGGATCCCTGATCTTGCACTGATTGCCAGAAGTTTCTCCCTTTTGGCAGTACCTGTGTGTCCTTGGGGACACAAAATATCACCTCAGACATTTGGTTCCTCTCCTCCTAGCCCATCTCCCCTTCCATTTACCTCGTAAAATCAGTTTCTTTGAGGAATAACTAATTGGGTTTGCTATTTAAATTCCCCCAGGCATTTAACGAGGGTGGAGACTATGGAGCTGGGAGAAAGACAGCAGGGTAGAACTCTGGGCATCAAGAAACAAGTGGGGAGATGCATCAAGAAGAAAAGGCCCCGTGGGTCCCTTGAACTTATATCGTATAAGACCCTTCCTATTCTTCACAGCTAAATGTGCCTTTCTGGACTTGGGTGTTTGACCAATACTTAAATCAATATGAAGTCAATTTTTCCTTTGTTTTCTTTTCGAAGACCAGGAAGGGTAAGTGACCAGCCCACAGTACACTTAGTTAATAGGTGCTGGGGTAGGAATTCGAACCCAGGCCTCCGGGCTCCCCACTACACCACCTCCCCTTCACGTAGGTGTCAAAGGTCCAGGCCACTTGCAGTAGCTCTCACTGCTGCCAGCTGCAGGCCTGCTTTGAAATCTGGGGTGAGTTCTGCCCTTCTCACCCACCCACAAGCCCTGATGTCATGGGCATTGAGTCCTTTGCTGCTGATGCAAATAAATCTGGTCTCAGGATGTACCCCCCCGCCCCCCCCGCAATGAACAGAATCCAGACTAGGCAGAAATGCTGGGCCGCCTGCTCGGGGCCTAGAGCTCCCTGAGGAGGGAGCTGCTGGTGGGGACGGAACACCTCGTCCTGGGATTGCCTCTAGATCTTCCAGGCACACGTTCTGTGGCAGAGCTAGAGCCCAGCTGTTAGTTGCTGCCCGCACCCCAACTCCCCACCCCCAAGCATGCCAGCTGCTAGGATCCAGGCACTGGAGAGGTGGACTCACTTGTCCCCCTGCCGCCGCCTCCTCCTGTAACTGATGCGGGTGCCTTGCAACATGCATTCCCCCCTTTGTAGTACACAGAATATTAGAAGCGCAAGGGTATTGTAGCTTCCTAACTGCAGCAGGGCCTCTGGTAGGGTCTCTCATATGTATAAGGATGAGGTGTGAGTGGTCTCTTATGAGTATAGAGAATTCAGTTAGGCGGTTTGGAAATAAAAAAGCCATGCCCACATTAGTGCAGCCAGGGGAGTCAGAGCCATGTCTCTAGTGGCATGCCACAGGGCTCAGCTCTCAGCCGTGTCCTATTCAACTTTTGCTTTAATCAGTGCCATATATGAAAATACAGAAGGCAGATTCATGGAGTAGGTGAGAGCAGGCTTTGAAAGGAGATGGAATGGCATACAAATCTCAGCTTTGCCGCTTGGCTGTGTGACCTTGGGGAAGTTACTTTACCTCTCTGAACCTCAGTTTCCTTATACAGTTTTTATGTGGATTAAGTGATCAAATGTATGTGGCTGACATACAGCAAGCAGTCGATAAATGGCGTATACTTCGGGTATCACATCGGTGAATGAGACGGAGTTGGGAGGACGCTGCATACCAAGGGTGCCAAAACATCAAGTGACTCAGATAAATGGGAGAGTCCAATACTTATTTCCAACAAATCAGTTGTACATGCATAAGACAAGGCCTTCTGGCTTAGCAGCAGCACATGTTATAAGACATTGGGTTTTGGATGATGGTAGCTGGTGATGGGGCAACAAAAGCATGTCTTGGGCTCCAGTAACAGCAGGGTGGTTCTCAGTCTCTGTGCCCAGTCAGGCAAGAATACAGGAACCTGCTCACAGGAGAATGACCATGACAGGGAAGAGACTTGAACCTGATGAGGAAAGCCTGGGTGAGCTGATGCGTCTAGCCTGGAAAAACGAGGCAGCACAGGTGTGAGAGCTGTCCCTTCATGGAAGGCGGTCTTTTAGAAGATGAAGTTGCCTGACTCCATGTGGTTCCAGCAAAGCAAAAAAAAAGCGTATCCTCGATATGGGGAAGCTGAGGGAGAGAAGAACCTGCCGGCAATCAGGGCTGTGCAGAGAAGACCTGGAGGAGCCATGGAATGGTAGTGAGCTCCCCATGCTGGAGACGGCAGGGAGGTTGCAGAAAGGAAGAGGCAGCGGCTTGGCGGCTGAGATAGGGGATTCTGACTTTGAATCACTCACTGGGGAGAGATAGAGCCTTTGCCCTGACATTAATTCTTGCTTGCTTCTTCAGCCGTGTTGCCACCTTGTTAAGAAGGCTGATTAGGCTGGAATAGGTCACGTGATCGAATTAATTTGTCTTGCCTGGGCTCTCCAAGACTCATAGAATGAAATGCAAATCCCTGGAGGCCAATGCCTGGATGGCTTTTAATCAGGCTGATCAAACTTCAGCCCTAGGAAGTTTTAAAAGAAAGGGAAAAAAGGAAAATTACACCCCAGCAGAGAGGTCTTATTCCAGGAAGTTCAACAAACACGAGGCTCTGCTGATGCTCAGACTGAGCTGTGGACGCCTGTCCTGTGGGTGCTGTTGCTTTTCGCCCTGAATTGCACAGGTGAGGTCCCCGCCCCACTTCCCTCCGCATTACAGGGGACACAGGTTAGGGCTTGGCAAAGGGCACAGCAGAAATGGATTTTCATTTGAAAGCACTACACAAATGCACGTGGAGGGCTAGGCCAATTCCTTACAATATGGCCGGACCCTCCTCTTAACCAGTGGGCTCCTGCAGTACCCACACACTACGACAGGGGGCAAGGGAAGACCTGAAGGAGACGGCACTTGATCCGACTTTAGGAGATAGGATCTCAGTATGCAGAGATGTGTGTGAACCAAAATCCTTGTTCTGGAATCCTTGCATGGAAACAGCTGCTGTGGCTCCAGATGCAGGCCCGGGACCTCCCCCCCACCACCCCGCCCCCAGTGCTCTAATAAGGACCATTTGCTGCTGGCTTGCCCTTTTCACCTGGGCCATGGGCAGTAGCCTCCTTGTCATAAAGGAAAAGCCACTTTCTCCTGAAAGCCAGGACCTGCTGGCTGCTGCTGGAGTATGAACTGAAGTGGGGAGCTCTGGGGTGAGGATCTGTGACAGTAGCTTTCCTCTTTAAGCAGGGCATCTGGCCGTCTCAGTCCTCAACGTGTCCAGGAGGTTGGAAATCAATGTCAAGGATGAGCTTGAAATCAATTTCGCTTGCTGCATATTTGATTTCCTAGGACCCACTTGTCATGTGAGGAGACACCGTCAGAACTGCAAGAAGGCGTCACTATGGAGACCAGAGGACTGGCTGAATCCAAGCGAAGCTCCTTCACCAGCCAGGGGCCCGCCAGGTAACCGACCGGTCTCAGCCCTCACCTTGGGAAAGGGCAGACGGAGGCAGAAAGAAGGTAGATAAGTCTCAGGAAGAAATGGTGGTTGAGGGTAGGGTTGCAGATTTGGAGAAGAAAGGGGCAGGAGAAGCAGAGTCAGAAATCTATCAGGGAGTCATTTCCTCTTGGGTCAGAAGGAAACCCAAAAATTCAGAGCAAGGTATAAAGGAACTGAGCTTGGGTCCGAGCTCAGAAAAGTCTAAGAAAAACTGCCTCTATCTGAAATTGCTCTCATAAAAAGTGATATTGAGGTACTTGCTCAATTCTGGAAGAATTCAAGGAAAAAAAAGCCAACCAGAGAAGTTTCAGAAAAGAATTCAGAAGAAAGATCAGCCAGCCGTGGGAGACCGTTGGGTGGATCACGGTGGCACACAGAGGGCAATCGTGGCTCTGTGGGAAATAGCCCCTGGCAGGTCCTCACTCGTATGGGTCTAGACTTCATAGCTTACATCCTCGCAAAAGTATTTGAAAGATTAACTAGGCTCCGAGCTCTGTCTCCCTTCTGATGACATCTGTCCTCCGGCTTCAGTAGCTGTACCACCTGAAGGGAGTCATTTCACCTCTCACGTCTCATCTAAAGATGCATCCAGTAACGTGAGGGCTGCAGCAGAGCCCAGCGCTGCCTTACGACGGGCGCTCCACAAACGTTGGGCTCATTATTTCCTTCCACTGATATTTTTTTTTTTACCAAAGCCAGAGTTTCATACAGTCACGTGTTCTACAGGTTTTGCTTAAGAGTATTGCAAAAAAATTAATTTATCTAGTTATTCTTCATGTTTTTCATTGTGGAGGATTATTTCACTAGCCACTTACAGCTGGGCATTTAAGTGATTTCCAGTGTTTTTTGTCTTACTAATAAAATATCTTACTAATAAAAGGCCTGTTGATCGTAAGTTAGAGAACACCTTCAACTAGCTCAAATGAAAAGGGTAGGGCTGGGGCAGGGGCTGGTGTAAGCTAAGATCCAGGCCACCTTGTGGAAATGGAGCCAGTGGGGCTCATAAGGGGCCGTGGGGAAGCAGCTGCCTTCCCTCTCTCGTTTCTCTAGCAGCATTTCATGATCTGTGTGCTTTTTGCCTGCGTGCCTCCTACGTTTCTGGCTTTCTCTGTTTCTGGCTTACCTCAGCAGGCACAGGCTGAACACAGCCTTCACCATATGATCCTGAGTTGAAACACCCAACCCCATCTTGGAGTGGTTTTTAGTTCCGAGGCTTGAGTGACTCTGTGGGTCAGTCGTCCTGTTGGCTGAGGCTGGAGCTCCGGGGAGTATGACCTTGCTTCTCTCCCTCAGCAGAGGGAGGACGTGGGTGTGGGGAGTGTCAGAGAGGAGAGGTTGGGCTGGGCAGGCACCTTGCCATTCATCTGCAGCAGCCGCTGTAAGCATCTCTGTTCGTGGGATGTTGCCTCACTTCAACTTATTCCCTTAGGCTATGGTCACAGGTGTGTGATGGGGATCAAGGTATGTGACAATTCATGACTCCATGCCAGGTTGCTCAGAACTGATTTCTTGGGGACAGTGGCGTGCACAGTGGGTGCCCAGTCAGGAAAGCTGAACTCCAAGAAATAGTTGAGTCTCTCTTTCCGTTCCCCCCCTGGCCAAGACGGGGAAGCAAGAGGCAGGGCTGAGGGAAGCTTTTTTACAGAAAACTGAAGCTAAGATGAGCTCTGGGCGTGGACTGCCTGGTCTCAGGTGCTTGCGGCCCGGGTGGTGTCCGCTCCAGGAGAGAGGTCAGGGCACGTTGCACAGGAACTTCTGCACAGGGCTGGGGAGAAAACAAGAGTTTGTATGAAGAGCAATTCATAGGACAAGGGTTGGGGAAAGAACCTAGGTTGTATCTGGGTGCTTGTTCCTTTATACCTTGCTCTGAATTTTATCACTATTCGGAAATTGTATTTTTTACTGTGCCTATGCTTACCAGTCGTAACAAAGAGCTCTACATGGGGCAGAAGGAAAGATGAGCAGAAAAGCTTGCTAAATGGCCCATTGGCAGGGTCGTGCCTTTGATGGAGTCCAGGTGTTAAAGGGACAAAGCCATAATGAAGAAATGTCCCTTATGGAGGAAGCTCCGTCCCAGGTGGCAGAGGTGGAGGGAAGAAAAGGCTCTGGCGAGTGGGGGCAGGGGGTGGCGTGCAAACCTGAGACCGGCCCTGGGACCCACATCCTGCCGGCATCTCTGCCCCTGCCCCAGCCCTCTGGGAGGGGGCTTCCGTCTCCTTTCACACCGCCCTCGCTGCGGGTCTGTGCCCTTCCAGGTTGTCACGCCTCATCATCTCGCTGCGTGCCTGGGCCGCCAGGCACTTACGCCACGAGGACCAGAGGCCTGACTCTTTCCTGGAGCGTTTCCACGGAGCCGAGCTTAAGGAGGTGTCCAGCCGCGAAAGCCATGTCCAGAACAACGCGGGCAGCCAGGAGCCGCCAGACAGAGGGAGAAGGTAAGGGAGGCGGGGCTGCCTGCCCCAAACGGGGAGGGAAGCACCTGCTGCCCCTTCCATGCAGCGTGGATACCCGCCGCCCCCCGGGTGGCCGGGAGCACCAGTCCCTCAGCTGTTCCCTGAAGAAGGGGTCTGTCCTGGGGGAACACTCATGCTCTAGGAGTCTCCACACGAGCCCAAGAAGCCCTGCGGGAGCGGAAACCCTTTAACCGGAGGCGCCAGCCTCATGGGCAGCTGACCCTGTCTTCCGCGGAGCTCCCGCTAGCGCCCCCTGGAGTTGGTGCTCTCAGAATCGCACCCGGGACGTTAGCCTCACCAATCTCTCCGTTAAAGGACCCTCATCCTACTCACCTTGCACTGTGACCCACCTTGCTAAAAAACTGGGGCTTTTGTACCACGAACCTCAGGGAGTACCTAGATGGTACCCACAATATTATGGATGGGTATACGTACATTCTTCTGGGGAAAAGGTCCAAAGTTTGGTTAGAACTTTGAAGGGGAACCATCCTCACCCCAGGTTGGTTTAAGAACCATGGGGAGCACAGTAGGTGGGAGTAGGATGGGGGATGAGGAGAGTGTCTGCTTTTTAGTAGGAGAAGGGTCTGCAGAGGAAGGGCTCTGAGCACCTTGCACGGCCCCCTGCCCAGTGGGGAGCTTGTGGCTGGCGCTGTCTGGTGCCTGCAAGTAGAGAAATCTGCAGGGGCTGGACTGACACCCCCCAACCCCCCTGCCCCCACCCCCGCACAGAGCTGCTGCCTCCCCTCCCCCTCTTCTCGTGTTCTTGAGAAGTCACCCCAGCCTCTGGTGGGCGGGGAGACCACTGGGCGACCGTGGGTTGAATCCATTGTCGCTGAACAGCAGAGGGTCTCTTTAGGACCCTTGGGGCAGTTGGGGGAGAAGAGGTAACACGTTCAGGGGAAACAGACCTCCTCTCAGCCTCACAAACAGGAGGACACTTGCTCAGAACCTGTTTGAAGGAAAAAGGGGCTTGAAAAAGATCTTCTGGCTGAATTCTCTAGGTTATGCCAGGGTTTAGAAGACGTAAAGTGTGAAAAAAGAAGCACGATTGTTGCAGAACAGACAGTCCCTGTATAATTTGCTAGAGAAAATGCTGTCTGTTTTGGAGTCAAAGGAACAGAAGGGCTCGGTTGCGGGCCCCTCGAAAAGGCAAAGAAAGCCCCTGGGGAGTAAAGGCCATGAAGCCTCAGGGGAAACAGATGAATCTTTTTGGAGCTTTGATTTTATTTCCAGATTTGGGGCAGGGGGTTATGTTTATTACAGGTTATGCAGTGCATTGCAAAAGGTACAAGATGTACAAGCGTATTTAAGATAAATTATGAGAGTTCAAAGAGATGTCTTGCCAGAGACATTAGGAGATGTACATTAGTCTTCTCTGCTGGGGAAAGGTGTGAGAATCTCTGGCTGAGAGCCGGAGGCCCAGTGGAGCAGCGTTCTCAGGCTCCCTTTTCCCATGAGCTTGGACTATAAACCCTCGGGCTCCCTGGGCTGTGGGAAGGGGACCGTGGAGGGCCTGGGTGCCGGCTGGATGTGTGCAGGGCCACCCCAGGTTCCCAGGGCCAGGCATCCCAGGCTGTGAGGGAGTACCAGGACCATGAGGCCCACATGCTGTTCGCTGCTGAGCCAGAAAGACAGGAGGGCTGGCAGCTAAGGACGAAGGGAGGGTGGAGGAGGAGGAAAGAAAGAGTGGGGGAGGAAAGGAGGTTTGCTAGCAAGCCAGCCAGGCTGGTTCAGTTCCTTTTAGGCAAACAAAGACTTCCTTGGCTTAATAGATCAAACTTCTTCTCCACAACTTTAGACTCATGGAGATGAACATTAGCCTCTGCCCATTTCCCTATATGACCAGATTAATGGAGGGATGACCCCATCAGAACCAGGCCCCAGCTATGCCACCAATGCCTGGTCACTTGCTGGAAGGTTCAGAGTGGGCAGGTGAATGCATAGGTGCAGGATGGGAGCAGATCAATCAGGGAGGCTTCCTGGGGGAAGAAGACTTTGAATTTTCAAGGCCAAGTCCCAGTAACAAAGCAAAGTGTATGCAGAGATGGGTCTTAGTTCTCCTGTGGGTTTGGCCCGATGAGATTATGGCAGATTATGGTGCAGCTCACAGGCAACTGCACCCCAGAGAGCTAAACTTTCCTCCTTAGAGCCACATCCTGGATGGGGAGAGGGAGGCTTGGGAGGGATGAGCAGAAGTACCAAAAAGGCATTTGGCTGGATGTTCAACATCATAGAACAGGTGCCCTGAGAGTCAGGCTGGAGTGTCACCAGCAGCTGGCTCCGGGCCCCGGGGTCTCCTGTCCCGTGAATGGTCTGCAGTCACCACAGACAGGCAAGCTGCCCTCTAGCCCTGTGAGGCCAGGCTGGCTTTCTAAAACCAGCTGTCAAAGATGTGAACTGGCAGGTGAGCTCAGGGAGATCATGCCTTTTCCTAAAGAACATCACCAAGTACTGCCCAATCCAGCTTTCAGTAAACGTGCTTGGTTGTGAAACCGGCCCCCACCTTCTACCAGATTCTCACATAGATCTGGGATGGCAGGCCCTGGCGTTCTAAGATGAATGTGGGGCAGGGGAAGGGGGAGGATGGGCTGAAACCTGGGGCAGCTCTGCCCAGAGTCCTTTTTTTTTTTAAATTAATTAATTTATTTATTTTTGGCTGTGTTGGGTCTTCGTTGCTCCGCGTGGGCTTTCTCTAGTTGCGGCAAGCGGGGGCCACTCTTCATCGCGCTGCGCGGGCCTCTCACTATTGCAGCCTCTCTTGTTGCGGAGCACAGGCTCCGGACGCGCAGGCTCAGTAGTTGTGGCTCACGGGCCTAGTTGCTCTGCGGCATGTGGGATCTTCCCAGACCAGGGCTTGAACCTGTGTCCCCTGCATTGGCAGGCAGATTCTCAACCACTGCGCCACCAGGGAAGCCCAAGAGTCCATTTTTTTGTCCTGAGAACTGGAAGCGGCCCCTGTGATGGGGTTTCCAAGGGAAGGGCCCTGTGACAGCCATGTCTCTGCAGAGGGGGCAGCAAGTTGCTGCTAACTATGTCCATTCTGGTCCAAGGAGCTTGGCCTGTTCACCCAGGAGCACCCAAGGGCAGGCGCCGCGCCGGGTGGTCTCTGTGCCCCCCCCATAGCACCTGGCCCACTGACTGGCACGTGCTAAAACTGGAGGACATTGAGAGGAATCGAGGCTAGGATGCTGGATGGGATGCAAAGAGTTAATCCTCAGTTATTCAGAAGCCTCAGTTTACCCAGGTGTTCATCCTCTCCCCTTCACCAACACTAACTAGTCACAAAACAATGTCTGTCCCTGACAATAACAGTTCCCTCTGTTCAAGCTGTGTGGAAAGGCCCGTGAGACAGGGGATGGGAGTCCCAGAATAACCGCCTGGGGGCAAGGGGTCCCCAGCAATTGGACTTGAGTTCAGATTCCCATGCTGTGCTCTCTTTACCTCCCCGCAGTGACTGGCCCCTGGCCAGAAGCAACACCAATGCCTGCAACAACTCAGAGAAGGAGTGAGTACCTCTGCTCCCTCCCTCTCCCTGCGGCCAACCACCTCCCTGTAGACACCCCAGCTTTGTACTGCTACCTCCCCCAAACCCCACCAGACCATTCTAGGGTCCTGCTCCTTCCATTGGAAACCCATCCTCGTGGACAAATGGGGAGAGGGACCTGGTCTGTGTGACTTCTTTGGGCAGGTCCTTTTATCTCTGTGTCTGTCATTGTTCTCATCTAGAAAGAGAAGGGGTTGGCTCGGTAAACATTTTGAGTGCTAACACCTCCGTTGCTATGTATCTGAAGGTGCAAAGCTGGAGTCCCTTTACAGAGCAGTGGCTAAACCTCCTTCATGATGAGAATGCACTTTCCATTCTGCATCCTCAGGCTCCTGTGTGCCGGTGAAGTGCCCTTGTCTTCAAGCCAATTCAGGCCAATGTGGAGGGCGTGATCGGGACAGTGGAAAGAGGAGATTTAAATAGTGCCAGAGATTAGCCTCTTGAAACCGTGACCCACCGTAATTCCTTCCTGCCACCCGGTGCCGAGCGGGCAGAGCAGTTTGCTGTGTGATTCTGGCAACATCACCCAAGAGCCCAAGCAGACAGTGTGCGTATGTGTGTGACCATGTTTGTGTGTGAACACGTGTGTGTGTGTGTGCCCCGCTCTCCAGCCTTCCTTTTTAGAACACCGTGGAGGTAGGAGCGGAGGGGGGTCTCAGCTGGAGCTTAGGGGGGAAAACCATCCGTATCAGCCAAGAAATGCCAATTCCTTGACTTCCGGCCGACCGAGAACTGTGCCGAGGCTTCTTCTTGTTATTTCCCTTTGTTCTTCTGATAGAACTTCTTTCCATTCCCCTCCATGAACCTTAGTTGCATTTGGGGGCTTTTTTGTTTGTTTTTTAAATGTATTTTTTTAATTGAAGTGAGTTTACAATGTTGTGTTAGTTTCTGGAATACAGCAAAGTGATTCAGTTACACATACGTATATTCTTTTTCAGATTCTTTTCCATTATAGTTTATCACAGGATATTGAATATAGTTCCCTGTGCTCTACAGTAGGACCTTGTTGTTTATCCATCCTATATATAATAGTTTGCATCTGCTAATCCCAAACTCCCAGTTGATCCCTCCCCCATCCTCTCCCCCTTAGTTGCATTTTGTTTACATAAATTGGGACATCAAATCCAGAGACCCAAATGCCAACAGTCAAGAAAAATGAAATGATTTAATCTGCAAAATGATAGCTACTGTGATATGTGTTTGATGCCCTTGGAAACCTGGTGTTGAGTCCCGCAGTCAGGCAAGGCTCAGGGCACCAGAAACCATAGGTAGAGGTCTTGTGGGTGGGTCTCCAGGCTTCTCCATCCTGGGGCTGGGATGTGGGCAAGGATGGTGTGGATGCCGTCAGCTACATCAGGCTCTTATAAATCTTCTCCCATGGGCTCGTATCGTGGGTGCACACTGCAGCCAAGGACCGAGGGACAAAATTGGGGGCTGCCCCCAAATGGAGCCACCTGGGTACAAAGATACACAAGTACTTCTTGTGGACACCTTCCCCCATTCTTCCACCACATTTCTAGCATTTTCACTTAGTCCCATGGGTTCTGAAAGTTTCTTTCTCCCAATCAATCTGTTCTCAGGCAAAACCAGCCTCGTTTTGTAGCTCTGTGTAGGTCCCCTGGGGCAGTGCTGGGTGGATTCCAGGACACAACTGGATGGCACGGGGTCTTCCCTAGGCCCTCAGCAGGTTGGTAACCAGAGGAAAGTCCAAAGCTTGTAACCTGGGGCCACAAATCCTGAACAAGGGTGGCAGAGCCTGGTGTAATTAAACTCCCAGCAGGGCTAAGTGTGCCCGATAAGCTTGTGGGCAGCGCCCTCTGCTGGTGACTTGACATTAAGACTTCAGCTGCAGAAAAACCAGTAGATTGAAGAGAACAGAGGATGGGTGAGTGTCCTTGCTCTTCTCATTTAAAGATTCTAACAACTTTTGTTCTTAGTTTATTAATATGCTCATTGTCAAAAACTTAGAAAACACAGAAAAGCACCCACGAGCATACACCCATAAAAAAGTACACTTTACGTTAGCAGTTGAACCCCATTATCAGAGACAACCCCTCTTCACATGTTGGCAAATATCCCTCCAAGTTTTCTCTAGGCACATATATTGAATAGATAGATACGTGGATACATAGATACACAGATACATAGACAGATGCAGTATGTTTAATATATGTACTGGTTAAGTGCATTTGCATCCCAACTCAACCACCTAAGAGCTTTGTGACCTTGAGCAAGTTACCTGACCTCTCTGTGCATCAGTTTCCCGACTTGTGAAATAGGGATTGTAACTGGCATCTTACAGAGTTGTGTTAAGACTATTCTAATACATGTGAAGTGCCGAGTACATAGTAAATGATCAATCAATATTGACTACTGTGGGAAGCAGAGTAATTTCACTACCACAACCTCACCAAAAGTGTTTCCATCCTAATCCCTGGAACCTGTGAGTAGATTATTTTACATGACAAAGGAGACTTTGCAAATGTGATTGAATTTAAGGACCTGCAGATGGAGAGATTATTCTGGATTATCCAGGTGGGCCCAATGTAATCACATGAGTTCTTAAAAGCAGAAGCGGGAGGTAGGAGAGTGAGTCAGAGATATGAGACGGAAGGAGGAGAGATTCGCAGTGTGAGTGGGACCGTCCTGTCATTGCTGGCTTTGAAGATGGAGGAAGCGGGGAGGGAGGCCTGAGCCACGGATGCAGCAGCCTCCAAAAGCCAGGCATAGCCCTCCATCTACAGCCAGCAGGAGAACAGGGACCTTGGTCCTGAGCTTCAAGGAGCTGGATTCTGCCTGCAGTCCCAGTGAGCAGGAAACAGATTCTCTCCAGAGCCTCCAGAAAGGAACACAGCCTGAGGGCACCTTGATTTTCATCCAGTCAGATTATACGACTTCTTCCAATCTCCAGAACTGTAAGAGAATGAATTTGGGTTGTTCTAAGATACTACACTTGTGGTAATTTGTTATGGCAACCGTAGAAAATCAATAACACAGCTTTCGATCCCAGAAGTGGAGTGCTGCTGTAACAAATACCTAAAATGTGGAAGTGGCTTCAGAATTGACCCTAGGCAGGATCTAGAAGAACTTTAAGGAGCATGTTTTTGTTAAAAAAGCCTAGATTGCTTTGAACAGGTTGTTAAAAGAAATATGAATGTTAAAGACTCTACCAGTAGCACAGGGAGATCAGCTCGATGCTTTGTGGCGACCTAGAGGGGTGGAATAGGGAGGGTGGGAGGGAGGGGATATGGGGATATATGTATATATATATATAGCTGATTCACTTTGTTGTACAGCAGAAACTAACACACCATTGTAAAGCAATTCTACTCCAATAAAGATATAAAGAAGCGGGGAACAATCATCAGAAAAAAACTATAGCAGTGAGGGTTCAGAAGGAAAAATGGGGAGCATTACAGAGAAAAACCTAAGCTGCCTACATACATAATACCTAAATGGTCGAAACAGACTATTAGTAGAAACCTGGACTTTAGGGGTGCTGCTGGTGAGGGCTCCTAAGGACGTGAGGAGCAGGCTTTTAGAACCTGAAGGAAAGGGGATTCATGTCGTTTAGTGGCAAAAAGCTGAGCGGGATTATGTCCCACAAGTATGGGGGAAGCAGAATTCGTATGCAGTGAGCTTGAATATTTAGCTGAGGACATTTCTAAGCTAAGGTACCGAGGGTGCAGGCTGGTTTATTCTTGCTGTTGATGGTAAAACTTAAGAAAGAAATTGAGGGAAGAACTGATAAATGAAAAGGAAACAAGACTTGATGACTTGGGAAGTTCTCAGCCTGCTCAGATGGCAAAAGAGAATAAGTTTTAAAAAGTCACTGTCAGGAAAGCATGCCTTCAGGCAAAAGCAGAGGATGCGGCTGAACTCTTGCTGATAACTCGAAGATCAAAAGCCTCTGTCTAGCGGAGTGGATCCCTCCGGTATACATGACCCATTAAGGTCTAGAAGATTTTATGGCAGCAGAAACGCTGCCAGCTTGGAGCTGAAGGATAGAAACAGTATAAAATGAGGGAGAACTGTTAGACCTCTAAATTCTAGATGCAGAAAGCAGGCTGATAAAAAACTACTCAGCTACAAGCAGGTGCTACCTTTCATGAAAAAGGAAGGATGATTGAGGGCGGAGTCATGAGCTATAGAGGTTTATTCTCAGGCCTTGAGACATACTGGCCCATGGCCCTGCTGGATCTCGAGTCACTTGGAACCACTGACTCCTTTTGTCCTCCCATCTTCTTCTCCCTTGCTGAACTAGAATATCTACACCTGGTGTCCTGTGCCTTCTCCTGTGTTTACGGAGGTGATTCGTTTCTTTAGTTCCACAGGTAGGGAGGACTCGTGTCTCAAATGATTCACACCCAGAGTTCCCACACACCTGATTTAGATGATGAGATTTGGGACTTCTGAACTGATGAGACTTGGATGATAATTTTGGACTCTGAGTTGATGCTCTAATGGGATGAGGCTGGGGGATCTTGGAATGGGGGTGAAGTCATTTTGCACATGGGATGCAAGGAAATCTTTGAGGGCCAGTGAAGACTGTAGTAGGTAGCCCGGAGGTCCCCATATGCTAATCCCCACATCCTGTGACTATGTTACCTTACATGGCGAAAGGGAGTTTGCAGATGTCATGTAGTTTAAGGACCTTGAGATGGGGAGATTTTCCTGGCTTATCAAGGTGGACCCAGTCGAATCACATGCATCCTTAAAAGTGGAGAACCTTTCCCAGCTGCAGAGAGATGGCATCTTGAGAAGGACTCAAACCTCTATTGCCGGCTTTGAAGATGGAGGAAGGGCGCCATGAACCAAGGATGCAGCAGCCCCTAAAAGCTGGGAATGTCCTCACTTGCAGCCAGCAAGAAAATGAGGATATTGGTCCTATAATTGCAAAGAACTGAATTCTGCAATCAATCCAAGTGAGCAGGAAACAGTTTCTTCCCTAGCGTCTTCAGAAAGTATTACGGCCCTGCCGACACCTTGACTTCGGTGAGACCCCTACCAGACCTCTGACCTACAGATCTGCAAGATCATACATTTGGGCTGTTTTAAGCCACTAAGTCTGTGGTAATTTGTTCTGGCAGCAACAGAAAACTATTACAGCTATCATTAGAAAATCTTTTGTAGTCTACTTTTTAACTTAGCGAAATCTGAGGAACATTTTCCCCTGTCACTGAATATTCTTCCACAACCTCGTCGTAAGTGGCCTCATAGAATTCTGTGGTTGATGAAGAATTTCCTCTGTTGTATGATCAGACTGTTTGTGCTGTGACTTAGAAATAATGGTAGTGATGATTCTTCTGTATGCATGTTTGCACACACCTTTGATTATTTCCTGGGGAAGTGCTGTGTAAAGTGCATGGGTCCTTTTCAACGAGTGTTTAATTAGCAGACACTTATTTCTCAGCCCTTCCTTCCTCCAGGGGAAGGAACAGGGGAATCAGAAGGGCCTGCGGGTGATTCCGGGGGTGCCCTGAGGCAGGCAGGGTCTTTTACCCTCCACCTTTGTTTCTTCGGCTGTTCAGTGGGTAATAATGCGTGCCTTGCAGGACTACTGTAACCGTTAATAGGTAACCCTTGTAACTGTGTCCAGCCCATGAAGGACGTGCAATAAAGAAGGGGAAGCAGAGCAAAGCTGTGCGTTGAGGAAACATCTGCCCTTACAGGCCCTTCCTGCCGATGCAGACAGGAGGGCGAGGCCCCACCTGCAGCGCCACATCCAGCAAAGTCTGGAAGCGTCTGAGCGTGGCTGCATTTGCCTCAGACGACTTGAAGACTTGCTGCTGCACAGCACACCTGTGCCTGCCTAAGGGTCTTGCTTCCTTTCTGTCCCCTGGCTTTCCCATCAAGGGCCAGGTTTTCATGTGACCCCAGAACAACGGAAAAGCCACCCCCTTTCCTCAGAACAAAGAGCGTTCCATGTGACTCCCAAAACTCTGAGTGACTTTTCCACCCTAAAGGTGTGGATTTGGGTTTATTCCCCATTACCTCAAAAGTTTCCAGTCTCAAGCTGCTGTGACTTTCTAGGGACTCACGGAAATAGGTCAGAAATTGTAGAATATTAGACTGAACCGTTGTGTACATTTCAATGGATACAATGGATACTTCAGTGGAGGTGGTACCCTCCCCCTTCAGGAATAATAATAATGATATTATTCATGGAACCAACAACCTCATTTCATCCCAGTGTGCTAGAAAGATTGGTTTCCTGCACCACGCCCTCTCCCCCGTGTCACTGTGGCCTACCCTCTCCCCGTGGTAATGACCTTGGTATATGAAAATTGCTAAATGTCACCCTGTGTCATCCAGTGACAAGGCGAAAAAGGAGAAAGAAAAAAAGGAAGAGAAAAAGGAAAACCCAAAAAAGGAGGAGTAAGTACTGGGAGAAACTGCCCCCAAAGAGGGGGTTGCATGGTCACAGCAGGCCTGGTTCCACACCACCCGGCCCTGGCCCTGGGGAGGAGAGAGATGCAATCAGGCCTTAGGGTCAGCCCTGGAGAGAGGGCTGCTTAGGGCTACAGAAAAGGAGTTGCTCTCAGGCAGGGATCAGGCCTGCTGAGATCACGTGAGGGTCTCGTTCTGCAGGGAAGGTCGGGGAGCCCAAAGGGGGGCTTGTAGGTAGGCAGGTTTGTCTCCAGCCTCAGGTGAGCAGTTCGGGGCTTCCCTGGGAGCCTGCTCCGGTGCCCTCCCCTTGGGCATTCTGTTTGCCCACAAGGTGGCCGTCCACACAGTGGAGTACGCGGAGCCCTTTTCCTGGGTACTAGAAAACACTATATTCACAAACTTTAATCCAAACCCAGTGGCAATGTGTGTTGGGAACGTCCAAAGCCCAGTTAATCAGCTGCTGATCTCGGACTTGCGGAGTTGAGGTGAAAACAGGCAACTCAGGGTCTCCTCTGGGGCGCCGGAGCAGCTCTGCAGGCCTAGGCGGGCATGGGGGGCAGGTGGGGTGGGGGAGGAGACGCGTGGACCCAAAGAAAGATCTCCAGTACCGCCTATAAATTCCAATCCTCCGAAAATCCTGAAAATAAACACCGAAAGCACCCTAAGCTATTTCTTCCATTCAGTGTTGGCTGACACCTCGATGATTCCCAGGTTGGTGGGTTTTGGTGGAGAGGCAGGAAATGTCTTTAGAACATCTGCACGATTGCAGTTAGTGAGGTGGAGAGAGCACGTTCCCAAGGGAGAGCTCTGGGCTCCCAAGCTCCCAAGTTCAGTCCAGAGAGGAGCTGTCTCAGAACCACCCAGGACAGTGATTAAGTGCACATTTCCAGACCCCAGTCCTGGAGGGGTCTGGCTGGGCCTGAGAGCTGGCATTTTCACAGAGCTCCCCGAGGTGGTTCCAACATCACTGTGCTCCATTTTCCTCCTCGGCACCCTGAAGGCTAGGGATGATACCCCAGGACACAGGAATGTCATCACTGTAGTTTTGTAGTCACCGGTGGCTTCCTGGGGTGCTGAGCTGGGAGAGAAGGCCTTCGGAGTCTGCCCTGCTCCCAGCCTGGGTGGGGGCACCCATACAGGGACACCCATGTGACCCCCCGGGACTGACAGCACCCTATCTGGGAAGCCATCTGTAGCTGAAGCCCACAGTTGCCCTGGGGTCTCTAAGCTAGGCTGGGTCTCTAAGCCTTTCCAAAGCTGTGGTCTTCCAGCACACTGTGCTCCTGGTGTGTCGGTGTTTCCAGAAAGAAGAAGGACACCACCGTGGTGGACCCCTCCAACAACATGTACTATCACTGGCTGACCATCATCGCCGTGCCCATCTTCTACAACTGGTGTCTGCTTGTTTGCAGGTAGGGGCGTGGGGCGGGGCCTCAACACAGAGCTCTGAGTCCCTGGCAGCCACCATCCAGCTGCATGTGCCTCAGTTCCTCCTGGATTCCCTGAAAGCCAGGTGGAGGCCTGGCTTTGAGATCAAAACCATGGTCCTGGCACCTTGGAGCCTCCTTGATGGAGTTGAAGGAGGAAGATGCAAGGGCGAGCCGTTACTCTTCTGAGGGGAAGTGGGAGGGGCTGGGTCACTCCTGAGCTGACCTGCAGGACAGGGATGCAGGCGCCAGGCGACATTTTCAGGCTGTTGGCTGTGGGCTTTGGGTTTTCTGAGCCGGTTGGGATGCAGGGTGAGCTGATGCTCTTGTGAGGGCGGCCGGGGCCTCGGGGTGCTCCCAGACTGCTTATTTGTGGGGACGGATGTGGCTTGTTCTGTTGTTAATCTCTCAGAAATTGTTATATCTTTGTTGGCATTTAAAGGCCCCAGAAAGGGCAAGTTCTCAGCCCCTTCATCTGAGGCCTGGATGAACTGCTCCCCGGCCAGGGGAGGGGAGCAGTCTTGTCGCTACTGCTGCGAGGCAATGGGGCCCACTCTTTGGGGTCAGTCCCAGCTCTTAGGAGCTCGGTGACCTTGAGACAGAAAAGCTTCTGAGAGCCTGGGTCCCCTCATCGGGGCTGGGACACTGATGCTGGGGTGCAACCCTGTGGGCTGGGCTGTTAGCGGGATGAGCTGACCCCAGGTTTATAGCACAGACCTGCTGCCCGCCTTGGTCCCGCCCCGCTACACACCTGCCCCTTCTCACACTTGTTTAGGGCCTGTTTTGATGAGCTTCAGTCTGAGCACCTGATGCTTTGGCTGGTCCTGGACTACTCAGCCGACTTCCTCTATGGCTTCGATGTGCTAGTCCGAGCCCGGACAGGTGAGTGGGCCCAGGGCCGCAGACCCCACAGCATGGTTCGGGGGCCACCTGGGGGCCACAGGGCAGGTTCAGGGAGATCCAGAATGGTAGCCCTTGGAGTTCCTCTTCTTGGACAGTCAGAGGAGCCAGGGCATGTTACCCCATGGCTTTTAGATGAGGTGTAATATACTAAAAGTATATTAGTTTCAGAACTAAAATCTAAAACAGGGCCTAGAGGGATATGACTTCCTTCGATTAAGACAGGCTGGGACCTGGGACCCTCTACCAGAGTGCTTGCACTTGCCGCTAGACAAACATCTCCTCTAGCAACAGGACACAAAGAATCTGTAAAGGACTAAACATAACTACATGTATGTGCAGACCACCTAAGCCCCCCCCTCCAGCCCAACCCACCAATCCACCCCCATATCCTTTAAGCGACAAGCTCGCTCCCACCCCTCAGGGAGCAAGCAAGGCCACCTGCTATTGTTTTCGCTCCCTTGTGCTGCAGCATGAGTCCCAATAAAGGCCTGAATTCCTCCTCTGGACTCTTATCAATTTCTGTTGATTAAAGAGTCCGAGGACCCCAGTCGGTAACAAGATCACCTCTAGTTGTGAGTGGGGGGCTAAAGCCCCACCCATGCCTCAGTCTCCAAGCTGGGCCTCCTTGGGCCTCCTTTTTCTTATTTTCACAAAGACATCACATATGCTGGCGGAGGCCCTGCTTGTCATTTCCAAGATTTTTAAACTAAAAACTGTGCCATGGTTGTGGATACAGAAACCACTGGATCACAGCAAAACCTCAGGGTAGCTTCATGGTGTACAAAGAATTCCAAGCACGTTTTGTTTTCTCATGAGAACTGCTGCAGAAGACAAGAAGTGTAGACATGGTTATCTCCATCTTACTGCTTTAGAAACTGGGGCCCAGAGATGCTGAGTGGCCAGCCTAAAGGCCACAGTCACCACCCAGCAGGCCAGATGGGTGGCCCCCCTGCTCCAGAATTAGTGCCCTGCATCATAACTTAGATCTCAAGAACACAGCTTGAGGCTTGCCTGGGTGACTTGGCCAGTCCTGGTGGCCTGCCACTCCATGGTTACACGAGCCTATGGAGATGCAAGAGCCCCGTGGGTGGCTGACTGGTTGGGGGGACTCCCTGCATCAATCAGGCTTTGGTGGGACAGGCAGCCCTCACCCAGACATGGACCCCACCCCTTTTTGTGCTTGGTATTGTCCTTGGCAATCTAAGATTCAGCAGAAGGCTGGGAGAGAGAGGGGGACAGGTAGGCACAGACACCAAGAGGCCATGGATCATACTCCAGGAGAAAAATAGTCAGAATTGAGACAAGATTATTAAGGAGGTCTTGAGGAGTCCCAAGGCACACGAGTGCAATGTAATGATCTAGGCACTCAATAAACACGAGTGTAACCAAACAAATAGGGAATGGGGAGCTGTGAAGCCAGGTGTCCCTAA
Source organism: Delphinus delphis (assembly GCF_949987515.2). Classification (NCBI taxonomy): domain Eukaryota; kingdom Metazoa; phylum Chordata; class Mammalia; order Artiodactyla; family Delphinidae; genus Delphinus; species Delphinus delphis. The sequence continues at coordinate 9,457,233 of NC_082694.2, read as the reverse complement.
CATGTGATGACAAACTTGATGTTTGCTTTTCACAAAGGGGGCAGTCCTACCTCGGTCTAGCCCTCGAAGTGTGGCCCTGGACCAGCAGCATCACCTGAAAGTTGTTAGAGATGCCCCAGACCTATGGGACCAAACTCTGGGGACAGGCCCAGCTCTGTGACTTACAGAGCCCTTGGTGTGTTGCTGTTGCTCACCCAGATCTAAGAAGCATTTGTTACATTAGTCTCTCCACTCTTTTGCATGTTTGAAAATGAAAGAAACAAAGGAAGAAAGAGGGAGGGAGGGAAAGGAAGGGAGAGAGGGACGAAGGGAGACGGCAGGTCATGGCCTATTTGGTGGATTTCACCACTAATAATGCTTCACGACTACCAAGGTCCAGCCCATCTCCAGACCAGGGTGGGTCCCAGGCTTCATGTGTTTTCAGAGCCCCTTGGGTGACAGTAATGTGCAACCAGGAAGGAAAACCACTGTGCTCCTGGGCAAGGTTTTAAAAAGATAGGTTGCAGGACGTCCCTGGTGGCTAAGTGGTTAAGAATCCGCCTGCCAATGCAGGGGACACAGGTTCGAGCCCTGGTCCGGGAAGATCACACATGCCGCGGAGCAACTAAGCCCATGCGCCACAACGACTGAACCTGCGCTCCAGAGCCTGTGAGCCACAACTACTGAGCCTGCGTGCTGCAACTACTGAAGTCTGTGCGCCTAGCGCCCGTGCTCCACAACAAGAGAAGCCACCGCAATGAGAAGCCCACGCACCGCAGCAAAAACCCAATGCAGCCATAAATAAATAAATAAATAGAGTTTAAAAAATAAATATAAATAAATAAAAAATAAAAAGACGGGTCATACTCCATCAGTGATTTGTAAAGTCAGTTTGCTAGGCCATGACCAGTGTTTTCAATTTTTTTTCATAAATTTATTTATTTTTGGCTGTGTTCAGTCTTCATTGCTATGCGCAGGCTTTGTCTAGTTGCATCGAGTGGGGGCTACTCTTTGTTGCGGTGCATGGGCTTCTCACTGTGGTGGCTTCTCACATTGCGGAGCATGGGCTCTAGGCGCGCAGGCTTCAGTAGTTGTGACTCACAGGCTCTAGAGCGCAGGCTCAGTAGTCGTGGCACAGGCTCAGTAGTTGTGGCGCACGGGCTTGGTTGCTCCGTGGCATGTGGGATCTTCCCGGACCAGGGCTCGAACTCATGTCCCTTGCATTGATAGGCAGATTCTTAACAACTGCACCACCAGGGAAGCCCTCAAATTATTTATTGTTAATATTTTCAAACACATACAAAACTGAGACAGTAGTGTTATGAATCCCAACATACCCTTAGCCAGCTCCAAATGTTATCAACATTTTGCTCATCTTTTTTCATTTATCCTCCCACTCCCTGTTCTTGTATGGAGTTTTTTAAGGCAAATCTCAGACAGTAACCACGTTAGCATGTAACCTTAACTCAGGTCCCATTTTTTAAGTATAACTTCCATTTATCTCTGAAAAATTTAATAAGCATTCCTTACTACCATCAAATACCCAATCCACATTCAAATTTACCTAACTGATCTACGTTTTTAATTGAATAAAATAGATTAGATCGTTGAATAGAAAATACCAGAGTGCATTTCCTGTAGTAATGGTATGTGTGGTTTGTGGAAGTTGTTTCTTTTATATATGTATAACCAGGTTTTGTGTGGTCTTGAGGTGAGATACCTTTCTGCGGGCCATGGTCATAAAAAGGCCTCTTTGATGCCCACGTGATCTGTCTTCTTCATCAGGCTTCCTGGAGCAAGGCTTGTTGGTCACGGATGCCAACCGGCTGTGGAAGCACTACACAAAGACCTTGCACTTCAAGCTGGACATGTTGTCCCTGGTCCCCACGGACCTGGCTTATTTTAAGCTGGGCATGAACTACCCAGAACTGAGGTTCAACCGCCTACTAAAGTTGGCCCGGCTCTTCGAATTCTTTGACCGCACGGAGACGAGGACCAACTACCCCAACATGTTCAGGATTGGGAACTTGGTCTTGTACATCCTCATCATCATCCACTGGAACGCCTGCCTCTACTTTGCCATTTCCAAGTTCATTGGTTTCGGGACCGACTCCTGGGTCTACCCAAACATCTCAAACCCAGAGTATGGGCGCCTCTCCAGGAAGTACATTTACAGTCTCTACTGGTCTACCTTGACCCTGACCACCATCGGCGAGACCCCACCCCCCGTGAAAGATGAGGAGTATCTTTTTGTGGTCCTCGACTTCCTGGTGGGTGTCCTGATTTTTGCCACCATCGTGGGCAACGTGGGCTCCATGATCTCGCACATGAACGCTTCGCAGGCTGAGTTCCAGGCCAAGAGTGACTCCGTCAAGCAGTACATGCAATTCCGCAAGGTGACCAAGGACTTGGAGACACGGGTGATCCGGTGGTTCGACTACCTGTGGGCCAACAAGAAGACGGTGGATGAGAGGGAGGTGCTCAAGTGCCTCCCCGACAAGCTGAGGGCCGAGATCGCCATCAGCGTGCACCTGGACACTCTGAGGAAGGTCCGCATCTTCCAGGACTGCGAGGCGGGGCTGCTGGTGGAGCTGGTGCTGAAGCTGCGGCCTGCGGTGTTCAGCCCCGGGGATTATATCTGCAAGAAGGGGGACATAGGGAGGGAGATGTACATCATCAAGGAGGGCAAGCTGGCTGTGGTGGCTGAGGATGGGGTCACCCAGTTCGTGGTCCTCAGCGATGGGAGTTACTTTGGCGAGATCAGCATCTTGAACATCAAGGGGAGCAAGTCGGGGAACCGCAGGACGGCCAACATCAGGAGCCTCGGTTACTCGGACCTGTTCTGCCTCTCCAGGGACGATCTGATGGAGGCGCTCACTGAGTACCCTGAGGCCAAGAAGGCGCTGGAGGAGAAGGGGCGACAGATCCTGATGAAGGACAACCTGATCGACGAGGAGCTGGCCAAGGCCGGGGCGGACCCGCAGGGCATCGAGGAGAGAGTGGAGCATCTGGAGTCCTCCCTGGACACCCTGCGGACCAGGTTTGCACGGCTCTTGGCTGAGTACAGTGCCAGCCAGATGAGAGTGAAACAGCGACTCAGCCAACTGGAAAACCAGGCAAAGCTCGGCCTCCCGCCTGACGGGGATGCACCACAAACAGAGGCCAAACAACGGTGAAGACGCAGAGGTCTGTCTCCCGCTTCCCAGAGCCAGCTGTCAGTGTGATCCTGCGCGGCGCGGGACTTGGCCGGGGTTGAATTCCAGCTTTCCTTACCCTTTGCGAGCTGCATGGCCTCAGTGTCCTCATCTAGAAAATGGGACTCTTTACATCTGCCCCCGTTAAGTGGCAGGTTGCTGTGAGCTCCACAAGAAGCACTGCGTGCAGCAGGGCTTTGTAAAGTGTGAGGTGTCCCCTGCTCAAGAGGATGAAAGTGTGAGCACAAAACTCTTTTAATATTTATCCACGGGGAGTTTTTAGACTTTTGAACTTCACTTTTTTTTTTTTTATAAGCGGAAGATGATTTAGTCACCCACCCGCTCCTGCCCCTCACTTCACCCCCTTCTGCTGAGGGAGATGTAACAGAATCTGAAGTACATGTGGTAACTCAAATTCAATACATGAGACAGTCTGGGGCTTGTTTCTGACTCTGGTATATCCTCGTGTGCTCTTTGGGATCCTAGAAACCCTGGCCATTGGTGCTGCAACAAGCACAAGGGATAAAGCCAGGTCTCCCCAGCTGAGGTCACTTCGAGTCTGAGAAGCAAATCCAGGCTCCCTGCCGTCCAGCTGCTGTGAAACCAGAATCTGTTTCATAGAAAAGAGCATCTCCGTTAGGGAAAGAGACATCTGCTAACCCGCCAGAGGGGTTCAAACACAACCTCTCTCTTGGTACCTGAGTCAGGGTTCTGGGGCAGCCTGTTCTGACTTGGTGGGGAGAGTTATGTGGAGGGGAAAGGCTCCCAGGTTGGAGGTTGGAATGGGGTCCTAAGCCAAACAAGCTGACCACTAGGACTTTTAGGAGATGCGACCCTTAGGTCATGTCTTTGCAAACTGCTCCTTGACGCCTGAAGAGGAAGCCTTGCTGTCCCTTGGAATTACATCCTGAGGCAAAGCTCTTAGCTGAAAATGTGCAGAGTGTAGAACCTAGCTCTTTTTGTCTCATCCAGTAAATAGTCTTGCATTAACATTTTATATAAGATATCTCTAGATTGGGGTTCTATGTTTGTGAATTATTACGTTAATGGTCCATCCTTTGCTTAATACACATTGTAAATTACCCAAAGACGAGTCACTCTCCTGATGCAGAGAAGCCGTATATGTAGGTTTTCCTGATGCTCTTTTCCATCAATCTCTCTGTCTCTGTGTCCCCTTCTTCTTCCTTCTTTCTCTTGTCTTCCTTCTCCTCTTCTTTCTTCCTGTTCTCTCTTGTTCTCAGACAAGATGCTCCATTTGCTTTGAAGTCTCTGTGGTCCACTCTTACATAATCCATGTTCTACATAACTCGGCCCTAATGTAGTTCATCCAAAAGGTGCTGCCTTTTCAGGTATGTATTTTGGATTTACGTGGGTCTCTTCTGGTTTTTACCATGGACCATTTGACCGTTTTAACTTTCTAAAAGGAATTTCAAAGGCCTATTAAAGGAAAGTGTGATCCAAGCTCATATCAACAGCAAAATGTAACTAGCAACGTGTTATCAAAATGCATATATTTTAAAAAGCCTTTTGACTATTAATTTTGCCTGCATTCATGTTTGCACAGGAAAAATAGAGACCTGGATTTTAAAAATACTGGATGACTCCTGCTTCATAGTTTGTTATAAGGGAAGATTCAGTCCTGGGGTATGTTTCTAGGGCAATGAGCCCGGCTTCCCCAAAAGAACGGGCGCTGGTGAACAGGGACAGCACATGCTCGATGTGAAGGGGATAAGTACAAAAGCAGGTAAGAAAATGCAACCGAAGCGGCAGCGTTTGTCAGAGTGAGTGATTCAAAGAATTCAGATATATAAGAAGTGTATCCCAAGCAGGATGCTCAGATTCCTGGCATCACTTGTCCCGGGTCACCATGGGGGTTGGTCAGGCAGTTCAGGAAGGCATGGATGGACAGGAAGCTAGGTAAGCGTTTCCCCAGCTTTGTCCTGTGCTTATGCCCAAGGAGTTTGGGTGGCAAGTTAGAATATGGGCCTTGGGGAATCAGGACTGCTGTCGTTCAAGTCACAGCCCTGCCCCTTTGGGCAGGTTATTTTGCCTCACTAGGCCTCGCTTTCCCCACCTGAAAAATGGGAACCATATTGCCTACCTCACAGAGTTGTTGTGAATAAACTTTAAAATAACACAGTATAATGGGGATGGCCCGTTCAACTTCTTGGGTGCACAAAAAGTCACGTTATCGTCCTAGAGAAATAAATGAATACAATTTCATCTAGTTAAGATGAAAAGATTGTTCCAAGATTGTTGGGAAGTTGGGTCTCGGGTTGTTTTCAGGACTGCCGTTCACTGTCTTGGGACCTGAGACAGGGTTTGTGGTCGCCCAGCCATTGTGCTGCCCCTGAAGGCCGTTCTTCCCTCTGTACTGGGTTCAGCCGTGGGGATCCATGCTGGGAGATAGCTTCTCTTTGTGCCTTTTGTGGGAATCTAAGCTCATTGAGAGGTGTGTGTGTGTGTGTGTGTGTGTGTGTGTGTGTGTGTGTGTGTGTGTCTGTCTGTCTCAAGAGAGAGTCTCTGAAACAAAAAAGAAAGAAAATGTTGGTGGGCACCCCTCAAGGTATGGACTGATGCAGGATCCCTGGCAGAACCCTGGGGAGGTGAGAGGTGGCAGGACCTCAGATGAGCGGGCTGGAGCTTTTTGGCTCTGGGGAAACCAGCCTGGTAAAGAGTCCAATGCCTCAAGCTTGGAGAGTCCCAAAGCTTCCAGGCCTCAAGGAACCACACGGAGCTGGGCAAAGGATATCTTGGCAGTAACAGTATAAGGAGCATCTGAAAAAATGTGTAACTCAACTGATTCAGTAAGAGAGAAGACTGCTCCATCCCCCCTGAAACACTGGCCCTCGGACATCTGATGCTGCCAACTCCCAAAATTAAGCAGGACCAGAGACCTGCTGTAACTTTATCAAGCACACTCTGGTCCCTCTCAGACCCTTCTGCCAGGGTTCTATCAAATAGAAGGAGGCCAAGGCAGATTCCTTCTCTGGGTCTGGGGCCATTAGCAATACCCTGAGGAAGGAGAGGTGAAATGCAAACCCTGAATGAATAAAATGGAGAAGAAAAATGCTTATCTGAAGCGCAGGGAGTGATTTTGTTGAGTAAAGTTGAAGACTTATTCCTGTAACATAGCAACCACACTTCTGGCTCCCATACACAGGTAAGCTTTCACACATGTGTACCCAGAGACATGTACAAATGTTTATTGCAGCGTTATTTTAATACAAAAAAGAAAATAACCTAAATACCAGAATCTAAGAACACCCTTGCAGCCCACAGTCATTACAAGGGTTGGGGGGGCACCCCTCTCCTTTCAATTGAAAGCCGGAAACATCCTGTGATCTTGGTCCTAAACGGGCTCCTCCTCTCCCTCCCACTTTGCACCCTCGGTCCAGCCTCTCTTCTGACATCACACACGAGCAACCCCTGTCCCTCACTGGACACTGGCCTCGCACTCAGCTGCACACAAATGCAGTCAAGGTTGGGGGAGCCTCCGAGACCCACTTCCGAACCCCTACAATGCTCCCGGAGCCCTCCAGAAAGTTTTTTTAAGTGCCAAGCAATTGCCAGGCCCCCAGGGTGGGCGCTCCCTTGCACCGCGGGGGCACAGCTGGTTCGCAGAGTGCACTGGTACAAGCCCGGGAGCCTGAAAGAACAGAAGGAGCACCCCTGGGCTTCCCAACTGTGCAGCCTCCTCTGCAGAGAAGAAAAGCGAGTGGCTTTCGGCACCTGGATTGTGGTTTTCTTCTGTCTGGTGTCTGCCCCCTGGTGGGTGAGGCTGGTCTGGAAGCTGGTGCCGGCTTCCACCGCTGGGTGGAGCTGGGTCTTGGCCCTCTGGTGGACAGGGTCGTATCTAGAGGTGGCTGTGCGCTCAGGAACTCTTCAGGCAGCCTGTCTGCTAATGGGTGGGGCTGTGTCCCTGCCTAGTTAGTTGTTTGGCCTGAGGCTTCCCAGCACTGGTGCCTGTAGGCTGTTGGGCGGGGCCCGGTCTTGGGCCTAATGAGCCAAGGTGGAAGCCCCAAGGAGCATTGTTCCCGCACTAGAATGTTCGCCAATATTGCTGCCACCAGTGTCTATGTCCCCCAGGTGAGCTGCAGCCACCCCCTCCCTCAGCCTCTCTGGGACACTCTCCAAGACCAGCAGGTAGGTCTGGCCCAGGTTCCTGTCACATTACTGCTTTTGCTCTGGATTCCCGTGAGCGTGAGATTTTGTGTGTACCCTTTATGAGTGAAGTCTCTGTTTCCCCCAGTCTTCCCAAAGACTCCTGAAATTAAGCCCTGATGGTCTTCAAAGCCGAATCTGGGGGCTCATCTTCCTGGTACAGGACCCCCAGGCTGGGGAGCCCGAAGTGGGGCTCAGAACTCTCACTCCTGTGGGAGAATCTCTACAATATAATTATTCTCCAGTTTGTGGGTTGCCCACCCAGGGGTATGGGACTTGATTATATCACAAGTCTGCCCCTCCCACCTGTGTTGACATGGTTCCTTCTTTATATCTTTAGCTGTAGAAGATCTTTTCTGATAGGTTCTGGTCTTTTTTATTGATGGCTGTCCTGCAAATAGTTGTGATTTTGTTGTGCTCGTGAGAGGAGGTGAGCTCAGGGTCTTTCTACTCTGCCTTTTTGGTCATTCTCCCCTCATCCTCTCAAATCTGACCTGCACTTTGTCCCTCAACCTTGGATGTGAGCCTGGATATAACTTGAACCTCAAAAATAGTCATGGGCCTTGAACCAAATCCTGGATTTGGACATTGGAAGTAGACTTTTGACCTTGCACCTGAACTTTGAACCTGGAACTCAGACCTAGCCCTAGACCTTGGACCTGATCTTTGGACTATACCTCAGATCTCAACCTGGTCAAAGGCCTTGGCTACTGACCTTGTCTTTGGACTTGGACCTGAAAACCAGACAGCAGACCTCAGCCATGTACTTGGATTAGTCCTGAACCTTGAATCTGGCCTTAAATCTGATCTTTAGTTATAGATCTGAACCTTGATACATGGTCCTCAAACCTGGACCCTAGACCTCAGTCCTGGACCTAGATATGACCTTCATCCTGGAACTTCATACTGAAACTTGATCTGCCCTTGAACATTGAACCTGGAGCTTGGACATGAATTTGAAATGAAACATGTGCTTGACATTATTATAATTTGGACCTAGAACCTAGAATTTGGAACTGGACTTCTAAACTTGAATGTGGGAACTTCCCTGGTGGCGCAGTGGTTAAGAATCCGCCTGCCAGTGCAGGGGACACGGGTTCGATCCCTGGTCTGGGAAGATCCCACATGCCGCAGAGCAACTAAGCCCATGTGTGCCACAACTACTGAACCCACATGCTGCAACTACTGAAGCCCACGCACCTAGAGCCCGTGCTCTACAACAAGAGAAGCCACCGCAATGAGAAACGCATGCACTGCAACAAAGAGTAGCCCCTGCTTGCCACAACTAGAGAAAGCCCGTGTGTAGCAACGAAGACCCAACGCAGCTGTAAATAAATATATAAATAAATAAACAAACAAACAAATAAACTTGAATGTGGACCTTTGGTTTAACCTCAGATTTGGACCTAGACCTGACCTTGTTTATAGACATGGGCCTGGACCTTAGATCTGGACGTGGATACTGAACTTGGACTTTGGACCTGCGTGAAGTCATCAGGGCTCGTGGCTGAACTGTTCTCCTATACTTTGGTAATGAACCTAGACCTGGACCTTGAACCTGCACTTGGACACTGGTCCTTCATCTTTGATCTGGATTTGTCCAGGATCTTACGGTTCGCTAGACCAGCCAGTGGTGAAGTTAGAAAAAAGCTAACTGATTATTCATTGCTATAATCATGCTTTCTTTATCCAACCCAATGAGAATTGTGGATTCAGTGTTGAAAATAATCAGGTATTTTAAATGTCAGTCCATTTCAAGGTCCTGGGCTCTAGGCATTGATTCCTCCTCCCGTCCTCCAACATTGTATTTTGAAAATTTTCAAACATGCAGCAAAACAGAAATAATTGTGCAGTTAAACAACCATATACCCACCACCTAGATTCTACCATTTACATTTTACTGTATTTATTTTATCACTATCCATCTATCCATTCTTCTATCCATCCATTAATGCACCTAATTTTAAAATATATTTCAAAGTAAATTGCAGCTATCGGTATTCCTCCCAAATACTTCAACATGCATATCATTAGAGTTCTGTGTTTACAGATTTTTTTTCTATTGAGGCAAAATGCATGTGTGAACTATGAAGTACACAAATATTAAGCATATGTCCTCTGAGTTTTGATAAATGTATACCCTGCAACGTACCCCTATCCAGATGTAGAACATTAACAACACTCCAGAAAGCTCCTCACACTCCTTCCCAGGCAACCTCCATTCCACTCTCAGAGGCGACCACCTTTCTGAGTTGTTTCCATCAGAGATTGCTGGTTTTTAAAAAATATCTAACAAAGGTTTTATACTAACCTTTCCTGATATATGGGGCCCATGTGTCCGTGGTCATGGCTTTGAGTGGCTTTTTGTGAACGGTGATGGGAAAGTGAGACACCAGGCTAGGTCAGGCCCTGATGGCTCATCAGGAGGATCTTGCATTTGCTGATGGATGACCTAGAATCCAAGAATGGGGGCTGGCTTATGACCAGAAAGTACTAATTTGCCTTGGGCCGGCATAGAACTGGGATTTCCCAGACCCAGGCTCTAATCAGTTAAGCTAATAGGAAGAGAGTTGGAGACACATGCCGTAATACTCCCTGACGCGCGGAAGGCACTTGCTTGGTGTCTGATACCATATCAGGTGCTCTGCATTTCTCTTATATTCAACCCTTGAAGGCAAGGAGTAGAATCCCCATTCTACAGCCATGGAAACTAAAACTCAGAAAAGTTAAATGTCCCACCCAGTGTCAAATCAATTGAGATAGAGAAAAAAGCACCAAATGTTGGCATTGAATTCACCCATATGCATTATCTGTGATCAGAGCATAAACATTTATTAGTATATATTTTGTGGCCAATTTTGGATTCACGATTTTTCTTCTAGCAGGATAGCATGCCTGCTAAACAAAAACGAAGTTAAATGCAGCCCAACAAAAACCTGGACTAATGAGAATTTCACATTCTCTTAATGATTTACTAGGATAATCATAGCATAGAAGATAGAAATTTATCTGAATTTTAAAAGTTTTCTTTGAGCCGGTCATCGGATGAGTCTGTAGCTCAGTTGTCCTCACCCTCATCCCCACTAAGACTTCAGTATGTATTTTATAAGAAAAAGAACAAGAACATTCTTTTACCACAGTGCAGTTTTCAAAAGCAGAAAGTTTAACTACTTCCTGATTTAATACTTTTATCTGATCCGTGATCCGTATTCACATTTCATTGAGTCCCAAGAAGCTCTCCTTTTTCCATGTCCAGGATCTAATCCAGGTCCAAATTGCATTTATTGTCACATCTCCTTAACCTCCTTTCATCTGGAACAGTTGGCTCCTCAGTCTTTTTTGGTCTTTTGCTCCTTTGACAGATTTTTGTGGTTTTTTAAAATAAATTTATTTATTTATTTTTGGCTATGTCGAGTCTTCCTTGTTGTACACGGGCTTTCTCTAGTTGCAGTGAGCAGGGGCTCCTCATCGTTGCAGTGCGCAGGGTTCTCATTGCAGTGGCTTCTCTTGTTGTGGAGCACGGGCTCTAGGTGCGCAGGCTTCAGTAGTTGTGGCTCGCAGGCTCTAGAGCGCAGGCTCAGCAGTTGTGGTGCGTGGGCTTAGTTGCTCCGCGGCATGTGGGATCTTCCTGGACCAGGGAATCAATCCTGTGTCCCCTGCACTGGCAGGTGGATTCTTAACCACTGCGCCACCAGAGAAGTCCCTGTGCAATTTTGGGCCCTAAGATTTAAATGGTTAAAGGTTGAACATCAAATTGGGCTCCAAGGATCCAAACGATGAAAGTAAAAAGGCAAACACTGTAAGTCACATGACTTGTCATCAGAAACCAAGAAACCATGTCATTCTTATTCAGGAGGCTTCCACATTTAGCATTTTTATACATCCTGCCTGAGTCCCCCACCCCGCAACAGCTCTATCAGTGTACACGCCCACCCCCTGTCTGAAAGAGCAAATTCTCCCAGTCTTGCTGGTGGTGAGTGCGGTCAGTCTTTAATCACACATCTCCACCATTCATTTCTTATTTTGTGAATGATTTTTTTATTCTCTTTATTCATTTTTCTATTGAGGTTTCATCTGATTACCTCCTACGCTAAATTCCATTCTGACAAAGATCGGGTCTTTTTTTTTTTTTTTTTCTTATCACAGTTTACCCAGCAAAGGGCCAAGTGCAATAATAGGTGTTCTGTAATTAGGTGCTGAAAAGTTGAAGGATTGAAGCTCCTTAGGGTAAATTCCCGGAAGTGGAATTAGTGAGTCAAAGTGTAGAAATTCTCCAAAAAGGCTTTTGATGCCCATTAAGTTGCTCCCCCAAAAGTTTACATCATTTTACAGTTTATAAGGGTAACTGTGTGTTATCATTTTTTTCTTCTTTATCAAGCTGATAGCTGGGAAATTATCTTATTTTAATGTGATTTATTTCACTATAACTATAAATGGATCTTTTATATAATAATTGGTTATTTATCATTCTTTTTAAACCCTTGTTTATAACTTTTCCTATATTTCTGTTTTTCTTCTCTTTCTTATTCATTTGTGAGACCGTATTAGGAAAATGAATTGGTATTCCTTTGTCAACATGTGATACAATTTCCCCTCTGCTTAGTTTTTGTCCACAAAAGTTTCTACATTTTTATGTCATTGAAGTTATCAATCTTTTATTCGTTTTGGCCTTTATGTCATAGTTAAGCCTTTTCATTCAGGATATAGAAATATCCACCCATGTACGCCTCTAGGATTTTATGGCTTCATTTCATATATCTGAATTCTTTATCTATTTGGAAAGAATTCATTTTGGTAAAAGGAGTTAAATGAGGTTGAGACCACAAAGTTCCAGAGCAAAGGTTTTGATGTAGATAAGATACACACAGTGAAGCGGGGAAATCGTAGATGTAGAGCTTGATACATTGTTAAATGTGGACATGAACTCACAGGCATAGAAGAGTTACAGCATCAGGAAAGACCCCCTAGTGTCCCTTCCCAGTCTAGAACCCCCTGAAAGATAACCATTTTGACTTCTATCACTAGAGATTAGTTTTGTCTGTTCTCAAGCTTCATATTATAGAATCATATCGTATTTGCTTTCTGTAGCTGACTCCTTTTGTTAAACATAAAGTTTTCAAGATTCATCCATGATGTTATATATGGCTGTAGTCCATATTCTCATTGCTGTCCACTAGTTCATTGGGTGAATAGAACATGATTTATTTATCCATGCTGGTAGTGACGGGCTTTGGGGCTGTTTCTGTTCTTGGTCATAATGAGTAAGGTTGCTATGAACGTTCTTGTGGTGGATGTATGCGTTCATTTCTGTTGGGCAAATATACCTATGGATCATATGTTTTTATCTCATGTTTTCTCACAAAGTAATGGGATGGCTCATGAAGTGAGAAGCTCCTTTCAAAAGTTCAGCTACGTTATCACTGGTAGACTTTGACCACCACACTGTGGAGTTTCAGGATCACTCAGTACCAGGAACTCTGTTTTGGGAAGAATAAAGAATCTGTTGCTGGGAGCCGCATGGTTCTACTTCAAGGCCACTGAAAGGAGGCAGCAAACAAACAGATGCCTTTATTAAGGATTCTAATAGTTATTTCTTTGCCTATTCTGTCTACTTGCCAAAATGTAAAGATTTGACCATGTAGAAAAAGATAAATCATGTTCCCTGTCTCCTTTCTAAAGTACAAAAAAAGTATAAAGCACATTCAATTCACTTAAAATATGAGCAACAGAAAAGGATCACAGCCAGATTCCAGGCAAAGTCATTATTAAAAGAGAGAGAGAGAGAGAATAAGATAGAGTATAAGGTCTCTCTATATAATGAAATCCACCAAAAAGACATGCTCACAAAACAGATGTAAACTGTGACCTGACATTTCAAAATCAGCCCAAAGAGATTAGGAAAACGATGGACACTCTTAAGAACAATGTAAAGCAAAATCAGGATTGAAGTGATTGAGGAAAAGGGAGAGTCAAAAAGAGAGGTCATAGAACTCAGAAGAGTATTGGAAATAAAAGAAAAAAATCACTTCAAAATAAAGACTGAAGTAGAAGAAACACTGAAGCAAATAAACACAATAGATGATGAGAGAAATATCAAAGATGGAAAGGAGGAATACTTTAAAACTCAAAAGTAAATGAAAAAATTGAAAAGATTTGAAAGCGATAGATACAGAGGACAAGCAACAGAGATCTAACATGTTGGCAAAAATTTCCAGAGAAGTAAACCAAAACTCTGGAAAAGAGCCGACACTATAACTTATAATTTAAGAAAACTTTCCTAAAATAAGTCAGCTTGAACTGTGTATTGAAAAAGCATCCTGCATCCTGACAAACTGACCCAAGAAGCTGGCATTGAGACATATTCTTGCAAATCTTATGGATCTTTCTTTAAAGGAAAAGAAAAAAATATTTTAGGCACTCAAGCAAAAAGACAAAATAACTTGTAAGGGGGAAAAAACAAGGGGGACTTCTATAAAATAGCACTTGATGCTAGAAGACAATGCAGTAGCACATTTAATATATTTAAAGAAAGAAAATATGAGCCACAAATTTTATATCCAGCCAAACTGACCTTGAAGTATAAAGGCCACAGATAAACAGAAACATGCAGCAACTCAGAGAATACTGTTTCAATGAGCCCTTCCTGAGTAATCTCCCAAAGTACAAGAAGCTTCTGAAGATCAAAAGATTGGGAAGATATTGGCATAAGGAGTGTCCATTGAAAAAGCTCAGAAACAATGACAATTCGGTAGTATGAGTATCCATAGAACCCAGACTGCAGTCTTTAAATGCATTTTCACATTTAAGAAACCAAAGCAAACCTGGACATTTTGTTTTGCCAGAAAGCAAGGGAGCTATCAAAGACTACTTATTGGGGTTACATCCATAGGACACGGGAGCCGGCCTGAATGAACTTCCAGTGGCCAAAGATGGGAGATTTGAGCATTGAAAAGAAAAGCAACTACAGTGGTTTGAACTAAATCAAATATATATACATATATATGTATATATATTTTTTTAATCTGTGAGTTGATAAGTATACTAAAAAGTAATCTATTGGTCACCATTGCAACTCGACATTCTGAAAACCGTTGAGGGGAAAGAATCAAGCACTTATCCTGATCTTCCTGTACAAACTGTATTTCAGAGCACCCTAAACAGTTGAGGAAGGAAAGTTCTTCTTTATAGAAGAATTCCAACTAAAAAAATCACCTTATGAAATATTGGATCTAGGCAATAATATTAAATGGATGTCAAAACTGCTAGTTGAGGGCTTCCCTGGTGGCGCAGTGGTTGAGAGTCCGCCTGCCAGTGCGGGGGACACAGGTTCGTGCCCCGGTCCGGGAAGATCCCATATGCTGCGGAGCAGCTGGGCCCATGAGCCATGGCCACTGAGCCTGCGCGTCCGGAGCCTGTGCTCCGCAACGGGAGAGGCCACAACAGTGAGAGGCCCACACACCGCAAACAAAACAAAACAAAACAAAAAAACTGCTAGTTGAAAAGTTGATGGGGAAACTTATTGTGGATCAGACTGACAAATCTGAACTCAGTGACCCCCTTTAACGTCACTACAGGTGGATGAATCAAGCATTATGGGCCCCCTCACTTATGTAATAAAAAGGACACACCACCAGTTATGAAATGTTTTCACCAAAAGTGAAAGGAAGGAAGCAAAGGAAGGAGAAGGGAGGTAAGGAGGGAGAAGGAAGAAAGGAAGGAAAGCGCTTCCTCCCTATTACCTCAGCCCCTGATTTATGACAGTCTTTACGGAGAAGATGACCTTGGAGGTGTTCCAGAGCCTCAAGCTCTACACCTGGATCAGGTGAGTGTGAACAGCAATGTTACAGCGATGAGGACAATCGGAGGGAGGCCTGGTAGGTACAGGAGAGCTTTCTGCCATGTACTCACCACCACCAGGCTGTTTTCCTGAAGCAGTGAGCAGAAAGCAGCCTTCCAGAAAGCCTGTTCAGGGATCCTCACGACCATTTTCTCATGGAGCGTGTGTGTGAGCTATGCTAGTACTTTGCTCTGAAATTTAGAAAGGGCAGTCTTTTGCCAATGAACAGAAAACAGTAATGGCCTTATCTTTTCATTTTCCTCCTTAAAGTTGGCTGAAATTTTTGCTCCCCGGTACTATTTGTGCTATTAGCAGACAAAATGCATTAACCATTAGCAAATCGTATTAAGATAATGCTAGCTGCTGTGATAAATGAACTCCCAAAGGTTTGTAGCTTGACGCAGTACAAGTTTCTTACTCTGCAACAGGGCAATGGGGGTGCTCCTGGCTGGCAGGGATCCAGGCGCTGTCTATTTTGGGGGTGTGCCCTCCCCTTGGGTCTCAAAGCTCTGAAGCCTGCAGATGGGGGGCAAGGGAGATAGGGAAGGCACCCCTGCTTTCATAATCACCTCAGCCTAGAAGAGATGTACATCACTTCTCTTGGCAAAAATTTGTCATGTCTAGACACACAGGAATACAGGGAGGGGAGTGAAAATTATGGTCCTTGACTAGGCAGCCCCTTCCTGGTGACAACTCTACACTCTGGAAGGGAGCACAGTCTTTTAATAGACCTACAGTTGTCCATGCAAACTAAAATTAGCAGAAAAATCCTTCAGAATTCATGTAGCTCACCAGCTTCCTTTTATGTCCTCATACTTGCTCTTGAATTTGATGTATTTCATATACATATAATAGAGTCAGTCCTATTCTCTGATGATTAAACATGCCAGGGAAACAGGATCACCCTTTACATAAAGGCTGGGTAAGGAAAAAATCAAGTGTAGCCAAAATTACCCTAGGAAATGTTTCAAATTGCCCTCTGTGTACAGTCTAGGATTGTGTTAGGTCCAACATGCCTGTATTCCTTTCAGTGGAGCAGATTGCTCACTCTTTGGCTTGGGAGCCAGAGGAAGGCATTGGCTTGCTTTTAGTGACTATATTCAGGGCTGCCACATATGGTTGCTCTAGTTGTGTACAGCTCAAAACTGTCCCTTCTAAAGGGGCATCCTGCCTTGTTAGCATCACAGATTTTTGTATTTTTTATGACATATTTCCAGCAGATGGCAGTAGAGGGTCCTTTTTTTTTTTTTTTTTAATAGGAGTATAGTTGATTTACAATGTTGTGTTAGTTTCAGGTGTACAGCAAAGTGAATCAGTTATACATATACATATAGCGACTCTCTTTTAGATTCTTTTCCCATATAGGTCTTTACAGAGTGTTGAGTAGAGTTCCCTGTGCCATACAGTAGGTCCTTCTTAGTTATCTATTTTATATATAGAGAGGGTCTTGTTCTAATATGACAAGTATAGTATGACAGTTCTCTAACAGGGTAGGTAAAGAGTCTTGTCTGGACAGGGCAGCTGTATATCTTTCCCTTCCGTATAACCGAGAGATGTGAGTTCTTAATGGAGTCATTTTTTGACTCCCACAAGGGTGTTGGAGCATACTTGCAGTGATGATTTACTGGATTCATTTCTGAGTTCTTTTGTATATATTTATATACAAAATCAGTTAGCCAATACCAGTTGTCAGTAGAAAATGTAGCTTCTTAAGGTTTACACTGCCACAAGAAGAACTGGCAAATGCAGTGATCATTTCTATAGAAAAGAGATAATGGACACACCACCATTAAAACTGGCAAAGCATTTCATTTCCATGAAAGCAATAGGTGTATCTGTTTCATAACAAATTAATTTTTCTTAGTGATTTTGAGTTTTCAACTCATTAACAATTCAAAATTTCTATTTTATGTTTGATAATTAGCTTCATATAATTTTTTAAAATTAATGAGTCTTTATTGTATATATATATTTTACATCTTTAGCGTCATACAATTTTTTTTTTTTTTTTTTGCGGTACGTGGGCCTCTTACTGTTGCCACCTCTCCTGTTGCAGAGCACAGGCTCCGGACGAGCAGGCCCAGCGGCCATGGCCCACGGGCCCAGCCGCTCTGCGGCATGTGGGATCTTCCCAGACCGGGGCACAAACCCGTGTCCCCTACATCGGCAGGCGGACTCTCAACCACTGCACCACCAGGGAAGCCCAGCTTCATATAATTTTTATTGAAGTATTTTTTTATTGAAGTATAGTTAGTTTACAATGTTGTGTTAGGTTCTGGTGTACAGCAAAGTGATTCAAATATATATATTCATATACATATTAATATAAATGTATTATTTTTCAGATTCTTTTCCATTTAGGTTATTATAAGATATTGAATATAGTTCCCTGTTTTATACAGTAGGACCTTATTATTTATCTATTTTATACAATGTAGTTTGTATGTGCTAATCCCAAACTCCTAATTTATCCCTCCCCTACCCCTTTTCCCCTTTGCTAACCGTGCGTTTGTTTACTGTGTCTGTGAATCTGTTTATGTTTTGTAAATAAGTTCATTTGTATCATTTTTTAGATTCCACAAATAAGTGATATCATATGATATTTGTCTTTCTCTGTCTGACTTACTTCATTTAGTATGACAATCTCTAGGTCCATCCATGTTGCTGCATATGGCATTATTTCATTCTTTTTTATGGCTGAGTAGTATTCCGTTGTGTGTGTTTACCACATCTTTATCCATTCATCTGTCAATGGACACTTAGGTTGCTTCCATGTCTTGGCTATTGTAAATAGTGCTGCTATGAACATTGGGGTGCATGTATCTTTCCAATTATGGTTTTCTCCGGATATATGCCCAGAAGTGGGATTGCTGGATTATATGGTAGCTCTAGTTTTAGTTTTTTAAGGAACCTCCACACTGTTCTACATAGTGGCTGCACCATTTTACTTTCCCACCAACAGTGCAGGAGGGCTCCCTTTTCTCTACACCATCTCCTGCATTTATTATTTGTAGTCTTTTTGATGATGCCATTCTGCCAGTGAGAGGTGATACCTCATTGTAGTTTTGATTTGCGTTTCTCTAATAATTAGTGATGTTGAGCATCTTTTCATGTGCTTGTTGGCCATCTGTATGTCTTCTTTGGAGAAATGTCTGTTTAAGTATTCTGCCCATTTTTTTGATTGGATTGTTTTGTTGTTGTTGGGGGTTTTCTGTTTGTTGTTTGTTTGTTTTTGATATTGAGCTGCTTGTATATTTTGGAAATTAAGCCCTTGTTGGTTGCATCATGTGCAAATATTTTCTCCCATTCCATAGGTTGTCTTTTTGTTTTGTTCATGGTTTCCTCTGCTCTGCAGAAGTGTATAAGTTTGATTAGGTCCCATTTGTTTATTTTTGCTTGTATTTCTTTTGCTTTAGGAGCCTGACCTAAGAAAATATTGCTGTGATTTATGTCGGATCATGTTTTGCCTATGTTCTTTTCTAGGAGTTTTATGGTGTCATGTCTCATATTTAAGCCTTTAAGCCATTTTTGTGCATGGTGTGAGGGAGTCTTGTAACTTCATTGATTTACATGCTGCTGTCCAGCTTTCCCAGCACCACTTGCTGAAGAAACTGTCTTTTCTCCATTGTATATTCTTGCCTCTGTTGTTGAAGATTAATTGACTGTAGGTGTGTGGATTTACTTCTGGGCTCTCTATTCTGTTCCATTAATCCATATGTCTGTTTTTGTGCCAATACCGTACTGCTTTGATTACTGTAGCTTTGTGGTATTTTCTGAAGTCTGGGAGGGTTATGCTTCCAGCATTGTTGTTTTTCCTCAGGATTGCTTTGGCAATCCTGGGTCTTCTTTGGTGTCATATAATTTTGTGATTATTTGTTCTAGTTCTGTGAAGAATGTCATGGGTGATTCGATAGGGATTGCACTAAATCTGTAGATTGCTTTGGGTAGTGTGGCCATTTTAATGATATTAATTCTTCCAATGCATAGCATGGGCTATCTTTCCATTTCTCTGAGTTATCTTCAGTTTCCTTTATCAGTGTTTTATAGTTCTTAGCATATGTCTTTCACCTACTTGGTCAGGCGTATGATTTTTTAATAATGGCCTTATGTTTTTTATAATTGTTAAGACTGGGAAACAAAAAATCTATTAACTGAAAAAATGTTTGCCTTGTTCTGGCACGTTAGGATGTCTGTGTGGTAAACTGCTCACACTCTGAGATGCTCTTGGGAATCCCTGCTCACTTCAGCAGCAGAAGGACAGACAGAGTCTCCCATACTGTTCAGAGTGCTTCCCTCCTTCCCTCCCTTCTGCTCAGCCCCAAACTCAGACAGTTGGATTTGCAGAAGCTAAATGAGCAAATGCTACAGCTCCACCATGTTTCCAGATGTTTTGTTGAGAAAGGCTACTGTGTCTAGGGTTCTGGGGCCGCTCTGTTTGGTTAATACTGTTGCCAGCAGGGTGATGTCACAGCTATTGCGTCTCTCTGCCCCTGGGCAGGGCTGGGGGCGTGGGGTCAGCCAGTTTCCAAGGCCCCTCCAGCTCTGCCCTTCTCTGATCCTACCAGTAGGAGAAAGGGGAACTGTGCCCCTTGTGTTTTATAGGTGGCCCTTATCCTTTGATACTGGAGGGTTCTGAGCTGCCTCCTAAATAAACCACTGTGTGTGGGAGTTGGATTTGGAGACCTAAGGAGACCAGTTGGGAAGCCTTAGCGCTGGCCCAGGTAGGGAGGATGGCAGGCTGAACAGTCAAGAAACATTTAAGAGTCCTAGTAGTTAGTAGTATTTTAAAGCCTGGAGAGCATCACCATTTTTAAAGGGTAGGAGAAAGAAGATGCACCCATGAAACCTACAGAGAACTGAGGCAAGCAAGTAAGTGGTCAGGATGTGGTCAAAGTCAGAGATGGAAATTCAAGGAGGAGGGTGCGATCGATGATGTCACGTTCTGGGAAGAGCTGCAAAGTGTGCATTGAATTTGGTAACAAAGACGATATCGGTGACCTTGGCAAGTTCTCTTGTGCTATTTCATTCAGTCTTTCCTTCTGGAAGAGATAGGTATGATAGCAAAAGGTAGAAAGATACATGCAGTAAATCATTAACCGTTGTCTCCTGGTAGAATTGTGAATGATCATTTTGTCCTTCTTTGCTTAACTGTACCTTCCAATTTTTTTTAAACCACAAGCATGTATTACCTTTGTTATTATTTATGAAAAAAGAAATAAGAGACATGAAGGAGGAAGAACTCTGGGCCAGGGCCCCTCAGAACCTTTGGTAAGCAGCTCTCATCTTCTAATTCCTGTGTTGGCCAGGGAGGATCCTGCACGTCTAATATTCTTTATTCTCCAAGTCTTCTGTTTTAACACTTCGCTTTAACGTCGTATTTGCTAAATCACATCATGAGTACAGAGAATAGATAAGCAGGTAAACATGAATGAAACCATTAAAATTAAAATGATAGACCATTATTTTTTTCTATATGCAAGAATTTGACGATGAGTAGATTTCCTAGAACCATAACAAAGCAAGATTTTGGGGAAGAAAAAAACCTCATTCCCGTGGGTGGCATTGTACTTCAGAAGTTGCCTGTCCCCAAGACAAGGCAATTATATCAGAAACCAGGCTTTGTATCTAGTAATTGCTACAATGTGGCAACTGCAGTCCAGAAGAATCTGGTGTCAGTGACCTTGAATATAACCATGTAACTGGCTCCCCAACTTGAGCAATGATGCTTTAGATGCTGAGGATCAACTTCTTTTTTTAAAAAAATGAGGGGCTTCCTTGGTGGCACAGTGATTAGGAATACGCCTGCCAATGCAGGGGACACAAGTTCGATCCCTGGTCCGGGAAGATCCCATATGCCGCCGAGCAGCTAAGCCCGTGCGCCACAACGACTGAGCCTATGCTCTAGAGCCCGCGAGCCACAACCACTGAGCCCATGCGCCACAAATACGGAAGCCTGCACTCCTAGAGCCTATGCTTCACAACGAGAGAAGCCACCGCAATGCGAAGCCCGCGCACCACAACAAAGAGTAGCCCCTGCTCGCCGCAACTAGAGAAAGCCCACATGGGTTATGAAAACTTCAAAACTCTTTTGATAGCTCCTTCAAAATAATCTGAGTTCTGTTTTACTAAGACAGGCATTTTAAGATGAGAATCTCAAGATGGTCTTTGGAAATTTTTTAAACTTCAGATATACTTTCAAATATTAAAATTAAATTTTGGTCAGTATGTTAATAGGCACCTTATATTACCAGTGAAATTGCCTAAGATTAGACAGTTACGAATGACACGTTATGAATCATTGGGGTGATATTTTCCCCTGGGGCCTGGTGAACCACTGAAGCAAGCCTGTCATGGCTGCTGGCAGCAGTGGTTAACCCTAGACCCAGAGGCGGAGTCGGCTTTGACAGAATGACTTCATTCTTCCATATATTTCAGGTGGGTATGCAAGATGCGTGCTGTTAATGGAAATCAGTGTTCACAGGCTGGGCAATGCTGGACTCTCCCATGGTTTAAGTACAGCCCATATCTTTCCTAAGTGCATTGGAGGAGAAATCGTGTGTGTGTGCTTGTTGTATGCAAAGTTTAGGTCAATAATCAGGCGAGGGAGGGATCCAGAGGGCACATCTGCCAGTACTTGGAGTGGTTTTCCAGGGACAGGTTAGGCTGACCTGTGCACATGCCCCCACCCAGGGGATCCACCCAGCAGGGAACATGCCTCAGAGCCAGAGCAGGTAAGAGTGGGAGGGAGCAGCTCTTTTCCGTGCAAACAGCAGCCTTCAGGACTGGCAGCAAGGTGTGGTGTGGCCCTTTTAGCACCCTGCAGTAATTACGTCAAGATGCCAAAGCAAGAATGTGGTTGACACCATTTGTAGCATTTAAGATCCAATGACTGATAATAAATAAACTCCTAGGCGCTTGTCCCTCTCGTGGGAGGGTGGCTTTTGATGATGATGGTGATGGTCACAAGCGCCCTCTCTCCTTCCTCGTCTCTGTGGTGAGGCCACGGTGAGGGCTCACTGACAGGCACCGAGGACCCCCTCTGCCTCCCTCGCAGTTTGGCTGTTGAGGGAACCAACAGTGAGCAGAGATGTGTGAGCGGAAGTAGCGTGTCTACATGTGCCCGCCCCATGCTTTCTTCCTCCTCTGCCTTGGTGACCTGCAGGCCTCATGAGGCAGAGTCTGCATCTCCAAGCCATTGCTGCAGCCCCCAAGACTGTGATATGAGTGAGAAATAGGCCTTCACTGTGTAAAGCCAGTGACATTTGGTGTTTATTTGCAACGTTTTATAATATCTGCCTTTGAATAAGGAAGGAAGCATTTTACTTCCTGTGCCAGCAAAGTCGGTGTTATATTTCTATAAAAGTCCTTCCCAACCCTACCTCCTGATCCGTGGTGCTCCTAAGGGTGCTCTCCCCGTCCCTGGGTCCCTGCAGCGCCATTCTGCCCATGGATGCCCAGAAAGCCTTGGGCCCCGAGACACACCACTTATTTTGCCACCTGTGGGACAGCTAAGGGTGAGCGCAGTTTCTAGGAGAGATCTAGGAAGGAGGAAGTAGCTGTCATCATTCCCATTTTCGAATGGGGAACCAAGGCTGAGCAAGATGAAATCACTTGTTCAGAGCATCCAGCTTTGAAGCCAGGCAGGGATTCCAGAAGCCTGTATTTTTAACCACTATGCTAAGCTGTGCCTCAGGAGTGGGGTCAGCTTGACACGTTCAAACAGAATATGTCCAGTGCTTTCCTCGAAAAATTACTATGATTCTGTGAATAGCATTTTTTTTTCCAAATTGTGGATTGCAATCCATTATTGGGTCATGAAATCAATCTAATGACAGATTTTAAGAGAATATAATAGAACATAACAGACTGCATTGGCCCCATTCACGGGGGTGTGGCTCCATGAGAACTGTGTTTGTCAGACTCACATATCATGGGTTTGATTGGGACATAAAATTCAGTCTTTTTCTACAGATTGTAGTCAACAGTCTGACAACACCACAAAAATTAGGCCTCAATTGTTTGTGAGTTTAATGGGAAAAGAAAATGTTACATTTGGGGGTAGCCTGTGACTCCTCATGGGCCAGCCCTCAGAAATGCCCCACTGTACCTTTTATGTTTTAGACAACATTGTATTAGTTTCATGTGTACAGAAAGGGATTCTGTTAGATGTATAAACATACATCTATTCTTTCAGATTCTTTTCCATTATAGATTATTACAAGATATTAAATATAGTTCCCTCTGCTATACAGTAGGTCCTTGTCGCTTATCTATTTTATGTACAGAAGTGTGTATCCATTAATCCCAAACTCCCAGTTTATCCCTCCCCCCCATTCCCCTTTGGTAACCATATGTTTGTTTTCTATGTCTGTGAGCCCCGCTATACTTTGATCCCCAAAGTACAAGGTGAACAAGGCTGCTTTATTTATCCTACCAATGAAGATACCAATGTCAGCATGCTCCCTGGCAACCAGATCTGCTCCAGCCCCCCAGAGCACCCAGATCGTTCCCAATGAATTGACCATGTCAGACAGTAGTCATCCCTTCCAAACAGACCATCCCCAAGGCCTCCAATACACTCATCTTCAGTGTGCCGAGAAATGCTTCCATCTATCTCTCCAAGTGCCAACCTCACCTTCCCTCT
The DNA here is from genome assembly GCF_949987515.2 of Delphinus delphis. NCBI lineage: Eukaryota > Metazoa > Chordata > Mammalia > Artiodactyla > Delphinidae > Delphinus > Delphinus delphis. The sequence continues at coordinate 9,433,415 of NC_082694.2, read as the reverse complement.
TCCCTCACACAGGGAATCCACCATCCACTAGCTCATCTCTCCCCTGCTTAGTCTCAACCTGCCTTGGATGAGATGTTCTGTTTTAGCTGGAGAATAGGATAGAATATGACACTCCTTTAAAGGAAAGCAAAGCAGAGTGAATAGGAAGTGAAATACAATTCACAGTGAGCAAGAATTTTGACATTGTGTGATATCGACAGCGCTGTTTCTCAGACCTCAGTGTGCATGCAAACCACCCTGAGGACCTTGTTAAGTGCAGATCCTGAGTCAGTAGGTCTGGGATGGAGCCTGAGATTCTGCATTTGTAACAAGCTCCCTGATGATTCTAGTGCTGCTGGTTCATAAAACATACTTTGCGTAGCAAGGGTCGGTCTCCACAATGGCTGGCACAGAATGGGTGCTCAAAACTATTTGCTGAATTGAATTAAATGTCAGGAGAAGCTGATTTTATGGCAGGACTTACCAGCAAGAGCAAGTGTGATAAGGTGAAGCAATCAGTTAAGCCAGTGGTTTGCAACCTTAGCTGCACATTAAAATCACCTAGGAGTCAGCAACGTGGATGCAACTAGAGATTATCATACAAAGTGAAGTATGTCAGAAAGAGACAAATACCATATGATATCACTTATATGTGGAGTCTAAAATACGGCACAAATGAACCTATCTACAAAACAGAAACAGACTCACAGACATAGAGAACAGACTTGTGGTTGCCAAGGGGGAGGGGGGTTGGGGAGGAAAGGACTGGGATTTTGGATGACCAGATGTAAACAATTATATATAGGCTGGATAAACAACAAGGTCCTACTGCATAGCACAGGGAACTATATTCAATATCCTGTGATAAACCATAACAGAAAAGAATATAAAAACAAGAACGTCTATATGTGTATAACCGACTCACTTTGCTGTACAGCAGAGATTGCCACAACGTTGTAAATCGACTGTATTTCAATTTAAAAAAATCACCCAGGAAGGCTTTTAAAAATCCCAGTGCTTGGACCCCATCCTCAGTGATTCTGATTTAATTGGTCTTGGGGTAGAGCCTGCACAGCTACAATTTTTAAAAGGTCTCCAGATGATCCTAATATGCAGCCAAGTTAAAGAATTTCTAGAAAGAAAATTGTTGAATGCATGCCATGTACCAGGCGTTGTGAGCTGAGTGAGGCCCTAAGATAGAGTTGAGTGAGACCAGGTCCCTGCCCTCAGTGAACTTGCTGACTAACAGGGGAAATAGATCTGTGTGTGACTATAATGCCCAAAGTTGCTATAGTACATTTATGTATGCTTGTTTTGGAAATACAGGTGAGAGAGGAACTGATTCAGTCTTGAGGAAGTTGGAAGAAAAAAAATGACTGCTCAAGAAGTGATAATATTTAAGACCTTAAAGGATGAGTAGGGGATTGTCAGGCAGACAAGGGAAGGAGCTGCCCCAAAGCTTCGTTCTTTCTCTTTATTAGCCATAGGGAGATGATATTTGGCCAGGACTCAGGATCCCAAATTCTGGACCAGCTGCCCACTGCTGCTTATGAGATTTATGAGGAAGATCCCTGCACAGTGAAGAAGGTCAGTCAGTGCCTGTTCTTTCTTTTTAGCAGCTAGGGGTATTTGGAAGGCCATATGTAAGCTGTCAGTAGGGTGCAGTCAGCAAAACAGCCCACAACAGATACTCAATGGAGAGAATTTGATAGAGGAACTAGTTACATGATAGAGTTGCTAAAAATCCAAACATAAGGCAACCCAGAGATTAGCAGAGAGCCCAAAAGCTGAAGGGACGTTAGGAGGTGGTGGAGTTACCAGAACCCAGGGGCCAGAGTTGTCTAATGGGAGCTGGAAACACAGTAAGGACTGTACAAAGGGAGCTGGGCTGACCAAGGAGAGGCAGCCAATGATGCAAACATGACAGACTCTGGTCCAGGGAGATAGGGGATGCCTAGATTCTCCCTTCCTCCTGCTAGTCTGTTTCCTGACAGTGCATGCCATTGGGGAAACCCAGCCAGAAGTCAGTTGGCAAAGGGACCTAGGAGGTGTAGTTTTCAGGGGTCAGTCCCTGAAGGGTGGGAAATGAACCTAGATGCTTACAGGCTTAATTGATACATTCTGGACTTCTGGCCCAAGGCTGACACCAAAATCAGCCTGAGAAGCCTCTCTGTCCCTTTTTCCTACATCTAACACTTTATCTTGGCCTAGAGCAGAGATGCTCAACTGATATGCTGGAGACACTTCCCTGATGGGGTCTGGGAGGCCAGAACCCCTAAGATGTTTACCTCCAGTTGCAAGAGGCTTTCTTTCATTACCCCAGGATCCCGGAAAATATGTTTTCTGTATGCCATGGAGTAAAAATATTTGGGAAGCAATGCTATAGGAAGAGGCAAAGAATGGAAGGTTCTGGAGGAAGCCCACACTTAGGAAGAGAAGGTGCTTCTAAAGCAGGGGCCCACCTTGAGGGTCTGCAAGATGAGACAGTCCCAGACTCATCCAATTGTACTAGCCAGGAGAAAAGCAATCCAAGGAGGGAGCCAGTATCAAAAAGGAGAAGTAGGATCAAAATCCACTCTCTTCACAGAATCCTGAAGATGGAAGACTAAATGAAACCAAAAGTTCTCCCAGCCTCAGGTTTTGAAAGAAGTAACAAGACACTAGCAGGTGCTACATCTAGGGAGCTGTTAAGGAGCTGTTCCTCTCAGTTCCTATATGCAAAGAAACAGGGAAGTGGGGCCCATACACAGGAAAACAAAAACGAACCAAACAAACAGGCAATAGCAACTGCCTAGGAGAGAGCCTGGATTGTACTTAACAGACAAAGACTTCAAAGCTATCATTATAAACATATTCAAAGAATGGAAACCATGTTTTAAAGAAGTTAAAAAAGGGAATTCCCTGGTGGTCCAGTGGTTAGGACTCCATGCTTCCACTGCCAGGGGCCCAGGTTTGATCCCTGGTCAGGGAACTAAGATCCACAAGCTGCACGGCATGGCCAAATAATAATAATAATAATTATAATGTAGTGTTGGCCCTTTGGAAAGTAAAGGAAATCTTCAGGGTCCCCAAACAAACACCAAAATTAAAATCCTAGACTTGAGCAAAAACCAAAATGAAAACCAGATTGCTCTGTGGCAAATTACCAAATCAGTCCAGAGGTTCAGGAATTAGGTGGTCAGGAATAAACTTTGGGACTGAAATTTAAAAAAAAAAAAAAAAAAAAAAGATTATGACAATGTTTCATGAAATAAAGAATATCAGGGATTTCCCTGGTGGTCCAGTGGGTAAGATTCCGTGCTCCCAATGCAGGGGGCCCGGGTTTGATCCCTGGTCAGGGAACTAGATGCCGCATGCATGCTGCAAATAAGAGTCCGCCTGCCTCAGCTAAAGATCCTGCATGCCTCAGCGAAGATCCCGAGTGCCACAACTAAGACCCAGTGCAGCCAAAATAAAGACAATTTTTTTTTTAAAAAAGAATATCAATAAAAAGACAAATTATAAAAAAATCAAATGAAAATTCTGGGGTTGAAAAGTATAGTAATTGGCATGAAAGGGTCACTAGAGGGGCTTGACAGTAAATGCAAACTGGCAGAAGAAAGAATCAGCAAACTTGAAGATAGAGCAATAGAGATTATGCAGTCCAAAGAACAGAGGGAATAAAGAATGAGGAAAAATAAACAGCACCATGAGAAATATGGGACACCATTAAACACGCTAATATACACTTAATGGCAATAACAGAAGGACCAGAGAGGGAGAGAGGAGCAAAAAGGGATCTACACATTCAAGAAGATTAACCAACTCCAAATAGAATAAATCCAAAGAGATCCAAACACAAACACATCAGAGTAAAAATACTAAAAATAAAAGACAAAGGGAAAATCTTGAAAGCGGCAGGAGAATGTGACTTGTCACATGCAAGGAAATCCCAATAAGATTAACAGCTGCCTCCTCATAATACATAATGGAGACAGTTGAGTAACATATTCAAGTGCTCCATTTCTATTCATCATTGTAATGGAGGTTCTAGCAAGCGCAATTAGGCAGTAAACAAGCAAACAAAATAACAAATAAATGGCATTTAGATTGGAAAGAAAGGAAGAAGTCTCTGTAGACAGATGACATAATCTTATATATAGAAAACGAAGGGATCTAATAAAAATCTCTAAGAACTAACAAATGGGTTCAGCAGTGTTGCAGAATACAAGATGAATATACAAAAATCTACTATTTCCATACAGTAGGAATGAACAAACCAGAAATGAAATTAAGAAAACTATTATGATATTATAAAAAGAGTAAAATAAGAATAAATGTAACCAAAGAGTGCAAACCTCATACTCTGAAAACTAGAAAACATTATTGAAAGAAATTTTAAAAGACCTAAGTAAATGGAAAGATATCCCATGTTCATGGATCAAAAGACTTAAGAGGGTAATATTTTAAGAGGGTAATATTCCTTGAATTTACCTATAGTTTCAACATATTCCCTAATGAAATTCCAGCTGGATTCTTTGAAGAAATGAATAAGTGGTTCCTAAAGTTCATTTGGAAGTACAGCGGACCCAGAAGAGCCAGTGAAATCTTGAAAAAGAAGAACAAAGTTGCAGGACCCACACTTCCTGATTTCAAGATTTACTACAAATCAAGGCATTGTGGCACTAGAATAAGGATAGACATATAGATCAATGGAATGGAACTGAGAATCCAGAAATAAGCCATCACGTTTACAGTCAATTGATTTTGGGCAAGGATGCCAAGGCAATTCAATGGGAGAAAGAATCGTCAGTTAAACAAATAGTACCAAGACAAATGGCTATTTAAAAGAAAAAGAATGAAATCGTACCCCTACCTCATACTAGAAAAAAAAAATTGAACTCAAACTGGGTCAAATACTTCAATGAAAGAATCAAAACTATAAAACTCTTAGAAAAAAACAAAGGCAAACATTTTTGTGACCTTTTAGTAGGCAATGGTCTTTCAGATATGAAACCAAAAGCATCACCAGCAAAAGGAAAAATAGATAATTTGTGTTTTGAGAATCGTTCTAAAAGCAAAGATTGGAAATACTGTTATTTTCAAGCTTGATTTTTGACCAAATGACACAATTTGTACACCCTTTGAGAATATTATCATGGCTGTCAGGGGGACGGATGTAACTGACAACGCAGAGGTTGGTGAGAAAATTTCTATCTGGAAAGTGTAGGTTAAAACACTCATTTTGTTCATTTTTTTCTATCTGATTTTAAAATAAATTGTGTTTGATTCCTTGGAGAAGAAATGCTTCATTTGCACTAATTCACTGAAGTAACAACCTCAGAACATTAATATCACTCATTAGGCATAGCTGGATCCAAAGCCTGGGATTATGCTGCCGGGGCTCCTTCCCTTGCCTCCATCCCTTGACTGTTTTTCTCTGCTTCTTGACCTCGTTTTCAGTCTGGCCCTCTCTACGTAATGGGAAAGAGGCCAGTGTCTGCCAAAAGCACACATCCTTAAGGTCTGTGATCCAAAAGGAAGAGAGATAACCTTTTCTAGGGTCCGCTAATCAGGTCCCACAGAAGGTCTCTTGTCTTCTCCGGAACACCTGCCCTCGAATTAGAACAGTTCCTGTGGAAAAATGGATGACGACCCCTGATCAACCAGGCCTGGGCCATATGCCTGTCCTCATTGCACTGTAATTGATAGCACCCATCAGAGTCTCATTGGACGAGAGATGGACCTCTCCTCAAAAAGAAAAAGGGATTCAGAGCAAGCAGAAACAATAGGTTTTTACTACAGAAAGCACGAGTGAAAAATATGAAATGCTTGAAAAAGTTTGACATGATAGTAATTACTTTTATTCTGATTACTAATTACAGTAGAAGAACAAACAACTTCTTTTCAGTACTGAAGAATAATGAAGTACCTTAGCTTTTATATCCCTTCACAGTTCATTGAAGTTAAAGAAATCATGCTATTCTGTATCTCACTTACTTTAAAGGTTCACTTAAGGTTGTGAGGATTCCATACCAGCACTGGTCATCATTACAGAATATTGCTGAGGTTCATTGCGTGTACTTTACTCTGGGAAATTTTATACAAACACTTTGATTTAAACTGTATACTTGCTTTCGGTCTAGGGGTCTAGACTTCAGTGACTGAGGCTAGTCACGCAGGTGCTATATGCCTGCATGACTGACCTCCAATATAAACCCTTGACATTCAGGCTCACGTGAGCTTTCCAAGTTGGCAACACTTCACACATGTCGTTGCTGGAGGAATTAAGTGCAACTTGCGCCACGCCATTGAGAGAGTCCACGTGTGCCTGATTTCCTCGGGACTTTGTCCCATGTGCCTTTTCCCTTTGCTGGTTTTGTTCTGTATCCTTTCACTGCAATGAACTGTAACCTTGAGTATAACAACCTCTGGGTCCTGTGGGTCCTTCTAGCAAATTATTGAATTTCAGGACAGTCTTTTGAAGATCCCCAACATAATAATACCCTATTTGCTTTTTTAAATAACAGGTTTTTTTGAGATATAAATTCACATACCATAAAAATTACCCTTTTGGAGTGTACGCTTCAATGGGTTTTTGTATATGCACAGAACTGTGCGGCCATCACCACTATTAACATCATCACCTATTAACAAACACTCCCCATCCTCCCCTCCTCCCAGTTCCTGGAAACTACATATTTACCTTTGTCTCTATGGACTTGCCTATTCTGGAAATATTATATAAATGGAATCATAGAATGTGTGGCCCTTTGTAACTGGATTATTTCGTTTAGCATATTCTTAAGGTTTATCCATCATAGCATGTATCAATACTTCATTCCTTTTTATTGTAAACAATATTCTACATTTTATTTATCCATTCATTCAGTTGATGAACTTTGGGTTGTTTCTACTTTTTGGCTGTTACGAATAGTGCTGCTATGAACAATCCTGTAAAAGTTTTTTCATGGATATGTTTTCAATTCTCTTCATTACATACCTAGGAGTGGAATTGATGGGTCATATGGTAACTTTATGTTTAACAGTTTTGGGAATTCCCTTGCTGTCCAGTGGTTAGCGCTTTCACTGCTGTGGGCCCAGGTTTGATCTGGGAACTAAGATCCCACAAGCCATGTGGTGCGACCAAAAAAAAAAAAAAAAAAAACCTCAAAAATTGTTAAAGTGGCTGCTCCATTCTACAATACTACCAGCAATGTACGAGTGTTACAATTTACCACATATTTGCCAACACTTGTTATTATCTGACTTTTTAAGTCTTGGTCATCTTAGAGGCTGTGAAGTGGTACCTCATGGTGGTTTTGATTTGCATTTCCCTGATGACTAATGAGGTTGAGCATCTTTCCATATACTTATTGGCCATTCATATATCTTCTCAGGAGAAATGTCTGTTTGGATCTTTTGCCCATTTTCACTTGGGTTATTTGTCTTTTAATTGCTAAGTTGTAAATGTCCTTTATGTATTGTGGATAAAAGTTCCTTAAATATATATGATTTTTTTTTTTCTTTGCGGTACCCGGGCCTCTCACTGTTGTGGCCTCTCCCGTTGCGGAGCACAGACGCACAGGCTCAGCGGCCATGGCTCACGGGCCCAGCCGCTCCACAGCATGTGGGATCCTCCCAAACCGGGGCACGAACCCGCGTCCCCTGCATCGGCAGGTGGACTCTCAACCACTGCGCCACCAGGGAAGCCCTAAATATATATGATTTTGAAATGTTTTCTCCCATTCTGTGGGTTGTCTTCGCTTTCTTGATGTTACCCTTTGAAGCACAAAAGGTTTTGATTTTGGTAAAGCCCAAATTATCTATTTTTGGTTGTTGTTGCTTGTACTTGTGGTGTCACATCTAAGGAATCACTCCCTAGTCCAAGTCCAAAGAGACATATTCTTATGTTTCCTTCTGATAATTTTACAGTGTTAGTTTTTACTTTTAAGTCTGTGATCCACTTTGAGTTAATTTTCGTTTATAGTGTGAAGTAAGAATCCAATGTCATTTTTTGCCTGTACATACCCAGTTGTCCCAGGACCATTTGTTTAACAGGTTATTCTTTCCCCAGCTAAATTGTTTTGGCATCAATAAATCACAAACATAAGGGTTTATTTCTGGACTCCCAATTCATGTCTATCCTTATGCCAGTACCATGGTATCTTCACTATGTAGCTTTTTAGTAAGTTTTGAAATTAGTCAGGATAAGTCCTCCAACTTTGTTTTCCTTTTTCAAGATTGTTTTGACTATCTCAGTTTTTTCCATTTCCATATACATTTTGAGATCAGCTTGTCAATTTCTGCAAAGAAGCTAGCTGGGATTTTGATAGGGATTATGTTGAATTGAAGATCATTCGGGGGGAATATTGCCATCTTATAAATATTAAGTCTTCTGATCCATGAACGTGGGGTATATTTCTATTTATTTAGCTTTTCTTTAATTTCTTTGAACAATGTTTTGGATTTTCAGTACACAAGTCTTGAACTTTGTTAAATATATTCCTAAGTATTTTATTATTTTGGTGCTATTATAAATGGAGTTTATAATAAGTGGAGTTTTATTAATTTAATGTTTGGATTGTTCATTGCTAGTTTATAAAAATATTGATCTTATATCCTGCATCCTTGGTGAACTGGTTTATTCTGTTTTTTAAAAAAATTGATTCCTTAGGCTTTTTTATATACAGGATGACACTATCTGCAAATAGAGAGAGTTTTACCTCTTCCTCTTCAGTCTGCATGTCTTTTTTTTTTTTTTCTCCTTTTCTACTTGCCCTAAGTGGAACCTCCAATACAATGTTGCATGTAAGTGGAAAGAGGGGACATCTTTGTCTTATTCCGGATCTTAGAGGTAAAACATCCTATCTTTCATCAAATATAATGTTAGCTCTGGGTTTTCAAAAATGTTCTTTGTCAGTTTGAGGAAGTTCTCTTTTATTCCTAGTTCGTTGAGTTTTGGGTGTTGAATTTTGTCAAATCATGTGTTTTTTGCCACTTATTAATATGATGTATTCCCTTAATTGGTTTTCAGATGTTAAATTAAATTTATATTCCTGGGATAAATCTCTCTTGGTCATGGTGTATAACATTTTCCATATGTTACTAGATTCAGTATGCTAGTATTTTGGGGGGAGGATTTTTGTGTATATTCATAAGGAATATAGATTTGGAGTTTTCCTTTATTCTAATGTCTGTGTCTATTTATGGTATTTGAGTAATACAGGCCTCATAGAAAGAGTTTGGAAGTGCTTCCTCCTCTTCTAATTTCTGTAAGAGTTTGTAAAGAATTTTTAAAATATTTGTTAAAATTCATTAGTGAAGACATCTGGGCCTGAGGATTTTTTTAATGGAATGCTTTAAAGTTATGAATTAAAAATTGTTTTCTTATTATAGGTCTATACAGATTTTCTACTTCTTTTGAGTTTGTCTCATTTGCTTCTTTCTAAGAATTTCTCAATTTCATCTAGATTTTGTAGCTTGTTAAGATAAAGTTGTTCACTTTTCCTTTATAATCCTTGTTATTGATGCATGGTCAGTAGTGATATCTCCTCTCTCACTCCTAATTCTAGTAATTTGAATCTTCTCTCTCCTTTTTTTCTTGGCCAATCTAGTTAAAGGTTTGTCAAAATTGTTAGTGTTTTCAAATAACTGACTTTTGGTTTTATTGATCTTTCTATTTTTTCTATTCTGTATTTCATTTGTTTCAATTCTGATCATTATTATTTCCTTTCTTCTGCTTTTCTTGCGGGGGGAGGATTGTTACTTTTCTAATTTCTTAAGGAGAAAGGTTAGGTTACTAATTTTAGGTCTTTTTTTTTTTTTTTTAATATAGGTGTTTCCAGCCATAAATTTTCCTCTTAGCACTGCTTTAGCTTCATTCCGAAAGTTTTGGTATGTTGAGTTTTCACTGTAATTTTTCTGAAAATGTTTTCTCACTTCCCTTTTGAGTTCTTTTTGACCCCCTGGTTATTGAGGGCTGTGTTGTTTAATTTCTACCTACTTGTAATTTCCTTTTGTTGTTGATTTCTATTTTAATAACACTGGGGTCAGAGAACATACTTTATATGATTTCAATCCTTTTTAATTTATTGAGACTTTTTAATGGCCTACCAGTCTATCCTGGAAAACGTTTTATAAATAACTGAGCAGTATGTATGTATGTTCTGATATTGTTGGGTGGAGTATTCTATGGATATATGTTAAGTCTAGTTGGTTTATAGTGTTGTTCAAGTCTTCTATTTCCTTGATCTTCTGCCTCATTGTTTTATGCATTACTTAACGTAGAGTATTGACATCTTTAACTATTACTATTACACTGTCCACCTCTTACTTAAACTCTCTCCGTGTTGTCTCCTGTAATTTGGGTCTCTTTTTTGGATACATCGTCTTTATTGTATCTTCCTGATTAACTGACCCTCTTAGAAAATGTCCCTCTTTGTTTGTAGTAATAGTTTTTTTGTTTCAAAGTTTGTTTTGTCTGATATTAGTATAACCACAGTAGCCCTCTGTTGTTTACTGTTTCTATGGTATACTTTTGTCCATCATTTTACCATTGACCTATTTGACCTTTAAATTTTAAGTTTGTTTCTGTAGACAGCACATAGTTCAGTCGTGTTCTTCTTTTTTTTAAAAAAAAATCCATCTGCCAATCTCTGCCTTTTAATTGGAGCATTTCATTTATTTATATTTAATATAACTTGTGATAAGGTAGGACTTATATCTGCCATTTTGCTCTTTGTTTTCCACATATTTTATGTCCTTTTTGTTCCTCTCTTCCTCTATTACTGCTTCTTTTGTGGTAAATATGTATGTTTTAGTATACTACTGATATTTTAATTCCCTTCTTTCTTTTAATGTTTATATTTATATCTATATCTGTGTATATCTGCAGTTAGTGTTTGCCCTGGGAATTAAATTATCATCTTAATTAACTTAAATCAATCTAGTTTGTATTAATACCAACTTCATTTCAGTGGTATATACAAACTTCACCCCAATTAAGCTGTTTTCTCCCCACTCCTTTGTGCTATTATTATTATTATACACATTGTATCCTTTTTATATTATGAGCCCATCAACACAGATTTATATTGATTGTTTTATGCAGATATCTTTTAAATCAGAGAGAAGAAAAGCATTTCAAACTGATTTTTACCTTTGTATTTACCTTTAGTTTTTATTTATTTGTGTGAATTTGAGTTATTCTTTAGTGTCCTTTCATTTCAGCCTGAAGGATTGCCTTTATTATTTCTTATAGGATGGGTCTGCTAGCAGTGAATTCTCTCAGTTTTTGTTTATTTGAGAATATCTTATTTCTCCTTCATTTTTGAAAGAGAGTTTTGCTGAATATAGAACTCTAGGTTTACAGCCTTTTCCTTTCAGCACTATGATTATGTTATTTTACTTTCTTCTGACCTCCATGATTTCTTTTTTTTAAAAAATAAATTTATCTATTTATTTATTTTTGGCTGCATTGGGTCTTCATTGCTGTGTTCAGGCTTTCTCTAGTTGCGGTGAGCAGGGGCTGCTCTTCATTGTGGTGCGCAGGCTTCTCATTGCAATGCGCAGGCTTCTCATTGCAGTGGCTTCTCTTGTTGCGGAGCACGGGCTGTAGGCACACAGGCTTCAGTAGTTGTGGCTTGCAGGCTTCAGAGCTTGGGCTCAGTAGTTGTGGTACATGGGCTTAGTTGCTCTGCAGCATGTGGGATCTTCCTGGACCAGGGCTCGAACCTGTGTCCCCTGCATTGGCAGGCAGATTCTTAACCACAGTGCCACCAGGGAAGTCCCTTACCATGATTTCTGATGAGAAAACAGCTGTTAATTTTGTTGAGGATCCCTTGTACTTTATGAGTTGCTTCTCTCTTGGTGCTTTCAAGATTCCTTCCATCTTTGGCTTTTTTTTTTTTTTTTTTCATCTTTGGCTTTTGATAGTTTGATGATGCTGTGTCTAGGGTGAATCTACTTGAGTTTATGCTAGTTGGAGTTTATTGAACTTCTTGGATGTGTAAATTAGTGTTTTTCATCATACTGGGAAATTTTTAGCCATTATTTCTTCAAATATTCTTTCTGACACCATTGTAAAGCAGTTATACTCCAATAAAGATGTAAAAAAAAAATTCTTTCTGTACCTTTCTCTCTCCTCTCCATCTGGGACTTCCATCATGTGTATGTTGATATAGTAGATGGTATCCCATAGATCTCTGAGCCTCTGTTCATGTTTCTTTATTCTTTTTTCTTTATGTTCCTCAGACTAGGTTATATTAATTGACCTATTTTCAAATGTAATTCTTTCTTCTGCCAGCCCAATCCTGCTGTTATACCCCTCTAACAGATTTTTCATTTCAGTTATTATACCTTTTAAATATAGGATTTATGTTTGGTTCTTTTTTTATAATTCCTATCTCTTTTTGATATTCTCTTTTTGTTGCTCTCATACTTTCCTTTAGCTTTTTTATTTATTTATTTATGGCTGTGTTGGGTCTTTGCTTCTGTGCAAGGGCTTTCTCTAGTTGTGGCAAGCGGGGGCCACTCTTCATCGCGGTGCGCGGGCCTCTCACTATCGCTGCCTCTCTTGTTCTCTGCGGAGCACAGGCTCCAGACGCGCAGGCTCAGTAATTGTGGCTCACGGGCCCAGTTGCTCCGCAGCATGTGGGATCTTCCCAGACCAGGGCTCGAACCCGTGTCCCCTGCATTGGCAGGCAGATTCTCAACCACTGTGCCACCAGGGAAGCCCTCCTTTAGCTTTTGATACGTGGTTTCCTTTGGTTCTTTGAATATGTTTATGATAACTGATTTAAAGTCTTTGTCTAGTAAGTATAACATTTGTGTTTTCTCACGGACATTCTATTGACTACTTTTAAGCCTCTGTCCTTTCCTGTTTCTTTATGCTTAAACTTTTTGTTTGAAACTGGACATTTTAAATTACATAATGTGGCAATTCTGGAAATCAAATTTCCCTCTACCCCAGGGAAAGAGAAGAGGGCCTTTTGTTTGTTTCGTGTCTCTCTTGGGATAATTCTATAAAGCCTGTATTCTATGTCATTTGTAGCCACTGAAGTCCTTGCTTGGTTAGCTTAATTCCTATCTTTTTATTGATATTCTTTGTGTAAATTGGCTAACTGTTATACAAAGATAGTCTCAAATGCTGGGACCAATACGTCTTCTTTTTTAAAAAAAATTTATTTACTTTTGGCTGCGTTGGGTCTTTGTTGCTGCACATGGGCTTTCTCTAGTTGCGGTGAGCGGGGGCTACTCTTCGTTGCGGTGCATGGACTTCTCGTTGCGGTGGCTTCTCTTGTTGTGGAGCACTGGCTCTAGGCACACGGGCTCAGTAGTTGTGGCACACGGGCTTAGTTGCTCTGTGGCATGTGGGATCTTCCCGGACCAGGGCTCGAACCCATGTCCCCTGCATTAGCAGGCAAATTCTTAACCACTGCGCCACCAGGGAAGCCCTCAATATGTCTTTATGAAGGGGCTGTGTGTGTATGTTGAGGCACGTCTTCAGTGTTCGGGCAGGCAATTTACAACTCTGCCTGAGCCTTCATTTCTTGCTTGCTCAAAGCCTCAAGGTCAGCCAGAAGTGAGAAATTATGGCCTTCTTAAGTCTTTCCTGGACATGTGCATAGTTGTACACATGTGTGTCCTTTTGGATTCCAAGAAATATGTCGGGTCTTTCCAAAGTTCCCCCATTCTTTCCTTTTAAGTTAATTGGTGAGTCTCTTGCTAGCTCCACCTGGTATCACCCCCTTAGGCAGTTGCCCTGTGAAATAATTGCTGCCGATTGCTTTCACCAAGTGCTCTGTGGATAGGGCCAACTGCACCAAAGAAGCACTGAGTCAGGTCAATTAAAGACAAGCCCTGAGAATGGAGCTTCTCCATTAAGCTGCCAGGCCAGTCACATAGTGAAAACTCCTGGGGGATAGGGCGTTATGAGGCACTCCAAATGCTTTTTTGCGCCTCCTTTTTTGCGAGGCCACTGGTTTTCACAGCTACTATGGCAGCAGGGCTGTTAGTTTTCCAGGCTACATACATTCTCCAGTGAAAACACATGTAAATATATTATGTTTAATGGCTCCCAAAGAAATTCTCATGTAGGTTGTTTCTAGTCCCCAAAACAGCACTGCTTAGCTCTTAATTATCGTATATAGATGATCTAAGTCAGCTTACTTATTGTATATAGACAATCTAGGTCCACATGTTTATCAGAATCCCTGGAGGGCTTGTTAAAACACAGATTGCTTGGCCCCACTTTCAGAGTTTCTGATTCAGCAGGTCTGGCATGGAGCCTGGGAACTTGCATTTCTAGCAAGTTCTGAGAGGATATCAATGCTGTTGTTTGGGTATCACATGCTGAGAGTTTCTGAAGGATGGGGATATTTTCCCACAAGCACACTTCTAGGATACTTTCTTCTATCATGTTGTGATGCTTAGGGAATGCATAGTACCATATTTACCAACAAACCTGGCTCCTTTTTCTCTTGATAATGTTCATTCTACAGTGAAATTGGGGCCCCGTTCCTTGCTGCACTGAAATTGTAATTGATCTTTATAAGATTAACCTGAATTACACAACAGTCAAGTGACAAATGTTATTGGAAGCTTGATTCTCAGTTTGTTACTATGCTAAATGAATGAATTGTTGAACTTTGATGTCTATTTTTAAATGTTTGTGAATTTAAATTTGTTACTTTTTTTTAAAGCCAGTGATTGAAAAACTCTCTTGGCTTGATTAAAGTTATCATGGCCATAAAATGTATTGTCTGAACACTTTTGAGAACACTTTTGAGAATGAAAGGGGACCTATTAATAATTTTGCTGGGTAAAAGATGTAAACTGGGGTTGTCCCAGCTAAACCAGGTATATTGGTCACCCTAATTTTAGAAAATAAGGTATAAAATTATTTTTGCATTTCCACAAGTTTGTTTGATATTTTGGATTTAATTTTACACTAGGGTTAAATTTCTGTCAATATTTCTATCCATTTATCTGAAGAAATAATAGAAAGCTTTTTGTTAGTAAATTAGTTTTCAGAAGAGAAATAAAAAAGTCAGAAAATAAATTAAACTTTAAAAAGTTTCATATTTACTTATTTTTATTCCAGACTGTTGTCTGCGTTTGGTTTTTGTGACATGGGGAAGCTCAGCTCTTATTCTAAATATTAGAGAATTTTTGTTTAATTTTCATTTCTTACAGGTTAATCTTTTCTTTTTAAAGTAATTTATAAATGTTTGTTTTTATACCTGAGGGATGTGAGGGCCAGCTGAGAAGGATTCTGGTTTATTGAATTAAATTAGTTCTCATTCAAGAATTTTTAAGAATTTTTTTTCTGACAAAATTTAAAGATGAAGATTAATGTTTATATTCAGTCCAGTATTACCCTTGCTCAAGCAGAAATATTAAGGTTTAAGGTTATATTAAAGTGATTTTTCTTCCAAAACTTCTGACTCTTCTATTTCACATCCTCCCGCGCCCCCGCCATGGAAAAATAGAACTTTGGGAGAGAGGTGTAAGGAGCTCGTATTTGGTGAGAGTCTGTAAATGTATATTTATACAGTATGCCAGGACAATCTGGAAGGATGTTAGCAGTCTCTGTCTTCTTGCTTATCTGTTTCTTCAAAGTATGATTTTAATTTTTGCTTGTTTCTGGGCTGAATGTTCAGTTTCCTAAACTTCGCCAGGGGACTGCGTAGTCCGCACCCGGGGAGCGCGCTCACCGGAGGGCAAACGGCCGGAGCGGTTCCCGGGTCGCGACTCTTCAGGAGTCTTCTTCCTCAGGGATGCGTCGGGGCCTCCAAGCCTCAGTATTTGTGAGGGCGAAAATGCCATCGTCCAATTAAAGTGCAGAAGTTCAAGAACTCCTTGCAGGCGATTCGATCACAGCTGAGAGCTGGTCTTGCAGGAAGCCGAGAGAAGTCTGCGTGAGCAGCCGCGGAGGAGGACCGGCCGGGTGGGGTCGGCCCAGACCGGGGCTCGTGGAGCGCGCATGCGCGGCGAGGGGGCGGGGCCGGGGCGGGGCCGGCGTGGCCTCCTGAGCGGCGGCGGCAGCAGCAGCGGCAGCAGTAGCAGCAGCAGCAGCCTGGGCGGCGGGTTTGGGGCTGAAGCGCTGGCGGCAGGTTCGCGGCTGGGGTGGGCGCCGCGGACCCGGACAAGAGGACGAGCACCTGGAGCCCGGCTGCAGCCCACGACTTTGCGACCTAGTGGCGGCGTTGCTGCTGCGGGGCTCGGGCGCGCGGCCCGGCGGGACCGAGGACGGCGGGACGGCAGGGCGCGGGCGCCGCGGGCCGGGACGCGCCAGGTAGGTGGGCCTGGCCGGGCCGGGCCGGGGACGACGCGGCGGCCGGGAGCCACCGGGGACCTGGATGCTCCTCGGGCGGAGCGGGGAGCGGCGGGGCGCGGCGCGCATCCCGATACCCGGCGCGCCGGACGCGGAAGGCGCCGGCGGTTGTCATGGAAATCGTACAGCTAGCGGTTCCCTGGTGGTGGCGTCTTCGGAGAATGATCAGACCCCGGCGAGCCCTAGCAGGATGACGCCCCGGGCCGCCTCGGGCTGAGGGTAGCGGGCGGCGGGGAGCCGGGATGCGGGACGTGGCGCCCCCGAGGCCAGGTCGCGGCGCCTGCTTGGTGCGTCTCCAGGGCTGGATCTAGTGACTCCAGACGCTGAGGCCTCGGGGTGTTTCGGGTGTAAACAGAACCGGGTAAAAATAAACATACACCTCGGTGTAGGCCCCCATCCTCCCAAACTCTTCCCTTTTCTGCCGGCCCACCGTCCCCGACAACAGTTCTGGCATCTTTGCTTTTGATATTTTCTTTCTTTATGGCTCTGCTAGTCAATGAATTGAGGCCTGGGAAATCTGCAGGGGTTTGTGACTGTCTCCTGAAAAGCCAATCATGAATGTGTAGGCCACAGGAGATTGAAACACTCAAAACGTCAACGGTTAATTTACGTGTTTGTGGGCGAAGGGAGCGGTGATGGGCTCGGCTCTCCCTCCCCTTGTTGCCTGCCCTGTGACATTACATAATCATGTATTCCTCCTGCCCCGACTTCATCCCTAATGACAGATCATAAAAAAATATTCCTCTGGATAAGAAAAAAGTATAGGCGGTTGTAAAGCCCATCTTCTTGTGTTTTTGCTTTGCCACTTAATGGGTTTTGTGTTGAGAGGCTGCAGAAGAGTCGAATTTGATTTGCCACCTGCCCCTTAAAGGGGCATCTAAACCGAGGGAGTAGGAGGCGGGGTGGCAGTTTGAATGTTGCAGTGAGATTCTGCCTGATTCATCTCTGTTCACAGTGGATGGGGCGGACTGTGGGCAGTGGGGTTGGAGAGCGAACAGGCTGACTTGGATGTGAATCTTGAATCTGCCAGTTGCTAACTCTGGTTCTCAATTTTCTCATCTCTGGAAGGTGAGAACAGAACCTACTTTGCTGAGTTTGTTTTGGAATCTAGATGCTGTTGGCATTGGTAAGTGCACATAGGCTAACTATAGATTGTCCTAGAATTAAGCCTAATTTTTCTTTGATTGAAAACAGGTTTTCTTTAACAGGAATTTTGTCTTTGGATTTAGGCTAGGGCCTTTGTTTGGGGGGTCCTTTGCTGAAATGTTTACTTCTGGAAGAGTCAGTTCACTGGTTTCTTTGAAGAAAGTTGAGATGATGGTGCCTGTGTGGGAAGGTCAGTGTGGTTGCTGTGTTGGAGGGCTGGTGTCAGGAGACCGCGATGCTGTCCGGGGGTGGGGGGTGGGGGGCGGCGTTGCGTGCGAACTGGAGCCCACAAGGCCTGGTTCCCTGTGGTGTCTTGCAAACAAGCCTCTGTAACAACAAGCCAGAGTTACATTTACAAGGAGGGTTTGCCCTGAAGACAGGGCTTAAAGGAATAAATGCTGGAAAAATACAAAGAGAAAGGAGGGCTGTATTTCTACTGAGCTCAGTGGTAGAATTAGTTGTACTAATTCCACTAGCCGGTTTACTTATCCAACTATTTTTCATTAGGCTTATGCTGTCTCAGAGTGTTTGTCTGCTCAGGTGCAATTCCTGCCTCCCAGCTAGACGCAAAGTCAAGGGTAGACATTATAACTCATTGTTTTTGGAAACTGTATATTTTGTTGTATTGCTGTTAGACTTAATGCCATTAGTAAGTAAAAAAAAAAAAAAAAATCAGTTTAAGGGAAGGATGAAATCAAATAATATACATAAGAGGTTGTAAGCTGTAAAGCTCTAGAGAGACAGGTTGTGTATGATAGAACTATTGACCATTCAAGTCCCGTTAGCCAGCTGCCTGCCTGGGAGCATTCTCCTCAGCCAGCAAATCTGCAAGGGCACCAGAGGAATGGAAGCAAAAGGGTGTGTGGGACAAACTGATCCCCATCCCATGGCTTAACATTTCAAGAATCCAGTAAGACACAGTAGAGGGGGAGACTTTGGACCAAGACTGTTTTATCCTGGTTTCTTATGAAAAACTTCTTTAGAGATTATGTATTCCAGGAAGGGTCCTGTAGCATCATCAGCTACGCACAGTGTCAGGATGCTGTGGCTTTCACTGAGGGAAAAATAGCACAAATTTGCAGTGAAGAAGCCTTGATTATGTTGTTGCTGCTTCTGTGGAACTTGGTTAACGAGCTAGTCTTGAGAGATCCTTCAAAACAGCTTTTTCCAGTGTCCTGGAACAGAAGCTCTGTGAGGACAGCATATTCTAGGGAGACCAGTAGTAACACCAGGGTAGGCCTGCTTCATTTTGTCTCTCTGTGCTTTTAAGGAAAATACCATTGTGAACTTAATCCCCAGGAATTGACCTGTATTTTTCTATGCATATGCATACCTTGCTCTCTTAAAAATTTTTTTAAAAAAATATAGTATTTCAGATTCACTGAAAAGTTGAAAGAATAATCCAAAGAGTTCCAAGATATCCTTTACCCAGATTCTCCGAATGTTGACATTTGGTTTATCCTCTCTCATATTTGTGTGTGTGTGTGATTACTTTTCTCTGAAATGTTTAATGTTAAGTTGCAGACTTGATACACCTTTACTGCTAAATACTTTATTGTGTATTTCATAAAAACAAGGACATTCTCTTACAAAACAACAGCATGATTATTAGAAATCAGGAAATTAAATGTTGATGCAACGCTATTATTTAATCTACAGGTCTTTTTCAGATCTCGCCAGTAGGCCACTTTAGAGCAAAAGGAAATCCAAGATTCTGTGGTGCCTTAAACCATCCTGTCTCTTTAGTCTCCTTTAATCTGGAACAGTTCCTGAATCTGTCTTTGTATTTCATGACTTTGACATTGACATCTTTGAAGACAACTGCCTGTGTTTTGGATAATGTCCCTCCCCTTGGGTTTGCCCGTGGTTTCCTCCTGCCTAGATTCATATGATGCACTTTTGGCAGGTGTGGCACGGGGCGGTGCTGCAGCCGTCTTAGCGTGTCTCACGGTGGGAGGCATATGCTGTTGATTAGTCCCATTCACTGGTCCTGTCATCACTTCATTAAGATCCTGCCTGTCAGATTCCCTCACAGAAAGTTACCGTTTTTCCCTTTGTTGTTAATATGTATCTCATAGTAAGATCACTTGAGACTGTAAATATACTGTTACTCCTCATACTTTCACCCACTAGTTTAAGAATCCATTGATGATGCTTACCCAGATCAGTTACGATAGTTGACAGATGGTGATTTTCTAATTCCATGTTTCTTTCTATGCTTATCAGTTGGAATTGTACTAAAAGGAAGAACTTTACTTTCTCCCTCATTTACTCTTTGGTTTAACCATGTCTCCGCCCTCATGAATGAATTCCTGCTTTATACAATAGATTATAGTTTGTTATGCTCATTACCCACTTTTCTGCTTAAATTGTCCCAGACTTGGCCTGCAGAAGCCCCTTCCAGCTGGCCCTCCTGTCCTTTTGATGTGTTCTCATCATCTTTGAGGACTTCTTTACTTTCTGGCACAAAACCTCCAAGACTCAGCTTGTACTTTCCAGCCCTGGAATCAGCCATTTCTCCAAAGAGTCCAAGTTCATTTTAGTGGAGAATGATACTGAAAAACCCAGATCTGGGAGCTAGGTGTGCTCCTTGCTGCTTCCAGGCCTTTTCAGTGGACAGGTGTTCTCATTGTAGACATAAGTGGAGACACGTCATACAAAATTTTCTCTGCTTTACTTTTTAAATTTAATGCTATGTCCTGAGGAGCTATATGCACTGACATGAAAAGTTTGGTCTGTATTCCAGAGTGTGGGTGTACTGTTATTTCCTTAACTGTCCTTTATTGATGGACTTTTAGGTTGTTTCCAATATTCTGCTCTAAAAATAGTGGGGAATCTGTGAACCACGTCATTGTCAACACAAATATTTCAGTCTCCTGGATCCCTCGAAGTAGAATTTCTGGGTTAAAGAGTAATATTAAATGGATAGCTTTGCCACATCGCCCCCTCACCCCTTCCAAGAAGCTTTATCACTCTGTGCATTCGTCAGTGTGTGGAATTGCCTTTTTCCCTTTAATTTGGCCAACACTGAACTGAAGAGTATAAATCTTGTTAATTTTTGCCAATCTAATGGATAAAGAAGACACTACTTTTTAAATTACATTTCCCAAATTACCAAAAATATTGAAAACCTTTTCTTGCCAGTTCATATTTTAGCTTCTGTGAATAGCCTGTTCATACCTTTTGACCATTTTTTCTTATGAGGTTATCTTGCCGGGTTGTGGAAGGTACTATAACTTCGGACTTTATTCTCAGCAGCCTTTGATGTCTCCTTTAAGGGTGATGCATTTTTCATCCTAAAGGAGAAGGAAACTAACATATCTGAGCACCCCTACGTTCCAGGCCCTGGGCCAAGCGTCCATATGCGTTCTCAGCAAGGTCCCGGGAGAAGACCAGTGGTGTTGAGGGGGTGGCTGAGGCGAGGCATGATTAAGGCACCACCTGGGAGTGATTGTAAGTGGTTGAACCGGGATTCAGACCCGGGTCTGTCTGGATCTAGTGCCGTCTCCACGAAATTAGGTAGCTTCCTTCACAGGATTTTGAAATGAATGCTTTATGTGTCAGCATGGATGTGAAAATCAGTTACCTGGAGTCCTCAGTATCAACAATTTCTGTCTCAGTAAAGGGCTTTTTTACTCAGTCCTGCTTGGTGAACATACACATCTCTCAAAACCATCTGTTTTATTCCTGGAGCTATTGTGGACTCTGCAGTCAAACTTCCTGTAGGTCTCCAACTGGCTGTGTGACTTTGGGCGAGTGGCTTCATCTTTCTGTGCCTGTTTTTCTCACCCGCAAAACTGGGCTGATGGCAGCAGCAAACCCAGAGGCTTTGCTGGGGGCTCGAATGAGTTAATACACGTCAGGTGTGTGCAATGGCGCCTGATGCCTGCTGAAAACCCAGGGGATGTACCTTAGGATGAGTCTATATGGAAAGCACGTGTGGGAGGCCGCGTGGAACTAGCGCAGCCTCTTCTGGTTGGGTTTAATCTCTTAACCATCCCTTTTGTCATGACCCGGCCGGGAAATGGGAACCCAGGGCCCCTGGGTGCTGTGTGCTTGTATCCTCTCTCTGCAGACCTTGTTTGTGCCCTGTCATGGGCCTGCCAGCTAGCCCAGTTGGCCCTTCCTCTCTGCCCACAGCTGCTGACCTGGGACAGCTGAGACACTGCAGGCCTTTCCGTGTGCGGTCTGCTCAGTGGGGGTCACCTGGGAGGGTCTCAGAGGCAGGCAGTATCTGGTGGGGAGGGGCATGCTCTGGGGATAAAGAGGAGGTGTCCATTTTCTGGAATGGGGTCAGGAGAACAGACAGGTGTCCTCTAGCCTCCAGGAGGAGGGGAGGGGACCACTGGAGGGGCCAAGCGACCAGCTCCCCTCAGCTCCCTTCCTCAGAGCCTGTCCCTCAGACACCTATTCTTTCCCTGACCTCGAGCCCCTGCAGCGCCCCTTCTCTTATGCTTGCAGGCAGGACTCTGAGGTCTCCTGAAACCCCCGGCCTCCCTCCCTGCTCCCTGCCCCATGCCTCCACCAGTGCCCTTGAATGTCTGGCATCAGCGGCTGTTACAGTAGCTGCCTGATAAAACTCACTCCAAGATGTGGAACTCCTTTCCTTCCCTGTCCTGTGTTGCTTGCATTTCAAGTGGTGCATTCTCTAACCCATGAATTAGAGCTTTCAAGACGGATGACCTTGGTGTGCATATTCTGGGAGAGCAAAAGAAATGCATTTAGGCAGGTGCGTGTTTCTGAGAGAACAGGTCCTGTTAGGAAATGAGGATACCCAGTTCAGGAGTCTCCCTGGGGTTATGGATTATGGGGCGGGTCAGTTGGGGTGCTTTTGGCTGCCAAGTCAGCAATGAGGACGTTTACTGTCTCACAGACCTGGAGTCCTACTCTAGCAGCAGTTTTGAAGTTTCATCGAGGACCTAGATGCTTCATCCCAGGGTCAGCGTCCCCGCAGTTATGAGATGGTCCTTAGCGTCAGCGAGACTGCGTGAAGGAGACATGCCAGCCAGTCCCCAGCCACAGGGTCTGCCTGTCCTCCCTCCGGTCTGTGGGAGCAGTGAGCATCATGTGGCCTCCCCGGACCCAGAACAGGAGGCTGTGGGCCGGCTGACTTAGGAGCGCTCCTCCGAATGTGGCCCCCAGACCCGCCGCATCAGCACCACCTGAGACTTGTCCAAAACGCAGTCTCAGGCCCCAACCAACCGACTGACTCAGAAACTCTGGGTTGGGGCCCAGCGATCTGTTGCGAAACAAGCCTTCCAGGTGATTCTGATGCAGGGTCCAGTTTGAGAATTGCTCCCTTAGTCTAATCAAGACCCCCCCCCACTCCTCAGCTGGGTATGGAGCTGGTGCTTCCGAATCCAGAGAGGACAGTTCCCAGAACAGGCGGACGGGAGGGAAAAGTTGGGAGGTCAGCCCACAGTGTCAGCCGAGGGGCGTGCAGAGCGTTTAAGGAGCCTGTGGGCGGCTTTGCCCTCCTTGGCCCCCTGCCGCAGTGTATGGGCCCAGCTGAGTGTCCCAGCTCCCGTGCCCGCAGTCTCTCCAGCCCCTCTGAGCGGGGCCCATGCCCTCCCTGCAGGACTCGGCACTGAAGGGGGCCGCGTTGGGAGCGCCGGCCCCAGCTTCTCTCTCTGGCCCAGTGGGGATGGGGTGCGCGGGCCCTGCTGGCTCACTTTCCTAAGCGTGTTCAGGTGTGTGGGGTTTGCACCTGCTGCTACTTCTCACTCAATTAGGAAGAAACAGGGAGCAGTGCCGTTAGGAGGGGCTTGGGGAACGCGGAAGGAACGGGCCTGGAGGGGCTGCAGCCTCAGGGACTATTTATAATGGCAGTGGGGTGCGACCTGCTTTATCGTCCCCTTTCGGAGGCACAGCCTCACCTTCACGCTCGGGTGGAGTAAAACAGCCGCCTCCATGGTGTGATTCGTGGGATCAGACTAGCCCACTGTTCCAGACCTTTCCTGGAACTAGGGAGCCGAGGTATTTCTAGATTTTCTTGACTTTGCACGGCTTTCAAGGTTCATCCTAATACACAAAAGTGATGTATGGGAGCCTCACGCTGAGCGCCTCTGCATCGGTGCTGACGGCCCAGGAAGGAAGGGCAGCCCAGGGGGAGGGGGCCTGGGGAGGGTCCAGGATAGTGTCTTCAGACGGCAGTGGTTTGTGACATCAATTTGAGATTGTAACCGGCATTAAAAATGTTTTTGAAATAAAATAGAAAATATCCAAGTATATTTCCTACAGGGAGGGTAAGCATTTTTTGATCCCACAGGTAGTGACTTGCACGTGTGTGTGTGGGTATTGTCACGGTGTGATTTTTTCTTCCTGTGGGTTTTTTTCAAAAAGTATTAAATCCGAGGGTTGAGCACGGGGAGGAGGGGGCTCCGCTGGACGTGTACGGACGGACACGGGGTCTTTTGCCGGGGAGGGGGCCTCGGGGGGGGTGGGTGCGTGGCTTACTCCAGGTGGAGAGCCACGGATGGGAAATGAGAAGGGCCTTTTAGCGGTGTGGGCCGGGGGAGTGGAGCTGGAGCCCCAAGGACAGCAGGGAGGGGTCTGAACTTCCTGGTCTCACTCTGGTTTACTGTTTGTGGTGTTTGACCACCTGGGCCAGATCCTCCCGAAGCTGTTGGGGGTCCTCAGCCTGGCCACTCTGAGACTGGGGAGGCCGTGGCAGGGAGTGTGTCGACTTTTCAGAGGTTTAAAATGTGACTCTGGACGCCTGACCCATCCTTCTGACAGGGCGGATCAGCATATGGTGACCTACAGAGGGAGGGCGGGGAAAGGGGGTAGAGGTGGAGACAGATGTGGACAGGTGTCTGCGTCTGGCTTGTTTGGAGGCTGGCCCCACTGTTGCCTGTGAGCAGTGACAGGACAGCTCCCACGTCGCCCTGGCTGCCGTTGGGACGGGGTGATATGCATTGTTTCACGCCGGGGTTAGTCTGGTTTGTGTCACAAAGCATACGCAGTAATGGCTTCGGGGTGTCAGTGTCTGTTTTTTGAGGGGGGCAAGTTGGATTGTGGGAAGAGAAAGTGCTGGACAAGAACCTGAGTCAGCTTTCTCATGTGTAAAATGCGGAAGGTGCCTGGCTCGCGGGGATGGGGGCGGGTGCTGTGTGGATTAAATAGTATTGATACAAGCAGGAGAGGTCTGGGCACTGCAGCTCTGGACCAGTGCCGGTCCAGGGAAGGTACCGTCTCGCAGGAGGTCCGGCGTTTCCCCTCTCGACTTTGCAGTCTCGATTACCCTTTTTCCTACTGTGCCCTGTTCTAAAAAGTGTATTCAAAAGGCTAGAGTGCATCCCATCTCTCAGTCCTTCCCAGGGCACCTCTAAAGGGAAATGCTGCAGAAGAAGGAGATTTTGAGAGGTAGGGGACTGCCGGCAAAGGTCAGAGGAGAAGGATGTGGGCAGAAGAGGGAAGTGAGAGTGGCCTGGGCTCATAGATGTTTAGTCAGGTGGCCACTGACCCAGCTGTCTTCTACTGACACTTTTTTTTTTCTCTAAAGCACATAGAAACTTGTGATTGTGTGCAGTGGAATGGTAAGTATTTTCACATTTCTTAGTCATTGCTTCGACTGTGTTCTGCGTAAACACACGTTAAACCGTATGATCGCATTGCCTGATTGGGTGCTGATCAGATGGCCAGTAAAATGGAGTCATTGGTGGAGCGTGTGCCAAGCAGCCTCAAGGTGCCCCAGAATCTTCCACGCGTTGTTACTGCTCTGGCTTGGAAGAGGAGTGGTGGGTGAGTGGGTTGACCTTGCGGAAACACCCTGCTGGTCGACAGGCCCACCTGGGGGAGGAGGAAGGCGCGTTTGGGTTTTACCCCCGGCTTGCAGGTGATTTGGGGAAGTCGGGCCTGAGTGTTACCTTCTCCTTCCTTGTTCATCTAGTGAAGGTCAGTCCCTGCATTCCTGCCCCCTTGGCCCCCAATCCTGCATCGCAGTGGAACTGTGATGGTGCCTGAGGGCTGCATGGGCGAAGTCTTGTGTGTGCTTGGTTTGGTGGGCCTCAGGCTCAGACACAGACATACATGAAGTCTATTTAGGGAAGTGCTTCTGGAGTCTGTGGCCTTGGAAGCCCACCTCCTGCCTCGTGCTCTTTCACTTTCCCTCCGCTCTGTAGTGACTCAGCAGCAGCTTTCCAGAATGGAGAAGCTTCGTGTCAGAGATGCTGGAGGACCCCGGGCGTGTCCGTGGAGATGGACGCTCCCTGTGTACCATGCAGACCAAACTCTTCCTGGTCCAAGTAGAGCATCCGGTGCCGCCCCTGGCTCCTCCACCTGTGCTCCATCCCCACACCCCGACTCTGAGGCTCTTTGCAGGAAGTCCCCCAGTACAACTGCACTCTATGTTGAAGCCCAGATCCTTGTCATTCTCCATGGACTGATGGAGACCACTCTACTCTCTGATATTTTGCCTTGATAATTTATGCACAGTTATTGTCTGGTTCAGCTCTGGATTCTCTCTGGCAGCTTGACATCCTTCCCTGACTTCTCCACTTACGTCTCTCTGACCTCCTTTTTACTCTGTTTTTGACCTATTTTATTTCTTTTTAGCCATCCCTGACCTTTTTTTTTTTTTTTTTTTTTTTTGTGGTACGCGGGCCTCTCATTGCTGTGGCCTCTCCCGTTGCGGAGCACAGGCTCTGGACGCGCAGGCTCAGCGGCCACGGCTCACGGGCCCAGCCGCTCCACGGCATGTGGGATCTTCCCGGACCGGGGCACGAACCCGTATCCCCTGCATTGGCAGGTGGACTCCCAACCACTGCGCCACCGGGGAAGCCCTTGTGTGTCTCCTTGAAATGCCATTGAGCCCGTGAGAACAGGAACGTGTCTTGATAGCAAAAATAATCTTGGAAATAGTTGGTGTTCTGCGTGTGATTTCTCAAGACACGTGTTTTGTGATTATCATTATAGGTGCCTTCGAGCTGTTATGATATTTTGAATAACTTCAGCAGAGGGAGGATGATCTTTGCATTTTGAGTCAACTTAATTACTTAATCATTCTTTAATTAGTCAAATATCTTTACCAAGCTAGGTATTCACCTCGTTGGTCAAGGACAGAAGAAAAGCCAGCAGATGGATTGGGAAGCAGGGGCCTTGTGCAGGGTTGTTTCACTGGCTCAAAGAGAAAGAATGCTTCCGTGACAGTCGTACCGCCATCTTGGTTAAGAAGCTCCGGGTTTTAAAATTAATCTCCATCAGTTCCTGGCCTGGGACAACATAAGCCTTTTGCACTGGGGACTTGCCGATCGGGCTGTGACCCCGTGTGCTCTCAGGGCATCAGGTCACGCCGTCTAGTGTGCAGGTTCGTTCCTCGTCGCAGCAGCCAGCGCAGCCTCAGCACCTTCTGTGGCCAAGAGGGTTCTAAGCTGTAGTGGGTGTGACTCATTTCAAACAGGATTAGATGAGACACGATCAAATTCCAGGGCCATAAATTGCTGTATCATTCCTTGGAACTGGACGTGACAGGGTCTGACCAGTGTTAGAGACCCGTAGGTTGGCTGTTCCCTAAACTCTTAAGGGTTGTACCAGTGTTTGTCATGGCAGCCAGCAGCCCATGGCTTAGACTGTGAACCTAGTTTAGTGGACTAACTGTAATGAATAAAAAGGGGCTATTTTTACCTCATAACCTAGATTTGTCTGGACTGAATATGCAAGCCAAGCTATTAAATGTTTGGGGCAGTAAACAGGAATTCAGTATTTTAAGTCTTTCTGAGCTTGGTAGTGGGGCAGGCCTGGAAGTAGGATTGGTTGTAGCTTTTTTAGGATTATAAGTGTTGACTGCGTTAGGAAGGAACTGTTTTATGAAATAACTCTATAACGAAGTGAATCTTCTTATGCTTATAGGGTCTTGTGAGAATGTACTCACCCTAGCCTGGAGCCCAGGGTAAATTTGAGAATGCTTTGTTTAAAGGCCTCTTTCGGGGAAAATGGGACTGTTAATGAACTTAAATCTAAAATAGTATCCTTCCTTATCCCCAGCTCTCAGCATTCCAGGATGGTGGCGTTCTCCACCATTGGATATAAGTGAGAAATGGTAAAGTTGTTAGGATTAACACCTGGTCGTGTGTAACAGAACAAATCGGAAGGAAAAGAGGCTTAGTTAAAGTAGGCATTTATTTCTCTTTATCTACTGAGGTCTGGAGGTGGGCAATCAGAGCTTGTGTCCTACCATCCCTAAGCCCAGGCCTCACGTCCAGGACGGCGGCTAGAGGTATACCGAGCTCGTGGGCGTTCCAGACACCAGGCCGCAGGAAGGCAAACTTCCTGAGAACTCCTCGTCGAGCTCTGTCCTTGTATCTTGTTGGCAAGAGCTGAACCCCTGGCCACACCTAGATGCCAAGGAGGCACGCAACCCCATGCCAACCGAGTCAGGGTCCTGGGCCTGTTTCTAAGGAGGAAGGGAAGAATGGACATCGGAGGCACAACTAGCTGTGTCTTGCCTGCAAGTTGTTATCTGTTTTGGAAGATGAGTTTTTGTGCTTGTTGGGAAAGTGTTGGCAAAACCAGGCACGGGCGTCTAGCTAAAAACTCAAGGGCCTAAGACCTTTCTCACTTCCACATGGGCCTTCATACTCGAGCCTGAAAGACGTCACTGTTCCTTTTGTGCCTCCACTTCCTCATTTAAAGAACAGAAATGGTAGAAGTCTAATCTGAGTTCTCAGGGCCAGTGCTGAGCTCCGCAGACTGGAGTTGCTTTTCCCCAGTTGCTCCCTCGGGGTTTCTGGACCCATGGGTGTGTTCAGAAGGCAAGGGCTGCCTGGGCGTGGGGATTTCGGGCAGAGTGTGAGATCCAGGCGAGGGCCAGTGGGCGAGATGCCCTGAGTGGGAAGAGGCCTGGAGTGGGAGGGCCTGGGAGAGGCAGAGAGTTTCTCTTTCCAGAGCCATCCTCGCCCTGAGCCTGCCACGGACATGCCCCCTCCCCAGAGGGTTGGGGGAGGGCCGGCCTCGCCAGCGGAGTTGAGAGACGCCTGGGTCTGCTTGTATCTCTCCTGCCTCTTTCCCTCCTCATTCTGCTTTTCCTTGCAGAAGGGTGATCCCAAGTGCCTCGCTCTCTGTCCGATGAAAGGGATCCCATAACGCTAGGTGTCAGCGAAATCGACTGTGTTCTGCTCTTCGAGGCATTTGCATTTTAAGAAGGATATATGTGCGAGCAGTGCCTACACTCAAAGCCTCTCGGATGGTCGGACGGCAGACCCAGGAATAAGAGGAGCCTGGGGCCCTCCCTGTGCCACCAGCCGCTGGGCGTAGCGTGTGTCTGCTGCACATCTGGGTGAAGCTGGCCAGGCCAGCTGCTCCCGTCACCTTCCCCCCACCCCAGTCCAACGCCTGTGTGCAGCACGTGCCTCACACCTCTCGTGTGCTCACACGCCAGTCAGGCGTGCACTTACGCCTGCCGCTTGCACACGTGTATACACGCTCACTGTGCGTGCGTGTGCATGCCCACGCGCCCCTCCCCCTCCCCACCCCCCTGCAAGGAGGCAGTAGCCCCCGGAAGTTGAGCTTCTGGAAGGGCCGCGCATTACTTTCTGGTTGAGTGGAATCCCTGGGGGCTCGGGGTCTGGATGTGCACGTATTCAAGCATCTTTACCAGAAACACTCCCTGAATTCATGCTCCTGAAATCAGGAACTTCCTTTTGTGTTTCCAAAGCTAACGATGAAAATCTGCTCATGTGTAATAACAGCTTTTCCTGGCCTCCGAAGACTTCTTAACTTCGCCTTTTAAAAAAGGCAAGGACCACCCCAAGACCCTTTCTTGTCTTCTCTCCCGGGGGCAGCTCCGCAGGCAGTGGATGAACCGGGCATCTTTCCTCTCACCCCAGCATCTCCGCTGCCTGAGCCGGTGCTGGTCTCCCAGATTGTTTTGCTGTCCAGTTCTTTCTCAGTAGAAACATAATTTGTTTTTCCATGTTTGTGGGTGAAATATTTTGCTTGCGGGAGGTGACCGTCGAACTTCATCGAACTACCTTTCCTTCCTGTCACGGGTGTGCCCGTCCCTGTGTTATTTGCGACTTGCCTTCCCATTCCACAGGTGCCCCGGTGACCAGAGGCTGCATGTGTTTTTCAGAGGAAACAAAGACTGCTGGGACACCCTAAGTATGCAGTGTGAATGCAGAAAGTGAGGCCCTGCTGGAGGCAGGTGGTTCTGATTAACGTGTTTCGTCTCCCCCTGTTGAAGGGGCAGGCGCTGTCATGGGGTGGGCTGGGGGAGAGGAGGGTGGAGGAGGCCGGAGTCCTGGAAAGCACTGCTGCCTGTGGGAGGGGGCTGTCAGCACAGGTCGTGTGGCCCCCGGCCTGGTAACCCTTGCCGGGGACATAGTGGCACTCGGGGAACATCTGAGTTCCAGACGGCAACAGCACAGGCCCAGAGACACTGAAGTGTGAAGGGAGCACCCATGGGGGCGCAGGATATGGTCCTTGGTCAGGGACTGACCCTTGATGCTGGGGAACTAGATACCCTGAGTGCCTGGTGTGGGTCTCTCTGCCACCCCCTGCCCCCCAGGTTGAGTGGCCTGAGAGAGGGTGGGTGGCATGGTCACTTTAACGGCGTGTAGGCAACTGTGGTTCAGATGAGGCGGGTGAGTGCTGGGCAGCTAAGAGGAAAAACAGCATCAAAGTAAGCTAATCTACTCTGGGCACCTTGAAGAGCTGGTGTGGGGAGTGCTGAGTGGCTGGGTCCCCTGAGCCCCATGGTCGGGAGGTCCCCTCACCCTCTCCTTCCTGGTGTGTAGTTCCTTAACAGTAACTCCTTAAGGGTCTGGAGGAATTGCTTAAGAGGTGCACTTTTGCTTTACTGCATTTTATGGGGATGTCATGTCCCACGTGGTGTTCACCAGTGTGAAGATTGTTCTCAAGGGACATGCCCAGTGATCACAGCAGATCTGGGGTGTCCTAAGACATCAGTGTCCTTCAGGGCAGGGACAATAGCTCAGTTTTCTATTCCCAAGAGCATCCTACAGTGCCTGGCACAGAATCGGTGTGTAATCAATGTTTGTTGAATGAACGAAAGAAAAAAGCTACTACGCCATTGTCAGAAGTGAAAGGAACGCCTCAGGCTCTCCTGGGAACATAGCCTGTTACCTGGATATCAAGTTGGGGTTCAGTCTAACTTAAGAAAGGGAGGTGAGCCCAGAGCCCGTGGTCGTCCCAGTTAAGTTCTCAAGGTGAAACCAAGCCCGTCAGCTTGTCCCCCTGCACCTGAAGTGTCCTCAGCGCACGCTCCTCACCCCGCTGGCTGGAACCTAAGGCTCTTCTGCCCCTCTGGGAGGAAGGAGCCACACCTCAGGGCTTGGTCAGCCTGGATGTTTGCTTCCTAAATTTAGTGAACCTAAAAGAGGAATTCTGTTTGCACATGCACAGGGTTGTGAGTGGAATCCTAGGGACTTTAGAGAAGCCGGGAGGATAGGGCGCACAGGAAGGGGGGCCTCCTCCTCTCCTGGGCCTTGCGGGGAATCACAGGGCTTCACGGAAAGATGAGTTTTGTGTCAAGGCTGGGGGTGGTGTCTCGAGCTGGGGGGCTCAGGAGAGAAGTGTGGGCAGGATGGGGTAACACGTCAGGAAGGGGGCTCAGGAGGGGCGGGACTGGCTCAAGATTTGGGACATCATTCATCCCACCCCGGAGTTTCTTCAGAGTTGTTTTTTTCGTTTTTTTTGCGGTACGCGGGCCTCTTACTGTTGTGGCCTCTCCCGTTGCGGAGTACAGGCTCCGGACGCGCAGGCCCAGCGGCCATGGCTCACGGGCCCAGCCGCTCCGCAGCATGTGGGATCTTCCCGGACCGGGGCACGAACCCGTGTCCCCTGCATCAGCAGGTGGACTCTCAACCACTGTGCCACCAGGGAAGCCCCAGAGTTGTTTTTTTTTAATATTTATTTATTTTGGCTGTGCCGGCTCTTCGTTGTAGCACGTGGGATCTTTAGTTGCGGCACGCAGGATCTTTTAGTTGCAGCATATGGACTTCTTAGTTGTGGCATGCACGTGGGATCTAGTTCCCTGACCAGGGATTGAACCCGGGCCCCCTGCATTGGGAGCGTGGAGTCTTAACCACTGGACCACCAGGGAAGTCCCTTATCAGACTTTTAAATTCTGTTTTGTTTGTATCTTATTGGTTGTTTGGTTGATTGATTGATTGATTGAATCATTATTATCATTTTACATGACAAAAGCAACTCCTAGTCTTCTGTGGTCTGAGAAGGTCCTTAGATTGCAGTGTTCTTATGACCACCCCTGTGCAGTAATCAGGTTCGTGGGCCAAAATTGGCTTCCTGGTCTCCACTCAGGGCTGGGCCAGCAGGTGTGGGCACCACAGCTCCCTGAGCCCTGCCCAGCCCTGGGGCCTGATGCTGGGTGGCCGAAGTGCCCAACCACAGGCAGGATGTCCCCAGATCCTGCAGTGGTGGCAGTGAAGCCGTGTCTCTGAAATGACAGAAATGAAACCAGCACCAGGGAAGAATATTCTAAACGGCCTGTGAAAACTGGGCTGTGAGAGAGACGAAGCACCGGGGTATGCAGAGCCCCAGAGATATGTGTTCCTAGAAGTGGATACAGCGTCTCAGGATCCTCTCCCTGCGATGAAACAGCCAAGCCGCTGCTTTGGTGGCCCCCCGTTCTCCACCGTCACGCTCTCCCTAGGATCTCGTGGGGTCTCTGTGCAGTGGGCGCGGAGCTGCCATGAAACATGGTCGAGCCCGTTGGCCAGAGGCCGGGGAGGGGGCTTTGGTAGTGAGCGATTACAGGAACAGGGCTTGGCTTGCGTCCGCTAAGGCACGCTCGGTCTCCAAGATTCTGGGGCTCTGGGACTCGGAGCATACGTGTCCCTGTGCCATATACTGCAGTGACATAGTCGGTGGAAGACATGGACGAAGGCGTCCAGTTGGGGAGGAGGGAAGTGAAGGCAGAGAGCGAGGGGTGCTGATGCTAGAGGGGTGATGGGGGTCACTGCCAGAAACCGGCACGGCCCCCTCCTCCATTCCCCCACCTGCTGGGGTGACAGTGCCCCAGAGTACGGCCCCCTCAAGTCCCCCATCCTTGCACTAATGTCACTTGGTGCGAGTCCTCGAAACCTGCCTGCTCTTAGCTCGATTAGACAAATGGGATGACATCCTGTGTTATGTGTTCCAATAGGCGTTCACTTCCGTGGTTCAGAAATTATAAGGTTCAGCAGGATATGTGATAAAGTCTGCCTCCTGCCCCATCCCCCAGCCACCCAGATCCCTTCCCTGGAGCCACCAATGCCATGTGCTTCTCATGTATTCTTCCCTAGGTATTCTGTGTACAAGTCAGCCAAGTATGTGTATGTTTTATGTGTACATATGTTCACGTTTACCTTTTTATTGCACCGGTGCTGTCGCGCTCCATGCTCTCTGGGGCCTCCCCTTATGCCCTGACTGTATCCTGGTACTCTCTGCACGTGGGAACATAGTTTCTCTTTGTTTGGCCCAGCTGCACCGGGTCACCCTGCCAGGCTGTACTGTAGATTCTTTAAGCAGATCTCTCTTGATGCGTGGTGGGCACTTTCCAGCCCGTGCTTGGCACGAGTGTGGTTACTGCCCCACCCTGTTCTGAGGGGTGGATGGAGTATCACCCTGGCTGGAAGGAGAGCATGGACTTAGATGAGGTTTGAACATTCCTCCGCATTTCCTCCTATTCTCACCTGGCCTGTAACTATTTCTTGCTTAGATATTATTTGTAAGATACGCTTTTTAGAATTATCGCCTTCTAGTCACACACAGACTTTTCAAACGGGTCTGTAGCATCCTGAACGAGGCTGGTCAAGGCTACCTGGACCTCAG
The DNA here is from genome assembly GCF_949987515.2 of Delphinus delphis. Classification (NCBI taxonomy): domain Eukaryota; kingdom Metazoa; phylum Chordata; class Mammalia; order Artiodactyla; family Delphinidae; genus Delphinus; species Delphinus delphis. The sequence continues at coordinate 9,400,180 of NC_082694.2, read as the reverse complement.
CTTCAAGAACAGTGGCTCTCCGGGCTTCCCTGGCGGCGCAGCGGTTAAGAATCCACCTGCCAACGCAGGGGAGCGGGTTCGAGCCCTGGTCGGGGAAGATCCCACATGCCGCGGAGCAGCTAAGCCTGTGCGCCACAGCTACTGAGGATGTGCTCTAGAGCCCGCGAGCCACGACTAGTGAAGCCCGCGCGCCTAGAGCCTGTGTTCCGCAACAAGAGAAGCCACCGCAATGAGAAGCCCGCACACCGCAACGAAGAGTAGCCCCTGCTCGCCACAACTAGAGAAAGCCCACGCGCAGTAACAAAGACCCAACTCAGCCAAAAATAAATAAATTAAAAAAAAAAAAAAAGAACTGTGGCTCTGAGGGGCACTCCTCTGCCTGGCCCTGCAGGGCTGAGCAGCAGGTGCTACAAGAGGCTCTGGAGGGACGTCTCTGACAGCCGGGCCCGGGACTGCACAGCGCCTGGGGAATCGAGCCGATTTCCAGCTGTGGTGGTGGGCTGACGCTGGTCCTGGCTGTGCCCTCCCAGGGTGTCAGCCGCTCCCACCATCACGCTGTGTGTCTGGAAGGGAAGGGAACGATCCGGACACGGGCACTGTACATGCGGACGACTCGGAGTCATGTTGGGTGGTCGTCGTCAGCTTCTGAGTCTGCCAGGCGGCCCTGGCAGTTCGCCACTGGAGTGGGTGCGTGTGGGCAGGGACGTCTGCGAGGCCCCCCTTCAGGCCCGGGAGGTGGGCTGGCGGAGGCTGCTGACACCTACCTGCCTGCTCACGTTCCCTCCCGTACGAGGTTTCAGGCACAAGGAGGGGGGAACGTGGCCGCACGGCCCAGGGGTGCTCCAGGGAGCAGGACGCGGTGATAACCCCTCAGGGCCGTCCCAGGAGTGTGTCTGGGAGGCTGCGCACAAGACCCAGGTGGGGTCTTGCAGGACAGGGCCGAGCTGTGAGCCCTCCGAGGGGAGTGAGGGGTGCGCGGACGTTAGGCCTGAGCCCCTGGGGTCTGCCAGGCTGAGGAGCGCCGAGGGGCGCCTCCTTCTGCCCTGGCTCGGTCCTGACATGCTGCTGTCCCCTGTCTGCCCTGGTGGTGTCTTGTCAGGAGCCCAGGGCACATGTCTCCCATGAGTGAGCCCAGCCCTTGCACCCGTGCAGAAGGTCAGACGAGAACGGGTGCAAAGAAGACAGCTCAGAGGGCTGCTCTCAGGAAGCCAATGGGCTTCCTCTTTCTGTTCATTTTTTTCATTAAGACACCCTTGAGATTTCGAGGCTCCGCCTTGAGCCCTTTGTGGCGGGCTGCTCGCGGCCTGTGAGAGAGGGATGGTCTTCAGATCTCACGCAGGCTGGAGACAGAGTGGCGGGGCCCCTGCATGGGGGCAGGGGGAGGGCAGAGGCGCCTCCAGGATCCGGGCCTCATCCGCGCAGAGCCCGGAGGGCAGCTGCCGGCGCCAGAGGAAGTGGGATTATTGCACATCGTGTGTTTCAACACTGGGACCCACCCCTCAAGAAGGAAAACCGAGAGTGGGGCCGCAGAGCCAGGGCTGAAGAGATGGAGAGAAGGGGACAGAGGGCCAGATGTTAACCACCCGGTCCTTTGCTGGCCCAGCTGGCCCTTCTCCCGGGTCCGCAGGGCAGGGCTCTCGGGGCCCACCCACATTGGGGACCTGCCTCCAGCCCCTCCTTTGGCAGCTGCAGGGCCTGTGGCTGAGAGGAGCGCTTCTGCTGTGTTTATCCAAGGTTAGGAGGCCCTGATCACAGCTCACGATGCCTGAGGTCCTCTGTGAGAGGTCAGCAAAGGCCGCCCGTGGAATAGCTGAGTTATTGTACTGGGTGTTTAAGACAAATGCCTGTGGCAAAGTTGTATTTTTATGTAGGATGAGCTAAGAGTTTGGGCAGCCTTGGAAACTCCCTCTTGAGACAGAATCAAGAGAGACAGTATATGTGAAGGAGGTTTTTAAATGTCAGCAGGCTCACTGCAGCATAAGGCTGTAGCTCTTTTGCATAGCTTGAAGGACTGGCTCATGGTCCAGGGAGGTGGCAGGAACCGTCCTTCACGAATTGAGGTTCTCGAACTCCTGCTGTGTGCCGGGCCCTGTTCTGCTGGCTTCGCTCATACTTCCCACTTCATCCCCTGTATCAGTTTCCTAGGACGGCTGTCACACATTCTTACGAACCTGGCGGCTTAAAACAAAAGAAATTTCTTTCTCTTACAGTTCCAGAGGCTAGAAGTCCAAATTAGCGTCACAGGGCCAGAATTAGGGTATCAGCAGGGCCATGGTAGCTGCAGAGGAGAATCCATTTCTTGCCTTGTCCAGATGGTAGCCGGCTTTCCTTGGCTCACGGCCCCCTCCTCCATCCAGCGCCAGCTGTGTAGCTGCTTCTCTGTGACTGTGCCTCCCTCTGCTTCCGTCACATGGCTTTCTTCTCTTCCGTCTGAAATCTTCCTCAGCATCCTTTTTCTCGGGACATTTATGGGGATTTAGGGTCCACCATATATTTCAGGATAGCTTCTTACCTCAATATCCTCAACTTAATCACATCTGCAAAGTCCGTGCCATGTAAATAACACTCACAGGTTGCAGGGCTTAGAACGTGGACATCTTTGCGGGGGGCACTATTTGGCCTCCCACGTGGCGCAGCAGCCTGGTGAGGAGGGCACCGCCCGACACAGCAGACAGAGTGAGGAAGCCCAGGCTTGGCACAGCTGAGGCTGTTAGGCGGCCACAGTTCGTCCTCCTCCTGGACCTGCAGGAGGGCCATTTGCTGGACATGTACTCAATGAACAGATAAGTCGTCTTCCTGTGTTACACTGGTTTGGAAAAGTAAGAGCTTCGGATCAGGGGCCTGTGCGGCACCTCGCTAGGGGCACGTTTGTTGATGAGTGAGTTCGTTTCACTGTGGCCAGGTGGCCCTGGGCAGTCTCGTTGTCCTCATCTGTGAATTGAGGACAGAACAGCCTGAGGGTCAGATGGTATCACCTGGGTGAAATGGCCCAGCAAGGGTCTGTGTGAGGGGTCCTTGTTCAGTGTGAGTTCCTGGTCCCAGCAAGGAGAAGTCACATGAGCAAGGCCAGGTGACATGAAGGAGGGATTGTGTTAATACCCGGAAGAAATAGTGGGATTTGTGCAAATAATTGGGATTTGTGCAAATAATTGGCTCATTGATGTGACAAACATTTATTGAATGCCTACCTGTGCCAGGATGTCAAGGGGGCGAAAGGGAAAGAATAGCAGACAACACCTACCACTCCTGCCCTGGGGGGAGGGGAGCCGGAGGACAGACGTCTAAAAGGTCATTTCCCGATTGTGGACTGAGAGAAGTCGTCTTTGATTTGAAGATGAATAGATATGCCTCTATTACATATTTATTTATACTTACATAGTATAAATAACATGAAAATTCATGGTGGTCCAGGGGGAGGGGGGTGGTGGTGGGATGAATTGGAAGATTGGGATTGACATATACACTAATATGTATAAAAAGATAACTAATAAGAGCCTGCTGTATAAAAAATAATTAAAAAATAATAATAAATTCATGGCGGTCCCTGTTCCCGAACCTGGAGCCACGGAGTCAGAGGGAGACCAGAATTGAGTCAGTTATCTGTATCTTCAGCTCATCTTCCTTTTCTCCCCCACCTTGGTGGCTGGCTGTGGGTCCCCAAGACCCCTCAGTTGCTTGTTGTAGGTCCTTGAAGTCCCCTCAGTGGCTGGTCATGAGTCCCCGAAGTCCCGCACTTGATGGCTTTCAGGTCCCTGGTGACTGACTAGACCCAGTTACCTCCGTCCCCAGGGAGTGGGCCTGCTTGCTATCCCTCTCTACACTGAGCCCCCGCTCGGGTTGGGCCTGGGGTTTCTCCTCCCGGTGTAGGCCTGGCCTCTGCCCAGCCCTCAGGTGGACAGCTGCTTGGCCTCCGGGCTCTGGTCTCCCTCTGACTCCCTGGCTCCAGGCCCAGGCCGGCCCCTGCCCACCTCGCCGAGTCTTCCCTCCTCTCCCAGCTGCGCAGGAAGGGACCTTGTGTTGTTAGCTTTCTTACGCTGACCTTACTGAGCACTTGCTGTGCGCCAGGGCCTGTCGGCTCAAGACGGGTGACGCACGTCCCCTGTCACTGATTTCATGAGCCACCCGCCCTCCTGGAGCCTTGCCGAGCGCTGGCTGCCGTGCACGGCTTCCTCTCATACGCCCTGAATCACACGCGTCTGTCCTCCCATTTTGCAGGTGAGAGAACTGGGGCGCAGAGAAGTGAGGCTGCCCAGTGGTCAGTGGCAGAGCAGGACTCACAGGTCTTTCTGTCCACAAAGCCCCTCACAAAGTTACGCCAGGTAGGCCTAGCCCGGTGATAGACCAGCCACCAAACTCACGGGGTGACTGGGGTGGCAGCAGGTGACAGTGTCCTCCTGCATCCTTTCTGATAGGGACCCACAGTCTTATTCCCATCTCTCTCTCTCTAATCCTTGTCTCACAACCCTGTGTATACTCACCGCGGATGCCTCGTACACCCCTCCTCCCCCCTTGTCTGTTTACTGTTCCCCACTCTGTGAACTTGGCCTCTCCACCTGTGTAGCTCCGTTCTCCTTGCCCTTCCCTGTTTTAGCGGTTAAACCTGAGACCTGCCAGCAGTGCTGTCCCACGTGGGGCGGTGGCTTGGAGGGGAGACCCAGAATCATCAGCGTCCCCCCCCTTGGCAGTGAGCAGAATTCTAGGCTCTTCTCAGCCCCGTGGACTCACTTCTGTGGACTTGATGTAAAGCTTCTCTTCCTGAAGTAACAGCATTTTTGCCTATATCCCCACACATACACTCACATTTGATTTTCTTGCATTTAGATGCACATGTAAACCCACACTTGATTTTCTTGTATTATTATAACATTTTTCTTATTTTAAATTGGCAAAAGAACAAACCTGTTAAATAGACATTTGCCGCTTAGCTTGGAATCTTAAGTCCCGTCTTAATGGTGATTTTATATGAAGAGAAATATTCTCTCGGTTCCAAGTAACTTATACATGGGCTTTTGGAAAGCAACCTGTTGGTTGAACTGCCCATAGTTTACCTTCACCTTTGTGGAATTCTAGAACTGAGATTTAAAACTTTTCATCAGGGATAGCGCTTTGTTTATTTTCTAATGCAGTGAGACCATGAACCAATGTAACACGTGGTAACTCTTAAGTAAGTGAGATAATAGTAAAATTTTGAGGCTGGACAGTAAGGAGGTGAGAGCCTTAGAAACCCCAATTTTGATGTCTCAGTAAAGGAAACAGAAAATGTAAAGGTGCCGCCAGGGAGGGAAAAGGAAGGAAGGAAGGAAGGGGAATAAAACCCAAACCGGAGTCAGTTCTGTGCAGTGAGAGGCCGGCGGCTCACATCTCTGCTCTGAAGACCTGTGGCGTCTCTCTTTTCATGGTCTTGGTCCTGAACCCAGCGAGACTTCAGTTCGTAAAGGTGAAATGCCACAGTCTGGATGGTGCAGGACTGAAGTCTCCTGGGTTCGCAAGGGGACCTAGTTCAGCTGAGACCAGACGCAGAGCTCATGGCTGGGCGTCGAAGGCCGGGGAGACCTCATCACTGCAGACCCCGGTCACTGGGGACTCGCCGCCTGGGAGGCTGGGCGGATGCCTCCTGAGGCCTCTCTGGGACGCAGAGAAGGAGGCTTCGTGACAGGACAGACGTGGGAATTCTTGGGAAGAGGAACTGTTGGGGTGGGTGTGGAGTTAGGGAGGGAAGCAGAGCAGTGATGGGAGGTCCCCCGCCCTGGCCGCGTATTACACTCACCGGGGGCTTTTGAGGCGCAGGGAGGCCTGCTTTCCACCCCCTTACCTCCGCCGGAGGCCAGTAAAGGAGTGGGGGGTGGAGCCAGCCAGCATTGACATTTGTCACCTTTTCCACGTGGTGATTCTAAGTTGCAGCCGGGGTGGAGCGTGCCGGGCCCCAGAGGTTTAGAACTTGGGCTTTTGAACGGAACCAGTCTGTTTTGAATCCACGCATAGCTGAATCCTCTTCAGCACCGAGCCCCAGCCCTCCCCACCTCTCGGAGGCTGCGAAAGTAGGTGAGGATGTGCCGAGCACGGCGGGCTCTGCTGGGCGCTGGGGGCTCGTGGCAGGAGTGGCTGGTTGTCTGATACGGAAGGGCCGGTGGCAGAGGGCCTCCTTGTCACTTGGTAAAACCACAGTCCTGGTTACGGCTGCTTCTCAACATGGTGGGATGTGGCTGGAGAACCCACGACCACGTTGGCGGGTTTCGGAATTCATGGCCGCAGCGTGACTGGGACCATTTGGCACCCAGAACCTGGTTCCCCACCATCCTAGACCAGGGGTCAGCCAGCTTTTCCTGAGAAGGGCCAGAGAGTGAACATTTGGGGCCAGTCCTGTCACAGCACCACTGAACTCTGCTGTTGTAGCGCAAAAATGGTCAAGGGCAGTAGGCAAGCAAACGGATGTGGCCGTGTTCCAATAAAACTTTATTTTACAAAAGCAAACAGTGGGCAGGACTGGGCCCTGGGGCCGCAGTTTGTGGATCCCTGCCCTGGACCATGATTTCACACTTTCTCCTCAACCTCACCGCACCCCGCTTGCGGCTACTGGCCTTGCCTCCAAGGTACTGCGGAAGCCAGCACTCCTGTAGACTCACCAGCCAGCGTCTGCACCGTTCGCCCGGCCTCTCAGCCTCCCATCGCCTCTCAGCCTCCCATCGCTTGTCAGCATCAGCGCGTCACCCCCCCGTCCTTGAAGCCTCTCCCCTCGGTCCCCAGCACCCCTCCCTCGGGGTCGCCCTCCTGTCTCCCTCCTTGGCTGATTTCTCCTCCTGGCATTGCCGGGGCCTCGTCCCGGGACCTCTGCTCTTCTCTGCTCGCTTTGCTGGCGCTTCACTCATCACTTACAGGCTGGCGACTCCGAAACACACTCACCCAGTCCACACGTCTCGCCTGGATTCTGGGCCCTTCTAGCCACTGCCTTCCTGACAGGAAGCATCTCCGACTGCACGTGTCCAAAACCAGACTCGGGCGCGGGCCTCCTTCCCCACCTCCGTGAGATGAAGGCCCGCGCGCACCTTCTGCTCTGTCGGTGAAACCTCGTGTGGTCCCTGACACCTCACTGCCCGTATCGGCTCTGTGGGAAGTCCTGCCGCATCTTCGGAGCACAGTCACTCCTCCTTTCTGTGTGTCCCACCTTTGCCTTCATTACTGCACCGTCTGCAGGGTGCCCGCTCTCCCCACGGCCGCCCTTGCCCCATCACTGTTTCTAGCAGAGCCGCCGGAGGGGGCTTCATTGAGCAAAGTCAGACCAGCTCACTCCCCTGCTCAGAACCCTCCAGAGGCTTCTCACTTGGGTACAGCAGAGGTCATGAGGCCGCACGTCGCATCCCCCTTCTCCTCCTCTTGTCCCTGCGCCAGCCTCAGGCTGACGGCCCTGGCCTGCCCTTCTGCCTCTTCCCTCAGACATCTCCATGGCGTACTTTCTCTCATAGCATCTTTGGGCTCAAATGTCCCCTTCTTGGTAAGGCCCATCCTGACGGCTGTATGTAAAATTGGGTCTCCACCCCTCCCCCACTTTGCCCAGCAGGCTCTGCCCCGGTGGCCTGGGCAGTCTCCCTGGGCGCCTTAGGACCGTGATGTTGGCGCAGTAGGGGCTCTGCACGAGGCCCTCCGCCCAGGCTGGCGTTTCCGGGGCGTGGCCACGTTGGCAGCAGGCGTCCTGTGAGTGGGTGCACCCCACCGCCAAGTGCCTGGTGTGGTGATGGAGGGGGTGGGGGACAGCTACGGGGAAGCCCTGCTGTCTTCTTGAGAGCGAGGGCTACTTTATATTTCATTAAGCGCTCAGGATTTATAGCCACAAAGCCTTCTCAATGACGTTGTTGATTACAGTCCTGTTCCTCTTAGACATGTAAAGGGGTAACATGTAGGCTGAGGCTGTGAGGTGCTAACCCATCTGGCAGGGTCAGTATCAGACTAACTGCTGCACAAAGGATTTGTGGCTTCCACAAAGATTTCCTCAACTTGTTTTCTTTCCTCTTTTCTCTTTACTTTTCACTTGAGATTTCAGAGGACTGCTTTTCCCTTTGTCGCGTCCCTGGATTTTAAGGAGCCCGGCTCCAGGCTGGGTGTTACAGGCATGGAGAGCTGGCCTGTGCGGGCTGGCCAGGCACAGGTGTGCCCCACCCCGGGTGCCTACTGGCCTCCTCACCGCCCTCCCCCCCAGGCCCCTCCCACAGCAAGGAGGGGAGCAGTGCGGCTCACTAGCCACTGGTTCCGAGCGGTAAGGGGGCGGAGGGCACGCCTGGTGAGTCTGTGTCCCTGAGTGGATGGCCTTTCCCTTCCCTCCATCTGGAGGCACGGTTGGAACCGGAACCCAGAGCCTCACCCCTGCACCCGTGGTGTTGCCTCTGGTCAGGCATGGATCAGGGCTGTGCTGCGGGAGGAGCCGGGAGACGTTTCCAGAGGAACCTTCATGGGCCGCCTTTGAATAGGTTTCAGTGTGGGTTTCATTTTTGTGACAATCCACTCCCTCTGTGGTCTCAGAGACCAGGATGATTTGGGCAAACTTTTGATTTGAGGTCACTTCAGAACAGTTTTGGCCGTGGGTGTTACACATGTGCTCACAAGTGTTCACGAGTGTGCTCACTTGTGTGTCTGTAGCTTCTCCTGGACGGCCAGCAGGCACGATGCCTGACCCCAGTCCTGTGAAAACACTGCTTCGTTATTCTACAGTCACTACGTGTAGGAGAAAAGAACGGATGACCCTGTGGGGATAAAATAATTGAGTCCGAAAAGCCTTTTTTTCCTTTAAACTTGGCAATCTCGCTAAGCTATCAGGGGAAAATGTGGAATTATATAATAGGTGGGAGTGTGTTTTTTTTAACTTACATTTGAGATGTCTATGGTGTCTTGTCATGTGTGGAATCTTTCTGTTAGGCCATCTGAGAAGTTAAAACTGGAGGAAGGCGAGGTTCTTTTGCACATAAGCCCTCCCGTGCTGTGGCTTCTCCCAGGCTAAAAGCCACAGGTTGAGCTTTCAGGGACCAGGGACAGAGCTAGGTGTTTGTTTGCTAAGTGGACTGTGTAGCCTTGAAATGCTTTAGCCCAGTGGCCCGCAAACTTTTTGAAAAAGTATCCCGTAAATGTGGAAGCTCCCCAAGATGTTGCCCCTGTTCATGGATCTGCCCCCGGCCTCCAGAAGCGCCCGGGCACCCGCAGTGTGACTACCGTGGAGAGCAGGTTATAGGTCTGGGGTTCACCCCATGCGGGCAGGCTGTGACCGAGGGTCTGGCCCGGGGTTGGGTGATTGAGGCAGGAGCCATCTCCTGGATGGCTCTGGAAGCCCTGGGGTGGGAGAGGGGGGGCTCCCGCTGACTGTGGCCTTGGTGCTGAGCTGGTATCTGAGGACCAGCTGGGCTTGTTCCTCTTTCCCTGCCCTGTAAGGAGTGTGTGGGAACCGAGAGTATCGACTGGGCTGTGGGCAGCTCCAGCAAGGCCCCTTTCTCCATCTCCTGTGTGAGTCCATTTTCTCTTTCTCTCCTCCAGCCAGGCTTATTTCTGCCCCTCCTGGGCCAGCAGCATTGGCTCCACAGGCGGAGAGCTGGGGGGCCTTGGTGGTGGTGAGCACGAGCCCCAGGTGGGGTCCCTGGTGAGGGAGGAGGGTGCCAGGTACTGGCTGGGCTTGAACCCAGCACCTCCCGACAGGTCCCTCGAAGCTTGTGCAGAGTAGAAAGGTCAGGGACGCGGGCATCACACAGGTGGTGGCACCCAGAGCCCTGATTCTTGAGATTGTTATATACTTTACACAGTTACACACTGTGAGGGCAGTACTTAACCTGTGGCCTCATTCAAACGTCACAGGAGTATGGAGGGAAAATCATGGCTCCTCTCTGGTCTTTCTGCTCCCCGCCCTGGAGGCCTGGCGTTTCTGCGCATGGCCCCGGTGGCACTGTCTGTCCCATCTAGATGTATGTTTCTGAAGTGTGCATTTGTTTACCAAGGCTTGTTTGGAAAGCCGTGTACACGGGGTTATGAAATCACTTGTGGTTTTCATTTCAGCCTCCTAGTACTTCCCTCTTCGTGTTAGTAGAATCTGGTATCACCTGGCTGCACTCAAGATCAGCCTGTTGCTAGGTGTCCACGGAGCAGCGGGGAGGGCTGCCTCCCAGCCTTCTAGGTGCTGCCTGAGGTCTGTGGCAGGTTGCGTACTTTTAAGCAGGTCGCCCACACAAAAGGGTGTCCTCCAAAGGAGCTGGAGTTGGAGGTGTGCAGCTCTGTGTTCTTTATAACGTGGAAATACCGCAGAGATCGAAGTGCCTCTGAAGAGCCCTGGGTGCAGGGAGCTGTGACTGCTACTGCCTGGCCCTGCACTCCACAGACATCATGTTGAAGGCCAGGGCGGATCAGTGGCCAACCCAGGCTCTCCTAGCTGGTGAGTGACAGCCAAGACTAAACCAGGCCCCTGACCCCAGGCCTGGCCCCTTTGTATACTGCAGGGCCCCGGGAGGCTGCACACCCAGCCGGGCTGCAGTCACCCCAACAGTTTGCAGCCCCTCTTCACATTGTGCCATCAGTATCCGCCTAAGTGAAGTGCAGGAAAATCAGTTTCATTATTTTATAGTCATTTTTTTAAGCAATCTGTTTCACTGATAAAAAACATTTCCAAATAATTTTTCTTACGTACTGAGTTTATCTTGGGGCACTGGGGATGCAAAATGTGAGTTTTTCTGTCATTTAATCATTTAAGAAAAGCTGTTCGGGGCTCCTTCAACGGGTCAGCTTTGTGCTCGTTAAAGATGAAAATGACTCAGTCCCTTAAGGAGCTCAGGGGAGACAGGGATCTACAGTGTATTAAAGTTTTTTTCTTTGTGGTTTCAAGAGGACTGTGTCATAAAGAGCAGAGGGTGTTTATTTCTGGCCAGGAGAACCTTCACAGAGGAATTGCTATTTAAATATGGTCCTGAAGCGTGAGTACGAATTGCCTGCAGGACAAGAATCAGGGCATCAGGGGACCGACAGCCCGAGCAAAGGTGTGGAGGGTGCATATTTGAGAGCCTTAAAGAAACAGCCTGCAGGTGTGGTCCTCAGCTCGCTTGGGGAAGGTAGGTGGGCTAGCAGGCCCCCCACCCCGGGGTAAAGGACCTTGGACTGTATCCTGTTTGTGCTGAGAAAGCCAAGGAAGGGATTTAAGCCAGGGAGTTATTTAGCCCATCAGATTTCCAGGTTACAGAGAGCCCACTAAAACCCCATGGTTCAAGTACCAAAGTCATCTCTCTCTCCCGACTATTGAAACTCAACTCTTGTTCATCCGGGATGACAGATGAGATAGGAGAGCGGGGCTAGGCCTTGGACAAAGCAAAATCACCGATACCACCGAAGGAGTCAAAACTGAGTACAAAATGAGTTTCATCTGCTTAAAATTGCGTGTTGAACTTTTACAGATATATTGTTTTTATACTCTCAGCCTCAATATTATACGGTACGACTGAAAATGGCCACGATAGCCTGTGCTCAGCTGTGGCGGACCAGGCCGCGTGGGGCAGGAGCTCTGCAGTGCACTCCCTCCCCCCCCAACTTTCCCTCCCCAAGGTGGGGGGCCGGGGAGCAGCGCTCCCCGTGGTGGGGAAGGACGGGCCTCTGTAGGGGGCCCTGTGTGTCCCCCTTGGTTGCCAGTAATTCCGGATAACAGTGCGGAGTGCACTTAAAACTTTTTTTTTTCCCCCCCAAGTGCACTGTCTTTTCATTGTTTACACCAAGGCTAATCCACAAATGTTTAATCCACCCCCAGGTGGTCAGGATTTGAAGGCAGAATCTTACTAAAATCAACTCCAAATAGCGTTGTGGTAACCAGCCTTCTTTGCAAGAGACTTTGCCCATGTTTCTCTCTTTAATATAATGAGTCAGACTTGCCACTTGAAATATTTTTAATCACAAAACTTTTCAGAGACGTTAATTAGAATGGGCGCACAGGATAATGAGGATTCATGGCGTAGAAACTTCTTTAAGAGTGTCGATAGGTCCTGGAGCTTGAGTTGGTGCTTGTTCAGAGCTAGGTTAGATAGAGAGCACCTGGGCTTCAGGTCGGGTCTTGCGGGGATGGACGCACGTGCTGGTGCTGACTCACTGAGCTCTAAGCACTGTGTGACCTGCTCCTGACTGGACTCGCAGTCGGTCTGCACGGCTCCGCACTGAGTGGAGACGGCCATGCTTGCCTGCACCCCGGGCCTCGCCAGAGCAGGGACCCTCTCCGGCTGGGCTGGATCCTGTGCTCTGGGGATAAGCCTCCCCTTCTCTTCCCTCCCCTCCCCACAGGTGTCCAGTCCCCAGCCCCAGAGTCAGGGTGGCCCTCACCGTGGCACTGTTGCCCTGCTCTGAGTACGTGTGTGGGGAGGAAAGGCTGAAGCGGGAGCTCTGCAGAGGGTGGGGCTCCCCGAGGCCTCCGGCTCTTCAGAGGGGAGGGGGCCCACCCCCGAGTTCCCGGTTACCAAGGTCATTTCCCTGGTGCACCATCACCCGGGCATGGTCACTATCGCCTTCCCTCCCTTCCTGCTGTCCACAGATTCTCATAGGGCTTCTCTGGCCCATTCTTTTCCTGGCCAGGTTTTTTTTTTTTTTTTTTTTTTTTTTAATTAATTTATTTTTGGCTGCGTTGGGTCTTTGTTGCTTGCTGCACGCGGGCTTTCTCTAGTTGCGGCGAGTGGGGGCTACTCTTCGTTGCGGTGCGCGGGCTTCTCATTGCGGTGGCTTCTCGTCGCGGAGCATGGGCTCTAGGCGCGCGGGCGGCACTCGGGCTCGGTGTGCACGGGCTTTGTTGCTCCACGGCATGTGGGATCTTCCCGGACCTGGGCTCGAACCCGTGTCCCCTGCATTGGCAGGCGGATTCTTAACCACTGCGCCACCAGGGAAGTCCCTGGCCAGGTTTTTAATGGGGACTTTGAATAGATTTATCAAGGCCTCATTTCCTGCTGTAAACTTCCCGTGTTCTCTGGTACTTAGAGCACCTTCCCTGCTGTCCTGGATCCAGTGGCTTGGCCTGAGTGCTTCCAGGACCTTGTTTCCGAAGGGATAGAGGAGATCCCGGGCCTTGGGGGCGTCAGCTGGGCTTGTTAGCCGGGCTTGGTAACGTTTGCTGGGGACAGTTCATGGGGCTGGCATCATCTAGCCCTTGCAACAGCCCGAGGAGGAGGTTGCTGGTTACGCCCACGTCAGGGGAAACGGAGGAGCAGAAGGTGAAATGAGTTCCCCCTGGCTGTGCGTAGCCCTCTGAGAGGCAGAGCCAGGACTCGAGCACAGGTGGCCTGGCCCCGGGCTCTGCCCCTGACCACGAGGCAGGACCCCTTCCCGGGACAGGGTGCAGGCTGTGCAGTTGCACCTGACACCCGCACCCACGCCACCTTGACCTCTGTCCCGAGCGGGTGCGGTGGCACGTCCTGGTCATCCTGCCTGGACTGGGGAAGCTGGGGCCCCGCAGTGTCCCAGTTCTCAGTGAGTGACTGCTCCAGGCCCTGTTTCCAAATTCTAGGGGCACTTTTGCTGTGGCCTTTCTCTGTCCGCGGTGCTGGAACCCGGCGTTCCCAGAGCACAGCCCCACGAGCGAGGATTCACCACATCCTCCATTCAGTGGGCTCTGCCTGGCCGGGACCTCCAGGACATCGCTGGCGTCTTGTGGGAACTGCCCTCCCTCTGTGAGAGAGTAAGGCCGTGGCAGCACCGGTCCCTCCTTAGGGACCGTCCTTTCAGCCCAAAGCTTCGGCGTCTGCCGGGTGGGGGCTTTCTCCCCCGTGCCCACCTCTCCCCACCCACTGCCCGTCCTGCCGAGACCACAGCTGGAGGCCCCGTGACTTGGAGGCCGGGCCTCACAGTGGCTGGGGGCTGCGCAGGAGGATTGGAAGTAGAGGGTAGAGCCCGAGTCAGGAAGACTCAGGCGGCCGTGTTAGCTCTTGGGCCTCAGTCTCTTGGTCCTCGAACTGGGGCTGCGGTAGGAGGTGGTTAAGCGGCATCTCCACGCCCTGCAGCTCCTGTAACCCTCTGTTAGTCCTGTGGGTCTATTTTGTGGCCCATTTAGGAGCTGCCTTTGATAACTTCCTAAAATAGGATGTGCTGTTTTGGACGTTGCTGTCGGTGAGAGGAATGTGTGTTTAAAGCTAAAATAGGCTGTACTTTTTAACTTGCGGGTGTTTCCTTTTTCTGTGTCATGCACACCGTGTTTAAGTCACAGTGTCATAGTGTCCTCCCTCCCACCCGAGAGGACAGCCCCAGGCGGGTGCCAACCCACAGACCCAGCTGGTGAAGGCCTCCCGCCCGCGACCCGGGACTGCTCCAGGTCAGGAGGCCTTTGACAATGTCTGTTCTTTGTCCGCTGACCCAAGGACAAGGTCATTTGCCCAAGAGCCTGAGGGGGTCTGGGGTCTAGACAACTGAGGGCCTCCCTTGCAGGCCAGCTGCTGAGTGGTTTCCCTGGGCTGGGCTGGGCTGGGCTGTAGTGAGAGTCCACACGGGGACGGGCGGACCCCAGCCCCATTCTGGGTGAACTGTGGGCAGCTGTCAAGTGTTGCATGTACACACACCCCACACCGCATGCGTGCACGCGCGCGCACACACACACACACACACACACACACACACCCCCACACCACGCACACACACACCCCACACGCACACCCTTGCACCAGATGCGGTAACCTCTCTTTTGGCCTTTCTGATGGTCACCAGTGGCTGTGAAGAGGGTGCGGGGTCCCGTAGGGGAGGGTGAACTGGGAGGCTGGCAGGGACTGCTGAGGGGGACGCGGCTGACTGTTCCACTCTGCCTGACTCCCTCTGCGTTCAGTCCTGCTGTCACTGAACGTGGACACAGCCCACATCCTGTCTTTTTGCTGCAGAGCTGATTTGCAGTTTTTTGAAGAGGGAGGCCTCTTCGATAAAGAGGGAGGGAGGTCTGATTTTTCGTAGAGCATTAGGACTTAATTGGAAACAGCTGTGCAAAGCTTAGGGCCTCTTTCTAAGATAGCAGACTAGAGGCAGCTTCTGCAACAACTTCAGTGCCTGCGAATCACCTGGCAGGCCTGTTGCAGGCTCCGCCCTCAGGGAGCTTTAATAGGTGGGGCGCTTCCTACAAGCTTCCAGAGGACGCTGATGCTGCCTGTCCGTGGACCGTACTTCACGCCGTCCTGGAGCCCTTGGTCCTGTTCCACCCCCCACTCAAGGTATTAGCTTATTTTTATCACCTTCTTTAAACTGGGCTACTTCTTGTGGTGCTAATTGATAGCAGCTCCAGTTCCAGGAGTGCGGGGAGGGCTTCTTGTGCCCGCTCTAGTTGGCAGTGGCTCTGATGGGGGTGGGGAGACAGAGTCTGCCGTGCTCTTGCCAGGAGCTCGTGCGTGTGCCTCGTGTGACCCCCCCAAGACTACGCCACCACAGTGAGTTGAGCAAGGTGTCAAAATCCAGGAGCCCTGCTGTTTCGCTGTAAGAATTACACGCCAGATCTAGTTTACGGAGCCTCAGAGATCAATGAATGGTCTGATTGGTGGCATCTCAGCTGGTTCGTCCCTGGTCTCAACCAGCTTGTCCCAACCACTGGGACCAGAGCCATGACCCTGCTGTTTATGAACTAGGATCTTCTCAGGGGTTCCAGGAGGCCTGTCACCCACTGTGTCTGGGACCAGGCAGTATGGCTGATGGCGGGACGCCACGTGGACAGAGCGTGTGAGGATGAGGAGGTCCCCGCTGGTTTACCTTGTCTGATACATAAAACGTCATCAAGCACCAGCTTCTCTGAAACGAGTAACCGTTGCAAATGGGATTTGGACAAAGGATGACAGACTCGTTCTCCCGTCCGCCCAGCCCAGCCTCCTGGGTTTCTTGTTGGCCGCCTGGCTTGAGCTTCTCCCATGAGATGGTCTTTGGAGCGCTTCAGCCTGACCCTGGGCTGGGCCCCTTCCTCAGGGTCTTCTTCGGGCTGGATCTGGATCTGAAACTGCCCCCAGGCCCCAGTGTGCGGGCCTGAGGAATTGCCCCCAGACTGCCCGGTGGGGCTGGGGTGCTGCCCCCAGGGGGTCTTGCTGAAGAGCTGCCCTCCTAGCCCCTGCCCGCCCTGCTGCCCTCTGGCTGAGGGGCAGCCCCTCGCCGAGCCACTCAGGCTCTGCCCCAGCAGAAAACCCTCCTCCCCGTGTTTGCAGGGCACCAGGTGGAGCCCCTCGGAGGGGTCTCGGCTCTCTCGCTGTCTCACCCCCAGAGGTGGGCTCATGTGCTGGGCATGGTGCCAGGTGTCTCTAAGGAGCAGTTTGTGACTCCCCAGCCACCTGATGAGGCTCCCTAATCAACCCGCTGCAGATGAGGAAACTGAGGCCCAGAGAGAGAGGAAGGGAGAGCCTGGGCATTGACCTAGGGCTAGCTGGGTCCCACTGGCCTGCTGCTAGCTAGTCTGATCGTCACCTTTCAACTTCAGAACTCTTTGGAGGTGGGGCTCCTCCCAGAACAGAGTTTAGCCAGTGGAGTTTTCCTGCATCTGGTGCTTCCATTGCGAGGTTGTGGGTGTTGCTCGGTGTCGCTCAGTGTGAGCCCTCGCCCCGCGGAGAGGTCAGGGGTCGTGAACAGCAGGGGTTGGAGGGGCCTCTGAGCACCTGGTGGGACCCTCTGAGTTGTGGGGAAGATGTCTTCCCCTGACGTGTTCAGGAGGGAGGGAAACTGCATGCCTTTCCCCAGAGCCTCAAAGCGTTTTGTGTATCAGAGCCAGCTCGGCCACTTGTCAGCCAGAACCTGTTTGTTTGCAGTCGTCTCTTCTGATCGCCAGTGGCTACTGGATAACCCAGTGGCCTGGCGACGGTGTTGGTTTCTTCATGGAGCTGCGTTTGGCTGAATGTTGGCCTGTGTTGTACCCGACTCACGTGGGTTTGGGTATAAGGATTCAGTGACACCATTCCCATGTGAGGTAGTGCCGCCGTCCTCTGTGTGAAGCGATCTCATTACCCTGAGCCTCCAGAGCAGACTTACGGAGGCTCTGCTGTATCTCCAGGTGATCCAGTGTCAGCAAGCAGGCTGGTGTATGGGGGTGATTCTAAGCATTTGACTCTTCCCCCAGCGGACCGTGCCTTGTAGAGTCCCAGGAAGGTGAGGGAAGCGGCCTCAGCCCGCAGGTGTGCTGCTTGCTGGGCCTGAGCATCTGGTGGCTGGTCCCAAGGGGGCACCCTGCCCACCTCCGCCTCCTCTGGGCTGGGTGCTTTGTTTTTTGGTGAGAGGTCTCGTCATCAGTACTTCTTGCTTTTCCTTTTCCCTTTATTAGGAGTCTGCCACAGTGGAGTTAGGCTGTGATGTCCTTCCCTGGATTAATAGCTCAACGTGGTGTTTAAATGCTCTAAACTTTAAAAACTTGCAAAGTTTAAACAAGCTGAAGCAGCGTTAAAGGAAGTGGCACAGCAGGTGATGTGAGGGAGCCTGTGTTCTGGTCCCTTTCCTCTCTGCCTTTACACCTGCAACGACTACGTTAGCACGTTTTGGGGCTAAGCCTTTGGAGGGCTGGGTAAAATCCCCCCGGGGCCGCAGGTTAAATGGTTCCACTGACCATCCTGGACAGGTGTGGTTTACCTCATTAGCGTTAAGTCACGGGAGGGACTTGATGGATGGCAAGAGTCAGTCACACCTGGTCCAGGGGGTGAGGGCCCTACAAGGAGGGCGGGCTGGTGGGGGGCAAACATGAGAGGTGGACCCCTCTAGATAGGTGTGACCGGCTCTCCTGGAAGGGAGCAAGGGGCAGGATGTGGGCAGCTGTGAGGTCCTGCCCCCTCCCCCCTCCCCCCGCTCGTCATCCTGCCTGAATGGGGATGTCTCCTCAGTGGGCTTCTCATGGGGGCTGCATGCCAGCAAGCAGCTAGTCAGTGCTGACAGTGGGCAGGTGTGGGCGACATCCAGGGATGTGATCAAAAATGACAGGCGCACACCCTCCCATTTAAAAGAAACATGTGGCCTATGATCTCTAAGCTGTAGAAAAGATTTTTATTTTGCTTACGTTGCTTTTTCGAAAAGAAAGATAAAAAGATAAGTCAAACTAGAATGCAGATAGTGGTTTTTGATATTCTTTATTATGTTTTATTGTGATAAAACGATTTAGTAGGTGCTACTTTATTTGAAAAAGCATAGGAAGACTGATAACGGTGGATTTCCACTCAGCTTAAGACATTTTCATTTCCAGTATAGTTGAAACTACATACCTTCACCCTGAGGTTACCATCAGCTTCAGTTTGCATTTTATTATTTCCATCCGCTCAGCTCTTTGTATTTTGTGACCCAGTCTTTACATATTTTTGTGCCGGGAGATGGGAAGCAAGTTATTTCTCAGTTTGTCTTATGACGCTTATGGTCAGAAACAGCTGTTGCTTGTAATGAGGCTTGTTGCTACCTGCCGCCGCAGGTGGTACGGGAATTCGGTCAAGTTCAGGGTGGGGCCTGCGTGGGGCTGGGGCCTGTGTATTATGCTCCCTTCCCTCTCTCATCCTTTTGCCTGCCCTGCGGCTGTGTGCCGGGGTGGGCAGCACCCAGCCTGGTTCCCGGTGCAGAGCACAGGCTGGTCTGTGTCTACCCCTGCTGCAGAGCTGGCTTCACCTGGGCAGGCTCTCTCTACCCCAGAGCATGCCTATGGTCTCCGCACCAAACACCTTGTCAGTAACATTGCTCACGAGCCCTGCCCTAACGATAGCAGCCTGGACCTGCTCTCTGTGCCCCCCTTTTCTGGGCTTTTCTCACCTTCCTGTAGGCCGCTCCGCTCCTAGGGATGGTGTGCCGCCGGACAAGGCCTGGTGAACACATGTGTCCGACAGATGGACGGTCCGTGAAGTCTTTTCTTCCTTTCCACTCTGTGCCTGGAGCCTTTCCTTTTGTAAAGAAGCCCTTGCTTAGGGACTTCCCTGGTGGTCCAGCAGGTAAGACTCCGCATTCCCAATGCAGGAGGCCCAGGTTCGATCCCTGGTCAGGGAACTAGATCCCGCACGTATGCTGCAACTAAAAGATCCCACATGTCGCAACTAAGACCCGGCGCAGCCAAATAAATAAATCAATATTTTTTTTAAAAAGAAGAAGTACTTGCTGTCCCACCTCCGCTCCTTTGCAGACGCCCCTTTGTCTCCTCACAGTAACTGCAGCGTGGCTGGTTCCCCCATGAGAGCCAGCCTCGCAATGGATGGATTCCTTCCTCTGCACAGCCTACGTTTCTCAGCCGAGGTGGGCTTGGGGGTCCCTTCCTCCTTGACCCACGACGTGCCATCCGCTCTACCTCCTGTCACTGCCCTCTGGCATCACTCCGGGTTACCCCGGTCTCCAGAGATGACTGGGCAGCGGCCTTTGACGTCCTGTCACTCCGTGTCTGCAGGGCATGTAGCGTCACCAAGCCCTCGGCCTTCAGCCTCCTCTCCCGTGGTCGTTCCTGAAACTGCCCCCTCCCGGAGATCCCAGCCTTCCGAACGCCCACCTCCCTCCTGTGTGTGCCCGTCCTTGGCTCCCGCTTAGTCCCCGCCGGTCAGGCCCCCGGGAGCTTCGTGTCCACTGGACCTGTGGTACAGGGCTAGCCAGGTCGCAGCCACTGCTCCAAGATCTGGGGGTCTGAGGTGTGACAGTTTTCCTGTGACTTGGGGGTGGAGGAGTTGTGCATTCCCACCCACCCCCCCCCCCCCCCACACCATGAGAGACGGGGGAGGCTGTGAGACATTTGAGGCAGAGCCCCTCTGGCTGAATCTGGAGGGATGGAGGGGAGGGAATCCTCCCCAGGAGCCAGGTGGGAGGGGAGGTCCTAAACCACCTCACATGGGCTCGTTTTTTTCCAGTAATTAAAATTTTACATACTTATTGTAAAGGGTTTAGAGAAACATGGTCCAGGTGATAAAAGAGAAAATCACGGTACCCCGTCTACCAACGTTAACGTCTTAATACGTTTTCTTCTAATCGCTTCCATTTAGTGTGTGTGCGCGTCTGTGTATTTATATTGGTAGATCTTAGAGTTTTAGGTTTTCATTTGTCAAGTTGTTATAAACTCAGTAATTTCCATCTCAAATGCCTGCATGGTATCTCACCATAGGACTGAACCGTAATTTACTGTTTCCCTGACGGACATTTAGGCTGCTATTAAATCTTGCAGTTCATGGTGTAAGGTACGTTAGGGCACAGGTAACGAGCTGCAGTGAGCGTCCTCTTAGCACACATCCTACCTACTGCCCCCCTCCCCCCACCCCAGTGGCCGAGTAAACTCCAGCTGCTGCACATCTGTCTTGTGGATGGGTGGCCAGGCCTATAGGGTGTGACCTCATTCCACTCAGAGGTCTCACCTTCCTGCTAACAGAGCCCCTCCGGCCACTGCTGGCCACAGGCTCTTAGCTGCTTTGCCAGTCAGTCTGTGCCTACTTAGGAGCTGGAGAAAACAGCCACGTGTTATCTTGTTTGTAGGACATATTTTAGGTTAAATGTTTAAAAAATGTGTGTGAAGAGTTGATGCAGTCTTGAAAATATGATAGTCCTGCCACCCGGCAACAGCAGGGACTATGTTTGCCATTTAACGTTCAAGAGAAAAAGTAGGATGCTATACTTTAGTACCTGCTGATCTCATCTGTGTAAAATATGCAAATAAAAAAACTCTGACTTCAGTTGTGTGATTATGGGTGGGGTTTCCCCTTTACTTTCCAAACTTGCCACAGGGGAACCATGGTGATAATTTTTTCAAGCGTCTGTGCTATCTGTCCTCGGCTGACTACAGGGTCAGATTCCTTGAAAACCCCCCAGGCGGTTCCTAAGGTGACTTGGCTGCCGGGTAGGTGGTGTGTGTCTGGTTGTCCCCCTGCGCTTGGGGCCAGCCGTCACTTCGGGACCAGCCATCACTTTGGGACCACGGCTGTAGCTCTTCTGGTGATGGGAGCCCAGCTGCGGGGTTCTTTGTTTTGTTGATTTCAGGGTATCAGCATCTTATTAATATGAAAATGTCTTGCTTTTTAAGTGAGAAATTTGGAAGCTGTTTCATTCATCTTCCTTTGAATATTTAATCCAGAGTTTTGTTGTTATAGTAGAATATACTCTTTTCCTGAAGTAAATCTGTAACTGAGAAAATAGAAATCTGTTGGAAACACCTCGTCTAAAGTACTACAACATGCTGATTGCTAACCATCTACATGAAATATTTCTCTTCATAAAATTTTCAGTTCTGTCGAAAGGGTTACTGCTTATTAAAACAAGGGGAGGGAGGCCTGTTGATGAGAAGGTTAAATTAGAAACAGTACTGTTGAGAGGTTTTGAATCGCAGCCTTCAGGGGAGGTTTGCTATAGTCCCGCTCCGAGGACCACGGCAGCTTTCCAGAGTCCCTGGCAGGCAGCTCCTCTTCTCCTCATTGCTCCCTACGATGGAAGGCTCAATTTCTAGCCCTTTCTCCTTTCTTTCTGGGTATCTTCATGGGGTACCGTAACTGCATTAATGGGTTTATGTTGTTGCCTGAAGTCTCAGTAGTAAATTAGGCTGAGTTTAATGGAAATGCACACACATTGCGGGCGCTTGTACAAGATGGTCTAAGAATCAGACGTGTCCCTGTGATGTTTGTGAAGCAGCAGAGGTGCTGTGAGTCCTCCTGGGATCCTAAAAGTCTAGGAGTTATGGCCCATCTTCCTCGGTGTCCAGGCCAGTCTCTGTTCTCTTGTTTTCTCTCCTCCTTTCCTTGCCCTTGGTCATCTTCTGAAAGAGGAGACTCTTCCACTTCTCCTGCCTTTCTCATCAGCCTGTGCATCCCTCCCCCCAAGGCCTACAACAGCGTGGAGACCATTGGAACCACCAGCGAGCCAGAGGAGGAGAGACCGGCTGAGGGCAGGCAGGGCTCTCGGAGTTGCCCAGAGGCCCTGCAGTGTGGGTGGGCGAAGCAGGCCCAGGTCACAGAGCTCTTAGATCACTGGGTTCCTGAGGATGAGTTACGTCAGAGGAATCTAGGAACAGAAGTCAGTTCTTAGAAGGCTGGGTTGTGTGAAGGCCAGGGCAGCTGCTTCTCGGGTGTCTGTTTGCTCTACCTATGATGGCCTCTGCCTGAAGGGCCTCCTCCTGTGAGGAATCTGCACCAGTGATCTCAGCCAATGGCAGGAGGTGGGCAGGGGGAGACTGGAAGCTGCGTCCTCTGGGGAGAGAAAGTATATAAAGTATAGCTTTCCATCTTTGCACTTAAAAAAAAAAAAAAAAAAGGAAAGGCTAATTGATTCAGAGCCAAGGTAATTTATTTTATTTATTTTTATTTTATTTAATTTTTTTAGATGTTGGGGGTAGGAGTTTATTAATTAATTAATTTATTTTTGCTGTGTTGGGTCTTCGTTTCTGTGCGAGGGCTTTCTCTAGTTGTGGCAAGTGGGGGCCACTCTTCATCGCGGTGCGCGGGCCTCTCACTATTGCAGCCTCTCTTGTTGCAGAGCACAGGCTCCAGACGACGTGCAGGCTCAGTAGTTGTGGCTCACGGGCCCAGTTGCTCCGCGGCATGTGGGATCTTCCCAGACCAGGGCTCGAACCCGTGTCCCCTGCATTAGCAGGCAGACTCTCAACCACTGCGCCACCAGGGAAGCCCCCAAGGTAATTTAAAAGAAATAAGCTTTAAAATTTTAGAATAGTTTGAGATTTACAAAAAGCTGCAAAGATAGTAGAGAGTTCTTCTATACTCCCCCCTCACCCTCCCACCCAGTTTCCCATATTGTGAACATCTTACCTTATTGTGGTACATTGTGATACATCAGTCACAACTAATGAGCCAATACTGGTACATTATTATTCACTAAAGTCCGTACTTTATTTAGATTTCCCTAGTTTTTATTATTATTATTTTTTAACCAAATGTCCTTTTTCTGTCCTAGAATCCTATCCGGGACGCCCTGTTATATTTAATTGTCTTATTTCCTTAGGGTCCTCTTGGTTGGGAGACTTCCTCAGACTTTCTTTGTTTTTGAGGACCTTGACAGTTTTAAGTAGTGATGTTCTGGTATTTGTAGAATGGCCTTCATTTTGGGTTTGTCTAATGTTTTTCTCATGATTGTACTGGGGTTATCAGTTTTGGGAGGAAGACCACGGAGATGAAGTGCATTCTGGTCACATCCTAGCAGGGTCCGTACTGTCAACATGACTCGATCACCTGGCTGAGGTGGTGTTTGTAAAGTTACACTCCCCACCTGCCCTAGAATGTTCTCTTTGGAAGGCAGTCACTACGTGCAACCCACGGGTATGGGGTGGGAGTTAGGCTCCACCCCTTCGAGGTGACAGGGTTATTTTCGTAAATGGTTTGGAATTCTTCTGTGTGTGAGATTTGTCTCTTCTCCATTTATTTATTCAGTCATTTATTTATAACAGAATGGACTTTTGGATATTTATTTTCTACTTGGGGTTATAATTTAGTACTAGGTTATTTATTTATTTTGTTGCTCAAATTGTTCCAGCTTTGGCCATGGGAGCTCTTTTGGTTGGCTACTGTGTCCCTTTGACATACCCCCATTATTATGGGTTTTTTAACTGTTTGGTTTTTTTTTTTTTGGCACTGTGAGATGCCCCAGGCTCATCTTGTACATTTCCTGCCCCAGCCCTAGAATCTGCCATTTCTCCAACTACCCCTCACCCCTTTTATTGGAGAATTGCATTAAAAACCAAGACCCCGGCACTGAGTGGTTAAAGTTATTGTGATTTCAGTGTCTGTGTACTCAACTGAGGAATAAAAGCAAAACACATAAATAGCGATACTAGCAAGAAATAACTGAAAATCTCCATTACCAGCTCTGCCCCTTCTCAGGCTCCTCAGACACAGTTTTACGGTTGTAAACCTGATGTGCACCTCGTTCTGAGTCCTGTTTCTGGAATCGTCTCTGTAGTGGTGATGCCTTTATGCACACACTCTTACCCGTTCACGGTGGAGATGCAGTAAGTAGGTCTTGGAATAACTAATTCCTGCACCTTGAGTCCTGTAGTGGCTCTTGGTCAAAAGCAATATATTGAAAAAAGAACCCGATGGAAGAGAAGTTTTAGACACATGATGAGCTGTGTAGACAGAAAGCCCCACTGAGCCCCTTAGAGAGAGAGGGGCTGCTTGAGGCTGGGGTCCGGGGAGACAACTAAGAGATGGGGTTGGAGCTGGTCCGGTAGGTGGAGTGGGTGGGAGTTGTATTGTGGAGGCTACAAGTGCAGGGGGGCCGAGTGGAAGCCTTGCACCCCACCCTAAAGACTCTGGAGCCTCACCTTTAGCAGAGTGTGTGCATGTGCATGCATGTGTGTGTGTGTGTGTGTAAGTGATGTCTTCTCTGGCTCTCAGCCACACTGGGAGGCCAGATCAGAGCTTGTTGCCTTAGCCCCTTGTGGGGTGCCAGTGGGAACAGAGAGAAGAGGGTGATGAAAGCAGAAGTCTCAAAGGAAGAGGCAGCGCAACCCAGCGACTGCCCAGCGTGGTTGATGGTTGGGAAGCCGTGTCGGGAATGTCTGAGCTCCTGAGAACGGGGGGCCCCAAAGGGAGAGGATGCAGGAGAAGCCAGTTCTGAAGGGGGACATGGGCTCCAGTTTCAGCGGGTGCCAGGAGTCCGGGGCTGGTGACTCACTGACTTAATAATGCCGGATTCGGCCTCCAGAGAGGCCTTACGGCTGAGGGGAGGGATCTGGGCATCATCTCCTGGATGGCTCGGTGGCTGAAAAAGTCAGGGTGCAGGAGGGTGAAGGCACACACCGAGGACGAGGCCCGGCCTGCAGCCTGTCCCTGTCGTTGTCCTGGCTGTTGGCAGAGGGAGCTACCCCTCGTGCCGGATGACCGACGAGCATGGGGTCGCTGAAGCACCAAGTGGGAGCTGCCGTTCCACACCGTCTCCTGACACCATCAGTACTGGGTGGTTTAGGGTCTTTTTTTTTTTTTTTTTTTTTTTTAGTATTTATTTTTTTGGCTGCGTCGTGTCTTAGTTGCAGCACATGGGATCTTCATTGTAGCATGTGTGGTCGTTCCTTGCAGCACGTGGGCTATTTGTTGCGGCGCGTGGGCTTCTCTCTAGTTGCGGCGCACGGGCTTAGTTGCCCTGCGACATGTGGGATCTTAATTCCCTGACCAGGGATTGAATCTGCGTCCCCTGCATTGGAAGTGCAGATTCTTAACCCCTGGGCCA
This sequence comes from Delphinus delphis, assembly GCF_949987515.2. Lineage (NCBI taxonomy): Eukaryota > Metazoa > Chordata > Mammalia > Artiodactyla > Delphinidae > Delphinus > Delphinus delphis. The sequence continues at coordinate 9,375,097 of NC_082694.2, read as the reverse complement.
CCAGGGAAGTCCCGGCTTAGGGTCTTTTGTCTTGGGGCTTCTGTGTTGCTGTGCTGGAACTCCTCTGACAGTCTCATTCTGAGGGAATTTAACCCTAAAGCTCTCTTCTTGGCGGAGTGAGCCCTGCTCCTCTCCTTCCTGAGTCTGAGAGGACGCTTGAGAATGTGAGCCCCACCCCTGCCCCCTGCCACGAGCTACGGGTGGGACTTGCTTCTGGGAGGGAGATGGTGTGGGGGACTCTTTAACTATTTGGTCTGAGTTTTTGTCCTTGGAAGACATGGTATATTGTATAGGGTTTTTCCGTCATCCCTGCATGCAGCCACCAAATTCTGACTGCCGTTTCCGCTCCTTCTGTGTGGAATTAACATCTTTGTGAGATCCATGTGCCCGTGGAGTGACGTGGACAGTGTAGAAAGGCCCGGGGGGGATGGAGCTTACCCAGAATTCCTGTGTCCCTGCGGGGGCTGTGGTGATGGGGAGAAGTGCTCCTGTTCTGGGTGTATCACCGGGACTTGTCGGGGGGCTGGGTGTGGAGGAGGCAGGGACTGAGAGAGGAAACGGGGAGGATGCCATGCTTTGGGCGTGAACCACCTGGAGGATGCTGATGCTGACATGGAGAAGGCTAGAGGTGGAGAAGCAGGGAAGCCAGGGGCGGCGCGGACAGTCCCAGAGGGGTGAGGACGTCCTCCGAAAGGGCTGGGTTATTCGGCTGGTTTCCTTTTTCTGACTTGCTGCTTATCACACGGGAATCTCTAAAAAGTAGATGGTTTCAGAAGGAGTACTTGGCTCTGGAGGATGGAGCCCATGTGGGATGAGGGTGCCCGCATGGGAGGGTCTGGGCCCGTCCCGCAATGCTCTTCTCAGTTGGGCCGCACAGAGATACCCCAGGTCCCTGGCCTGCAGTGTCACAGTTAAATACGGAGGAAGAACTTGAGTTTCGGGCCAGTTTGGCCCGAACTTCACTAAACTTCACTGGTTTAGTATGAGGTACTTCCGGAGGCATTTGTGGTCTGGTTCAGTCCCGACCCCTTTATTGCCCTCGTGGGAATGCCTTCCTTCCTCTCATTCTGTTTGAAACTGGGATTCCACAACTCCTTGCCCTAGAATCACCGTTAACCTGTGACACCAGTGCCTCCTAGTAGACGAGGTGGGAATCTAGGGCGACCCACCTCCTGCCCCTGTCGGGGGCGACAGCAGGGTCGGGAGTGGAGAGGTTGTGTCTGCAGCAACCAAAGACCAAACACATCGAGGGGAAACATTTGGTCCTTTGGGTGTCAGAACATGCCATGAAGCGTTCGTTTTCCAAAATTATTGTTTTATAGTACGTGGACTCCTTCTACTTAGAACAAAATAAAACACTTTCCAAAGAAGAGAAGCATTTTAATGCCAACTTCTTAATTAAAAAAAAAATTACGGTGGGGAAAAATAAAACGAAGTTGCATTTCTTTATGGTGATGGAGAAAAAAATCAAAAGCCCAAACTCTGTCAGATAGACAATAGCAGTAAGGATGAGTTCTGTCCCTATCTAATTGCAGCTGAGAAAACAAAACATCAAAAACAAATTGTATTTCCACAAGGGAGTGGGAGGTGAGCTTTGTGTATCCCACTGGATTTTCACCCAGTGGGTAGTCATGTGTCAGAGCCTGGGTGTTTTTACACTCGGGGTAAGGCCTCTGCTTTCGCAACTGATTCGGGAGGGTCTCATGAGCCCCCAGCTGCAGACCCAGTGCCAGGCGGGGCCTGGGCAACAGAAGGTAAACCAAAGTGCCCTGGAGCCCTAAGGCCTCACCCAGGGAATGCTCTCTTTGGAGTGTTCACACACACTCACGCATGATCTCATCTGGACGGTTTGGTTTGCAAGCACCTTGGCCAGGGAGAAGCAGCAACTTTCAGTCAACAAGAACACTGAAAGCTGCTTAACCTGACTGCAGATGAAGAGAGCGAAGCCGGCGTCACGAGTAGATGTAGCTGGAAAAGGAGCAGCGGGCCGGGTGCATTTCACATGGAAATAAGCCGCCCTGTACTCACGACGGGAGGCCCCTTTGTGACCAGTCGCAGACGTGCTGAGTGCTGTTCATACTCTTCCCCGCACTGCAGACTGGACGGCAGCCCCAGGGCGCCCGGGTCAGGGACAGGACCGGAGCTGGGGGATGGGTCTCTTGTTCAGAAGAGTCCTTAAAATCAGGGAAGAGTGTAATACGTTTTACAACAGTTTTCTTCTAGTGTGGGTAGCTTTAAAAACATTGCCCCCCACGTGATCTCTCACTGGCCAGAAGCAGCCCCAGGGGTCCCCTCCTGGAACATCTCTCTCCTTGTGGGAAGGGCCAGGCCCTGTTGATAGGCTGTCCTGGGGGCCGGTATATTGCGTCCTTGGTTAATGCCAGCTTCCCTAACATGAAGTATTAGCCAGAAAGGAACTTACGCATAATATTTCGCCGATTGTTAGAAATTAAGTGTAAATTTTATTGGGATCCGCTTCTGGAATGGTAGTATTAGGAGCTCCATAGACCTGTTCCTCAGCAAAACAACAATAATTGGTGAAAGCTGTTTTTAAGAAAACAATCGATTAAAATATCCAGAAATGGTCCTAAGGGTATGCAGCAAATGAAGAAACATTTATACAAGAAAATCTACTGTGTATCAGTAACCACGTCAAGAGTCTGTGGCACTTGAGCTGTGGCCAACTCCTTCCTGCCCAGCTTAGTATGACAGAAGTTATCCCTCTGGCTGGGTGTGGCCAAGAACATGTGGCTCCCCCCAGTTTCCATCAAGGGCTACAGTATCTCCCTCAGAGGGGCAAGCTGCCAGCACTTCTCACTCCTCTCAAGCTCCCGTGTTGCAGAGGCGAAATTCCAGGAAAGTGTACCCAGCTTCTACTCGTGGGGTGGAGGCTCTGCACCGAACTGAGGATATTGGGGCCCCAGTTACCCTCTGTCATGCCAGTTTGCTCGTAGGGTGGAGGTCTAATTCCAGAAGAGTTAAGAAGGTCAAAGGCAGACCTCCCTGGCAGTCCAGTGGTTAAGACTCCCGCACTTCCACTGCAGGGGGCACAGGTTCGATCCCTGGTCAGGGAAGATCCTGCATGCTGTGTAGTGTGGCCAAAAAAAAAAAAAAAAAAAGATCAAAGGCTACCCCCTCCACCCAGCACTCTGTTCATAGTGTAGGGTGTCACTCCGAGAGAAATGAGCTACTGTCCTTGACCCCAACTCCAGAGCAGTGACTCAGAGACTTTGCGGAGGAGGAGAGGTTGGCCACGAGAATAGAAAACTCTGAGGCTCTCCCCAAAAGTACTGAATTTATTTATAACAGAGTATGGGGAAGTTGAGACCTAAGCATGCTGTCAGAAACAAGACAAGGAGATCTTGGCAGTAAGAAGCTAAAAAGAGGCTGGTAGCTCCATGAAAGCAACAGTTGAAACTTTAGGCTAGTGAAAACCAGAGAAAGAGACAGCTAAGAAGAGCCCTCCTGGGGTCAGAAAAAACCTCAAACACTGATATCAAAAATTGTTCCCTCAAAAAGGCCAGCATGTAATTGATCATGCTGCACAGCCGTTGATGCCCCAGGATCTTGTCAAAACAGTAGAGCAATCAGCCAGCAATTCATGGAGCCTAACAGCTGGGTGTGATAAAGTCAGAGGCAGGCAGCTTTCCAGAGAGATCAGGGAAGAGAAAAAGAGAGCCCTGATAGAACCACTGTCACCCCACGGAGACTGTGCACACCCAAGGCAGTGTCCTCTGAGGAACAGCATCAGAGGCTGCACACTGTGGGGAAAGTGGGGGAGTCCTGAGGGGATAGACTTCACTAAACTTGTCTAGCTGATTCACTGAAAAAATAAAACAGAAACAAGCCCTTGTGGGGAGAGGATCAGTATTTGAACCACTACAGTATATTACCTAAAAGGTCCAATGTTTAAGACAAAAGGATAACATGCAAAGAAACAGGTAAGTGTGATGGGATTCTTTTTTTTTTTTTAAAGCATCAGAAACTGCCTGAAAGAGGGCCCAGATGTTGGATTTAACAGACAAAGACTTTAAAGCAGCCATTGTAAATATATTCAAAGAACTAAAGGAAATCATGCTCAAAGAAGTAAAGAAAGGTCTGATGACAGTGTTTGAGCAATTAGAGAATACCAATTAAAAAAAAAAGTATGAAATGAACTCAATGGAAATTCTGGAGTTGATATGTAAAATAACTGGCATGAGGAATTCACTGGAAGACCAAAACAGTAGATGTTAACTAGAAGATAGAATAAGTAAACTTGAAGATAGAGTGATAGAGATTATGCAGTTCAAATGATGGAGGAAAAAAATGAAAATGAACAGAACCTCAGGGAAATGTGGAACACCATTAAGCACACCAACGTACACATAATACAAGTACCACAGAAGCGGAGAGAGAGAAACAGGAAAAAATATTAGAAGAAATAATGTTGAAAACTTCCCAATTTGATGAAAAACAATCTCCACATCCAAGAAACATCATAAACTCTAAGTAGCATGAACACAAAGAAGTCCACACTCAGGCACATCATAGTAAAACATGTTGAAAGACAAAGAGAAAATCTCGAAAGCAGCAAGAGGAAAATACCTCAGATTGTACCAAGAATCTCAGTAAGATTGACAGACTTCTCATTTGAAACAATGGAGACCAGAGGGCAGAGGGATGGATGGCGTGTTCAAAGTCCTGAAAGAAAAAAAAAAAAAAGAAAAAAATGTCAACCAAGGATTTTATATCCAGGAAAGCTGTCTCTCAAAAATGAAGGTAAAAATAAAGATGTTCTCAAATTGAAAAATAAGCCAAAGAAACCCCCCAGAGAATCTGTGGTCAGTAGACCCGCCTTACAGAAAATATAAAGGAAGGTCTTTGGGCTGAAAGCAAGTGACCACAGGTGATTATTCAAACCCATATGAGAAGACAAAGAATGCCAGTAAGAAGACAAAGAATGCCAGTAAAGCTTATTATATAATTACATGAGGCAGTATAAATGCATATTTCTCCCCAATTTTATAAAATAATATGTATACAATTACGTTTTGGGGCCTAGGACATTTAGAAAAGTAATGTATTTGACAATACCAGCTAAAGGAGGCAAACGGGAGCAAAACTGTATTGGAATAATGAAATTACACTGCATTAATGAGGTAACCCAAATCCACAGGACAATAGGAAGAGAGCCAGAAACAGTGAACAATAAGGTAGATGAAACAAACCCTGGAAATATATACTTGCTTTCCTTCTCTCACGTCTTAAAAAACACAAAAATTATATAAAGAAATAATAACTATATTTTGGGGTTTGTGATATATATAGATAGAATAATTATAATAATAATTGAACAAAAGGAGGAAAAAGGAATAGAACTATTATAAGAGCAATGTTTCCATATCTCACTGTAATTGTGTGGGTAAAGGAATTCAAGGTTACACTAGAAAATATTCACTTAATGCAAAGGAAAGCAGTAGATGAGGAAGAGAGGAACAAAAATGGCAGAGACTTCTATGCCCTTGCCGGCTTCAAACTGTTTTTATTATAAGGGTATAAACTAAATATTAGAGTCTGTGTTTCTTTAATTCTACATGAAAAAAAATTTTACTAGCTTTTTTTCTGGATAGAGCCCTCATCTGTGTTCCATTTATTCTGGGGCTTTTTGTCCAAAGGTGTATGTTAAATGTATTCAGAGCATGTACACGCCTGACCAGGAGGTTGTAAAGATAAAAGGAGTGGCTGTGGCGTGAGGGAGGTGCTTGGACCTGGAGTTTACAACCTGGGGTTGGTGTGTCCTGGCTCTGCTACTGCTTGTGACCCTGCACTGGTCACTTGTCCATCTCTGACCCTGGCTTCAAATGTTAAATGGTCACCTCGAGCGCTCAGATGATGACTGGGAAGTATTTGACCACAGCATCCCCCATCCCCCTTCCCAGAAGATGAGACGTGGGGAGGGGAGAGAGGGGATTCAGGTTCTCTGCCTCAGTGTGAGAGCCGCACCCTTTGTAAGCAGAAAGGGGAAGGGGGGCTGCTTCACCACCTCTGCTCCTGGACCCCTTCCTGAGCACCCACCAGCTCAGCTGCTGGACTTGGGTGGTGTATTAGGTCAGAGGATGCCAGGTGCTGTCTGTCGTGGACTGAATTGTGTCTCTACCACTCCCAGCCCCTACCAGATTCATATGTTGAAGTCGTAACCCCCGACGTGACTGTATTTGGAGATAGCATCTCTAAAGAGTTAATTAAGGTTAAGTAGGTCATAAGTGTGGGCCCTAATTGAGTAGAACTGCTGTCCTTATAAGAAGAGAACAAGACACCAGGGAGGGGTGCCCAGAGAAAAGTGCACATGAGGACACAGGGAGAAGGTGGCCGTGTGCACGCCAAGGAGAGAGGCCTCAGGAGAACCCCAACCTGCCGGCACCTTGATCTTGGGCTTCCAGTCTCCAGAACTGTGAGGAAAGAGATCTCTGTTGGGTGAGCCCCCCAGCCTGTGGTGTTGTGTTATGGCAGCCCGAGCAGACGAATACCCAGCTGCTGTGGAATCTCAGTGTTCTTTGTTGGTACCCACCAGCACTTCCCCACCGAGGAGCTGGGAAAGCCATCCCACTCAAAATTACAGACATGCAAGATAATCACAAATGAAAAGGCTGGTTTGCAGATTGTCTTCTCTCTGTTCTCCTTCAGATCTGCTTAATGACCAGCCTGGTGGCAGAAGCCATCTGAGTGCTGGTGTCAGCCTGCCTGAGGGCTGTGGGTCTGGGGTGCACAGTGATGCGCCAGAACAGGGTCGCCTGACAGCAGTGATCCCAGAAATGCCAGGTTTGCCTTGCATTTTGATCTCCTCCCTATCTTTCCCCCTAAAACCGTGGTGGTGTATAATCACACAGTATTTTTAGATCTGCTTTGCAGTTTCTCTGTGCAAACCTTTCCTCGGGTACATGGTTTAATCCTCTCATCCAGCCTTGTTTAAGGTCTACAGAGTGCTATATTTATTTGACTTTATTTGAACTTTCAGGGCTTTTCAGAATGTTGTTCCAAGAAATCTAATGATTACAGAACTCTAGAATTTAATGCCTTAAAAGGCTTAGCCACTGATGTGAGTATAGGTTTTCTTATGACTTATTTCCCTCCTTTTTTTCTAAGCCATCTAGGGCAGGCTAGCTAAAAACTCCCTTGGAATTAGTGTCAGAAGGTCTTTTTTTTTTTTTTTTTTTAATTAATTTCAGTTTTTAGAGCAGTTTTAGATTCATAGCAAAATGAAGCAGAAAGTATAGAGAGTTCCCATATATGCCCTGTCCCCACACAGAAAGTTGTTTGCTCGTGCCGTTGTAACTTTTCAAGGACAGAAGGGACAGATTCTCCTTTTTAGAGAAGTAGTATATTTCTTGTCTAGATTGACGACCTTTAGTGATCAGGTGCAGGGTGAGTGTCAGACCACCCATCTCTGCCTGCAGCTTGAATGAACTTGGGCCTGGCATTCAGCAGAGTCTCACCACGTCTACCATGGGCCCAAGGGAGCCGCAGGAGGTGTCATTGGGAGGCCCAGATCTAATTCCTGGGGAAGCCTCCCCACTGCTCGTAACCCAGGCTGTGTCATCCTCCAGAAAGAATGTGTCATTTAAAGATTCAAATCCTAACTCCTACATTTTCAAAGCATTTTTGCCTTTGTATCTCATTTGAGTCTTAGCAAGAGCTAGTGTCACTTACATTTAACTGAGTAACTTGGGATCTACAAAGCCTTCACACACACTTTCTTAACTGAGATTTGCAGCGAGTCTGTAAGGTTGGGGATGTCTCCCCAACTTGATGACAGAGGACATGGGCTCCAAGCAGAGTCTTCCCACAGTCAAACAGCTGGTCGGGGTTGGGGATGGAGATGGGATGCCGTGCCCCGGGCCCCCTGTCTCCTGAAGGGGGCCTGTGCGCTGCTGGATGCAAGCCTTATATCTGAAGAGTTAAATTCATTTCTGCATATACTTGAGTATTTAACTAGTTCAAGATATTATGTGTAGCACATTTAAGTTAAAACATTTACTGAAAGAAGAATCTCTGCGCAGCAGTAGAGTGCAGTCATGGTAGAAGCCATGCCCCCCGAGGGCCTGCTGTTCAGGATGTTCCATGAGCCATGCTGGCTCTGCCGGGGGACCAGGATGGAGGCCGGAGTCCTGTTGTGCGGCCCAGCCTTGCTGGTCGTCCTCAGGATGGCGGGGAGGACGCCGCTCTTCTCTGCCCTGTGATGTCCTCGCTGAGGCAGGGAGTAATGATTTCCCTGGGGCTGGGGCGGGCGTCGTGGTGAGGAGAAAATGACAGAGCAGAATATACAGTTGATGCCATTTTGGGCAGCCCAGCGGTGCAGGATAGTAGATGGGAGAGGACAGCGCCACACCCAGCAGGGGACACCCAGGTGCCCAGAGTTTGTGATTTGCCTGAGATCTGATCGCTGAATGAAGCACCTGAAGCAGACCAAGGGCGCGACTGTGTGTCAGCTGTGTTTCCCTGGGTTTCTCTGCCCCTGTTTGTGGTTGGCGGGCGTCTGATGCACCGTGCGCTGCTCAGCGGAGTGGTGCGGGCAGAGCTGAGGGACCCAAGACTTCAGCTGGATACGCTGGTGCCTGCTCCCTTCTGGTCGAGTATCGGACAGATGTGTGTTCACACCTACCCGACGGGTGTGCCTCTGGCCCCTTCCCCCGCTGGTCCTCACTGAAACCTGGTGATGGGGCTGCGTGATGGTCCTGGGGGTGTCGGGTGATGTCTGTGTGGGGCCGGCCCAGTCACCCAGAGGAGAACATCCCACCGGGTGGAGGCCTGCCTCCCTGGCTCTCCGTCAGTGTCCTGCCTGCTCCCAAGGGGGCAGGACCTGAGGTGGCTTGGAGGGTGTACCTGCTCCCTGCCAGCTTCTGGTTTTTTGTTTTTCTACAGATTTCTTCTAGTGGGAGGTGGGAGCAAATCTAAAAAGTGAATTTTGAAGGCACATTTTCCCTGGTCTCTTTATTACCCAACTGCCAAGAATGTTTTAAAAAAAAAAAAAGTGAAAGCACAAGTAGAGATTTTAATTAGTTTTCGCTGTCACTGCTCTTGGTGATGGTAACTTCACATAAGATATGTGACAGGGAGACACTTCATGGGGGCCTTTGTTCTCATTGTGTTCTCTACACTGTAGAACTCAACTGTGAATTTCAGAGAAAAAGAAATAACCCTAAAAGGTTTATCTTGACACTTATAATTACACAGATGTCCTGACTCGTTAGCGTTCTTTTTCTAAACAAAAAGCTCAAGGGCTGGAATCTTTCTGGAACAAGGGGGCTTCCCGCCACTTCCTTGAGTGGCCTCACCCCACGCGGTTTACGGGTGAGCTCATTGGGGGAGGGCCTCTCAAAGGCGAAAATGGCTCTTGTGTAACGTGTTTGCTAATAGACCTGAAATTGCTTGGCCTCTTCAGTTACTAAGTGGTTTTAGTTCCTTTTGTGGTTGTTGCCTTGCTGGGTTTCACTTCTGATTTGTAGAATTGAATAGCGCTTCCTTCAGCGCTAGTGAGCATGTGCCGACGTCAGTCGTCTTGATGACAAAACAGCCTTTGAACCCCCTGGAGACCTGCCAGGACAAGAGAGCTGCCCTTTACATGTTGGTCATAGATGTTACCTGTCGGTTCCAGGGCAGGTGCCCCCTTGGCCCAGCCTTACGAGGCCTGAGCTGGTTTGTACCAAGCGAGCGAGAGGTTTGTTTTCAAAAGCCCGAGACGAGGGTTCCAGAGAGCACAGGAGTTGCCTGCTAGCTGGAGCCCAGCACTGTGGTCTGGGATCAGTGGCTCCCCCGAACTGACCCTGTCCTGGCCCTCCAGCCCGTCTTCTGTGTCCCCTGCAGCACCAGGCTTCCCCGTTCCCTGAACTCACTGTGTCTGAGCGAGCCTGGACCTTCCAAGTCAGCTCTGTCCACACTGCATCTGCACGATCACAGACTAGATGTAAGGGTTCTTCCTCACCTTCCCCACGGCCCAGGGCGTGCGTTTCCCTTTTGTCTGGGCGTTGTCTTGCCTGAACGTCTTACTCCGCCGGTAACTCTGGTGGGTCCTTGCAGGCAGGGACCCTTCTGACTCGCTGTGTGTCCCCTCGGAGTGCCCGGCCCGGCACCTGTTGAATGAACGAGCGAGCAGCTCTGGTTCCCGGTTGCAGGCTGCCGTGAACACTCAGGGGGCCCCAGGCCCCCGGGCCAGGCTTGCCAGCGGAGGGCAGAAACACCCGCAGAGCTGCTCTCTGCCCCCTGCCTCTGGCCCGTCCCCATTGGCCTGATGGTCGCTGGAGGTTGGCAGTGGTGCGTGGCTGGTCTGCCGCTGCGTGTGAACTGGGCGCCAGCTGGCACGTCTCCCACCGAAGCTCGGGTGGGCGGCTCTGAGTGCTGCCCCGAGAAACGACTGGGCCTCCAGTCGTTGCCTGCAGCTCTCTTTCTAAGTTGCTTTTCTTGGGTTCCCGTCATGCCTGCCACCATCGGCTTCGCACTCAGAGCTGTGGCCAGGCTGCCATGGGAGAGGCTCCCAGAAGGCCTCCCGTGAGGGTCCTCTTTGCCCTGGTCAGGAAGTCACTCCAGGCCACCCTTTGAGGGGCGGCCTGTGAAGGGCAAACACAACTGGTGGGGGAGCCGCGGGACCCTTCCCCCCCGTGCCGTCCTCCCACTCAGCTCTGGGAGGGAAGGATTGGGAGAGGCTGCCTGGGAGGGCAGCCCGAGGTCAGTGGAGGGGTGGGATGCTGACTCCTCTGTTGGCCGTGCCCCCTCCTCCCGGCGCAGGGGCATGGGTGAAATGTGGGCCAGAAAGGGCTCCCTCCCGTGGGCCACACCCACCTCCGGCCGCTTCCCCTTCTCACTTCCATCACATCACAACCACGCAGCCGAAGCCAGAGCCCCCTCTTTCCAGAGAGGTCACGTGACACAGGACCGCCTGCCTTTTGTTTTCCTACGAGAATACGGGGCGCTGAAGTCCTCTCAGCGTCTCCTCTGTGTCTTCCACCCAACAGTGTTCCATTTTAGCAGCTAGAGTAGCAGCGAATACACCACTTCACCAGAGATTGACGTGTCCTGAAGTTGGCAGAACGAGCGCCCTGCTTTATGTTCCACAGCGCATAGAAGATCGAGACATCTCTCCCTGATCTGGGTTTGTTGGTGCAGAAGCTAAACTCAGCCTGGTTGGGTGCTCCCCGCTGCGAGGCCTGGGGCAGGCCCCAGTGTCCTGGATCACTGCCTTGTTCCAGAAATAACTTTGTCTGCCTGGCATTTCATTGATCTGCGGTTGTTGCTTCGAGTTAATAGCCCTTTAAGGGATTTTATTCCCGCTCAGAAAGTTTTATATTCTCTCATGAATAGAAAGCCAACTTTGACACTTCTGGCTTAGAAAACAAGCTTTCCTAGTGATTATAAGAATAAACTGAACCCACCCTCCTCCTGTCATCTGAAGCACGTGGAACTTTCCAGTTACTGTCAGGGCTGCTCTGGCGATGACCAGGGTCTAGAAGGAAACATGGGTGACAGTGGCGTGGACCGGCCAGTGCCTCGTCGGGCCCTCGCGCCATCCCGCACAAGGCGCTGGAGCGAGGGGTCCCGCAGAAGCCGGACGGTGGCACCAGGCTGCCCGCGGGTTTGGCTGATGGGAAGCGCACAGATGCCAGAACTCGAGGGTGAGCCTGAGGCCTTCTTATGGGATAAGCCCTGGCAGCTGGATCCTTCTTTGTTTTCCCCAAGCTCCGTTAGCATGGGGTTTGGAAAGTTAAAGTCCCGCGCTAATAACCTGTTTTCTAGTAAACGGAACCGAAGCCTGGCGTCCTGGCTGCTCGCCGACCAGCATGTGTAACTGCGTCGGGCCAGGTCTGACTCACCCCTCTGGGGGCTGGTGTGGACTCCCAGCTTCCCTGCCAGGAGTGCACTTTGCCACTAGGTCTGCGAAAAATACCGGCAGGTCTTTGGGACCGTAGTGTCTCCTGGGCGGGCTAACCCTGGTCAAGGCCTGTGTGTCCCCGCGTCGGGCCCACTCCTTTTCTGTGTCCAGCCGCTGCCCGAGTGGCAAGCTGGCTCACTCTCCCTGCGGTGCGGCCCTGGACAGACCCGAAGGAGGACGTGGGCGTTTTGTAGGGAGGGGGAGGACTCCTTGAATTGTGGAGTGTGTGCCACCAGCGTGAGCTGGGGACAGCGTGCTGACCGTCTCCCCAGGCTCCTGGACTCGTGCTTCCCTTACTGAACCAGGATGTTCCACAGTGAGTGAATCAAAGCTGCTGTGAACCGTACAGAGAAGGACATGATGAGAGAGCCACAGTAGCCGTGCAAAGAGCAGAGGAGCCCCTGCTAGTTGTGTTAACGTGTCGGCACCAAAAGGAGGTCTTGAGTGACGACTTGCTGGTCTGGGGGTCAGTGTGTTTCCCATCCTACTTTCCCATTGATATATAACGCGTCTGTACAATATTCTATAAGCCCCATCTCCACCATCAGAAATGCAGAACATTATGTATATGTTTTTTTACTTCAGTTTCAGTTGGTATTGTTGGCTAGGTTTTGTCTGTTTATCCTGTTCACAAATTTTTGTGTTTTTTAAAAACTTACTTTGAAATATTTTGACAAAAATAGGTTATTTTTGTCAAGGAGCGTAATCTCAGCTTAGGAAAAGGGAAGCAAACATGAAATGATGCAAAAAAAAGAAGCTGTTCTCATCCTAAAGTTCTCTAGGAAGATCTGTTTCCTCTCTCGTGTCTGTGGTGCTGACTGTGAAAGCCGGGCATGGGCTCAGGACTGAGGAGCCAGAGCGGGCACTTGTAATGATTGTGGCTGGTGTTGGAGAGGGAAATACTGTTTAGTGTGTCTTGAATCTGAAATGTGTTCTTCCAGGAGGTCCTGAAAAGGGACGGAGGGAAGAAAGTAATGTTCCAATAAACACTGTGAGATTAAAATGGTATTTGTGAAAGTGCTTAAAAATCGAGGACCTCTACAAGTGGACAAGATTGTGCTTTTTATTGATATGAGCATGTGTTCGTAGCTTGAATTACTGTGCCCAGCGCTCTGTGTTGCATTTGGGAAAGAGACTGGACTAGTGAGACCCACCTTCCAGTCCTGACTTCCCTCCGCAGCTCACGACCTTAGAGAAGCCTCTTTAGCCCTGTGAGCCTGGGTCCTGTCTGTTGGACGCCGCCAAGCAGCGAGCGAGGTCACCTGGACGGGCGTTTTCTACCTGAGAAGGTTTTCTTTCCATGAGGTTTTCTTTCCTCACCACCAGGTGAGGCAGGTGAGCGGCCGGGGTGTGGGTGGAGGCGCCCTGGGCTCGGTGGTTCGTGGTCTCCTCCTCTCTTGACCTTCTCGCGCGTGTCGGAAACGTTAAGAGAAACTTGATCCTTTCCGTGAATCGGCAGCAGATACAAAGTCCAGGGGGAGCCTAACACCGGAGTGATGCGTGGGAAAGACATACGGCTGCCTCTTGATTTCATGTAAAAGAGCAAAACAACATGTTGCGGTGCCTTGGGGGCGGCCCTGCCGTCCGGGATCCCTAGGTCCCCGCTCACAGCCCCGGGAGTGTCGCCACGTCCCCATGCCTCTGCCCGGTTCAACAACCCCCTTTCTGGGGAGCGGTGGCCGCCGGCTGCTGTTATCTTGACCAGCTAGCTGCTGGGTAGAGCTCAGTGGCCATTGCAGGCATTCCTGCCTCAGGCCAGGCAAGGGAGGGAGTGGAAGGTGTGGCCCCGAGAGAGCTTTGAGAGTCGCTCCACGTCACGTCTGGCCGATGGTTTCTGTTCCGCAGCCCTGTCTGTCACGTTAAATTAAGGTAAACTCGAGTGCATTTGTGTCGGGGTTCTGTTTGTCGTTCTTTTGTACATCTCTTTTAGTTTTAGTAGTTTAAGAGCGCCAAGAAAAGAGTTTATACCTAATTTATGTTTACGTTATCCATTTTAAATAATATAGAAAACAACAAACGCTGGGAGTTCTTTGACTTTCTGAAGTTTAAGAAGGACTTGCCATAGGGTCTCTCCATTCAGCTGCTAAAACCTGTGACTTGAGATGATTCTGTCCAGCCTCCCCCTCCCCCCTCTCTGTGGGAACTCTTCCCACCAAACTCAGGTGTCAGGGTGGCCCCCATGCTACAGTGTGCTCCCTCCAGCCAGGGGGGGGACCTGGCCCAAGCGAGGCCCTTGGGTCACCTTCCCCGGAAGAGAGCCGGGCCGGAGACGCGGGGAGGATCCATGCGTTCAGCCTCTTCAGTGGCTCCGGCTGGAGACTTGAAAGTGGGGCGCTCGGCCCTGCTGTGTGCACAGGGTCGTCGGCAGAGTGGGGGGATCACGTGGGCAAGCAGAGGGAGCCAAGAAGGTCAGACACGGGGCGCACAAGCCAGCTCAGCCATTTTCCTGTCCAGCTTTTGTAAGTCGGCTCAGAACCTTTATGAAGACGGGCTTTTCTGTTTAAGCTCACCTGAATCGGACTCTCCGACCTGCAGCACAAGGTCCTGTGTGTCAAGTGTGGTTTTCTGGCCACGATAGGGGTGCCCAGAACCCGCCCTCGCCGTGGCAGCCCCGTCGCTGAACCCCCAAGGGCTGGGGGGAGGGGCAGCAGAGTAGAGGGCGTTGCTGCAGCTGGGGTGTGGGCCCCCGCCGCGGGAGGGCGCCCCCTTTTGGCGCCGTGACCCTAAGGAGCCTTGAGCAGCTGTGGCCACACCCGCGTTGGCCGTTCCCTTCGCTGAATGGACAGACCTCTCCCAAAAGGGAGGAGGACAGACACAGAGTCAGGGGCGGCTTCCGCCCTGGTGGCTGGAGGAGCTCAGGGCCCGGCCTCCAGGTGGCCAGCTCCGGGTAGGGGGAGGTAGAGTTAGGCACCAGGCCAGGCCCCACAGCCTTGGGTTTGGGTGGAAATAGAGAAGAGAAAGAGTCTTAGGCAGTGAACAGGGCACACGCAGCCCAGCACTGGGGTTTAGAGCGCCCCCCAGCCCCGGGCACCCAGAGTTCTCGTCCAGCTTTGAGTGAGTGCCTGGGGGTGGGACCTCTGCGTCTGTGACGACACGTGCCTTCATGGAGCCCCACCCGGACCTAAGCTGACCCACAGGTCACGGGGAAGCCCTTGTCCTGTCCCCTTTGGCTCTCGGTCCCCTGGGAACTGCATGTCTTCATTGACAGTGGGAATCGGTAAATACTGGATGGTTTCCTCCGTCCTTTGCACACCTGTGTGGAAGTTTCTGTGGAATGGCTGAGAGACCAACACACAGATGAACTTTCAGTTAATTATGTGAGGGCTTCGAGTGGCCAAGTTGACAGAGGAGCACGCCGTGAGGCTTGTCACAGCTGTGGGCCTTCTGGGATAGAGAAGAGGGCATTGTCCCCAGCACTAACGGGCGGCCCTCACAATGGACTGTGGCGCTCAGGGTCTGCATCATCTTTGTTCATGGTGTCCTGGGGAGCTTATGCGATGATCAGATGACAGATGAAGCCCGGTGCGTGGGAGTGAGGAGTGACACAAAGGACACTGAGTCGATTCATCCCAAGAAAGAGCCTTCAGAATCCCTGGTTCCAGCACCCCAGGCACCCTCAGAAGAGGTTTCACTAGCACCAGAATGGCCCTCAGAGGGCCCACCGTTCATGTTTCCGCTCTGTTTCTTGTGATGCGTTCCCCGAGCAAGCCTCCTTGTCCATCTCTGTGTCCCTGAGACCTGGTCCACAAGAGACCTGAGATGGTCGGTTGATAGAGAAGAAAGCGCAGGAGGTGTAGAAGCCAGAGAGGGCAGGCACCTGCGGAAAGCAGCTGGAGGGTGGGTGCGGGGGGAGGGAGGCTTGTCGTGGCAGAGAGACCACAGCTGCTGCTCGTGGCGCGTGCGTACCAGTAACACGTGTCTCCTCTCCCGGGAGTGAGCCCCCAGACCTGCGGTGCTCTCACAAGCACTTTGAAGCAGTTTATTCAGGGCACCTTAGCTTCAGACTAGTTCCTGCTGAAATTCCCCTGAGGGTTCGTGGTTTGCAGGCGAGTCACAGGGGCTGAGCTGCAATTCTAGACCGGGCTGTCCCCAAGACTCCCTGGAGGAGCTGGTTTTTAGGAAGGACACACAGGAAGCGAGAGAGCTGCCCTGTCGTCCAAAGAAGGGCAGCCTCACAGAGGGCAGCTGGCCGGGGAGGTCTCAAGAGCGAGGAGGCCAGGGCGGGAAGGGTCACAGGCTCGCGAGTGCTGCGTGGGGACAGACAGGGGACTGCAGGGATCTCTGGGGAGGATACCACCGGCACGAGTCGCTGATGCACTGGGTGTGGGTGTGAGAGGAAGAGGAGTCCAGGCGCTTGCACTGATCTTGTTTCTTGGCCGGAGCCAGTGCAAGGATGGAGCTGCCATCGACTGAGGTGGGAGAACTGAGGGGCCGGGGGATCGGGGCTGCGGCCGGAACGGTCTGGGCTTGTCCTGCTCAGGGCACCGCCCTGCCTGCTGTCCCCCCCCCCCCCCCACTGTCCTTTAGAGCAGAGCAGTGCTCCCCAACCTTCTTGGCACCGGGGACTGGTTTCCTGGAAGACGGTTTTTCCACGGACCAGGGTTTGGGGTTGGGCATCAGGGAGAGGATGGTCCGGGAGGGTGACGTGGGCAATGGGGAGCGGCCGATGAAGCTTGGCGCCCGCCCGCCGCTCACCTCCTGCTGTGAGTCCGGCTCCTAACAGGCTGCGGACCAGTACGGGTTGGGGGGTGGGGGACCCCTGCTTTAGAGGAATATCCACGGCCCACCCAGTGCCTGACTCTTCCCACTGGAGTCCAGAGATGTGCACTGAATCTGGGTTAAGGCACTAAATTCATTAAACTAATGAGGCAGGTTAGTTAATTAAATCGGGTGAACTCATTGCCACGCTACCTGTTCAGTGTCACTGTCAGCGAGCGGGACTTGGGGGAATGGGAGGACGCAGGAGGTGACAGATTGATTGTCCCCTGCCGAGCGCAGGCCCAGTGCAGCCCTGGGTCGGCCTGTGTCTGCAGGTGAGACTGTACAGCAACTGCAGCACATTTCTTACTATCCTGTGCTTGCCTTTCTAAGACACATCATTTTCCGGCAGTTAAGTACCAGCAACACTGAAATGATGTTCTGCAGCTCGCTCACATGTTAGGCCTCGTTCTTGGAGGCCCAGCCCAGGCCCGAGGCCCTCCCTGCACAGGGGCTAGAGCAGGAAGTGGGAGAGAGCTGGGTCCAAGGGGAAGGAGGAAGTGGCCTCCCCACAGGCTTTCTCCAGTACAGGGGGGCCTGGGGCCACCCTCTGGAGAACAGAATCCCAAGGATGTCCAGCCCGAGGCACAGCACTAGGGGTGGGGGCAGGGCCTCCTTCCACACTCCCCTCTGACTGGGGCACCGTGGATTCCTCCCACCAGCCGTCGTGTCCTCGTCTTACAGGCGAGGAAACCTCAGCACAGGGAAGGCGCCCTGTGGAGGTGACATGGCTCATAGTGGCTGACACCAGTGCCCGGGCTCCCTCACCAAGCCCCACCGCCTCCGGGAAGGGCCCTCCGTTCACACATTCCTTCCCAGCAGCAGCCTGTAAGCCCAAATTTTAGGGACGTTATTAGAAAATGTGCTGACTATAAACTGAAGCACGTGGACCTGGGGGAAGAGCTGCGGTTGGAGAACCCAGGGAGGCTGCGGAGTTGTCCATGGGAAGAGGCTGAGCTGGAATGAAGGCCTTCCCGGCTCGCAGATGCTCCAGGAAGAATGTAGTGTGGACCCAACACGTGGGAGGTTAGGAAAGCCCAGGAGGGAAACTCAGCGTGTCACACGGAGGCCTTTGGTGGCAGGCCCTGTGTGGGCTGTCATGTGTTTCTCTATGTACGTGCTTGCTCCTCAGGGCATCCCCTGGTGGTCGTGCTGTTATTCCTCTTTTACAGATTGTGAAACTGAGGCTGGGAGAAGCTCAGTAGCTCTGTCACTCGTGCAGGAGGAGGGGTCTGAGGTGACATTAACTGAGCAGGTGCTTGGACTCACGGACCAGCTCTGGGCCTCTGCCGGTTGACCCAAGCATCCAGGTCCCAGAAGGGCAGGTGTTGAGAGCACTGTGGACCAGAGTGTCTGGGGCCTGGTGGGAGACACGGGTCGGGGGGGGCGCACAAGCCAGCTCAGCCATTTTCCTGCCCAGCTTTTGTAAGTCAGCTCAGAACCTTTATGAAGACGGGCTTCTCTGTTTAAGCTCACCTGATTCGGACTCTAACCTGCAGCACAAGGTCCTGTGTGTCAAGTATGGTTTTTTGGCCATGACAGGGGTGCCCAGAACCCGCCCTCACCGTGGCAGAGAATGGGGCGGGGGCCAGAGCCTGGGCCGGGGGCCAAGCCCAAGGCCTGCCTGTGTGCCCCCTCAGAGCCCTCCCAGGTGCCCTCCGCCCTGGTCTCTGTTCCCGGGGCCTCTGGCCTTTCCCGCCCAGTTAATACCTGAGCCTTTGCCACAGCCAGCATTCCTGGCTTTTTGTGGGGATGAGTCATATTTGACTTTGTTTACAAAATTAAGATCTTTCCTAGGCAGTTGGCTTTTTCAAACAGAAAAAAAGGAAGCCCTGCTTGCTTCCACTATTCTTACGCATTTTTTTAACATCTTTATTGGAGTATAATTGCTTTACAATGGTTTGTTAGTTTCTGCTGTATAACAAAGTGAATCAGCTATACGTATACATATATCCCCATATCCCCTCCCTCTTGCGTCTCCCTCCCACCCCTCTAGGTGGTCACAAAGCACCGAGCTGATCTCCCTGTGCTATGCGGCTGCTTCCCACTAGCTACCTATTTTACGTTTGGTGGTGTATGTATGTCCATGCCACTCTCTCACTTCGTCCCAGCTTCCCCTCTTATGCATTTTAGGCTGGGGAGAGGCACCGGGGTGGGGGGTGGGGGTGGGGTGGAGCATCCAGTGGGCAGGGAAGTCCCCAAGGTGAGCAAATTAGAATAAAGGAGCCCTGACCCCCAGGGCTCCGCCTCCTGCCCCGCCTCCTGGAACCCGCCCTGTGCTCTGCTTTTGGTGGTTCCTCCCCACCCCACGGCCGGTCTGGGCTTTGCATCAGGTGGTGGAGGTTTCCGTAGTGTAACGTCTCTTCTGTAAGCCTCCTCGGCAGCCTGCTCGTGATTTCTGCTTCAGGGAAGGTGTGGTTCCCCCCACCCCGGCAGCAGGCTTCTCTGACCACAGCCGTCCCGTCACTTGCCTTGCATCAGAACTTGATTGACAGCACTTACATTTCTGAGTCTTCCCAGAGAAGCACACATTCATCCGTTCCAAATATAAGCCAGAGGCATTTTCTGCTGCCATTGGCTGTTGCTCTGGAACATTCGCAATCGGGGCCTTCCTGGTCCTTGCCCGTATACCGGCTCCTCCTTTGCTGGTGGCTGACCTGGGCAGATGCCCGGGAGCTGTTTGACACTGGGCGCTCTGAGCCTGCCCTCTGGCCAGCACTGCCTTCTCCCTGGAGTGCAGCCTCCAGTTTGCTGCTCACCCTTGCCCTTGGCCGTTGCAGAGACACCGCTCCTGTTTCTCTGTGTTGGCCTTGCCCATCCCTCTTCCCCCAGCTGCCATGACTCTGCCCATTCCATTTATGTGATTGGCAGCTGCCCCCCAGCCACTGTGTGCCCGCCCCCAGGTTTGTACCCACGCCATGGAGTTTGCACCCACGCTGTTGTCATTCTCTTATTTGCTGGGCTTTAAGGAATTGGTGGCCCTGAAGTCCCCAGCGTATCAAGTTTCCTCTTGGGAGTAGACCAGGGAGCCCTGGGTGGCCTCAATTCCCAGTGGACTCCAGGGAACCCCTGGGACCAGAGGTTGATTTTGGTGGCGGTGGTGGGTCCCTTTTTCTCTCTTGGTTGGATTAACAGCTCTGAGGCCACCTCAAAGAACTTGCTTTCTCAACTAATATTAAGGCCAGCCTCCACCTTAGGGTCTGTCTGGAGTGTTGAGGCCCAGGCCTCGCCAGGGGATATCGGGTGGGAGAGGGGCAGGAGAGAAATCAGGGGGTCCTGAGCCTGACCTGGAGTTAGAGGGGGAATGACAGATTTGTCTGGTTGACTACCTGCTAAAGTGGATTTTTTACTTCTCTGTGCTCCTCTCATTTTCTGGAACTCTTCCTGCCACATGTGGGTGTTTTTCTCATGAACTGGGCTGCCTCATCCAGAGCACAAAACATCATTCTTTCCCGAGCATTGTGCAGTAAGTTTTTTTTTTTTTCTTCTTCTTTTTTTATTATTCACTCTTTTCCTTTATGATTTCTTCTATGGTATTTAAAATCTTACAAGGGGAATTGCTGGGTCATATGGTAACTCTATGTTTAACCTTTTGAGCAACTGCTAGACTTTTCCAAAGTGACTGCACCACTTTACAGTCCCATGAGCAATAGATGAAGGTTCTAATTTCTCTGTATCCTCCCCAACACTTGTTATCATCTGTCTTTTTTTTTTTTTATCATAGCCATCTTGGAATGTGCAAAGTAGTATCTCATCATGGTTTTGATCTACATTTCCCTGATGACTAATGACATTGAGCATCTTTTTTCTTTTAATTAATTAATTTTTATTTTTGGATGCATTGGGTCTTCCTTGCTATGCGAGGGCTTTCTCTAGTTGCGGCAATCAGGAGCTACTCTTCGTTGCATTGTGCAGGCCTTTCATTGCGGTGGTCTCTCTTGTTGCGGAGCATGGGCTCTAGGCGCGCGGGCTCAGTAGTTGTGGCACATGGACTTAGCTGCTTTGCGGCATGTGGGATCTTCCTGGACCAGGGCTTGAACCCATGTCCCCTGCATTGGCAGGTGGATTCTTAACCACTGCACCACCAGGGAAGTCTCCCCTGAGCATCGTTTATTAGCCATTTGTATATCTTCTTCGGAAAAATGTCTCTTCAGATCCTTTGCCCATTTTTTTCTCTTTCCACACACACACACTGTATTTTATTTTTACAAGAGATAAATAAACTAACACCAAGCATTGTACATGGATGACCACAACAAAAGCAACAATGATTGCAATTACCAAACACAAAACACACTCACACTACGTCATAATATTGACATTCAGCCCAGTAATCCTCCACTGTAACAGCTCCTTTACTTTGCAGTGAAAATTGATTTGTATATTTTTTGCCTCTGAGTCCTTGTGGATTGTTTTTTTGTTTTTATTTAATTCAAACAGAAAGTCACAAAAATTATAATCATTCTCATCAGTTCACTCAGTCCCATGTAATTAATTTTTTTCATCTTGATCTTTTGTTAGCACTTTTATGAATTCATCAGTTTTCCATTAGAGTTCTGAAAATGCTTATTCATCCAGCTCAGCAGTATAGTCAGTTACCAGAAACCTGTACTTGTTAGAGTCTTTTCCATGAATTCCTTGAAGATGAAACCCTTTTATAGGAACATACTTGCAACAGCATCAGAGTACACCCAGAATTGTCTGTAAGTGACAAAAGACTTAAAAATGACCACGGTTAAAGATTTGATGAAAGTTCATAATAATGTAATTGACAAGGAAATTTAGTTATTTCTGAGATATACATTTTAAAGTAATAACTAGAATTATGACTTATAACATTATACCAGAACATATAAGATTTTTAGAAATTTCATGTAATGTCTGAAACATTTATATTAACATATTTCCATACAAATAACCTAAAGAAAGTTTAGTATTAGTTGTATTTTTGTTATTTTTTTATACTGCAGGTTCTTATTAGTCATCAGTTTTATACACATCAGTGTATACATGTCAATCCCAATCACCCAATTCAGCACACCACCATCCCCACCCCACCACAGTTTTCCCCCTTTGGTGTCCATACGTCTGTTCTCTACATCTCTGTCTCAATTTCTGCCCTGCAAACCAGTTCATCTGTACCATTTTTCTAGGTTCCGCATACATGCATTAATATACGATATTTGTTTTACTCTTTCTGACTTACTTCACTCTGTATGACAGTCTCTAGGTCCATCCACGTCTCAACAAATGACTCAATTTCATTCCTTTTTATGGCTGCGTAATATTCCATTGTGTATATGTACCACAACTTCTTTATCCATTCGTCTGTCGATGGGCATTTAGGTTGCTTCCATGACCTGGCTATTGTAAATAGTGCTGCAGTGAACATTGGGGTGCATGTGTCTTTTTGAATTATGGTTTTCTCTGGGTATATGCCCAGTAGTGGGATTGCTGGGTCATATGGTAATTCTATTTTTAGTTTTTTGTTTGTTTTTGTTTTTTTGCGGTATGCGGGCCTCTCACTGTTGTGGCCTCTCCTGTTGTGGAGCACAGGCTCCGGACATGCAGGCTCCGGACGCACAGGCTCAGCGGCCATGGCTCACGGGCCCAGCCGCTCCGCAGCACGTGGGATCTTCCCGGACCAGGGCACGAACCCGTGTCCCCTGCATCAGCAGGTGGACTCTCAACCACTGCGCCACCAGGGAAGCCCTATTTTTAGTTTTTTAAGGAACCTCCATACTGTTCTCCATAGTGGCTGTATCAATTTACATTCCCACCAACAGTGCAAGAGGGTTCCCTTTTCTCCACATCCTCTCCAGCATTTATTGTTTGTAGATTTTCTGATGATGCCCATTCTAACTGGTGTGAGGTGATACCTCATTGTAGTTTTGATTTGCATTTCTCTAATAATTAGTGATGTTGAGCAGCTTTTCATATGCTTCTTGGCCATCTGTATGTCTTCTTTGGAGAAATGTCTATTTAGGTCTTCTTGGATTGGGTTGTTTGTTTCTTTAATATTGAGCTGCATGAGCTGTTTATATATTTTGGAGATTAATCCTTTGTCTGTTGATTCATTTGCAAATATTTTCTCCCATTCTGAGGGTTGTCTTTTGGTCTTGTTTATGGTTTCCTTTGCTGTGCAAAAGCTTTGAAGTTTCATTAGGTTCCATTTGTTTATTTTTGTTTTATTTCCATTACTCTAGGAGGTGGATCAAAAAAGACCTTGCTGTGATTTATGTCAAAGAGTGTTCTTCCTATGTTTTCTTCTAAGAGTTTGACAGTGTCCGGTCTTACATTTAGGTCTTTAATCCATTTTGAGTTAATTTTTGTGTATGGTGTTAGGGAGTGTTCTAATTTCATTCTTTTACATGTAGCTGTCCAGTTTTCCCAGCACCACTTATTGAAGAGACTGTCTTTTCTCCACTGCATATCTTTGCCTCCTTTATCATAGATTAGTTGACCATAGGTTTGTGGGTTTATCTCTGGGCTTTCTATCTTGTTCTATTGATCTTTGTTTCTGTTTTTGTGCCAGTACCATATTGTCTTGATTACTGTAGCTTTGTAGTATAGTCTGAAGTCAGGGAGTCTGATTCCTCCAGCTCCGGTTTTTTCCCTCAAGACTGCTTTGGCTATTCGGGGTCTTTTGTGTCTCCATACACATTTTAAGATTTTTTGTTCTAGTTCTGTAAAAAATGCCATTGGTAATTTGATAGGGATTGCATTGAATCTGTAGATTGCTTTGTGTAGTATAGTCATTTTCACAATATTGATTCTTCCAGTCCAAGAACATGGTATATCTCTCCATCTGTTGGTATCATGTTTAATTTCTTTCATCGGTGTCTTATAGTTTTCTGCATACAGGTCTTTTGTCTCCCTAGGTAGGTTTATTCCTAGGTATTTATTCTTTTTGTTGCAGTGGTAAATGGGAGTGCTCCCTTATCTTTCATATTTTTCATCATTACTGTATAGGAATGCAAGAGATTTCTGTGCATTCATTATGTATCCTGCAACTTTACCAAATTCATTGATTAGCTCTAGTAGTTTTCTGGTGGCATCTTTAGGATAATCTATGTATAGTATCATGTCATCTGCAAACAGTGACAGTTTTACTTCTTCTTTTCCAATTTGTATTCCTTTTATTTCTTTTTCTTCTCTGATTGCCATGGCTAGGACTTCCAAAACTGTGTTGAATAATAGTGGTAAGAGTGGACATCCTTGTCTCATTCCTGATCTTAGAGGAAATGCTTTCAGTTTTTCACCATTGAGAATGGTGTTTCCTGTGGGTTTGTCATATATGGCCTTTATTATGTTGAGGTAGGTTCCCTCTATGCCCACTTTCTGGATAGTTTTTTATCATAAATGGTGTTAAATTTTGTTGAAAGCTTTTTCTGCATCTATTGAGATGATCATATGGTTTTTATTCTTCAATTTGTTAATATGGTGTATCACATTGATTGATTTGCGTATATTGAAGAATTCTTGCATCCCTGGGGTAAATCCCACTTGATCATAGTGTATGATCCTTTTAATGTGTTGTTTATTCTGTTTGGTAGTATTTTGTTGAGGATTTTTGCATCTATATTCATCAGTGATATTGGTCTGTAATTTTCTTTTTTTGTAGTATCTTTGTCTGGTTTTGGTATCAGGGTGATGGTGGCCTCATAGAATGAGTTTGGGAGTGTTCCTTCCTCTGCAATTTTTTGGAAGAGTTTGAGAAGAATGGGTGTTAGCTCTTCTCTAAATGTTTGATAGAATTCACCTGTGAAGCCATCTGGTCCTGGACTTTTGTTTGTTGGAAGATTTTTAATTGCAGTTTCAATTTCATTACTTGCGATTGGTCTGTTCATATTTTCTGTTTCTTCCTGGTTCAGTCTGGGAAGGTTATACCTTTCTAAGAATTTGTCCATTTCTTCCAGGTTGTCCATTTTATTGGCATAGAGTTGCTTGTAGTAGTCTCTTAGGATGCTTTGTATTTCTGTGGTGTCTGTTGTAATTTCTCCTTTTTCATTTCTAATTTTGTTGATTTGAGTCCTCTCCCTCTTTTTCTTGATGAGTCTGGCTAATGGTTTATCAATTTTGTTTATCTTCTCAAAGAACCAGGTTTTAGTTTTATTGATCTTTGCTATTGTTTTCTTTGTTTCTATTTCATTTATTTCTGCTCTGATCTTTATGATTTCTTTCCTTCTGCTAACTTTGGGTTTTGTTTGGTCTTCTTCCTCTAGTTCCTTTAGGTATAAAGTTAGATTGTTTACTTGAGATTTTTCTTGTCTCTTGAGGTAGGCTTGTATAGCTATAAACTTCCCTCTTAGAACTGCTTTTGCTGCATCCCATAAGTTTTGGATCATTGTGTTTTCATTGTCATTTGTCTCTAGGTATTTTTTTATTTCCTCTTTGATTTCTTTAGTGATCTCTTGGTTGTTTAGTAACGTATTGTTTAGCCTCCATGTGTTTGTGTTTTTTTATGTTTTTTTCCCTGTAATTCATTTCTAATCTCATAACATTGTGGTCAGAAAAGATGCTTGATATGATTTCAATTTTCTTAAATATATTGAGGCTTGATTTGTGACCCAAGATGTGATCTATCCTGGAGAATGTTCCGTGTGCACTTGAGAAGAAAGTGTAATCTTCTGTTTTTGGATGGAATGTCCTATAAATATCAAATCTATCTGGTCTGTTGTGTCATTTAAAGCTTCTGTTTCCTTATTTATTTTCATTTTGGATGATCTGTCCATTGGTGTAAGTGAGGTGTTATAAAGTCCCCCACTATTATTGTGTTACTGTCGATTTCCTCTTTTATAGCTGTTAGCAGTTGCCTTATGTATTGAGGTGCTCCTATGTTGGGTGTATATATATTTATAATTGTTACTTCTTCTTCTTGGATTGATCCCTTGATCATTATGTAGTGTCCTTCCTTGTCTCTTGTAACATTCTTTATTTTAAAGTCTATCTTATGTGATATGAGTATAGCTACTCCAGCTTTCTTTTGATTTCCATTTGCGTGGAATATCTTTTTCCATCCCCTCGGTTTCAGTCTGTATGTGTCCCTAGGTCTGAAGTGGGTCTCTTGTTGACAGCATATATATGGGTCTTGTTTTTGTATCCATTCAGCAAGCCTGTGTCTTTTAGTTGGAGCATTTAATCCATTCACGTTTGTGAATGGATTGTCCATTTTATTGGTATAGAGGTAATTATCAATATGTATGTTCCTATGATCATTTTTCTTAATTGTTTTGGGTTTGTTTTTGTAGGTCCTTTTCTTCTCTTGTGTTTCCCACTTAGAGAAGTTCCTTTAGCATTTGTTGTAGAGCTGGTTTGGTGGTGCTGAATTCTCTTAGCTTTTGCTTGTCTATAAAGCTTTTGATTTCTCCATTGAATCTGAATTATATCCTTGCTGGTTAGAATAATGCTGGTTGTACGTTCTTCCCTTTCATCACTTTACATCATGCCACTCCCTTCTGGCTTGTAGAGTTTCTGCTGAGAAATCAGCTGTTAACCTTATGGGAGTTCCCTTGTATGTTATTTTTTGTTTTTCCCTTTGTGCAGTAAGTTTTAACTTGTGGTTGTAATTTTTATTTTATTTATTTATTTTTTAAATATTTATTTATTTATTTATTTATTTCTGTGTTGGGTCTTTGTTGCTGCGTGTGGGCTTTCTCTAGTTGCAGAGAACGGGGGCCACTCTTCGTTGTGGTGCGCGGGCTTCTCATTGCGGTGGCTTCTCTTGTTGTGGAGCATCGGCTCTAGGCACAGGCTTTAGTAGTTGTGGCGTGCGGACTTAGTAGTTGTAGTTTGCGGGCTCTAGAGCGCAGGCTCTGTAGTAGTGGCGCACGGGCTTAGTTGCTCCGCGGCATGTGAGATCTTCCTGGACCAGGGCTCAAACCCGTGTTCCCTGCACTCGCAGGCAGATTCTTAACCACTGCACCACCAGGGAAGCCCCTGTAATTTTTATTTTCATCGTAACCATTTATTGAGTGCCTGGAAAGCACCAGACTTTAGTCAAAGTAACTCACATTAGCTGCTATAACAACCACCTACCCCCCGGTCTCCCACGGCACAGGTTTATTTCTTAGTCAGGTTAAGCTCAACATAGGTCGTGTGTGGGGAAGTGGTGGGGTGGGGACTCTGCCCGCCCCACAGTCTGGGGACCTAGTTTCCTTCCACTGAGTGACCCCACCTTACCCTGGGGCCTTGGAATTGCCCAGCAGGCCCCTGCACATAGCAGGGAGTCCAGGGAAGAGGGGATCCCATGACCACGTCACTGTCCGCATCTAAGCGGTTGTACATCCTTCTGCAGTGGTCGCACGCCGCTGGAGGGACCAGTCCGTCAGTGAGCCTGGTGGCAGGTGTGGTCTGCCATGGACCTTGATGGTTTGTTACTCGGGAGGTGCTTGTTCGCCCCCTCATCTGTGTTTAGGCTTGAGCTAGGCGCCCAGGAGGGTAACGCAAGGACTTTAGGTCAAGACACAGGTGCTGGCTGGCTCTCCTGCTGCCACACAGGAAGTGCATCGTCCTGAGGTGCAGACCGCCTGGTGGGTTAGCAAGCCTCTGTGAGGAAAGGTTAGCAAACTCTGGTTTGGCTGCATGATGTCCGTAAGCCAGTACTCGAGAGCCAAGTGCTGGCAGGAACGGAAGGGCTGCTTTGTTCAGGAGGCTGCTAACCTGGGGAGGCGGGGGACTTGTGTCCAGAAACCAACTCCAGAGATTCTGCTCGACCATGAAAGTTTTTAAAGAAGAATCATTTGGGGAGGGGCTCAGAGTCTTCTTTATCTTCCACCTTGTGCAGACTTTCTTCTGATTGGCTGGTGGTGAGGTGACAGGGCAGTGCTCCAGGAATCTGGTGCTCAGCCAGAAGTTACCATCCTCCACCTGGGTGGGGTCTTAGTTCCTGCAGAAGAACTCAGAGATATTTTGTTATATATATACCTTGAGGGGGAACCAGGACCCTGCCCCAAGGCTGCACTGTTGTGTCCTGACTGCTTCTCCCTTGTCTCTAGTCCCTCCCTTCCCTGATGAGCAGCTGCTTGAATCTGCCCTTTGGAGCTCCGGGAAGGTCAAGGAGGCTGAATGAAGCCCATTTCCTACAAACAAGAAACAGGGGACACGGAAAGGACTTGTACCCAGCAGGGCCCCACCGGGTCCTGCTCCATTGCAGAAGGGCTGTTGGCTGGAGGGGAGGCTTCCTGCAGGAAGGGGCAGCTGTCTCTCTCGGGTTATTACAGTGATTTTCGGTGCCAGTGATCAGTGTGACACCTCAACCATCAGTGGCCGTGGCCGTCCTGGATTGGGGGCTTTGAGAGAAAGCGCTTCCTCTTTCTGACTCGTGAAGTAGCCGCCTCCTCAAGGGCTGCTCTGACTCAGCTTTCGTCTGACCTTCCCTCTTGGAGAGCAGAGCACTGGGAAGGGTTGCCCTTGGCCCGTTTGCTGCCCACAGCAGTGACAGCGGTAGGGTGGGAAGGGCTGGGATGGCAGGGAGAGAGCCAGTGGTACGGGGGCTTCTGGCTTTGGGTTGATGCCAGTAGCTCATCCTTTACCTCCACTTGACCTTGAGGAAGTCACCCTGCCTGGATTTCCATGCTCATCCATGCAACTCCTTTTTAAGATGATTTTGAGAAGACCCCAGTGTTCTGACAGATACCAGTGGAGCTGGCCTCCCCCCTCAACTCCTGCTCAGCAGAGGTTACTGAGCCAGAAGGGCCTCCAGACCCCTGTCAGGCCTGAGACACCTTGTTCTGTGGAGGAGGAGGGCAGGCCTTCCCGAGACCGGTTCCTCTGGAAGCTTCCGACAGTCATTGGTGACCCTCAGGAACCCCACGAAGCCGTGTGGGTCATAGCGTCCTCTCCGTGGCCTTGGTGATGCTCCCTCGGCCACATCTCCCTGCCCCCACTGGGCAGCAGGACGTCATCGGCTTTGCTGCTGATTTGATGGAAGGGGTCACACGTCTCCCACAGAGTCAGGAGCCGAGGCAGTTAGTTTCATGAGTTACTGCTTCTCTCCTGCCCCGAAGAAAAAAATTCCAGTCTCCTCAACAACTCCCACACCCTCTCTGTCCTCTTTAAGTCATTTTTCTTGCTAATGAGCTCTGGCCTTCAAATGGGGCTAGGAGGAAAACCAGGGAGCTTGGGAATATCTGAATCCTCGGCGAATTACCTTCAATTAATGAGACTAATAACGGGAAGTCTAGTTCAGCCGTGCAAGTCAGCTTCGTGTTCTGGGTCCTGATGACTTGAATCGCAGATCCTAATTAGATGCCCCCAAATAACCATGAGGTGGCTTCTACGGTCCTCATGAACTAAAAGCTTCTCTGATCTGTGAATTCTGTTACGTGTAAAATTAGCCTGTAGATGTTCCCCTTCAAGCATTTCTGTCCCCAGAGTCTCCAGGGGAAGGGATGGGCTGGTGGGGACCCTGCAAGGGCAGGCGGGTGCGGAGCCTCCCTTGGGCTGGCGGGATGTCGGGGTACAGATGTTGTCCTCCGTTAGGTGGCATGTCTCCACTGTCCCGAGTGAAGGGGGGCGACAGCAGCTCACTAACAAGTTGAGCAGGGCAGCCAGGAGGGGCGAGGGGATGCCGGGGACACGCAGGGAAAGGTCATGCTCCGGGTGCCACCTCTACCTCTGGCGTGGCGGCAGCTTTCAGTGACGCGGGAGGATGGCAGTAAGCTGAGAAAGACAACGCTTCCCCGTGGTCACGCCCCCAAATGTGGCCGTCGTCTTGGTGTGGTCTCCTGCTGGCTCTGTCCCGTCTTTTTAAACAGCTTTAACCAGAGAACAGGTAGAACATTTCATTAAAGACACGCAAGATGCAGAACTGACATAAACACTTTTTCATGTTGTGTCGTCTTTATTATAGTCGTTAAAGGAACCAGCCTTTTTATTGGGTATAAAGATCATTTCATATACAGCTCAGTGCATTTCCCCACGGTGAAGCGACTCACGGAAGCAGCGCCCGCATGAGGAGGCAGCACCAGCAGAGCCCGCAAGCCTCCTCCCACCCTCCCCCGTCAGTCCTGCCCCTCAGAGACACCACTGTCCTGACTTCCGACACCACAGACTCGTTTGGCCAGTGCCCGAACCTCACAGAGGTGGAATCGCCTAGAACGTGCTCTCGTGGGTCTGGGTTTCCCCCTTGACATTGTCCCTAAGAGTCATCTGTGTTGTTTTGTCCATTCTGCTGTTGATGGACACTTGGATTGTTTCTAGTTTTTGAATATTATAAATGTTACTGCTGTAAGTGTTGGTTTTTTTTTGTTTTTTAGAGTTATTTTTTTATTTGGTCGCACTGTGCGGCTTGCAGGATCTTAGTTCCCCAGCCAGAGATTGAACCCGGGCCCTGGCAGTGAAAGTACCAAGTCCTAACCACTGGAATTCCACCAGGGAGTTCCCAGCTTTAAATGTTCTTTGCAGCTTTTTTTTTTTTGGTGACCCTAAGTGTGCGTTTCCGTTAGCAATTGCACTCTGAGTTACACACCAGGTCACGTTCAGTGTGGGTAGGTACTGCCAGTTTTCCAGCATCTTACACTCCACTAGCAGTGTATCGGGGCCCCATTTATTCTGTCCACATCTTTGCTAGCACGTGGTACTGTCTGTCTGTTTCATTTTAGCTATTCTAGTGGGTACGCAGAGGTATCTCATGGTTACAATTAGCATTGTCCTGATGACTAATGAGGTTGAAGGACTTCTTCTGTGTGTTGCCTTTATTATGGTCATTTTAACACCCATAGGTAGTGTTTCTTATAGATGTCCCAGAATGCACTTATCTGCAGCTGGGCATTTAGATTGGTTCCAGTGTTTGTCATGACAAGCAGTGCTACAATTAGCATCTCTGGACCACTGGCCAGAATTTTGTTATTGTTTACAGATTCTGATAAATAATGTCAAATTGGTTTCTGAAATGCTCGAACCTCTCTAAAATGTTATCAGCAGTATAGGAGAGCCCTACAGAGTTTCCCCTAGTTCTGCCAGCAAAGCACATTCTCATTAGAAGAACAAACAAACCTCTTTTAGACCCTCCTTTAGGTAACGAAAGGTGTATTTAGCATTGCTTTCCTCATTATGATTGAGTTCGGTCACTTTTCCAAAGTATTTCCTACCTGTATCCCTCTTTTATGAATTCATACCTTTTGCCACTTGCATTTTTAGTGAGTTGTTTTTTTTGTCAAGTTGTGTAAACATTATTGTAAAATACAGATATTAGTACTGCAAGTACTTTCCCGGTCTGTTCCACTGCTATTGCATAGTTTTGACTTGTGCGCCTTTTGATGTCAGCAGACTGGTGAGTCTTTCCCATGGTGACTTCTTCGGGGCCTCCCCAGCCAGGCTACTGCCCTCTCTGCTGAGGTGCCCAAGGCCCCCGGGTGCCCCAGTGGGAAGGGGAGGAACACAGCCTGCAGGGGGTGTCGGGTTTGTCTGAGGGCTGTGCGCACGGATCCTCCTGCCGTCTCCACCACGGACTCCGGAAGTTTCAGATGCTCTCGCTCTGGGCCCTGCGGTCTGCCCTACCGCCCCCAGCAGTGCTGGACCGAGTCGGAGCCTGGGTGGTGGGGTCCGCGGGAAGGCGCGCAGGGGCCAGGCAGCAGCGGTGGGCTGGGAGCTAGGAGGCGTTTGCAGAGCCCGCTCCCGTTCTCGCACATTTGCTTCCCCCTGCAGCCCCGTGAGGTGGGTACAACCACCTTCATCTTAGACACCAAAAAGCAGAGCCTCAGAGGCACCCAGGTTCTCCCAGGGCCTGACAGTTCTGAGCAGGAGGCCTGGCCTCGGGCTCTTTATCTCCTCCTTTCCCTGAATCACATCCCAGCTGCCCAGCAGGCCCTTTAGGCCTGTCCCCACTTCCCCTGGATCACCCCAGGGCGGGGGAGAGGAATGGGCACTTTCCGCTTCTCATCCTTCGGGGCTTTGTGCAAAACCTTTGTTTTTGAGCCAAAAGGTTAGATTGGGGTGTGAAGCTCAAAGGAACATGTAGTAGCTCTTGGCTTCCCCACATTTCTAGGCATTAAAATTATAACATATATCAGTGCATTATAATAAGCATTCTCGAGAACTTCATGTTTGACTAGCTTGTTAAGTTTATAATTTTCTATTTTTAGATGATGGATTTGCATGTGCTTCTATGAAGAAATGCCACGTGTCTCTACTGGTCCAAGAACGAACATGCCCAGTAAGTTAGTTGCTGGGTGAATTAACCCAAGAGTGGGAACACAGGCCCTTCAGGTGCAAAGGCATTGATGCACTTTGAGAAGACAGGGGCATCTGGATATATGGGGACCTTTGAGAGGGGTTATTAGTCTAATTATCTTAACTCCTAAAGGTTGGTTCCTTCCAGAGACAGCAGGGATTGTAGCATATAGGGTTAGAAGAATATGTGAAACTCACTCCTTGCTGTGAGCAGAAAGTGAGTTCTGTGCTGGGCCGGAGCATCTGTGTGGCTCAGCCTGCAGTGGCCCTTTGCCCAGAGACCTCCGTATCCACAGCACAGCACTGTCCACTGAGGCGTAGATTGTGGCGTTTTGTGGGAAAGAAAGCCTGAGTCCGACACACGTGAAATTCCTGTACCCCTGGGAGGGAGAGAGCAAGGTTGGAGACATGCCTCTGGTCTCCACTGTTCTGCTGTGCTGTCCTGGCCAGTGGGTACCAGACCTCTTCTTGCGTCTCTTATCTTTCTAACAGAGATGGTAGTGAGCTGATTATGATTGTGAAGAGTCTCTGAGGCTTGCCAGTGGAAAAACATAATAAAGCAAACAAGAAAATATCAAAGGCCATAGTTTATGATTAGATCTAAGCCATCATTTAATGTGGCATGTCTCTGTTGAAGAGAACATGATTTCTTTACGGGATCCCACGGACGGACCGTGCTGGTGTGTGAGTACAGAGGAGGTGACTAGATGGGGCCTAGGTCATTGGACTCTCCGTCCTGGCTCTCCAACTGCCAGAGGACCCTGGCTTTGCTGCATCTTGTCCGTGTAGGTCAACGTGCTCTCTCCATGAGAGCACAGTGTCTCTTCGTCACCATCCCTGTTTTTTGTTGTTGTTTGTTTTTTTAAAAAAAAACGTGTTTGTTTTTATTTCTTAGGACTACTGCCACCTTAGGGGACTAGGGCTTGATGACAGCTCTTCCCGGGGAATCAGGCGTGGTCTGACCCAGGATCAGGAAGCACATCGTCACCAATGACATCATGACAGCAAGAGAGCACAGCCCTCGCCATGGCACCAGGGCCCGTGCGATGCAGCGGGCTTCTACCGTCGATGTGGCAGCCGACATGCTTGGCCTCTCTCTGGCAGGTGAGCCTCACCGAGCCTGCCCGCGGGTCCCATACTGTGACAGCGCTGGGAGGGCCAGGCCTGGCATCCCTCTGCTTGAACTGGAATAGGGGGAAGTCAGCCCTCTTCCTGGGAACTGCTTCCACTGGAACCTGCCCGCCATCAGTTTTCCAGTTTGCGTGGGCACCTCCAGGACTCATTTGCCAATAGATAACGTGGGAATGTCCACAGTGCCTGTCTGGCAAGTGCCCAGACCATAATAAAAGCCCTTTGTGTTGTGAGTGTACAGACCCAAGTGGGAGGGGGTTTGGTCTCGGGGTCAGAGACTTCTTAGGAATCTCAAAATAAAATGTTTAGAAAACAAAGAAATCATCTCATATAACAGTTTGTGAGGGAAAAGAAAGCAGAGCGTTGGGTTTTCCTTCCCAGTTTTATTGAGAAGTAATTGACGTATATCACTGTAAGTTTAAGATGTACAGCTTGATGGTTTAATTTATAACATATTGTGAAATGATTGCCACCAGTGTGTCGAGTGTTTTGCATCCAATCTGAAAGCGGGGAAAAGTTTCTTAAGGGTGATTTTTTTTTTCTGTCATTTCTTTTTTATCCAGGAAGTATACAGGATCCAGACGAGCCCATTTTAGAATTCAGCTTAGGTAGGTGTCTTTTAAACTTTGTCTTAAAATAGACGTTGCTTAAAAACAAAAGCAAACACTCCACAACTGGCAGGAGTCTGTCTCAGAGATCTTGCTGCTGCCACTGCTGCTGCTCAAGTGCTTCTGAGGACATGAAGCTCCGAGGCTGGTGGGAACCTCCTGTGGGTGGGAGGGAACCTCGGGGGGCTGCCTGCCTGCCTGCCTGCCTGCGGGACTCGTGTCTCCTCAGCAAGTGCTCCCTGCCGGCTGGCAGTGGGGAGGGGCGGGAGGTAAGCCCACCCAGAGCTGCAAAGACAGCCTACCCTCCCCTCTCCTACCCCCGGGAGGACACGGGGCTTAGGGCCAGCGTTGTCCGCCCGCCACCACAAGGCCCTGTGGGGTTGCATTTAGCTCTCTAGCCCTCGGATCCCAGCTCCACGCACGGAGGAGCTGACCCCTGATGCCGTCCCTCTCACGAGCGTCAGATGAGAGAGTGTGCCAACCACTGCCCTGGGCTGTACTGGCTCCGGGGTCGGGCAGTGTGGCTCATCGCAGAAGGTTCTGCTCCAAGGCCCGACACTCTTTAGTGTCCCTCTCCCCTTGTCCGTGGAAGTCTGCCGAGGGGCATGCGCCCACCTCACCCTCCCTACCCTTCTTCCTCTCGTCCTAATTCTGTTGGGCTTATTCCTCCAGGATGGAGGCTGTCTCTGGAGAAGGTAAACCACCCACTCGCCACCACCCCCAAAGAGACACAGAGATGCTGGCCTGGAACCCAGCCACAGTAGGCCGGCCGGCCCCCCCATTCGCTGTCGCGGAGCCCGCGGAGCCCACCATACACCTCAGCCTCCTGATACCACATACTTAGAAACAAATGGACTTTTATTTGTGCTCGCAGAGATTGGTGCATTGCATGTTGATTGCAGCTTTATTTGTAATATTCAGCACTGGAAACAACGTCCATCAGCAGGAAGATTAACTATGTTACGTGCGTATAACAGACAGCCGCTCAGCAGGGAAAAGGACCTATCACTGGTACACACACGCCATGGGTGCATCTCAAAAGCACTGTGCAAAGTGAAAGAAGCTGTAATAAGAGGCCGTGTGTTGTGTAATTCCATTTATGTGAAACTCAGAAGGATGAATCTGTAGTGAGAGAAAACAGTCTAATGGTTATCTGGGAGTGAGGACTGACTGGAAAGGGGCACAGGGAGCCCTTTGGGGTGATGGAGATGCTCTGTGTCTGGACAGTGGTGGTGGGTCTATGGGTGTGTATGCTGATCAAAACTCACTGAGTGCTCTACTTAAAATGGGTGCGTTTTGCATACAAATTATACCTCAGAGGTGATTTAAAACAAAATGAAAGCGTAGATCACTAGACCTTTGTGGAAGGCCCACAACATGAAAGACAGAAAAAAGTAGAACTTGGAAGAAACAGAGACATTGAAGAAAGAAGAAAACGTCAAAGAAATTACAATGTGTATCCTCAAGAGAAGATGGTGTATCCATAAAAAAACCCAGGAAACTATGAAGAAAAACAACTGAAGAGCATGTACAGTCTGAGAAATTTAAAATATAACAGAGCATTTTAAAATTCAATAAAGGTTGGAAGATATTTGAGGAATTATCCCAGAAAGTAAAAATTTAAGAGCAAACTAGAGAATGGGAGGGAAGTGGAAAATTAGCAAATTCAGGAGGCTCAACATTTAGAAGAGAAAATAGGAAAGAAGGTAAGGGAGGAAATTAACAAGAAATAATACAAGCGTCTCTCAGAACCACAGAGCACATAAGGCACGTCACGCTGAAATTTCAGAGCACTGGGAATAAAACGAAGATCCTAAAAACTTCCAGAGAGGAAAAAACCAACTGGTCCTCTCCAGGGGATGGAACTGGCCTGGAGATTCTTGGGGACATTGGAAGCTTGAAGACAGTGGGGCCACATCGTTAATATGAGTGGAGAAATATCTCCAACCTGCAGTTCTCTGCTCAACCAGATTATCGATCAGTGTGAAGGTAGGAAGACATTCGTTTCATGATACAGAGTCTCAAATAAATTTACTTTCCCCACATCCTTTCTCTGGAAGTTAGTGGAGGATGTGCTCCACCGAAAAGAAGGAATAAACAGAAAAAAGAAGATCCAGGAAACACAGTCCAACACAGGAGAGAAGTAAAAGAAGTCCCATAATGAATAGTATTTGCTTAGCTTTAATAATGCAGAACATGGATGTAACAAAAAAGTTGAGCTAAACTGAGTTTAGAGAGAGAATGGGAGTTGATGTAATTAAGTTAAAAATCTTCACCGCTATAATAGAAATCTAGAAATCAGAACATTTCTGAATCTGGCAAGTCAAGGGCGGTAATGTAGTCATATTAATGAGACAGATGGAGGAAGAAACAGCTTAAAAAAGTGAGGGTGAATTTTATGTTAAATGAATTTTGCCACAATTAAAAAAAAGAGATGAGTAGGAGTCAGATAATTGAATGGTCAAATATTTTATCTTAAAAATAGAAGTTTAAAATTAAAAAGTACTCATTTAAAAACCTTTGATAGAGAAAATGTAAACCCTATCAGAGAGAGAGAATCACAGTTGGCATTTTGGTATATATCCTTCCAGATATTTTTTTACACCCACACAGGTCTATACAGAAATTTTTGATGATTTTTAGTTGTGGAGGTGATGGAATTATTTACAAAAATGTCATCCTAGTGTTCTTAACATGATTTTTTTTTCACATAGCGAAATATCACTGGCATCTTTTCATTTTAATAAACGTGGATCTGCTACCTCATCATTTCAGATGCCTACATAGAATAATCTGTTGTATGGCTGTGCTATATTTATTTTAACCAGTCTCCTGTTGCTGGACATCTAGGTCTTTCCAATATGCCATTGCAAACACACCAGCACAGTTAACGTACTTGTACATGGATCTTTCATATATTTTGCTGATTATTTCCCTAGGATAAACTCTTGGATATAGAATTGCTGAGTCAGATGATATGCACTCGAAATATGTTTTACCGGTTTACGTCAATAGCATTTATTCAGCTGGGACTACAGATGCTCTGGTTGGAGAGACAAGACCCACATATCAGAGATTAATGGTTTCTATGGAAATATGCCAGAGGAGTGACGTGTAAGTGATAAACGGAAGGAGACGTGACTGTGGGCTGCAGAGAGAAAGCTTCATGGAAGCCGTGGAACTGAGCTAGGAATTAAACCTTGCGTGAGATTTAGACAGGCTGGGTGGGGACGAGGCCAGGAGAGAATGTCACCCGTGGGGAGGTGTGTTCTGACGGTGGCAGTTGGCTCATCCGCCTTTGAGCTGATGACCAGTCTTTCCAGCCTTGGGCCACCTGCTGTGTCTCAACCTACCTGCCATCACTCACGCTTGAGAGACTCGGCTGTTCTAACCTCGCATGATGAGAGGGTAGGCCGAGAGAGACCAGACCAGGGTCACCGATGGGGGTAGCTTAAAGGAGGGAGAGCAAATGGAACAGTCAAATCCCTGATTTCTGTTGAGGCAGACATAGAAGAAAGAGAATAGAACTTTTAGAAAATAATAAAACCTTAAGGCTTCTGAAAGAAAATAAATAACTCACGACCACAACTTGAGGGTAGGCAGAGCTCCCTTGGCAGAAAGTACCAACTCTCTGTTTTAGTTTGCTATTGCTGCCATAACAAATGACCATAACATAGCACCTTAAAACAACGCAAATGTATTATCTTACAGTTCCCTTAGGTCAGAAACCCAGAGGGCTCAGCTGGGTCTCTGCTTAGAATCTTATAACACCAAAATGAAAGCTTCAGCATGGATGCGGTCCTTTCTGGGGGCTCTAGGGGAGAATGTGTTTCCTTGTTCATTCAAGTCGTTGGCAGAATGAGTTACTTGTGGTTTTAGGACTGAGGTCCCCATTTCTCTGCTAGCTACCGGGTTGAGGCCTGTTCTCAACTTATAAGGGCCACTCACATTCTGTGGCTGTGGCCCCTTCCTCCATCTTCGAAGCCAGCAATGACAGGTTGAGTGCCTTTCATGCTTAGAATCTCTCCTGTCTCTCTTTTTTTTATTGTCACATCTTGCTAACTCACCCTTCCACCTTCCACTTGTACTTTTAAGAGCTCATGTCATTAGACTAAGCCCACCCAGATAATCCAGAATAATCTTTTCATGTCAAGATTCCATGACCTTAATCACATCTATGAAGTCTTCTTTTGCCTATTATTATCATATATTCACAGGTTCCCGGGATTAGAACGTGGATACTTTTTAGGGGGAGGGACATTTTTCTGCCTGCTGTTCTCTAAAATTAAAAATCTAAAATCAAAAAAAACTGTAGAAATCTTTAAACAAATGAATAAATAAACCACAGACTGGGAAAAAAAAATTCACAACACATATACCTGACAAAGGACAGATCCAGAATAAAATGCTTACAAATTGACAGTTAAAAAAAAAAATCAACTCAATTTAAAAATGAGCAAAAGACTTGAGCAGACTGTTGACAAAAGAAGTTATAACAATGAACAATAAACACATGGTGAAAAGATGCTTAACATCATGAGTCATCACAGAAGTGCAAATTAAAACACGTCCATTAGAACAACTAAAATAAAGACGAGCCCCACCAACTGTCGGTGAGATGCAGAGCAACTGGAACTCATGTAAATTGCTGGTTGGATTGTAAAATGATACAGCCACTTTAGAAAACTGTCAGCTTCTTACAAAACTAAGTGTGTCCTCTACTATAAGCTAGAAATTCCACTCCTAGGTACTTAGGCAAAGGAAAGAAAACATGTTCACAAAAAGATGTAAGAATGTTTATAGCACCTTTATTTATAATAGTTCCAAACTGGAAACAACCCGAATGTCTATTAACAGCAGGACTGATAAGTAAATGTTGGTACATTCATACAATGGAATATAATTCATCAATTTTTAAAAAGAAGAATGAATTATTGGTATATAAACAATACAGAGGGATCTTAAAAATGTTCCATTTATGTGAAATTCAAGAATGGACAAAAGTGATAAAAATCAGAAGGTGGTTGCAGAAGTAGGGGAGTTGACTGGGAAGTATGGGGGGAACTTTCTCTGATGGGAAAAGGTATCTTGTTTTGATGAGGGTTACATGGGTGTATATGATTGTCAAAACTCATTGAACTGAAAACCCAAGGTCTTTGTATTTTATTATATTCCAATAAGTAATGAAAATCCATGAAGATGTATGAGAAGATAATACAAAGAGATTAATTTTCAGAAGTAAATTAATTTGCAGAAGTAAAAATCAGTTTCTGAATTTTAAATCACCAGTGAGCATTTTAAAAATCAATGAGAATGATGAGAGCAGGAATAAAGACCTCTAAAAATCCTCTCCTTCATAAAGACAGTGGAAAAATGGTCAAAATCAATTGTTTCAATTGTCAAGATATTGAAACAACCTAAGTGCCCATCAACAGATGAATGGATAAAGAAGATGTGGTATATACACAGATACAATGGAATATTACTCAGCCATAAAAAAGGATGAAAATTTTGTCTTTTGCAGCAACATGGATGGACTTGGAGGGCATTATGCTAAGTGAAATAAGTCAGACAGAGAAAGACAAATACCGTATGATATCACTTATATGTGGGATCTAAAAAATACAACAAACTAGCGAATATAACAAAAAAGAAGTAGACTTACAGATATAGAGAACAAACTGGTGGTTACCAGTAGGGAGAGCTGGAAGGGGCAATACAGGGGTGGGGGGAGTAGAAGGTACAAACGACTGGGTGTAAGATAGGCTCAAGGGCGTATAGTACAACACGGGAAATATAGCCAATATTTTGTAATAAGTGTAAATGGAAAGTAACCTTTAGAAATTGTATAAAAATTAAAAATTATAAATTGTTTTAAAAAAATCAATTGTTTCCGAACTCTGGGAATTAACCAAAGGCTTGCAACACTGTGGGGCATGTTCAGTGCCCCTCCAGAAAAGCCAGTTCTTTTTATGAGTGTTGGGTGATTTACCATATGTTTCATCAGTTACAATGTGGGTATTTTTTCATCTTTTAGTATATCTTTAATCAGAAAGTGTCTTACAATCAGTGTCATATCATAGACTAATGGCAGTGGGCCTTTTTTTTCTCTTATAATGCATTTTACAACAGATAGCATGTTAGCTTCAAAGACGTATGATCATTTTTCCTGTGGGTCCCTTCTATGATAGAGTTATCTGAGTCTTTCAAAATGCTTAGTACATTTTCTAACTGAAACAGTTCTGCAGGGCACCTTTTGTTCTGAAAAGTCACATGTTTAGTAATCTTACATTTGATATAAGTCTTATAAGGAGAATAAATAAGCAATGACTTCCTTAAAAAAAAAAGCTTTGTTTATTTTGCCATAGAATTTTAATTTGCTTCCAACATACATCACACACAGATCTGGGGACACCATAAGCTACGGCTGCGGAAGTCCTGGATGCGGGTGTGTGTAGCTGGGTCTTGATTTCATCAACTCTGTGGCTGCCTAGCTCCAATTAGTTATTAAGGTCAGACTTTATGGGTCAGACCCTTCCTATGTCATCCATTCCGTGGACGTAGAGAGCCTTCCATTGGCAGTGCCTGCATTGCTGTCCTGGGGGCTGGGGAAGGCGGGGAGGAATGAGAAGGGATTGCTTCTAATCTGAAAAATCACCTCCCTGTGACAACTGACACTGTGATCATCTCATCCCTTTGAGTGCATTTACTTCTCTTTCTTTGGATGCATTTGGAACAGAGAACTAACTAGAGCCTGATTTTAAAGATTCATTTCTATTTTATTTTATTTATTTTACTTCTGTTGTTTTAATTCTGTAGCTTGCAGTGAGCTGCATACGCCGTCGCTAGATCGAAAACCAAATAGCTTTGTAGCAGTGAGTGTGACCACCCCACCCCAGGCGTTCTGGACGAAACACGCGCAGACGGAGATCATTGAGGTGGGTGCTGCTGGCCCCTGGCCTCCGGCGGCTCCGTGACAGTGTTTCTGATCCCGGTGGGAGGGCTGTTCAGTGGCCTGAGCACCTGTAGCTGCAGCTCCATTGGTATCTTGCATCACACGCACTCACGCGGGTGGCATTTATATTCGCCATATCCTTTACAGTTATTATTGATTGTTGGCAGGCTGTTTTTGAACAGTGGGTCCCCTAAGGTTGATTGCCTTTTAAGAGGTAAGACCCGATTCTTCCTTGTCACCTCCAGTTGGCTGCTACTTGTGGACAGTCGTGCTCATTAATCAGAGTTTGGAGAGCGTTAACCCTTAACCAACCCTCTTACTAGGCATACCTTTATTTTTATTGGTTTTTATTTTTATATTCTTTTGAGATGCGTGCTGTGTGTTTACTTTTTACGTTAAATGAAATGATCTGCGTTCGCCTGGGGAAGTTTACAAAATTTCTTCCGATAATTGAGCACATCATGTAAGTTATGAAACTAAGTGTAGGAGTTGGCTGGTGTGAGCTCCTGTTGGATTTTGTTGGTGACGTGAGCCTCTAGGTGTGAAGTATCTCCTCCCTGGCACTCTCCACCAAACAAATTGCATTTCCCCTTCTCTCCCAGTTTCACATTTTGGAAGACAAGACACTTTTTCATTCTCTTAGAAATGTATTTCCAAGTTCAGGCCAACAATTCTGTTTTCTCGGCATTTGTCGAGCACTGCCTACGTATGAAGCCTAGTGCTGGGTGCTGTGGATGATGCAAAGACCCTTGAGGCCCGCCCCTGCCCTCAAGGAGTCTACCATCCTGTGGGTGAGGAGGCGGAAATGAACGTGGCTCATGCAGACAGAGCAGAGTGTGGTCTCTGTTAGAGCAGAGAGACGAGGACGGTACCCGGAGGTCGAGGTCCCATCCAGCTCGTTGTGTGGGTTTGGAGAGTAACTTGATCCTGTCCAGTGTGTGCAGAGGCAGAGCAGGAGTGCAGGGAAGCGGGGGTCTAGCCGGGCGGGGCAGCCTTGTCCGCAGGTGTGTTTCAGGGAGGCCCCGAGTCGGAGGTCGCTGGGGGAGTGACAGTGCTGTGGGGCCTGACTGGCAGCAGGGAGGAGTGGAAAGAAGGGGGCACGAGAGGGAGGCTCTGGAGGGGGACCTGGCGGGGGTGCATCGATGCTGGGTGGTTGAGAACAAAGGAGAAGGAGGCACCAAAGCAGGTGCCTGGGTCTGCAGCCTCCTTGGCCAGAGAGTCAGAGAGGGTCCAAGCCAGCGGATGGAGGGACAGGTTGGGTGGGGCTGCGGCCCCAGCAGGACACCGGGGGCGGGCACTGTCCAGCAGGCGCTGAGACATTGGACCTGGAGCTGCAGGTACAGACAGGAGCCGCTAACTGTTTGGTGAGATCGCTAACCACCGCCTGAGGAAGAGAGTCTGATGGAATGGCACTTCGCGGGGCAAGGCCAGGCTGCCAGGAAGTAGCTACCTACGATTGAGGCACTAGCAGCTAGTCCTCAGAAAAGGATAGCCCTAAGAAAGCCGGACCGTAATTATTCCAAACCCAGGATTCTGGAAATAACCAGCTCTGGCCATTCATATCCTCTTCCATCTGCCTTTGTACATCTTAAAGGAATCACCCACAGTAGTAGATCCAAATACATAACTCATCTGAAGTTGTAAGACTAAGAATACATGTGGACATTCAACTCAGTTTTAGAAAATCCTTCCCGCTGAGGGAGGAACCCTTAGAATGAGCCCGTGGGCCCAGCTTGTGTGGTGGTCTGTTTGTTGTATCTGGGCCCAGAAAACTTTGTCCTTTTTGGAAAACAGTGTTTTGGTTATACGCATCCATGTAAGCCCCATTCGCACTTGTGTTGATCCAAGTTGGTAAGAACATTACTTTCTCCTTCTGAGAACGTTGGTGTGTTTCAGAAGCAACCAGTTCAAAAAATCCAACTCTGTATTCTGATTCTTTTTTTTTTGTTCTATTCTAGGGAACCAACGATCCTATATTTCTAAGCAGTATTGCCTTCTTTCAAGACTCTCTCATCAATCAGATGACACAGATCAAGCTCTCCGTGTATGATGTCAAGGATAGATCTCAGGGAACAGTTAAGTACCATGTTGTGGTTCGTGGGATAGTCTTCCCTTTTTTTAAAGTTCTGTAATCGTTTGAGAGGTGGGCACGAGATTGACTTCACTTCTGGCTCACAAATTAATGTCCAAATGTACTTGTCTTTGGGAACGTCTCTATGAGCCTCCCCATTGGGCTACTGAGATGAGGTCAGATGTGTTGAGAGAACCAGCCAGCTGGACTCCCCAGGGCCTGGCAGTTGGAGCAGAGGCAAAGCAGGTGCACTAATGCTGTCTCCCCCTCTTCCTCAGATGTACTTGCTGGGCTCTGGAACATTTGTCGTCAAAGATCTGCTCCAGGACAGGCGTCATAGGTTGTATTTAACACTAAGGTTGGTATTAAATTTTGTCCCTTTGCAAGGATCTGGAATTATGAGGTCCAGGGACAGATGGGGAAAGGCCCTACTTCCTGTACTGAGAGAGCACCGTGTCCCCAGAGGCCAGACTCTGGGCAGGGACTTGGTTGTCATTGAGGAGAGAGAAAAAAAGCCTGTCAGAGGGCCTGTCACGGAATGGAAATGTGCAGTGTTCATAGGAAGTATGCAGACCCAAAGGAAAACCTAGGTATGCATCTAATAATACCAAACATACTTTGCTGTTATCTGTCCCCTCCCTAATAGGATCTCCCAGAGGGCAGGGGTGTTCCATGGTTTTGCTCGTATCCCAAGACCTAGAACAGTGCCTGCTGCTCAATAAATAT
This sequence comes from Delphinus delphis, assembly GCF_949987515.2. Lineage (NCBI taxonomy): Eukaryota > Metazoa > Chordata > Mammalia > Artiodactyla > Delphinidae > Delphinus > Delphinus delphis. The sequence goes on along the minus strand of NC_082694.2, from coordinate 9,331,772 downwards.
TTGTGGAAGGAAGGAATGTGGGGAGGGAGGCGCGGCGGGGGGGACCCCACTATGTTGGGGTCAAGGTGTCGGTCCTTCCCAGATTCATTTTAGGGGCAGTTCCCACCCTGACATAGTGTTCTTTTTTTTTTTTTTTTTTCCAAAATAATGTAAAAATTGGGGAAATAGTCCCAAATAGCGAAGAAGATTTTGACACAGAAGATGAATTCCCTGCTAGTCGTGTGACATTTTGAAGATACGGAGATGACAGAGTTGAAGGCGTTGGGCAGGGCTCACCCTGCTGTGTATGTGGAGAGCTTGACTCAGGACGAGGAAGGGGTCTCGGGGAGAAAAATCAGGGTCGCATGGGGGAGGGGCCGTTAGAGAAGAACACCCAGGTACATCATACGCCAGAGATGATTCTAGTTGGATTAGGGTTAAATGTAAGACGTGGGCATCATCCTTTTTATTTATTTATTTTTAAATTTTTATACATGTACATTTTATAGTCATTTATTAAGCTCTTACTGTGTGCTCTCCTGTATGACCTCGCCTAATACTACAACCCTAGGAGGAGATATTAGGAACCTGAGGTCCAGAGAGGTTAATTAACTTGCTCAGTGTTATCCAGCTGAGAACTATCAGAGCCCACGTACAAATCCAGGCAGTCTGATTCCAGAGCCTGCACTTTTTATTTTTTAGTTTTTGGCTGCGTTGGGTCTTTGTTGCTGCGCACGGGCTTTCCTCTGGTTGCGGCAAGCGGGCTTCTCATTGTGGTGGCTTCTCTTGTTGCAGAGCATGGGCTCTAGGCACTCGGGCTTCAGCAGCTGTGGCACATGGGCTCAGTAGTTGTGGCTTGCAGGTTCTAGAACGCAGGCTCAGTAGTTGTAACGCACGGGCTCAGTTGCTCTGCGGCATGTGGGATCTTCCCAGACCAGGGATCGAACCTGTGTCCCCCGCACTGGCAGGCGGATTCTTAACCACTGCGCCACCAGGGAAGCCCCATCATCCTTTTTAAAAGGAGCTAGAGATGACCGTCGAACAGAGAGCCTGGGAAGGGACTCTTCCAGGCACGAGAACCGTGAGAGTGAGTCAGAGGGAATGGTCAGTGGATGCATGTGACCACATAAAAATGTAGAACCTGGCTAAGCCCCACAGCTTAGATAAAAAAGCCAGAGGCTTCAGGTATCTCTGAATGAATCAAGGACTCACTGGGGCTTCCCTGGATGAATCAGATGGGCCCAGGCAGCCAGCAGCCACCCTGAGGGGTCTTAGCGGTAAAGCGGACCAGGGCAAGAGTGGTGTCAGCCATACCATGAAGGATTCAGAGGCTTTGGGCAATCCTGGGTGACCTCAGCTCACTTGGGGTCCCGGCCTAGGCCTTGAGGCTAATCAGAGCTTGAGGGTGGGGTGGGAATGAGTAGAAAAGGGGTCTAGTGCCAGAAGAAGGTGCTCTCCAGTCCCGATTGCAAGGTGTGTCTGCATCACTCTCCGGGGCGGGGTCAGCCCAGGGCTGATGGGCGCCAGCCTCCCGAGCGGGCATTGGCTACCCCTGACCCCCGCTTCACCGGGCACGCCACCCATCTCTGGGGCATCGTCTCCTCTCAGACACAGCCCTCTTCTGTGCCCCCATCTCCTCGCCTGCCTCCCCCGGAGCCTGTGCACACGGTAACTGCTGCCTGACCCACCAGCTGGCCCCATCCTGGCACCCCCAGGACCCCTTGACCATCCAGGAAGCTGTGCTTTGTGTTGAAGCAGAAAACAAAGCGCAGTCACGGCGCTATTTACCGAAGCGCGTTGCCGGTTGCAGGTCTGCGGAGAGCGACCGCGTGGGCAACATCACCGTGATGGGCTGGCAGATGGAGGAGAAGTCAGACCAGCGGCCCCCCGTGACCCGGTCTCTGGACACCGTCAACGGGAGGGTGAGCACACCACTCTGCTCCTCTCCGTGAGGAGTCGAGGACTGTCCCGACGCACTTTGCCAGTGAGCTGTGGGGAGGGGAAGGCCGGGCTCTGCCCGGCGCGCCAGTCCCCCCAGGTACTTCTCCACGTAGAGAGAAGCGGGCCCCTGCCCCTGCCCCAGGCCACGCCGGCGTCCCTCCAGAGTGCAGAGGGCAGAGGTGGCTCGTGGGTGTGGAGTGAGACCCAGGTCACCCTGAGGGCTGGTCACGGTCTTCCTCTCCCAGACACTCCTCTGCCTCGCAGTCGCCTGGGCCCCGTCTCACACCTGTGCCCGCCCCCCCCCCCCCCCCCCCACCAACCGTGTCACCCTCTCTGATGCACAGCCGCTCACCCAGACACTCTCAAACGACAGTTCTAATTTCAGAGCCCAAACGCTGGCAGTCATTGTAAAATACAGAGATCTCTCATTTTACCCCAAATGAACCTGAACGTCAGCTGTGGAAATACTCGTGGGCCTTGTCTACCACTGCCCTTTCATCCTACACGTCAGAACACTCGAAGACAAGGGGAAGTGACTTCGAAAGTTGTGCATTTCTAGAAAGCTGTGTGGGCGGAGTATGTTCAGTGTCCTGGGAGGGGGCCTCACTTGTCTGGCTGTGCGTTCCTCGTAGAGTTGTTGGTGGATGTTAGTTTCAAGGGTTCTTTTATGACATGATGTGCTCTGGAGTCAGTCACAGTTTCCTCATGCTTTTCTGTACATGTTTTTAGATGGTTCTGCCTGTTGACGAGAGCTTGACCGAGGCCTTGGGAATCCGATCCAAATACGCTTCGTTGCGAAAAGACACTTTACTGAAATCGGGTAAGCAGCTTCCTCTGTCAGTACCCTTGCCACTCGTGAGTGTCCACGCGGGTTCGTGGTCTGCTTCCCCACCCGCTCTGATTGTCACGGCTGTGCACGCCCATCGTCACCTCTCTCTGCACATCAGCGTGCTGTCCTTTGTGGCAGCGTGTCGGGACCTCGTGACCCTCCGGGGAGGAGGCTCCTGCTTCCTTTTGCTCTGTCTCGATGGTGTCGGGCTCGGTCACTCTGTGGGTGTGGGTTTAAGTGTTTTAACTCCCTGGAGATGAGCAGGAAGGAGACCCGGGGGCCGGCGGGGAGGGGGCCCCGCGGCGGCCTGCGCCTGCTCACTGCGGCCCGTCGCCCTCCCGCCTCAGTGTTCGGCGGTGCCGTCTGCCGCATGTACCGGTTCCCGACCACCGAGGGCAACCACCTGCGGATCCTGGAGCAGATGGCAGAGAGCGTGCTGTCCCTGCACGTGCCCCGGCAGTTCGTGAAGCTCCTGCTGGAGGAGGACGCAGCCAGGTGAGGCCCCCTGTCATCTGCCCCTCCCGTCTGGAAGGCCCGTGGACGGGGTGGGTGAGCACTGGCCTCACATGGGCCGCACGCCCGGCATCCGCCGCCTGCCTGCTGCGCGGCCTGGGCTCAGTTTGCTCATCTGTGTCCCGGGGTTTCTGCGCGAGGACGTCACGAGACAGCGTGCCCAACACGCCAGCTGTGCCCCTGCTGAGCACGGGTTCCCCTCCCCTCGCCTCCCCTCCGGCCTTGAGAAAGTTAGACTAGCTGGTCCCTCTCTGGTTGCGGCTGCCTGGGTCACGGTTTCCTACGGTCCGGGCTCCAGAGGGCTAAGGATGACCCATCAGGACACTGATCCTCTGTGTCTCTCGGCCCGGGGCCTGCTTCACTGGTCCTGAGGCGGGGAGCAGCCTGCGGGGAGGTCCGGGCACTGCAGAGTACGTCTCCCGTCCGCCTAAGAGTCATCTCTGCTCCTTGCCATCGAGCAGTGTTAATCGTAGATGCAACACAGCAGCTGCGTGAAGGAAAACAGTGCAGCCAGATCCTACTGTTTTAATACAGCTATTTTGTTTTAATTTTTCTATCTTGAAAAAAAATTTGAACTTAGAGAAAAAGGGGAAGAATAATGCAATGAGCTGCTTTATCCCCCTATGTGTGTATATTTTATTTATTTTTTATTTTTTTAGATGAATTTATTTTATTTATTTTTGGCTGTGTTGGGTTTTTGTTGCTGCGCGCGGGCTTTCTCTAGTTGCGGCGAGTGGGGGACTTCTTTTCGTTGCAGTGTGCAGGCTTCTCGTTGCGGTGGCTTCTCTTGTTGTTCTCCGTGCTCTAGGTGTGTGGGCTTCAGTAGTTGTGGCACGTGGGCTCTAGAGCGCAGGCTCAGTAGTTGTGGCTCACGGGCTCAGTAGTTGTGGCGCACGGGCTTAGTTGCTCCACGACACGTGGGATCTTCCCGGACCAGGGCTTGAACCCGTGTCCTCTGTGTTGGCAGGCGGATTCTTAACCACTGCGCCACCGGGGAAGCCCTGTGTATATTTTATAGAGTTAATTTTTTAAAACTTCCTTTCAACTTTTCCATATTTGTAATATATTTACATAGCTACCATCTATTTTTCTACATATCTTCAGTTTCACTAAATTTTTAGTTACGCATAATTTCCCACTGTTTGGTGCACTGTAACTCGGAAGAGTTCATTCATTCATTGTGTCGGTTTGGAGGGTTTTGTTGTTTCCCACACCAACCACGTGGCCAGTGTTCTGCTCACTGTGGTGGGGAGGCGGGGGTCTTGATGAGTGAGATGGACCGTGGGAGACAATCAGTAACAGAACTTGGGCCACATGGGGCCCAGACGGGTCACTGGTGCGCAGAACTTAAAAGGGGCTGTGAGAAGGAGGAGGGTGGCCGGGGCAGGCCTCTGAGAGACGGTGACACTAAGCTGACACCCGCAGCACAAGGAGGAGCCACGTGACGCACGGGCAGAGACACGGAGAGAGAAGGGCCCGCAGTGGCTGAGGCAGACAGGCTCGGTTGCAGACCCAAGGCGAGCGGGGCCACTCAGCCGGCAACCCACGGGGACATCGGTCCCACCCAGCCTTGCCTGCACCAAGGGTTCTTTTACGTTAACCTCGTTGATTAGTAATAATAATAATAATAAAATGGCACGGCTTTAAAATTTTTTTTAACTTTAGAAAATTTAGTAGATTCCTAAACACTTCTATAAACTTAGCTTTTCCCCCCCTTAGAGGAAAACGTGCGTAGTATAAAAAGCCAAAGAGCGCAAAAAGGTTTTTAACGAAAAACGTAAGTCTTGGGATGCTCAACTTTCTGATCTCCTTCCCAAGAAACAACCACTTTTAGCCGTTTTAGTGTTTTCTGCTGTATTTCTCGATTTATGTATAGAGTGCTCTCTTGATGAATCAACTTCAGAGATTAACTGCTGATTTCCTATGAAGAGAATTTTGGGTCTTTTATACTTTCCCCCCCAGTTTCCTAAATTTCCTAAAATGGTTATCCTTTTTTTTGAATCCATTTTTTGTGTTCATTATTCTGATTATGTAGCTCTTATTTCCTGCTGAGCTAAGAAGTTTATATTTCAGTTCTTAAACAGCTTTGCTTTCATTTTTGTGGATATAACAAATTCTTTTTTTCCCTTGTCTTCTTCTCTATGCACTTTTAGATCTAGACAGTTCATTACTTACACAGGTAGTAAAGGGAACGATAGCTAAAGCTGCCATCTTCCCAGGGTCCTTGTCCCGAACCCGAATAGGATGACAGTGAAACATAAGGGGCCTGGTGGCCACAGCAGGAGCCACGGGACCCCCGTTGCTGAGCAGCCCGGCTCGCGGGACAGCTTTATATTCTGCAGCTCTGCTCTGGTGAGGGCAGAAAGCCCTGCCTCCCAGAATCCAGGAGGCAGTGACAGCCCCGGGTAGGGGGGATGGAGGGGTGGGGAGAGCCTGCAGCAGTTGCCCTCAGGCTCCAATCCTCCTGTGCTCCGGGAGGGTCAGACTCAGGCTGCAGTTCAAGCCTTCATGCCCCTGTGGCCTCTGGACACATGCAAGGTCGCCAGGGTGCCATGGTGGAGCCACTCCCCTCTTCACTCCTTCACTTAGTTTTCCCTGAACATTTGACTGAGTTCCTATGAAAAGCCTGTCTGTGCAGTTTCCACGTGGTCAGTGGTCTGCCTTTTTTACAGCCGCTCTTGGAGCTGTCTGCTGTCCTGCCCTGCTGCTGCCCCTCCAGACTCGCAGGGCCTCCCCTGGGTATGACGCGTCCACATCCATCTGTCCTCCTGGCTGGTCAGGACTCCTGAGCCTCTGCTGGGAGGGAGCCGGCGCCATGGCCTGATGCGTGTGTCTTCTTGCAGAGTGTGTGAACTGGAGGAGCTGGGGGAACTGTCCCCTTGCTGGGAGAGCCTCCGGCGCCAGATCGTCACTCAGTACCAGACCATCATCCTCACGTACCAGGAGAACCTGACCGACCTCCATCAGTACAAAGGTGGGTGCCCACTCTCAACCCCACCATGGCTCACCCACTCTCATTTTCCCAGCTGGAAATCTGGAACCTAGGGTCACTTCCATATTCCCACTGACAGACACTCTAATGGATTTTTAAAAATAGATTCTCATGTAGGTGTGAGTTCTCTCAAATACGGAGTTTTCAGATCTTAATTGAGAAGACAAATGTGTGAATTGCATCGAAAGTTCCTTCCATGGTGTCACCTGCCAAAACAACCGCCGTAGGATGAAATTCAGGAGAGACAAAGTCACAGGCTGTTGGTTCATTTTATTTCTTCATCTTGGTCTAGCATCAGCGAAATGGCCAAAAGGATGCAGGCCGTTTGCCTTGAGACAAAGCAAGGCAGGGCTTTCTGGATTTCCCGGTTTACCTGTTCAGCGGTCCTTATGTTTACGTATGAATTGTCTGAGTGGAGCTCTCCATTTTAAGCCTCAAAAGTGAACGTGAAATATAGACACATCTTTTCTTCTTGAAAGATGCCACTTGATTTTCAAAACATTTTCAGCGTAGGTTTAGAAGACTATGCTTAACTCATTCCCTCTTGGTTCCAAATGGAGTGACTTTTTTGGTTTTCTATTACTTTATTCTCTTCAGATTCTTCCCTCCTTCCCCTCTTTATAATAGAACTTCAGCTTTTAAAGAAAATCGTAACCCCTTACTGTGGGGACAGCACAGAGGAACCCGTCCCTAAACTTGGCTGGGAAGCAGCCAGGTTTACAGGAGTGATGACAAGATGATGGTGCCCGGGGTTTGGTTTGAATCTGAAGAACAGATCTAAGTGTATTTCTAAGACAAATGGCAGTGTTTGCCTGAAGGGACTTAGGGACCTGCCCGTGCTGGATGCTTGTTACCTGGGAAAGTCTGAAACGCCCCCACCATGATTCTTCTAGAGCAGAGCTTCTGAGATGTCAGTGTGCTTCTAAGTCTCCAGAGAGTCTCGTGAACAGCAGATCTGGGATTCTGCATTTATAACAGGCTCCCAGGATGCCAGTGCCGGGGGTCCGTGGGCTACCCCGTCAGTAGCTAGAGAACCATCTCCCGTGGCAAAGTGCAAAGCGGACAGTGGCTGGTCTGCGTTTTGCATACTGGCAAAATAAAGTCGTCTTTTTTCACCAGGTGGAATGTTTATTTCTCCTGATCATTAGTGTAATTTATAGTCTCTTTTTCTAGGCAAGTAGTTCTTTACTTAATTAGTTAAGTATTCTAATTATAGAAATAAGATTGTGAATATTTTGTAGAAAACATGGTCCAAACTCCTGAGCCCCACCCCAGGATGTGCAAGGGGACGTGTTAGCGTGTTTTCCGGAGGCCAGAATCGCGGCTGTGTAGCGTTTGCTCATCTGATAGACGTGGGGTGATGAGCAGACCTTCTCATCACTTTTCAGAATTGAGAAGTGTTGCTCCCGTCACACCAGTTTCTTAGCTCTTGGATGCCGGCAGGCTCTACAGTTGGAACAGGCACTTCCTGGCACGGGCCCACTTGCTTTTTATAGTGGTGCTGACATCGTGCTGCACAGAATCCTGTCCCTGTGTCAGACCTGTCGGTTGAGAGCTGCCGATGGGAAGGCCCGGCGTCGCTCCCGAGCCTCTGAGGGTGGATCCACCAGGCCCCTTTCACCACCTAGGACCCCGAACCAGTCTTCTGGCCGGGAGCTGCTCTCCCTCAATGTTCCACCCCCATCGTCTGGGAAGGAAGTGTGCTCGCGGGCAGCTCAGAGTTTCTGAGGCCACTACTGACACACACCTGCATACCCGCGGCAGTACCCTCAAACTGTCCCTTCTCCACCCACCGTTCATGAATGGGGGATACGGGCTGACCATCTTTATTTTCTCACATTCCATTCCTCAGGTCCCTCGTTCAAGGCAAGCAGTTTGAAAGCAGATAAAAAGTTAGAATTTGTTCCCACAAACTTACACATACAGAGGATGAGAGTTCAGGACGATGGAGGATCAGGTAACTGTCCCGCTCGATCACATCTCACTTCTTTTCTCCCTGAGCTGCCCCACATCTGCCCCAGCCTGCCCTGTGTGTGCTGCTGCTGGGCGCTCGGCAAAGGCCCAGCCCAAGGGCCTCCGGAAGGCCTCTGTGGAGAGCTCAGACCCCTTCCCCTCGTTTGTCCTCCCTCCAGCTTCCCTTTGTGTTGCTGTGGCAGAAAATTGCCCACAGGTCATCCTTCTGAAGGAGGGATGCAAGCTGAGCCGCTGGGTAGTTGCCCTCTGCCCTGTGTGACTCTCCCCTGAGACAGGACCCTCGTAGCCGAGATGATGGTGCTTGGCTCCAGAGGCCCTCGGGCAGCCCGGGCTGTGCGACTGAGGGAACCACAGGCTGCTTGGAAGTGGGCTGGCGGGGGATCCCAGAGTTGTGCACGTATCCCTGTAGCTGGCTCGTCCACAGGCCTGAGCCCAGAGTAATGGAGGAGAGCTTTCTGTCATTCAGATCAGAACTACGACATTGTCACCATCGGAGCGCCAGCAGCACACTGCCAAGGCTTTAAGTCAGGAGGTCTCCGCAAAAAGCTGCACAAATTTGAAGAGACCAAGAAACAGTAAGTTCTTGGAGGGTGTTTGTTGTCCTTGTACTGCTGTCTGACGCTTCCTAGGTTAAAAAAAAAGAAAGTCAAAACGGGACCACAGAAAACATCCAGCATCCGATCTGCTTTTGCGGGGTGGGAGGAGCTGCCTTACGGGCCCTGTGCTGCTCTGTGTGTGTGACTGAGCTGGGTGGGTGACGAGGCACCCGAGCCCTGGTCCTGTCCCTGTAAAATGACAGCGGATGGAAATGCACCTGGAGAGCAGCGCCCCAGGCGGCGGCCCTCCTGGACGCTGGGGCTCAGCTGCCCTTTACAGGCCCTGGTCGGTCGGTTGAAGGTCACAAAGCGTGAAGCCCGGGAGAGGTCGTCAGTGTCAGGCTCAAGGGGCTGCACGGAGTTGACCACGCTGAGCAGGAACTTGGGAGGAGGGCGGGGTGGGGCGGGCCTTGCGGAGCTCGCGGTGAGGGGCGGGGCCTTGGGGGCAGGAGCCGAGGGGAGGGGCCGGGCAGGCGCAGGCGGCGCGGAGGTGACCAGAGCTGACGGGTCTGGGCCTGGCCCTGGGGCAAAGTCAGCACCAGCGCTCGGAGCCTGCTGGAAATCGGCGAGCGGAGGGTGCAGGGTGTGCTGTGGATCAGAGGGGACGGGAGAGAGCGCTAAACCGAGCTGTCGAGCTGGACGCCGCGAGGCGTGGGTGATCTTCCCGAGCGTCACGCGCCAGGCTTACCTTGACCAGGGCGTGCGGGTGTAGGAAGTGGATGCTATGCGTGTGGCCGAGGCCTGGGCTCCTGGGACCGTGAGGTGGAAGAGCAGCGTGAAGGCCTCAGGCGCGCAGAAGGTGACCGAGACGAGCCCGTGCTCAGGCTGATAGGAGAGATGAAGGCAAGTGCGGGGAGACGGCAGAGGACACTGATGGAGCGAGGTTCTGGAGGAGACGGGGCGGCGAGGCCCGGAGAAGAAGGTGGGGCTGCAGAGAAGGAACAAGCTGGGGCCACGAGGGGGTAGTCTGCGTGGAACGTGGGCTTGAGGGGCCGGAGCCGAGTGCTTTGAGGATGGTGAGGCCAAGGGCCGCCAGCCTCAGGAGGACCCGCGGGGCAGTCGGAGGAGGCTTAGCGCTGGCCTGGCCGGAGCCTCAGGCCCCAGGGCGGGAGTCAGGACAGGGCTTGAGCAAGGTGACCTCGGACTGCACGGGTTGGGAAGAAAGGTCAGGTGCAGCGGTTGTGGGCCAAGGGGCCAGCAGGCTGGCGGAGAGCAGCTGGGGAGTCGGGTCAGAGCTGAGCGCAGGGCCGGGTGGCATCTCTGGGAGGCCCCTGGCAGCCTCCTCGACCTTGATTCGTCCCCACCAAGGGCTTCTCCCTGGGCAGACAAGCCAGGCCACCAGATCCCTCCGAGGACTCACCGACGCGGTGCTTCTCTGGGAATTAGGACAAAGGCGAGCTTCCTGTGCCACAGTGCTCTGCACAGCCAGCCGCGTGTCTGTCGCAGCATTGCATGTGGCCGCGTGGAGGTGCGAGCGTGTGACCTGAGGCTGGCGTGGAGGCCCCGGAGGAGAAAGCCGCTCGAGAGGGCTGTCCCTGTCCCAGGAAGGTTGGGGTGTTGATACCTGTCTGGCATGTTAACTTCAGTACCTCTTACTCCCTAAGCGCTTCTACAGCATTTTTCTAATATATACATTTTTATTTAATGTCCTACTGATGTCGTAACACCACCTGCAGGAATGGTTTGCACCAGGGGAGCTCTCCTTTCGGCGCAGGTGTTACTCGCCCGCATGGGACGTCTCCCTGGGGCTCGAGCACACGCGCAGACGTTGCTCTCACCAGTGAGCATGCTGGGCTCTTGAGTTTAATTGTCCCTGTAGTCGGGGCCTCGACAAATGATCTCCAGAATTTTGACGAAAGAGAACTTGTTTTTTTAATTTTTGTTTTGCATTTGCCGTTTGCTAACCAGCTGCTAATATTTCGTTTTGGTTCTTTTCTTTAGCAGTTTTGAGGAGTGTTGGTGAGTTTTCTGTCTGTGGAGAGTGTGTGTTTGGGTCTTGCTCTCGTGCGGAGAGACTGTCCCCTCCTCTGAGGTGCTTCCCCCTCCGTGCCCCCGTGGGCTCCTAGTTGTAGCCTCATAGACAGAATTCTCCTTCCAACTGCAATCTTCTGTGATAATGAATAGCCCATCTCCGGTCTGCTGTGTCAAACCCTCCCAGTCTGGTAGCAGTTCATTGCTGTGCTCACTCGAAGCGAAGACCCAGTTTTGTTCCTCCGGGATATGAGGAGCCCAGGCCGGGCAGGTCCCCAGGTGCTGGGATTTCAAGTCAACCCACTGGTGCGTTTGGGAGTCCCTTCCTGGCTTCTTTTACAAGAACCTGTTGCTTTTCAGTTTTCAGTTTCCCTTCACGTCTTGTAGGAATGAAGCCAGCTTACATTTTTATGGTATTTAATAGTTAATGGAGATTTGTAAAACAGTATTACTAGGGCCAGTTTTATCCCTGGAGGGCAAACCAACAATTAATACAACCCAGTGACTTTTTCCACCAACAATGAGATGGCAGCCAGAAGCCACCATGCCTGCTGCCTGGGGTCCCCACTGCCGTTCCAGGCCTCCCCAGACCCGCCCGGGGCGCTTGCCCCGGCCCAGAACAGGGGCTCCGCCCTGGGGCTTGTGAGGCACCTGTAGCCCTCAGAACTGCTGCTGTCGTAGAGCTGGAGCAGCTCAGGGGCCGTGGCAGGGCGCACACTCCTGGAGGTGCTGCACGCTGAGGACACCCTCCCCGGTGGCTGAGGCTCTGCGGCTGCCCCCCGTTTAGGCCTGTGGTTGGGCTCCCACGCTCATGTGTTCACGGTCATCCGTGAACAGCAGCTCTTTGAAGTGCATCCTTTCTCACTCCCGCCACGTCCTTCCCGTGTGGGAAGAGTAAATTTCACAGCCTGTTCGGGGTAGCGCTCCCGAGACCCAGCTGTCCCAGATGGTAGCTATTCCGCCACGTCCTTCCCGTGTGGGAAGAGTAAATTTCACAGCCGGTCCCGGGGTAGCGCTCCCGAGACCCGGGGCAGCGCCCCCGAGACGCAGCTGCCCCAGACGGCAGCTATTCATTCAGCAGCGATTGCAGGTTGGAGAGCAGCGTGCGCACCTCGTGCTGTGCAGGCTTGACCGCAGCCTGCTGCATGGGCTTCTGGCAGCTCCATCGTTTTTCACTGTGGTGTCTGGGCTTGGGGTGTTGTTTTTTCTCGGGTGCTTCGGGTTTTTGTTTTTGCATGTTTACCCCATAGTCCATCAGGGGAATGGGCAGGGCGGTCTGTTGGTGACCCAGCTTCGGGTTACCCTGGAAAGAGCCCAGCAGGGAAAGGGCTCAGTCCTACCGTGTGACCCTCACCTCCAGGGGCAGCAGTGGGGGGTGCGGTCCTCCCTCTTACCCTGAACTCAAAGGGCAGCTCTTCGAGGGGACCAGTCAGGGCCCCTCCTTACATGAAGCATGGCTGCCTTATACGTCTCCCTGTTTCCCTCAGCTTCCTCAGGTGGTCTGAAAAATAAACTTATAATATTGGGTTGATTGGGGATCTTAGCTAAGAGACAGGCAATTTACCATCCCCATCTAGAAGGTCCCACGAAGCCAGGGACGTGGAGTTGGATCCCCAGAGGCTGGTGTTTGTGCCGGACAGTAGCTTTGACATCAGATCCCAAGATGCACATGCTGCTCGGTGGCAGGGAGTGGGGAACGAGGGAAGGACTGGTTTTCAAAGCCAGTGAGGCATCCAGGCCTGGCCTCCAGTTCGGCATGTTCTCCATGCCCCCCTTCATCCGATGGAACATTGAGCAGGGGAGTCCCGGAGCAGGGGAGAGAGGATGGAAGCCCAGTGTTCTGGGGACTTGCTGGGGTAGACACATGAGGGAGGGTGTGGGTCTGTGCGCAGAAAGTTTGAAGTCCTGATTGGCCAAATGAAAAGACAGGTTTCTTTTGGCAAAGTCCAGCCCCTACTGCAGTCTCCCTTCACTGCGGTGTGAGCCACTCTGGTGTCAGCAGGTCTCCACTCAAGTACTGCTTAAAAACTGACAGAAGAGGTTCTTAGGTGAAAGGTTGTGAGCATCCAGGCAACTACTGGGTTCAGCATCTGTACACACAGGTAGAAACACAGTAAGAATACAGATACATGCAAACATGGATAAAAGGCTTAATTGTATTTTAACATTTCAAGCCTCTACTGTACAGACAGAATGGATCTGCTGAGATTTCCTCTTGTCCACCAACAACTAGACCAGCCTAGGAAACAGCCCCGAGTAACAGGAGGCTTCACCTCGTGTTGGTGGTGGGCAGGGGTGGGGAGGTGCTACTATCCCCACCGATTCAAGAGAACCCCTTAGAAGCTGTTCTCATCCTTTTTAGTACGTCGTCCAGCTGCCAGTCCATCATCTACATACCACAGGACATTGTCAGAGCCAAGGAGATCATTGCCCAGATCAACACCCTGAAAACCCAAGTGAGTTACTACGCAGAGAGGCTCTCGAGGGCGGCCAAGGACAGGTCCGCCACTGGCCTCGAAAGAACACTCGCCATCTTAGCAGACAAGGTAGGAGAGGCTACCCTGCTGCAGGGGGGTGGGGGTCCCTTGGGTTTCTGAGTACCCCTGGACACCTCATGTGTGCCTAGAGCTGTCCACACAAATGGTGACACTGGGATGACCTTGAAGGTCTGACTTCAGATCCTATTCCCACAAAGGCCTGGGGCGGGGCTTGGTGACTGGCCCGTGGTCACAGAGCTGGATGGGGGCAGACCAGCAATAGAGCCCGGAGCTCAGGAGCCTCAGCTGTGGCTTCATGCCCTTGGCTTTCCAGGGAACGCACGGGGGTCTTGTTGAAGCTGGGACAGTTCCTCTGCTTCCTTAGTGACTGCCTACCCAGCACATTTGGGGCCACGTTTCTGTTGTACTCACAGTTCGAAAAAAGAAACTGAATTATTATACACACATAATATAAGAACAGTATAATTTCACTGGGTTATGTATAGTCCACAAACCAGCTTCTAATTAACTGTCACCTGATCCTGATTAAAAATTGATGGGTGATGCTTTTTCACGACTCAGTGTCTCTCCCAACGTACGTGCCTCCGCCAAACACACACGTGGCCACAGGCACACACACGTGCACACACAGATTCTGGTCACACTTCCCCACACACACCTGCTTCACTGGGATGAGCTGCTTTTCCCCGTCCGAATGTCTTGTATCCTTCCCATGTGTTTGCCCAGTAAAAAGACTGAGAGCCGGGGATTAAATCCACTCATAAAATAAAGGTGACGCTGTCAGACGTCAAATTCAGAGCCACAGAGCTGCTGTTGCGTGCAGAATTCCCCAGAACCGCAAGTGCTATGCCAGGAATCCCGCTGCCCGGGGCTTCAGGTATTAGATGTGACGCATAAGACTCCAGCGGTTAAACTGAAGTGAGGCCTGTGCCCTGGGATGGAGGGACAGCCCGGGAAGGCAGTGAAGGCTGGCACTGGGCTCACCCCGGGCCCCTCCTCCAGCCATGTCAGGCTCAGAGGCTGGCCAGGGTCCAAGAATGTCAGAGGCTTCTTGGCCTCCCTGTCATCCTCCTTGCGTTCTCCGGGCTTCTGTGGGAAGTTCTTGCCGAGATTCAGCCGGGCCCGTCGTGCGGCAGGCAGCCTTAAACCTCGGCCGTCTCGAGGGCTGCAGCTCTTGGGGTGTGGGCACCGTGCGGGAGGGCGGAGGGGGGCGGGCTGGGCGCTCAGAGAGGCCGGGTGTGCGTGTGTCCCTGCAGACCCGGCAGCTGGTCACCGTGTGCGACTGCAAGCTGCTGGCCACCTCCATCCACGGGCTGAACGCGGCCCGGCCCGACTACATCGCCTCCAAGGCCTCGCCCACCTCCACTGAGGAGGAGCAGGTGATGCTGAGGAACGACCAGGACACCCTCATGGCCAGGTGGTCGGGCAGGAACAGCCGGTCTTCCCTGCAGGTGGACTGGCACGAGGAGGAGTGGGTGAGACTGCCGCCCCCGCCCGTCACCCTACCGCTGAGCCGGCCTGGAAAATGCGAGGCCTTGCTCCCTCGCGGGTGTCGGGCCCAGCCCGGGCCCTGCCCCCTCGGCCTCCACTGGCCGTCAGCCCTGCCGGGGCCACGTCTTTCTGGAGATGTGGGAGCTGAGGTGCTGGGCAGCTTGGTGAGGATTTGGGAGACGCCGCCCTGACATCCCGTCACGATGTTGCTTCCGCTGGGTGGGCTTTGAGAGCAGGGGCTGCCCCTTGAGGGAGTGACACATCACGGACTCGTGTTTGTCATTTGCTGGGACTGTTCTTCGGCGGTGTCGTCCTGGGGGCACCGGACTGCCGGCGGCAGCAGCGCGCTCCCCCAGGCCTGCCCTGGCGTCCTGAGTGCTGCCTGGGTTTCTGCAGGGACCCCCCCGCCCCCGTCCCCCATGCTGAGCGATCCACGGCCTCCATCCAGAAGACCTCAGTCCCCTGCGGTGTTTGTACGAGGTCTGCGGGGAGGGAGGAGGGGACGAGGGTGCTCCCGTGGCCCTTGTACCCACAGTGGCCTCCGGGACAGCGACTAACAGACGTCCCCCAAGCTTTGAAACTGACGCCCACGGGACATCGACTTGTCTTTGGAAAAGCAGATGCAGCTTAATGGGGGATTCCAAATTGTCTCACCCCCTCTGCATCCTGAGGGGTCTCAGTGGGCGTGGCGCCCGGGGGTGGGGGGCGGGCCCTGCTTTCTGCCCTGTGTCTCCTGCTGGGAGAGCTGACCCCGCGCCCCTTGGGTCCGCCAGGAGAAGGTGTGGCTGAACGTGGACAAGAGCCTGGAGTGCATCATCCAGCGCGCAGACAAGCTGCTGCAGCGGGAGCGCCTGCAGGCCGAGGGCTGCGACCACAGCCTCCCCGGCACCGGCAGCTGCGCAGGAAGGAAAGGTAACCGGGGCAGCCAGGCCTACTGGATCCGACCGGAGGACCCCCTCTGCGACGGGCCCCCCTCGCCACGCCCCCCCGCCGCATGCCGCCCTCACCCGACCACACGTGCGTACGCACCCCGCTTCCCACCTCCACCTCGAGCGCTGTCTGTGTGTTCGTGTGTGTCTCTAACTCCACGCCCGCCACGCAGACTGCAGGGAGGCCTCTCAGCAGAGGGGGTGTCGCGGCACCCAGAGCAGTGGGGGCGGGGGGGGCCGCGTGTGAGCCTGCAGGCGAAGGCCGGTCCTCAGGGCCCCGCGGGCTCACGCTGCCGCGTCCGGGAGGGTGGGGCTCCTGGACTTTGCTGGTTTGTCAGCCAGTCTGGGGACCCGAAGGAGGCCGAACGGTAGATGCCTTTCTCGTGAGGTTGCTTACGGCATCAGGCATCAGGGACAAGGTGAGGCGCGCAGCTCTCTCTGGATGAGAGCTGGTGGCAGGCCCAGCGGACTCGTCTGGAAAGCCTGGTTGTCACTGGCTGGGCGCGCTTTTATCCGGCAGAGGCCTGCTGCCCTGGGCCTTGCTCGTAACCCAGTCAGAGGGTAGGCCCCGCTCCCACGTCTGGGGGGGCCAGTTAGGTTCCTCTGTTCGGCGCCACCTCCAAGGTGGGGCTCTCGGTAGAAGGCGGGACGCTGGCGTGAAGCGGCACGCTTCAGAAACAGCCTGCTGCCTGCGGAGACACAGGGCATGACCAGACGCTCTGCCCCGCTGCCGCCTTACAGCGGGGGGCCTCGTGCCTCCTGAACCCGTGGGTCCCTGGTCCCTGCAGCTCTGGCCTTTCCCCGGAAGAGCTGGTGGGGTTGTGCGCCAGGCAGCTGAGATCCAGCTGCCGCCGCCGCCTCCTTGCCCCCCTTTGGGCGGGTTAAGGCCCAGCTGGGCCAGGGATGGGCCGCTGGCAGTGGGACTTGTCATTTCTGAACCGGGCAGCTTTCATTCAAGGCAGGGTCTCGCTCCCCTGTCGGAGCCTCTTGGTAAATCCTCCTTGGGTTTGTCAGACGCCCTCCCCCTCCTGTCCGCCTGCAGTCTGTCCTCAGGGTGCGCTCTCACTTGAGCCTGTGTTTCCTCGGTGTCCCCGTCCTCCACTCTGCCATCTGTGAGGGGTTCGACTTTCAGTTCCCCAAACCTGTGTTTGGTTCATGGAACTGTTTTGTCTTTGTTCGTGCTGTCATTTTTTTTTTTTTAATGTAAATTGTGTTTCTTTAAAAAAATTTCTGAAAGTTCATTGCTCATTTCTCTTTAATATTGTCTTGCTTGCAATTTAAACATTTTTCTGCATATTTAAAAAAAGTTACTGATTGGATTTTTTTAAATGCAGGAGATAGTTCATTTAACTGGATATACTGTTGTATTCATAACTTAAATGTCCTCTTTTTCTAGGCACGTCCCCTATTGTTCAAATATATAGACAAATTTAAGCGCAGTTTTAAAGTTATTTAAAGGAGCATTTCTTTGTGATATTTAGGGCTTGACTTGTACCTGTGTGTGCCGTACAGATCAGCTCTGTTGTGCTCATGGGAGTAGGAAGCGTTTGAGAGAGTCTGACTCTGATCAGCGCTCAAAAGAAACTTATGAAACCACAGGCCTCTAAATTACCTGCACGTGGTCCTTAATTTAAAAATCTGAGCACAGCCGGGAAGCCGTCCAGACCTCGGCATGATCAGGAGGATCTGGACAGACCAGACTGTGAGCCATTTGTTTTACTCAGTCTCTTGTCCTCAGGCACCAGAGCTGGGCTCTGTCGTGACTCCCGATGCCCTTCCAGGTTCCTGGGGCACTTGTTTTGGCCTAATGAGCGGGGTTGTGTTCACACCGGCGTATTTACTGCCCGTGAACAACTCCATGCCTCTTTGAAAGGCGTTCTCTCTTTTCATTCCAATTCTCTACCCTGTCCTGGGTCCTTGGTTTTCATCTTTCATCAAGGAGTCGCCCTGCCTCAGCCCCGCCTGGGGTCAGGGCTCCGCAGGGCCCACTGACCAGTCCCCCGCAGCGGGGACCGCAGAGGCTCCGTGAGCCTCCCTCTCCTCCTGGTTTTCCACCCAAGTGACCCGTCTGCAAACTGTCAGGATTTGGTGACTTCCATTACCTCCCCCACACACTCTCTCCTGCTCTCCTCATCCCCGAAGAGTCCTTCAAACCCTGGACCAGGTTTCTCTTAACCTGAGATCTATGGGTTGCACCCCAGGTCCCCGTACCCCTGAGACTGTGCGCTAAAATCCGCATGTGTGTGGAGCAGTCCACAGTGGGCATCAAATCGCAGGGGCCTCTGTGATCTAAGAGGAGATCCCTCTCTCCCGTTTGACTGAAAGACGAGCCTACCCAGTGGGTTTAACCCCTGATCCCTTCTCAGGCATGGTCCCAGCCCAGCAGTTTGGGATCACTGCAGATCATGAAAACAGGCTTCTAAACCCTTCTCCTCATAGAGCCTTGGGATCTTGGAGGAAGGGTTATGGGGAGATAGAAGTCTGTATTTTTCCAAGGCCTGGGGTAGTTCTGATTTTAGCCAGACAGATGTTGAACAGTCACCGCTGTGCATCACACGCGCCACGGTGGTTTCCCTCTGTGTGAAGCAGGCGGTCTCAGGATATTTGCACTCTAGTGAAGACGCTGAAGTCTTCAGCATACAGAGGCCTTTAATTTTGCTCTATTTTCTGTCCCGTTGGCCAGTTTAAGAAGTCATTGCCAAAGACAATTAGAGAGAAGATCCCTGCCACCACCCTTCTGGACAATCCAGGTTGTCAAAGTCTCCGTTCAGCTGGTTCCAGTTATTCTTGAGGATCTGAAACCACCTGTTTCAGAATCCTAAAAGGTTCTTTGAACTGAAAAGTTTAGACATAAAATAAAATAAGCTTTTAGCCCAAACGATCCCTTTTCAAACTTGTTTGTTTCAGGTGGCACACCCAGTTAACCAGGAATTTTAGAGTTTTTAAGGGAGAAGAGAACTTGAAACGAGTACTTCCCGATGTGACTCAGTGTAGGTGAAATTGAGTTACACTTGGTATTCTTTGAGGGACCTGGAGGGATGTTCCAATTCCAGACTTCCCTCGGTCATAAACGTTTTGTATTTGGCTTAAACATCGTAAAGATTGGCATGCATGTGTCTGGTATATGGGTTTCATGACTGGACCCTAACCTTTTGGATCTCAGCAGCCGACCTCTAGCCCGGGCTCTAGAGTCAGTCAGGGCGGTGGGCTCTGAGCTGCACGCTCGATTTACCGGTCAGTCTCTCTCACTGCAAGTTTGCTTCCAGGTGTCGTGAGCCAGCGTGGGCTCCAGCACATGCAATGGGATGGACGTGGGGGCTTTATCTCATTGTGACACATTAACCTGCTCTTCCCGAAGAGTGTGTCATGTTGAAGTACCAGCAACATGCATGTTGACACCGGTGGATCGGGCAGGGAGCTCCAGGCAGCCCGACCACCTTCGTGTGACTCCTGGGGAAGAGGCAGGCAGGCCCCCGGCCTCTTCTCCGAGGCTCGGTTTAGCCGGCTTACTGCCAGCTGCTGCCGCAGTTGCGCTAAGCGTTGAGTTGCTCGTGTTTGAACCGTGTGCCGCTCCTTAATCATCCGTGTCGCCCTCCATTTCTGTGCAGATTGCAGCCCCCCTCCTGAAGAGTCCAGCCCAGGTACGTGGTTTCCGTTCAAGGCTTCTGCAGACGTCTTCTTAATATTCAGGGCGTGTTTGTAGCTAACCTGTCAAAGGTTACCTTGTACTCCCAGAGTCAGGAAAACATTTTAGGAGTTTCCTCATTGTGAGGGATGTAGCAACTTTTCTTAGGTTTGCCGAGGGGCCAGTCGGGCTGGTATTGTGGCCAGAAGCAGGCTACCACATGCGTTTTTGTCACTTTCCCGTCCTAAACCCTTTTCAGAAGTTAGTGTCCACGAGCGCATTAGGCTTCCTGAAGTGGGTGGCCTGGCTAAGAGAGGTACATGATGGGACGTGACGCCTCCTGTGATTTCACCTGAGCTTGCGAGCGTCCCATGGAGGGGGAGGCAGATAAGAGGTAGCCATCCAGATGCTGTGGCACGGTAATCACACAGCCTCCTCTCTTCTGAGCCTGGCTGCAGCCTTAGACTTCCTGTCAGGCACTGCTGTGGGCTTCGGGTGGAGTTAGCGCTAGAAGTGGCATCTTTTGGACTGCATTTGCATGTAGAAATCAGTGTTTGTGACTCTAGTTCAGGGGTCGGCAAACCACTGCTCCGAGCGAATCCCGTCCACCGCCTGCTCCTGTAAACACCGTTTTCCTGGAAATAAGTCACGCCCATTCGTTCACGTACTGTCCACGGCTGCTTTGGGGCAGTGCCGGAGTCCAGTAGTTGTGACAGAGGCCCTGTGGCCTTCAAAGCCTAAAGTGTCGACTGTCTAGTCCTTTACAGAAAAACTGTGCCGACCCCTGCTCTAGTTCGTATCGAATTTCCTCGCTGTGGCTTGTGGTTTTCCCAGAGGGAACATGAGACCCCCAAGTACGATGTTGTGGGGTTTTTTTCCCCTTACACTCCAAAAAGCAGCTACCCAGTCAGCCTGAGGATTGCATCCCGCCCTCTGACTGCATGTAAATATGACAGCAGGCCGCCTGCCTTATGTCTAGGGTGCAGCCAGCTGTGATTGCGGGATTTGCCACACTATTCCCGTCAGCTCTCAGAGCATCCTCTCGCTCACACGGCCCGCTCACAGCCGTGACTCCAGAACCCCATTTGCTCATCAGCGGGTCATCTGATGGGGCACCTCATAACCCCCCAGTTTGCTTTCAGCCCCTCAGTTTCTCTCCCCAGAAACGTTAGTTTGGTCACGAGCAGGTCTCCAGCTCCGGTTCCCTGGGCCCTCCCCAGCACCTCCCCTGGCCCGGGCCTGGCTCCTTCCCACCTGCCTCTGGACTCCCAGTCCCCCCAGCTTACCTGCCGGACAGGTCGGTGCCTTCTCGCTGCGCTGTCTCCCCCGAGCCCCGTGGCGGTGACCGTCCCCAGCAGTTAAGGCCAGGAAAGGGGGTGGCGGCCTCATGACCCTGGCCCGAGGCAGCTCGGGGCTTTCCTCGGCTCTGCGAGCCCTGCAGTTTGTAGAGCCGAGGGGAGGTCTAGTGGGTTCCCGGGCAGCACTCGGGCAGCCTGGCTTGTACAGCTCTCCTCGTCTTCTGTGAGCTCTGTCACTTCCAGAAGCTTTGGTGGCCTGTCCACAGCTGATGTCAGATGGACTAAAAGGTCCCCTGCCAGGGGTTCCTTTAGCTTTTCCCACAGAGCTGTATTTAGTCTGAGTTAGAACACGCCATTTTCTCTCTCTCTCTCTCTCTCCCTACTTTCTCCTTTCCCTCCCCTATTAATGAGAAAAAAAAAAAAAATACACAAAGCAAAGCTACCTAAAGTAGCACAGTCCTGGCTTGGCCGCCCATCAGTGCATGTTGCAGGTGAGCAGTGAGGTCGGGAGCTTGCCCCACAAGGGGCATCGGCTCCAGCACGAAGGGTGCTGCTTAGGCACTGGTGTTTTTTGTTCATTGCCAGACTTTCTCGATGTAGGAGGCAGAGTAAACCCCTTCACCAACCCTAACGTCCCAGACACCTGTACTTAACTAGGTTCTGGTAGAAATCTCATCACTGTCCCTGAAATTTATTTTGTTTGGAAGTTCTGAAGTTTGGTTTCCCCTCGCGTTGACCCAAAATGTATTAATCCCCAACGACTCTTCGCTGCGTAGTCAGATGTGTGTACGAGTGGCCATTCTTTTTGTGTGTCTGGGAAGACACTTAGCCTTTCTGAGGCTTTCCTTACCCCTATTACTAGTCCTCTCTCTGTGGATTAAGTGAGAAAACAGAGAGTGAGGCACTCACAGGTGTTGATTTAAGGGCTGGTTGATGCTCTCATTGAACTCCGGAGCCATCCAGACACGGCTGAGCCCTTCTCTAGGCGGACATCAGGCTCAACTCCCGCCCAGGGCCACATCTCTTCTCCAGAACAGACCCTGAGTGCTTTTTTTTAAACCATTCTTCCAATTCTACAGTTTTTTTCAGTGTCTTTTTTTTTTTTTTTTGGTCTGGTTTGTTGTTTTTTCTCTAATGCAGCAAAACTAAGTCATTCTTATGTGGATTTTGTTTAAACAGAAGTAGGCAGAGTAAAAAATTGTATGCAGAGGGCTTGCTCAGTCACATAAGACCACTTGTATATTCTGATCATTTTCAGGTTAAAATGATCATGAGCTGCATAGTGATTACATATATATATTCAGGTTAAGTGGAACAGAAAGTAAAATTGGCAACACTTGCTCTAAGAGCATTTACTTCTGAGGTGAAGCGTAGTCTTAATGACTGCCTACCTTTCCCCAAACTACTTGGCTATTAAAACTTAACGCCCATTGGCCTTTTCTGACAGTTGTTGAATATAATTGACATGGATTCAACAGAGTTCTTCAAAGAAACAAAAACATGGTCTCTGAGAATTTTAGAGGAAGAAAGACGTGGATATTATCCACAACAGTCACCCCGTTTCACCGCGAAGGGCCCCTGTGGCTGAGGGGTCAGGGGACCTGCCCACGGCTCACCCACCACTGCTCAGTGGCAGCTGGGGCCTGGGACTCACATTTTCCACTCCTCCATGCAGGGTTCTTTTCCACTGTGATTTATTTGCCAGGACCTTTTTGCTGTAGACTTTCTAAATGTAAGCCTGCTTTTTTCCACTAGAGGTAGAAATCCTTGTCCGCGTAGAGTGTGTCTGCACATACACTTAGATCATTTCCAAATTTTGAATGGCTGCGTAGACTTGAAAATCCGCGTTGACCAAACACTGAGTGCAGGGAAGTCCTTTTGTAGGTTTTGGGCGTTTCTCTGAATTTGTTTCTCAGCAAAGCGTGAAGCACACAGTTGGAGAGAGCAGAACCACAGCTCCCTTCTCTCTTTTTAAGATTCTGTTTATCTGAGACGGAGCTGACCATCCTAGCAGCTGCACTGCTCACGAGGCCAGGTCCTGTCCTGGGTGGGGCGACGGCCACGGGCATCCTGTGACCCGCATGCACCCCATCCTAGGAGGGTGCCCTGCCCGGGCTGCACACCACTGCCTTCGCCGCGCTCCGGGTGGGGCACCCAGTGGTGATGATCCAGTGCCTATTTCTGGGCTTGGTGGCCTGTTAAAAAAATATAACTGATGGGGGCATGTCTTTTCTCGTCTAAATGTCTTCCAAATAGGAAGGACCGAGAAGAGCCAAAGCCAAAAATACCTTTCACTCTGTTTTTCTCCCCTGAGGTTCTATTTTTAAAAAGTTGTTTTGGTACAGGGTCAAAGTTTCCTTATATTCCAAAAACAGAAAAACCCCACTAAGCCAGGAATAGGGGGAGTCTGGCAGGAAGGTGGCGGCGGGGAAGAAAGCGCAGGAGGCGGGGACGCTGAGGGCTGCGGCTGCGTAGGCGGGGAGGGTCCTTCCGAAGTCGTGGGTGGGGCCTGCGCCCGCGGCGCAAAGGCTCGGCCAGGCTGGGTTGGCCTTGCTCCGGAAGCCCGGGGCTCTGCCTCGCCACCTGGATCAGAGAAGCCAGACAGCAGGTACCCCGCGAGGGATGGCGGTGCCGGGAGGCACTGGCCTCCGCAGACACAGTGTGTCCTTGCTGAGTCATGACTCCCAGAGCCCGCTGTCATCTTGCTCGAAAGGAACAGTCGGGGCCGTGAGTGTGTAGAGTCCCCAGAGGGGGTGTCGGTGGTCCCCGAGGAGGGCTGATGGTGCGTTTGCTGGAGAAGCTTCAGGCTAGGAGGGCAGAGAGCGGGGCTGAACTTGGCGCCACTTATGGGCCGTGCGGAGGCGGGAGGGACAGGCGGGGTGGTAGGGCCGGTGCGGGACTGGGGGCCGGGGGCCTTCGAAGCGCCACCTTCTGAGCCGACCGCCCCTCGTGCCAGGTGAGTGGAGCGAGGCCCTGTACCCCCTGCTGACCACCCTCACGGACTGCGTGGCCATGATGAGCGACAAGGCCAAGAAGGCGATGGTCTTCCTGCTCATGCAGGACAGCGCGCCCACCATCGCCACCTTCCTGAGCCTGCAGTACCGCCGCGACGTGGTCTTCTGCCAGACGGTAGGTGAACCTGTCCCTCTCTGCCGGTGAGGAAACCAGCGTGGCGCTTTGCCCTCCCGCCTGTGGCTTTGCCCGTGTGGCCTGAGGCCTGGGTGTTGGCCTTGGAGGGAGGGGGAGGGGAGCTGCTGGATCGCAGGTGCTCAGGACAGTCCAGCTTCACACCTGCTCCCTGGGAACCTGCCCCAAGGAGCCTGGGGTCACACCGGCCCTGGTGCCACCGTTGTTCTTCCCTGCAGAGGAGTTCATTGAGGGAAGACGCGCAATCTGTGTTCTGGTTTATAAAGCAGCAGGTATTAGGCCCGCTCAGGCACAACTCTATTCCGGTGATTTCGATTTCCCTTCAGAGGAGGGAAGAGCTTAGATGAGCATCACCAGTGTTCAGGTGCAGTCATCTGATTAGCAGAGTGAACGCTGGCAGAGGCTTGGTGGGTTCCGTGCGGCTTCCTGTCCCCACGAGGCCGGGGCTGTGCACGGGGCACCCTGTGCTCCGCTCCTGCCCCTCGTCGTGAGCACCCCGCTTTCCAGCCGGCGCTGCTCTGGATCTTCGGGCATAGAGGCCTTTCCTTTCACCGTGGGGAAATCATTCTGGGCTTCCAGAA
Source organism: Delphinus delphis (assembly GCF_949987515.2). Classification (NCBI taxonomy): domain Eukaryota; kingdom Metazoa; phylum Chordata; class Mammalia; order Artiodactyla; family Delphinidae; genus Delphinus; species Delphinus delphis. Next base: position 9,307,408 of record NC_082694.2, on the reverse strand, counting down.
GGTTCTGGCCCAGGAGTGACCCCAAGGTCGGGTCGGAAGCTGAACCAAAACCAGACGGACCTTTGGAAGCGAGCCCTCCCGTGGCCTCTGCACTCCTGGTCCCAGCCCCCGAGGGCGAGGGGCCGCCGCAGGCAGAGCAACGCGGGTGCAGGAACCGGGGCGGGCCAGGCGCGAGGTGAGGCGGTGTCTGTTCCCTGCAGCTGACGGCGCTGATCTGTGGCTTCGTCATCAAGCTGAGGAACTGCCTGCACGACGACGGCTTCTTGCGGCAGCTCTACACCATCGGGCTGCTCGCCCAGTTTGAGAGCCTGCTGAGCACCTACGGTGAGCTGCCTGGGCTGGGCTTGGGAGAGCCTCCGTGTGTGGCCCCCTCTCGTCTCCCTGAGTGGTTTTCTGGTACACAGGTAACACGTACTGATGAAAATGTATCCAAACACCCCGATAGGTAACAAAGAACTAAAAAAAGCCCTATATAGTTACACACAGGCACACACACACACCCGCTTGTGGCCCATTTCTGCACCCACTAAATTATTAGAAGGAAAGTTGCTGGGTCACACAGTAGGAGTATTTTAAAAATTTGTTGGTATTTCCAAATTGTCTTATAAATGCTCTTTTCTCCTCACCTTCGTTTTCTGTTTATTTCTTCTTAGAAGGTAAAAATGGATAATTTTTTTAAAGTATCTGTTAATCTTTGGAGTTCTAAGACATTGAAGAAATATCAAAAGGTCTAAAGAATACGGAAAGATCACAACACCTAAAGAGCCGGCTTTGCCTTCTGAGGTTCCCACGTGTAGGTCCCCCACCCCTCCCTTCGCCAGGAAAGGGCCGGGAACTACAAGGCGTGGTTGCACCAGCTGCGCTTTTTAACGTGGCCGTAGGACTTCAGTAGTGGGCTTTACTCACGGAGAAGTGAGGCACTTGGACAGCCTCCCCCCAACTCTCACCGCCTCGTCACTGCCGCCCTGAACTCATCGCTGTCCTTCGTGGCCACGCTGAGTCCAGGAGAGAGCGCAGGTCCCCTCTGCCTGACAGCCCTTTCCCTCTCTTGCCTCCAGGGGAGGAGCTGGCCATGCTGGAGGACATGAGTCTTGGGATCATGGACTTGAGGAACGTGACCTTCAAAGTCACTCAGGCTACTTCTAATGCATCAACCGACATGCTGCCCGTCATCACAGGAAATCGGTAGAAATGTTTTTCTGATTCTCAGAACTAGCGCAGTTTTCATCTGTGTTCATCACATGTGATGCACGTTTCATTTTTGCTTTATTCCATTGCATTCAGCTGGAAACGCTCATCCCAGCCCGCTACACTCATTTCATAGCCCTGTACAGGTCGGTGACCGGCAGCTAGGAGGTCTCCGAGCTGGGCCAGGCCGCTGTCCCGTCCTGAGGCCAGCAGGGCCTTCCTCTCCTTGCTCGCCTGTCTCGCATCTCCCTGTCGCAGGCCTGACCCTCCTCTTCTTCTGCATTTCAGGGATGGCTTTAACGTGCGGATCCCCCTGCCGGGCCCCCTGTTTGACGTCCTGCCCCGGGAGATCCAGAGCGGGATGCTGCTGCGGGTGCAGCCCGTGCTCTTCAACGTGGGCATCAACGAGCAGCAGACGCTGGCCGAAAGGTGCGTGCCGGGCCACCTCTGTGGGCCAGGGGCTGCATCCGTCGGTCGCTGAGCTGCTGGAGAGCGTGTACTTAGTCCTCTTCGGGCTCCGAGGGCCACCTGGACTTTGTTATCCCTCCTTCCTTTAAGTTCAGCCACATACCGGGCTCGTCTTTGGTGCTGGAACACAAAGATGAACCAGACGAGGTCCGTGTCCTCGAGAGACTTGGGCTGGTAGCAGAGAGAGGTGGCTGCGAGGATTAAGATGAATGCAGGGAGTAGGGGCCCTAGTGAGGTCTCAGGGGGTCTGGGAGGGCTTCCTGGAAGTGGGTTTTAAAGAGTAAGTAGGAGTTGGTTATATGAGGAGGTGGAGGAGAGACCTGGCGTCCCAGGCCAAGGAGCCTGAACAGAGGCAGGTGGGGAGAAGCCACGTGGGGCCGGAGGCTCAGGTATCAGGCAGCAGTGAGCAGGGGTGAGGACGGAGAGGCCTGGATGGCAGGCATGGAGCCACACCTTGGTCCTAAAGGCCTGTGCCTCGTGAACTCCTCCAGGGTCACCTGCCAGGCAGCAGGGAAGAGTCACGTGTGCCCACGTGTGCAAGAGTGTGTGCAGGTGTTGGAGAGGAGGAGGGGATTGGGTGTGTGTAGCTTCTAATGACCTTCTGTTGGTACGTGAAGACCTTTCCTGTCACGTCATTACATGCATGTGATCTACGTGTTTTAGAACTGAAAGATATCTGAAAGTTCTTGCTGTTAAGGACATGTGGTCTCCAGGACGACATGCCATATTCCTGTTGAGCCTCTGAGCCCAGTGGTCAGTGTCCATTGATCCCCAGGTGTAGGGTCCTCCCCACACGGTCGGAGACCTTTCAGTGGGACAGGACACCATCAGAGTCACATCTGAAGAAGGTCATCTGCCGGCCATGTGCTGGAAAGATGTGAGGGGCCAGATGTGACGAGGGGGTTGTCGGGAAGAGTCCGGGCCAGAGGCGGTGACCTGGGTCAGGCAGGGGCAGTGCAGATGGGAAGGGACAGACTAGAGAGCCGAGACGTGGTCTTCAGCGGGTCAGGTGTGAGAGGCGATAAGGAGAGGAACAGAGCAGGCCTCTAGGTGGGTGGTGAGTAGCTGGTCCTAACCGGGAGAGGGGTCATGCTGGGGGCAGTTGGAGAGCTGGCCTTAGGCTGAGGGCGCCAGCCCAGGAAGCAGAGATCCGGAAGGTGTGGCCAGAGGTGAGGTGCCCACTTGAGGGAGAGCGGGCAGTGTCGGGGCCCCAGGAGGAGGTAACATCCCCTGCATCTGGCAGCCGCTGTTCCTGACTGCAAGAGTGGTTTCTGAAAAAGGTGTTTCTGGAAAGGTTTCTGCAAAGGGTTGAGGCCAGGCCAGATTGGAGTGAGCAGAGGGCCAGGTGGCGGAGGACAGGGCAGTGGACGGGGGACACGGGAGGCAGGGTCTGTGCTCTGCTTGCCTGTCTGCTCCTAAACAAGGCCAGCTCACCTGTGTCCCAGGGTGACCCCCAGGGAGCAGGTGCCTGGAGGAGAAAAAGGCATTTTGGGCATCAGGGGTGGTCGGGTTGCGGTGGACCCACAGGAGGGCATCCTGCCCCCCGAGGGATGACTTTGGGACTGTGAAGAGGCTGCCATGCACGGAGGTCGCTGGGCAGGAAGTGGTGGAGGGGGCGTGCGTCCAGGCCTGGAACTCCAGGGCTGCGTGTTTGATGAGCACCTGCGCCTTCCTCACGGGTGGCTTCCCTCCCAACTCCCCGCGGGCCTGGCTCCCTGTGTGGTGAGGGGAGGGCTGGGGCCCTGCACTCCATCCAGCAGGAACAACTGCTCGGGTCTGGTCATCCAGCAGCAGGGCGACTTCCGATTTGAAGATGGGACTGTCCTGATTCCCCAGCCAGAGCCCCACTGCCGGCCCCACTCCCGGGCGCCTCCGGGGTGGGAAGACGGGGACCCGGGGCCGCGCGGCAGGGCTGCCCAAGGGCCTGGGTGTCTCGCAAGCATGCCTGTCACAGGTCACGCAGGGTTCCTGCTCATGAAACGTATTCAGACTTGTCACCAACACGGGAGACATGACCTTAAGCTTGGGGGGAGGAACGTGGCTTAGAATCTTGACGTGCGCCACAAGGATCGAGAGAATCGACATCATTACCTTTAACGCGGTCACCATGGCGCTAGAGACAGCGACATTAGCCAGCTAACGGTGTCCCCCTGTGACCTCTGAAGGTTTGGCGACACGTCTTTACAAGAAGTTATCAACGTGGAGAGCTTGGTGCGGTTAAATTCCTACTTCGAGCAGTTTAAGGAGGTTTTGCCAGAGGATTGTAAGTATCTCTTCACCACGGCAGGTCCCCACCCGCTGTTTTTCGTCCCTCGAGGGGTTTGAGGTTTGCTTAGCGACCTTCTGATGCTGATGCTGACACCCCCCTGCCTCCCGCCCTGTCACCAATGTGGTCGGCTGCTTTCATGCCCGGGGTCACCGTGCAAGACACGAAGGGGCTGAGGACAGACCCTGGGGAGGGCTCGCATGGAGGCTGGGCCAGGTGGGCGCAGAGCCGAGGGGCCCCGCTGGCGTCTGAGGGGCATCTCACAGTCGCCATGTGGCGAGGCTGCAGTGGCGCGGGTGGGTGACCACGCTGCACGGCCTCGAGTGGCCGGAGGCCGGCAGGGACTGAGGGCTGGCAGGTGGGGAGGCAGGAAACATGCCTGGAGCATGGGGGATGGAAGGGTCTTAAAGGCCCGAGCGAAGGGGCTAGAAAAACAGGCCTGCGAGATGCCAGAGGATGGCAGGACTGGAGATCCTGCAGGGCCAGGTCGGGGCCCGCGAGCGAGTGGGGGGACATGGTGTGGGCACGGGAGCTCAGGCAGGAGGCCTCAGTCTCCCCATGAACTGAGGGCGTGAGCCCAGCACTGGGCTTGGCGGCCGTGAAGGAGGCTTGGGACGGGTGCTGCTGGAGCCGTCGAGGCTCTGGCACTGACCACACATCGGAATTCACTGGAGAATCTGGGAAAATCCTCTGGCCAGGGGCCCAGCTCAGAGTGTAGAGGGCGGGGCCTCGGCCTCGGGAGTTTAGAAACTCCCCGGGTGATCCCCGTGTGCTGCACCAAGCTCGAAAGTGACGACGTTTAAGAGTCAGTAAAATGCTTCTCTGAGGACTCAGCTGAACGATCCCAGATAAGCAGGTCATCCTCGTGTTCTTCCACAGTGCTCATAGTGACCAGTGACAGATTTGTCAAGTCTTTGCACGTGCCAGGCCTTCTACACACTTGCCATGAATTATCTAACTGATCCCACAGCAGCCTTGGGAGGCAGGCTTGGTTTCATACCCATTTGACATATAGTGACACTGAGGCATGGAGGGCAGGTCCCCCAAGGAACCTGGGTCAGGCCAGGTGGCCTGTGGCCAACACCCACCTTCCGACTGCTCTGGAGGCGGGGACAGTGCCGGCTGCCCAGGCTTGGACTGAGGGGACGGGAGCGTGTGCTGGGCCAGCCCCCTGGCTAGGGCGCCCTGAGACGGAAGGGCCACGCTGGGGGATCAGGAGCCTTGTGGTCAGGAAGGGGGAGACTTGTGCTCAACGTTTTGGAGGGCGGCAGTTTCCAGTGAGACATGGCCCCAGGGGTAAAGGCCCGGGAAGGGCGAGGCCTGCGGGATCAAAAGCCGGTAGCACTGCCCACGGCCCAGGACGCCGGGGGTGCCGCAGCCCGCGTGGCCCTCAGCCCGGTAGTTACGCTCGTCCGCGAGGCTGAGGAGATGGGGCCCACTAGCAAGCGCCCCCAACTCTGCTGGGGCGCCAGTGTCGCTAACTGGGCCAGAGGTCAGGTCGTGCGTCTCCTCCGGGAGGCTCTGGTTCACAGCCTCTGGGTTCCCACAGCCCCCGTCACGCGCTGAGCCCTCGGGCCCGGTCCCCGGAGCAGCGTGGTGCTGGGCACCGAGCAGCAGCGTGAAGTGGTTGGCACGGGATCCTGTGTGCGCCGGGGAGGTTGTGCGGTGGAAACGGGTGCATAGTTTCATCCCACAGTTGGTGGTGATTTGCGGATTCGGGCCCCCTGGCTGTTTTCCGTAGATGGGACCTCGAGGCTCGTCTGTTCTCCTCTGGTGGTCCTGGTGTTTGAAAATCCCAGGCTTCTGAGGTGAGGTGGTCTGACTGATCTTCCAGCTGGAGGGGTCCTGGAGCGGCCTGGACACTGTCGCGTTGGAGGAGGCTGCCCTTCCCACCTCCCCCAAGGGTGGCGGCCCCCTCAGTGTCGCCACCCCCGGCCCTAAGCATCCTCCAGCCCTGGCGGCAGTTCTGAAGACCTGATGGATCTCCCTCACTCCCTCCCGTTCTCAATGATCCGAGCTCCCCCTCCAGCCCCTCGAAAGAACTGAAAGGAGGCCAGGTGGTTGCCCTTTGCAGGTGGCAGTGAAAGTAACGGAGTGCTCACCGTGCTGGCCACCAGGCCCAGTCCCTGAACGCAGGCCTCCCTTCTTGCTTCAATCACACTGAACCTCTGGCTCCGGCCGGGACTCATCCTTTGGCCGTTTCCGGCGGCGCTGGCTGCCGTGGGCTAAGTCCCCGTGGGCGGCCCCAGCTCCACGACCCCGTCTCTCTTCCAGGCCTACCTCGATCTCGGAGCCAGACGTGCCTGCCGGAGCTGCTGCGGTTCCTGGGTCAGAACGTGCACGCCAGGAAGAACAAGAACGTTGACATTCTCTGGCAAGCTGCTGAGGTGAGGGAAAAAATGTTAATAACAACAACAAATTAAAACCTCAGCCAGGAGTGAAGAGAACAGGTTTCTTCATAAGGACACAAAGAGAGTTGCTCGCGAGTTGCTTACCGTAGGGCTGCCTGAATTCCGATAAGCCTGACACAGAGTCTACCCCCTCGGACGTGGAATAACCAGGCTGGTGACAGTTGTCCCCTTCCGAAGCCCGCACAGTGATAACCAGCTAGAGCTCACGACCTGCTGCATCTTTTAATAGGTTCAAAGGGAGATCTCTGGGACCTTTGCCATCTCTTTAAACAATATTTCTAGTACACTGCTGCTCAGATCTCCTCATTTCCCCTGAAGACCTCAGATACTTTCTCACCAATTTGTTTGTGGAGTTCCTGCTCTGAGCCCGGGTATCAGAGCAGTTTCACAGCTCGTCATTCACTCAACCCTGGTGAGGGGACCTGTCCACACTGGGACTCACACACACAGTTGGAATATTATTAGTCGGGCCTAATTCACACATGGGGAGACCCGCCAGCACCCCGAAGTGGCTGATAGTCCCCCCACAAAGCCTGGAGCCTGGTGCTGCCGGCTTCCCTCTTGTGCAGGGATGCACCTGTGGCCACCCTGCTGCACCTTCCAGAACCTCATGGAGCTCTGGATCCACCATCTATGAGTGTAACTTTCTTTGACCCTGTTTTTAGTTTGGTTTATGCCACGCGTCTGGGTCATGAACTCTCCAGCCTGTGGAATTTAGTGAGCACGTCCCCGTTCACTTCATCAGTTATGGTTTTATTAATTCACTCTTCACCTAGCTTAGGGGCTGCTTAGAATCTTTAAAAAAATTGTCGTCTGTTCTCACAAGATGCCCGTCTTCCTCCTGATGGTCGTGGCTGAACTTGCTTGGGTCCTTTCTGTCTTGTCCTCCTTCAGACACAGTGCTTGGGGCCACACTGCCCTCTGTGGAGCGGCATCCGTGGCCGTGGTCTCGGCTGGGGCCTCTTGGCCCGAGAAGCAGCCGCGGGGCCGTCTGCAGGGCAGCCTGCAGCTGGTGTTCTTCTGAGAAGAGCAGGTCACGGAGCCCAGTGGCGTTAGGCCACGTGGTTCTTCGTGAGATACCCACGTTGTTCTCACAATGCAGCACCTCCTACGGGTCCACAGGCCCTTATCTGAAGCTCTCGTGGGCAGGTGTTTTAGAATTCACAGGGCTCCACATTTCAGAAAGGTGATACGGTATACAGTTGGTACCTAGGCGTGTGATAGGGTGCACATCACCTGTGTGTAACGTGCACCTGGATGATTTCACATCCCCAGGGGATCTGGGGCAGCACCCTGGAATCAAACTCCTGAATACTGTCTTACTGAAAAGTATGAATATGTATACAAAATGGGATAAATAAAAATTGTAGATAGTTTGACATCCACTCAAGAGCTGGTCATGTTGCCAAACAAGGCTGCCACAAACTTTATACCAAAAAAAAAAAGTCTTTTGTTCTAGAGCTTTCTCGATTCGGGGACTGTGTGCCTAGGATTGCTCCCAGTGATGCAGAGCAAATGCTCCCAGGTGTCCTTCCATGGGGAGACGAGGTGCCCTGAGGCGGTCTTTTCTCAGCAGGGGGGTTGCCCTCCACGGGAGCTCCTCACTTGGGAGGGGAGGTGCGCTGGGCCCTGTACCAGGGCCCCGGGTCGAGCTGGAGGGGAGCCTGGTGGGCAGGAGGTGGCCACAGGGAAGTGGGTCTGCTGAGCTGTTCCCACCTGTGCAGACGAGGAAGCGTGTACAGACCAGTGGGTCTGTGCTGTCACTTCCAGAAAGGCCTAGAGACTTGGCGGGGGCTGGGCATCCTGGGAGCTCTCTGACCTACCCCAGGGGGTGGGCAGCAAAGGGCTGGTCCGGGCAGAGCTGGGAATGTGGCTGAGCAGACGGCGGGGCCCCCGGGAGGCAGCAGCGTCCTGTGGGAGAGGCCTGTGGGAGAGGCCTAAGTAAAGCCTGCCTTCCCGTTGGCAGGTCTGCCGCCGCCTCAATGGGGTGCGGTTCACCAGCTGCAAGAGCGCCAAGGACCGCACGGCCATGTCGGTGACACTGGAGCAGTGCCTGATCCTGCAGCACGAGCACGGCATGGCCCCGCAGGTCTTCACGCAGGCCCTGGAGTGCATGCGCAGGTGAGTCCCCCGGGCCCGGCGGCCGCGCTCTAGTTTGGCTTTGGAAAATTCCTCCACGTCTGCCGAGTCAAACTCCAGGCCCATCACATCCAGTGTCCTCTTGAGTCAGGGGGGGGAAAGAGCCGGCGCTGTGTCTGAGTGGGACCGCACTGAAGCGGGCGAGCCGAGGCAGCGGGGAGGGAGGTGGTGAGCTCGGAGGCGGCCGTGTGGCTGCCCTTTGGTGCCCGGTGTGCCCCGGCCACTCATCTTGCTGTGGGTGCGACTCAGAGCCCGGGCATCCCAGCAGGCCCCGGCTGTTCCCATCCCGCGTTGTCTCTTTTCAAACCGAGGGGAGACCGAGCGTCCGCAGGCTGCGCCGGTTGGCTCCGCTTCTCCCAGTGGTGGGCTGGGTTTGCTTTCATGAGCCCAGTGTCCAGTGAGTGTTTCCTGGCAGCAGCCCCTCCCCTGTCCCCGTGCCGTGCCCACCTTGCCCTAATGATGTTCTGATTCCGAGGCAGCAGGCGTGTTTGCAGGATGAAACCTGGGACTAAAACTCTGTCCGCTGCCGAGCGATGCCTTGTTTCCGGCACTGCCGGGGAGCACCTCCCCTCACATACCAAAAGAAAGGATAAGAAACCTGCTCCTCCTGTCTTCTTCCATGTGGCCGCCAATGCTGTTCTAGTCTCGTTTCCAAGTCACTTCTACTGAGTGTTCTGTACCATTTGTCCTCTCACCAAATTCTTCAAAGCATTCAATTCTCTTATCCTTTCTGTATGTCTCTGCCGTTTCACCTTCTCACAGTCTTACACGAAAGCGATGCCTGAGCGCCTGCCTCTTGACAGTAGCGTTTTGTAGAACTGGAACCATTTGTTCCTGTTTGGTCTTTCCAAGTTCACCCAAACCTCGTGACCTCAGGGCTGCCTGTTGATGCACTTTTAGAAAGTTCACACTCTCCCTGCCTCGGCCTCAGGGAGGCGGTGGGGTCTCAGCGTCCCTGGTGCGGTCAGCTGCGAGGTGGAGGGGAGGACCGCGCTCGTGAGATGCAGGCCGCCGGCTGCAGAGAGACGAGAAAAATGGAGGGACACAGTTCTAGCTGTGGGGCAGATACTAGGATGAGGTCCGTGCCGTAGGCGCGCGTCAGGCGTACAGTTGGTACCCCTCTATCCAGTCTTGGCTTCGTGAACACATTCGATGAGAACAACAGTTTGTTCTGACTGCGTCTGAGCACAAAGGTCTGGGGCGACCAGGGAGCAGGTGGCTCCTTAGACACACGGGCGGCCCCATCTGCTGGCCTGCAGCCTGCCAAGGGGCCGTGGGCAGTTACCCACACGTGCACAGGTGAACTGGGAGGCTTACAACACACGAGCCTCGCTCACAACTTTGATCACGTGGGTTTCCTTGTAGGAAAATCAGAAAATCCACATAAGCCCCTACCCCAGTGACTCCCGCACCAGCCCATAGCCCACAGGACGATTCTCCGTATTCCTGCTACTACAAGGAACACTGCTAACATCCTGATGCATGTTCAGATACATACGTATGAGTGTGAGTGTGCTTAACCCACACATTGGTCAACTTACCCAGTCCCTGAATAGTACACAAAACATATGCACAAACAGATGCAGTTAGATGTGTAATTCTGCCCACTGTTTTAGTCTACTGTTCTCACTTGTCTTGTGAGCTTTTTTTCAGGTTAATGAATGTGGGCCTTATCATGTTTAGCACACCATAATTTATCCAATTTGCTGTCCTTGAATCTTTAAGCTGTGTACAGTGTGCCAGCACTTTTAATAAGGGTGCAGTGAATACCCTTGTGTTTTCTCCTACCCACGTCTGCCCTGTTGATTCCTTAGGTTAAAGAGTGTACACCCTTGTAAGGCCTTTAATACAAATTGACAGGTTGTTCCCATACCAGTCGCACCCAGTGTCCCGGGGGCCTGCCCACCCACCCTCCGGGTAATCATCCTGCCACTGCTCTGAGCGCTTCTGAGCCTGGGAAGTCGGCCTTGCTTTCCTACATTACGGCAGGGACCCTGGGATCCTGAGTAGGGAAGGACCCTCCTCCCATGGGACGGGCATCATTCCCTTGGCCTCCCTCTGCTTCTCCGAAACCCCCATCTGTCTCCAATCATGGATGTCTTTTTAAAGTTTATTTAGGTTTTTCTGAATTTTCTAAAACCTCTGCCGTGAACATATGTTACCTTAATAATCGTTGAAGAAGTTATTCAAAACCAAAGCAAAGCTCGATGCCATCTCGCCTCTGCCGCCCTCGGGATCCTCAGAGCACCAGCCCCGGGTGCCGTGCTCGCCACCCTTGTCCACCCGACCTCATGCATTTGTTTCCATGTGACACTGTTACCCCACCCCCACCCCCACCCCCCGCCGACGTCTCTGCTTTTTGGATTATCCCGTGTGGGGAAGACGTGTGTGCTCATAGGCTGCAGGCCCCAGGTGGCTGGTCGGTAGCTGGTGTTTCTGGCTGCGGCGTGGCCAGGAGCCGCGGGGCAGCCCGGAGCCCTAAGGAGGCAGCAGGCGGTTTGGCCATGCCCTGCGGTGGTTCTCTTGCTTTCTGGCTTGCGTCTTGCCCGACGGAGGAGCAGAGCACGCAGGCAGCGGGGTGGGGCGGCTGGGGGCAGGTGGGCTGGGGGAGGGGCGGGGCTGACACTCGGCTGTCTTGTGTCCTGGAGGCCCCGGGTGAGCACTGGCCAGTGCGGTGCTAGCAAGTGCGTGACAGCCAGCTCTCTCCAAAAACAAAAACAAAACCTGATCTGTCTGGTTTGCCAATTTCTGTGGCATAAACACTCCCGCCAGCGCCTGTTTCAGGCTGCCGAGCGACACCACAGACCAGGGAGCTGGGAAGAGATGCGCACGCTTGGCTTTTGCCGTCGGAGCCCATTCCAGCTCCCTGCTGGTGGTGCCCCTCCGTCCCCAGTGCAGGGACCGAAACACAACAGTGGGCCTTCCTAAGTAGCCCCAGTGGCCCCCGAGACTGCCCTGGCCGGGGTCGTGACCCCGTGATCAGTGCTCGTGGCATGAGAAACGTCCCCCCGTGAGAATGGCGCATCCAGGGTCCTCCGGGAGCCTCACCTCAGCACATTTCTTCGGTAGCACCAAAGGGGGACAGACCCCCAGTTTCCAGTGAGCTGGGTTGGACTCCATTCTTGGTAGACCCCATCTCACAGAACGATGACTCGGAACGGTAGCTCACACCCTGCCGCTGTAAGGCGAGTCTGGTGAGGGCTCTGCCTGCAGTTGATACTGAAGGGAAACGGTTATCGTGTGAGTGTTTAATCAGGAGGCAGCTTTGGCGAAATAAGTTGCACCACCTGCCGCTCAGGCACCTGTGAGAAGGTCAAACGCCCCGATGGTTCTTCATGTTCAGCTTGCTCTTTGGAGTCCACGTCTGGCCGCATGTGCGAGCATGGCAGGGCAGCATGGCGTGTGCTTGGCAGCCGAGGGTGTGAACATGGAAAACCATTTAGTCGGCCTCCACGTGTTTGTTTTCAGTAGATTACAGTATCTTCTTCTTATTTTCCCTTCTCTTTCTCTCCTGTTTTTCTTGTAACTGTGCTCGTTTTGTTTTGGTCCCTTTTACACCCTTTTCTGCATATCATCTTTTTCTTTGTGTTGTGGCTTCATTCCATGTTTTTTTAAATCTTATCTTTTGGTTCTCCTCTTTTTTCCCCACACTTTTGAGAAAATCCATTGCATGTATCTCTCCTTTTCCTTTATTTTCTTTCCCTTTTTCTTTTCCTTTCTCCCAACCTTCTTCCTTTTCACAGCATTGGAACACGGGAGGTAGTCACCCAGAAGAACTTGAGCGGCCTGGTGCCCATCCGAGACTTAAGACTAGACCCCAGCCTCCTCTGTTCCGTCCCTTTACTAGCTCTGAGCCCCAATTTACTGATTGCGTGGCTCTTCCTGAGCGTAGCATACCTGGTGGCCAAATTGCGTTGCAAATGAATATCGTTATGAGAAATTAACAAATCACCAAAAAAAAGTGCCAGACATGTCCAGCCACCGTGTACCCGACTGGACAGAAGGAGCGTGTCAGAGCATGGTCCGCCGAGATGTATTTCATGCCTTACAGTTTGACATTTTGTTGTTCTGAATTGTAAACACCTGCCAAATTATTTCACCAAGAGGATGTGTTCATTTAAATTCTGTAGCGTTTTCAGTGCTTGTAACATGTTCTTACAGAGCTCTGTTACTGCTTTGTTTAGCTGGCCTGGAATTACTTGTACCAAATCTCTTACCTTCTGATGTAAAACTATTTATTACCTGTATTATCTCTTGTGCCCTGTTTCCTAGAGAGAGGAATTCTGTCAGGAAAGAATTTGTATATTTGATACTATTCTTTAAATGTACTGCTAACCTTTCCTTTCCTTTTGAAGAGAAATGAAAAGTGTAGATGCTTTCTAACTGGCTCATCTAGATAAACCTATTTAATAGGACATGTACTTTCTGCTTTCATTTCAAAGCGTAGTCCCTGAAATTATAGTAGCAAACAGTTTGCAGAATTATAACATTTCCTTGCTTACGTTACTATTTCCAAGTTGGGATGACACAAAGCTGTGAGGACGGTAGCTCATCGTATCAAATCAGGCACATAAAAGTAACATATTGCATGTGACTTTAGAATTACTCTTTTAAATCTTTGTCATTAAACTGATCCAGGAACAAATGCACAGAGTAGCAAAAGGCCGTTGAAGTTATAGATACATTTATTTTTCTTGAAATAGCATTTTTCATCAAAAAAAAAAAACCTGCTTTAATTCCAGATTCAAGTCCAGATACCTTTTCTCTCTTACAAATCAAATATGGTTAATTATGAAAAAAAATCAAAATTTACCAAAAAATAAGGTCCACTTTTGGGCAGTTGTGCCAGATGGAGGTGTGAGAGAGAAAAGGTCACTTTGGTTTCTGTTCTTATCGCTCTTAATTTTAACACGGCAACGTCTGTAAAATGGGAGGATTTGTAACCTTAACATTCCTGTGTGGAAAATGGCGGCTGGACACCTCTGAAGGCAGCAGAGTAGATGACAGGGAACCCCACAGATCCTGCATGAGAAACAGGCGGTGGCTTCTCTGTTTTCCAGCTCCGATTATGTTGTGCTTCTGTTTTGGCCCCCAGCTGGCTTTCCCATATATTGCATTTTATGGAAGTGGATTTCTTTTCACCACTCTAGAAACATTGGAGTGAATTTAGAGAAGCTGGCTTTTCCAGAAACTTTACCCCCAGCCATGCACGCAAACCCAGTCCACCACAAAATCTGGCCTCTCCATTCCCTCCCCCAGACTTCCAGAACTGACTCTGGGGTTTCTCTGGTTTGGCCTCAGATCTGAGTCTGGGTTCCGGGAACTGTAGAGGCAGTTACGACTGCAGAAGCAGTGGGGGACAGAGGGCAGGTGCAGACTTTAAATTCTAAGATGAAGGGGCATCCTCCTCCCTGCTGTGTCCTAGACCCGAGCACTGGGGGAGCCTGGGGCAGCTGAGTCCACTCTCCTCACAAGTGCAGTGTGGTCGCTCTGTCTTTTCTAGAATGAGGTGGCTGCTCTGTGGCGCAGCTCCTGACATCTGTCAGGAGGGAGTCTCTCTTCAGATGCCAAGTGACTGGTGGTGTTGAGTTGTAGCAACATGACACTAGTCACAGGTGAAGTCCTGCCAGCCTGTGACTCTTGTGGAGAGGTGTGTCCACCACTTGTCCTCCTCCACATCAAGGTGTACAAGTCGACTTTCTGAGACCATCTCGTTCCTTTATTGGAAAGAGGGCAGGCAGGGCCTACGGTTCACGTTCCATAGCTCCTAGCCTGTTCTGGGTAAAGCACTCCTGCCGCCCCCGGGGTGACACGTGCTGTGCCCGCCTCCGGGCTGGCAGAGACCATGCGCAGATGAGGGAGGCCCTTCTGACCCCACAGACTGTCCCCTCCTCTTACCGGGTGCCACCGCCCGCCCAGCAAATGGGGGCCGCGGCCAGCTAGACAAGCGCCCCCGCCCCCGGCACCTCCCGCGGGGCCTCACGGACATCATGGCCTGTCCCCAGCTGTCTGCCCCCGGCTGTCATGGTGCCCACCAGGCCTTCCTGTAGGCTTGGCTGCTAAGATAAGAGAAATGGATGGAAGGAGAGGGGCTAAGATTCTTGGGTTTTCTCTTCAGGGGTGGGTCAGGAGGTAGTACGTTCTAACTGCAGTCACGAGGTGAGATGGAGACAGCGCACCACGAGATCAGACGAGGCTGGGGGTGGTGGTGCTTTAGAATATCTGAGCAAGGAAGCTCAGCGTGCCTTTGAGCTGAGTTTTCATGTCGCCAAGGCCTTACGAAGTCAGGCTAAATATATATTTGAAATCTTTCCTGCTTTAGTAAGTAACAGGCAGGATGAAACAAAGATGGGAAGATGATTCAAGAAAGGGGAGTCACTGATACTTGGTGAAGGTTTTCAGGTTGCTTTTGAGCTAATGCTAGCGCTGAGGCAGTGTCAGCGCAGGTGACTAGATGTTCAGGATCACCAAGACACTCGTGTGTCCAGATGAGTTCTGAAGGGGAAGATCCCCTCCGGAAAGGAAAAACAGAGCTGTCACTAAAATTAGTTGCCACTTGGGGTTTCAATTTTAATTTTTTGTTTTAAAAAATAGATGTCCTTGAAATAATTTATCGATATAATTTAAAAAAATCATGTAGCTTTGAAATAATTAAATCCCTCTTTCTAAAAATCTATCCAAGGCCACCTCGGTGTGTACTATAGACTCCTAAAAATAATGCAGCCGTTGTGAGGGATCAAAGTATTCTGCCTTAGGACGCAGGCTGGCCCCTGCGGCAGGAAACACCAGTTACCACAGCAGGGGCTTGCCTCTCTCCACAACTCAGGCCCCAGCCCCAGGCTGGAGCTTGTCTAAACACTGGGTGATAGAGTCAGCGTGTGATCAGCCTCATTAGTCAGATTTTGTAAACTCAATCCAAATTCAAACATTTGAGGGAAAATAAGCACAATTTAAAAATAAAGTGTAATCTTGACTGTAATTTCATGTGTAGTATATATTCAGCCAGCTAAACCAGTAATCAGCCTCTTTAACATGTAAATAAAAAGGTAACGTCACAGTTCACAAATTCTTCTTCTTCGTTCCTCAAAGCAGTTTGACATTTACTACTGATAGGTAGTTTTTGAAAAGTGTGTACATTTCTTTGTAAATGGAGAAGCCATATCTGAAATAGTCCAATAATGTAAGAGCTTCCAAAGATTAAAGAAGCACCTATATAGCTTCTGCTTTAAACGGAGTATTTTTATCTGATTATTGGATGTTAGACCCACATGGTCTTTACTTACTCTAGGGCTCCCTGCTCGTATGGCCTAGGCGCTCAGTGAGGATGACACACATGTAGCTGAGGGCTTTGAAGCTCTCGTGACAAGAAAGCATATCTGAGTTACTAAATTACTTAATATAACAAGCAGGTGGATACTTTTCTAAAATACCCGAGTTTATCTTCTGAATAAAATCACTGTCTTACCAAAAATATTTTTCATGTTCTTAATAATGAGATTGTCATTTTCACTTTAAAAGGCTTGAGCAATTGCCACTGATATTTTTTTAAAATGCATGACATAATGGACTTCAGACAACTTGAAATATTTTTTTTAAATCACTGTTTCTTGGTAACTGCAAATTTTACATCTCATAAAGGGGATTTTGTACTAAATTTAATAATTAGTTGATTTAATTGCTAGTCTTAGAATAATATAAAACTATGAACTTACACTGTGCTATATAGGAAGTCATTCCTATTTAGAATCGCTTTTGCCTGTGAATCTCATGTCTATCGGAACGTTTCCCAGAGAGCTCCCCTGAGGCTCCCATTCGGGAATGTGAGGCCTGCCTGACAGCTCATCCTCCTGTTGAGCATTTGCTTTGCCCACTGGGTTGCCAATGACAACCCTTGATCAACGCAGCAGCGGAAGAGGCTGGTGGCAGGTTCTCTAGGGAGGGGCCCCTGTGGGCTCTCACTGGCTCAGTGGCACTCTTGAGAGAGGTGACCACGAGGGCAGCTCACCTGGAGAAGGTGACCTCGGTGGGGTCACTTCTTCACGACGCCCCGGCGCTGAGAGCCACGTAGCCGTCGCACAGCCCGCGGCACTGCTGTGTGCCCGGGACAGCTGTCTCCCAGGTTGAGACAGCATGTGACAGCCACCTTCTTAGCCAGATGGTTTTGCTACATGTTGAATTCTGCAAGGAAAATCAGCATTTTGAATTGCAGACGGTTAACAGCTGTTGCTAATATAGAAAAATGCAGCTTTTTAAAGGCTTTTGGTAAGAGTAGCACTTTTTCCATTTAAATTGCTATGTGACAGAACCTCTGAACCACTAGTTAGGATAGACCCCTCAGATAACCAGACACGAAATACATGAAACCATTACCTTAAAAAAAAAAAAAAAAAGGTTGTCCTCCACTTCGATACAGTGCTGCTTTTGGAAATGCAAACCTCGCAGTCCCATACAGCCTGTGTCCATCTCTGTGCTTCTTAATTGCCTTGTTCAGAAACCCGCCATCTTACGTGTGTATTGTCGTAAATGAGTCTGGCATCCATTTAAATGAATCAGCCTTTCTTTTAATGCTATGAAAATAATCAGTTCATTTCATCTGAGTTTAAGTCTTTTCTTTTTTCCTTTTTTACTGCTGTCATTTCTTGTGCTTGTTTTTTCCCCAGTGAGGGTTGTCGAAGAGAAAATACAATGAAGAATGTTGGAAGTCGCAAATATGCGTTTAATTCCCTGCAGCTGAAGGCTTTCCCCAAGCATTACAGGCCTCCTGAAGGGACTTACGGAAAAGTTGAAACATGAACACACGGTTTCCTCTAATTAGCTGTTATGTAATAAATGTGGGTACCCTCTAGTGTCATATATGAATTCTTCAAGAAGACCTGAAGGATTGGTTTTTACTTTTATGTTTTTAAAACTATTTCACTAAAGAGTCTACAGAGCATGTTTTTTGCATTGGAATCCATAGCAGGTAATGTTGGGCTCACTAGTGTGGAGAGTTAACAACTGCCCATTTAAACAGCCTTCAGCCATAACCACACAGATATCAACAGTTACCTGTATGAATCAAGCCAGGTGCATCTGAAATGCTAAGACTTTCTAAAACGCCCACTTAGGCAGCTGCTCACCTCACTTATTTTTCTACTGAGTAACTCAAAATTGAGCATTGATTTACAATCTACTTTTTAAAAATCTCCATGTAAAACAGTAAATAATAGTTTAAATGATTGGATCCCGGGCAGACCACTAAATGTTAAATGTTAAGGGAAGTTTTGGGGAAAGACGCTCGCTCTGTCTCATGTGGCCAGGGCGAGTGCTTCTGGTGCATCAGCCTGCCTGTAACAGCACGGGTGGAACCAGGAGTTGAAGTGCACAGTAGGGGCCACCCCTGTCCCTTAAAGAACAGGGTGTCTGCTCGAGGGCATGAGGCCAGCCGGCTCCTGTTGCCTTATGCCCCGTGTGTAGTCCACGGCCCCAGGGCACGTCTCCCCTTCTTCCCCAGGTCAGGACCTCGCATGTGGTATTGTCTGATGCCTCTCAGTCAACAATGGGGGATTTTGCATAGAGACAGTGGAAGCCTAAATATTTTCAAAATTGGTGTCCTCTGGTGGGTTTCCCAATTTTTTGTCTTCTAGAAGACAATACAATCATGTTTGAATGTCTGATGAAAGTGTCTTTTAGGTCTGCAATATTGTTACTACTCATTCTGTTATGTAAGATGGCTGTTGAGAAAGTTGAGATATCTCCTAAAATGAGATTTTGAAAGGGATTAATGGACCATAAAACTTAGGAATTTCATAGAAAATTATGTCTGGTCATCTATTATAAGATGATGATGAGTCATCTGCACATAGCAGAGTTTTTTCTTAGTTTATATGTTTTTATCAATTGTTTTTATCATTATGTTTACATGTTATTTAAAAGGCTGTAAAAGAAATGTATGTGGCACATATTCATGATACTGATCCTAATGACTTGTGAACCCTTAGGAAGTTCCTTTACCTAAAATTCTAAATGCTATTCTTTGGGCTCCTCTAGAAATGCCACTTGGAAACACGTAACAGGCCTGGGCCTGGGGAGCTGAAGCACAGGCAAGACCACCCCTTGGCAGGGACAGAGGGTGGGCATCAGGTAAGGGTGGAACCAGGTGACCTTTCAGATCCTTTCCTCCTCAGAAGTCAGTGCACACCTGGAGCCTGCTGTCTCCTGACGCCCACTGGTGAGTGTGAACTGGTGTGGAGGGTGAGTCAGTGAGGGACCCTTGGTGCTCACCAACCCCTGCACAGCTGGGTTCACTGTGGAGGGCGGAGGTGGAGAAACGTGTCCCGCAAGCCCACTGCACAGGTGGCAGCAGGTGGTGTCAGATTCTCCTGCTGGGTCGATCCCTGTGCAGAGACAGCTTCCAGTATGGCTGATTTAGTCTTTCGCCTCCACCGTTTCATTTAATTTGTCATTTTCTAGTATCTATATATTTCCATCTTTACTCATTTTAACATCATTTTTTAAAACTCCCTTGTATTTTTAATGTTACTCATACAACTTTCAGATTTTTTTTTTTTTTGGTCTGAAGAGCATTACCTGCATTTACCAAAAGGGAATATAGCAAATGTTGTCATCTGTTAGCAGTTTTGCATGTGGCACCTTTATGTGAGTATTTTCCTAATTTTGGCTTCATGTTGGATCACCATAAAAGTCGAAGACTTGGCTAATCACGTAGAAAATATTCAGGTTTCAGTATTCCACCTGAGCGTTACCCCCCCGCTCCTGTGCGGTAGTCAGTCTCACGGCGGCGCTGCACGATTACAAAGCTCGTTGAGTGGGGGCCACATTGCCCATCGTGGTGGCTGCAGGTACCCAGGTCACACGGGAGCTTTTGAGTTTTCAGTTGGAGAAGGAAGGCAGTTGTACAGGTTCCCGTAAAATAGAGGTTCCATCAAGTGCTCCTTATATAAGGCACCCATTTAAAAAGAAACGTTGAGACACTGAAAGCTCAGATGTGACGTGGATTCTGTGAAAGCGTCTGCAGCACAGTTGCCTTTGGTTTCCTTTAAAAACGTACAAATACTGTATAATAAGTTTTGTCCCTACACAATTGTATTTGCCAGGCTTAGTGCATTAAGGTACTTTTATTTATTTGTTTTGGACAGTATTAATATATATAAACATATAGTTACCGTTTTATATATTCTTAGCTCATTCAAAGCCATGTATGCTGTAAATGTGCTAGTCTTTAGAATGACAATAAACAACTAACGAGATCATTAAACCTGGTCTGCCTGATTCATTCGGATACATTAGGAGGACTGGTTCTGTGGCCGGCATCTGGCTGGACCATCTGGCTGGACTGCTGGGCATTGCATTGAGTGCTCAGTGTTTGTAAACATGAGACATTTCTGTTTTATAATCCTGTTTTCACTTAGTTGGAAGTAGAGGGCAGTGAGGTGTGGGATTCAGCTTCAGACAGATTCGGATCCCTATCCTGTTCTGCCTTTCACTGGCTGGTGACTTTGAGCAGCTTGCTTGCCCTCTCTGAGCCTCCCTCCATGTGCTGAGTATGAAGTTGCTGCTTTTGCCCTTGGGCCCAGTGCACATCAGATTTTGCGTACACGCTGTAAGAGTGAAGTTCCTCCTGTCTCCCCAGCCCTGTGGAGATGCTGCAGTTAAGCCTTCAAAGCCAAGTGCTCTGGGAGCTCCTCTTCTCAAATACAGACCCCCAGGCTGGGGGGCCTGACATGGGGCTCAGAACTCTCACTCCTGTGGGGGAACCTCTGCCATATAATTACTCTCCAGTTTGGGGGTCACCCACCCCCTCCCAGGGGTATGGGATTTGACTGTACTGCGAGTGTGCCCTTCTTACTGTCTCGTTGTGGTTCCTTCTTTACGTCTTCGGTTACAGAATATCTTTTTTGGTAGGTTCTTACCTTTTCTTATCGATGGCTGTTCAGCAGTTAGTTGTGATTTTGGTGTGCTCACGAGAGGAGGTGAGCTCAAGGTCCTTCTACTCTGCCATCTTGTCCCAGGAACCGAGGAAATTTTAATCCAGGGTCATTGTGCTCTCCAGATCATCGACCATGACCCACAGTGAGTATCAGAGAAAAATCCCCTTATGCTTCCAGCAGGAGAGGGAAGGAACCACTCATGAGATCTGCGTGCTAAGTGTGGACACAGTGGGCAGTGTGAGATGATTGGCATCAAACGTTCCTGAGTGTTAGCTGCTGCTCATACCCTCCCACGTCCGTAAGTGTGGGTGGTGTCAACTCTGTGGGTTGCCTGGCCACCCGTTGTGTGACTTGCTGAAATGTCACTCCGTGAATGGTCTGATTCTTCATTATGTTGCATCTTGTGCTCGGCACACGTGCCTAGGGATCTCCCTTGGATAAATTCCTAGCAGTAGAAATGTACAACTAAAGGATAATTTCAATGTTCTAAATTTTTGAACTTTTAATACTACCAGAGTACTCCCATAAACTACCACCTGGAGCACCACCTGCCTTTCCCTTTCTCATCGGAGCTGGGACGGCACCTTGTTTCACTTCCATTCCTTTGATAACTCTGAAACTGAACATCTTTTATACTTATATTTGTGCTTCTACTTTTGTGACTTCGAGTGTACATCTTTTTCATATGACTAAGTGTTTTTAATACACAGTCTGTTCACTCTGTCACATTTTGTGGTCTTTTTAAACCTACTTGTCAGCTGTCTTTTCGTTTTGTTGATGGTAGGTAGGGGGTCTACAGAAGTGAAAAAATCTTATGTGGTGATATACACCTGTCTTTTTCTTTTTGCTGTTTGTTGTGAAATTGAGTCCCGGCTTCCCCACTGGGGTGACACAGCTGGCCCCCCACCCTTGTCCATGAGAGGGTGTCATGCTGTGCCCTCGCTGAGGGACAGCACCGCACTTGGCACCTTGCACATGCTTGGTTTAATTCCATTTATGGTTCCTGCCTTTGCTGATACTGAGGTTACTTAAAAAATATTCACCTGTTCTTATTATTTCTAGTACTTACATGGTTTGTTTTACATTTAGAACAATTCATCGGGAATTATTTTTGGCATAAGGCACATGTTGTAGTGTTTGCTACGGTCAGCACGGCTCCCTCCTCTAAGCCAGCCCGAATGTTGCTCCTTTAAAGATATAAGCAAGGGGAGACGTTTCAGGACACTGGCCACTGTCACCGTGCACTTCCTTCTGCCCCTCCTCGATGCCATCCTGGGTTTCCGTTCCAGCCTGTTAGTGGGTGACTTGGTTCAACCTGGCTGCTTGGTTCTAGGGGCGGTGACTGCAGAGGTTCTGATTGGAAGAAGGTAAGGGGGGCTGGCGGTTGGAGTTTCCCCATTTGTAATTTTGCTGAGGACAAAAATGATCAGCTGTTCAAAGGGCCGTTACGTTTGTAACTTCCTTACAGGCTGTTCTAACGGGTCTCCCCTCTTTTTAAAAAATTTTTTATTGACGTATAGTTGATTCACAATGTTGTGTTAGTTTCTGGTATACAGCACAGTGATTCAGTCATATATATGTATACATATTCTTTTCCATTACAGATTTTTTACAAGTTACTGAATATAGTTCGCTGTGGCATACAGTAGGACCTTGTTGTTTATTTTATATATAGTAATGTGTATATGTTAATCCCAAACTCCTAATTTATCCCTCTCCCCCCTTCCCCTATGATAACCATGAGTTTTCTGTGAGTCTGTT
The DNA here is from genome assembly GCF_949987515.2 of Delphinus delphis. NCBI lineage: Eukaryota > Metazoa > Chordata > Mammalia > Artiodactyla > Delphinidae > Delphinus > Delphinus delphis. Next base: position 9,285,245 of record NC_082694.2, on the reverse strand, counting down.
TCTGTTTTGTAAATAAGTTCACTTGTATCATATTGTATATTCCACACATAAGTGATATCATATATTTGTCTTTCTCTGACTTACTTCAGTCAGTATGACAACCTCTAGGTCCCTCCATGTTGCTGCAGATGGCATTAGTTCGTTCTTTTTTATGGCTGAGTAGTATTCCTTTGTGTATACATGTGCCACATCTTCTTTATCCATTCCTCTGTTGATGGACACTTGGGTTGCCTCCATGTCCTGGCTATTGTGAATAGTGCTGCTGTGAACACTAGGGTGCATGTGTCCTTTTGAATTAGTATTTTCTCCAGGTACACGCCCAGGAGTGGGACTACTGGACGACGTGGTAACTCCATTTTTAGTTAAGGGACCCCCCACACCGTGTCCACAGCGCCGGGTTCCATTCCCCTGAGCCCCTTCCTGAAACAGCAAACAGCAAGTTGGAACCAGTTTTGAAGTTTTCTTGCAAGATCCTCCTCAGCCTGATGTGTTCCTATGCTGCCGTCACAAGGTGGACCTTCGGGCACAGGGCCACCCCTTAGTCACATGACAGAGCTTCTGGCACTGCCGTCTTTTCTGGCCTGGGGAGTGCCAGGAGCCTGGGCCAGTAGAAGGGCCTGGCCTCAGGTTTGGACATCCTGTTGTGCTCTGGGCGTGGGCCCTTCCAGGACCAGCACGTACGAGCAAGCCCTTGTGAAACTCTCTACTTGCAGATGGACAAACTCTTCCCTTACAAGCCTCTATGAAGAGTTGACTTTTCAGGAAGTTGTAGTGCAGGTGCTGCTCTGCAGTGTATGAAACCCTAGTCCAGAAACAAAAGGTTCCCTGGAAGGGGACAGCTCAGGGCGCCTGACCTGCCCTACATGCTCATGAGGGTTGCCCAGAGGGAGGGCAGAGCTGCCTCACAGGTACTGATTACCTTTACACTTTTAAATGTACCTTCCTCTCAAAGGCCCTTTCCAAAAGTAGAAAGTAATTAAATTTACAGTGGATAAAATCCAGTATTTGAGAACAGGAAGGAAAACAGAAATGAAAGTGAAATAGGGGTGTATGTCAACCCAAAACATTTTTCATTCCCACGAGCACGAAGCAGCACAGGCACTGGCAGGGGGAGAAGTGACAGGAGAGATGGAAACTTCTATTTAGCACACTCCATGCTCCCACAGGATTCTGGAAGCAGAACAGCACTGGCCAGAACTGACAGTCCGGCGCCTTGTTTACGCTGACCGTGGGCAGTGACACCAGCACAGCAGATGTCAGCCTACAACGTGTCTGGAAGCCAAATGTTGACTTTTAGGTGGAGGGTGCAGGTGGGTTCTGTGCCGTGCTCTGAACTGCAGCGGGGCCCTGTGAGTGGGCGTACACAGGTGCCCCCCGCCCCCAGCCGTGGCCACCAGGGAGACTGCCCCAGTCTCAAGTTACAACTCTATCCTGTGCTGCCCAGGGGAGAATGCCCCTCCCCAGTCTATGCTGAGATTTGGCAAACGGCTAATAACGTTGTCTTTTTTTTTTTTTTTTTTTGCGGTACATGGGCCTCTCACTGTTGTGGCCTCTCCCGTTGCGGAGCACAGGCTCCGGACGCGCAGGCTCAGCGGCCATGGCTCACGGGCCCAGCTGCTCGGCAGCATGTGGGATCCTCCTGGACTGGGGCACGAACCCGTGTTCCCTGCATCGGCAGGCGGACTCCCAACTGCTGCACCACCAGGGAAGCCCTAACTTTGTCTTCTTTTCATTACAGTTATCACTACCCAAGCTCCGACACAGATTCCTGAGAGGGTGGGAACAGAATATCTGCACTCCAAATCCCTCCTCAGACCCCTTTTGTGCTTCACTACTTTGCAATGACTCTTCCTGCACCAGGCTTCCAGTGGGCCTTTTCAGCCAGTCCAGGCAGGTCTGCATTCAATTATAAATCTTTATGGTGCTGTCAGTCTCGGTTGTACCATTTAACAAAAAACAGCCAGGTTGGAGAGGACAGGAAGTGTGCTTGTTTCCAGAGCGAGGAAGAACACAGCTGCATTTGAGAGATGGATGTAGAGGCATATGGCAGCTCATCACTTCCTCCCTGCTGCTCGCCCTGCCCTTGGCTTCTGTGGTTTTCCCTTCCTGGTCTCTCACTCTGCCTCTTCACTCTGATTGGCTTGTTGTCCTCTACCCACCACTAGCACTATGGTGGTCCCTAGGTTTCTGTCCATAACTTCCTTCTATCATACTTCATATGCTTTTCCTGAAATACCTTATTAGTCATTCATATAGAATAAACTACCACTCAATTGCTAATGACTACCAAATTTCCAGATCCATCTAAACATCCAACCATATCTCAGTCATTCTACTTGAGTGTCTTGATGTCTCAAACAGCATGTCAACACCAAACTCATGCATTCTTCCCCCCCCCCCGCCCCCCCGCAAGCTGGCTGAGCTCTCCTCTGATAAATGACCTCACCTTCCACCCTGGGGTCACCTTCCCTCCCCTCCACATCCCATCAGCCACTAAGATCATATCTCTTCAACCCATTCCATAATTTCCATCCACACACTCACAGCCCTGGCCCACATCCACACTCCCTCTCAACTGGACCACCTCCCCATAGCTTTCTTATTCCTCCTTCAAGGCCCGTCTCAGGCATGCCCTTTTCTATGGCGATTTCTCTCCACAAAATGAGCTGGCCCTTAAAAAAGTCCTCAATCAGCCTTGACTATATGCGTATTATATTATGCATCTCTCATTCATCACGTTACTTACCTTTTACTTTGCCCAGCATGTTACTCTGAGTTACAACAGCAAGTGCAATGCCTGTCACACAGGAGCTATTCAAAAAAGCTCACCGAATGAAAAGATTTTTTTTTGATGTTCAGATGAAATCTTATTTCAGCACTAGACTGTTGCTTTTCTCTGTATATAATCAGTTATTCTCAACACATTATAAGGAGCCAAATTCAACAGGCTCAAGGGAGAAGGCAAAGTTAATGTATAGTGTGGCAAACACCAGGACAGTGGTTTTCTCTTGGGGGTGAGCAGGCAGGTCTCTGAGGAATGTTAAGCATTACAGAGGGTTCAGACAATATTCTGTTGATCTGGATGATAGTTACATGGTGATCTACTTTATAGTTAACTGGCAACATTATAAAAACACTATATTGGGACCAACCTCACACACCAGTGGGCAGGCACAAAAATTCTGCAGGCCAAAGGCAGTGGCACAATATATTTAAAGTGATAAAAGGGAAAAACCTACAACCAATAATCTACCCAGCAAAGCTTTCATTCTGATTGATGGAGAGATCAAAAGTTTTACAGACAAGAGCTAAAAGAGCTCCAAAAAACCAGCTTTACAAGAAATATTAAGGGAACTTCTCTAAGCAGAAAAGGCCATTACTAGAAACATGAGAATCAGGAAAGGAAAAAGCTCATTGCTAAAGATAAATATACAGTGAAGGTAGTAAATTAACCATGTACAAAGCTAGTAGAAGGTTAAAAGAAAAAAGTAAAGTCATCGACATCTTCTTTAAGCAGTTAATAGATACACAAAGCTGTAAAATGTGACATGAAAACTAGTAAGTGTTGAGGGAGGGGAGCAAAAATGCAGGGTTGTTAAAATGCATTTCATGTTAAGAGATTAGCAACTTAAAATAATCATTATATATACATGTGTGTGTGTATATATAGAGAGAGCTATACATAAACCTCATGGTAACTACAAGCCAAAAGTCAATAATAGATGCACACGCAAAAAAGAGAACGGACTCCAAACATAACTGAAGATAGTCACCAAATCACAAGGGAAGAGAACGAAAGAAGAAAGGAACAAAAAAGAACTACAAAAACAACCCCCAATTAACAAAACAGCAATAAGTACACATCTATCAATAATTACTTTAAATGTAAATGAGCTAAATGCTCCAATCAAAAGACACAGCGTAGCTGAATGGATAGAAAAACAAGACCCGTATATATGAGGCCTACCAGACTTACTTCTGATCTAAAGACACACAGACAGAAAGGGGATAGAAAAAGGTACTCCCTGCAAATGGAAATCACAACAAAGTTGGGGTAGCAATATTAGACCCAAAACAAACAAAAAAACCCACCTTTAAAACAAAGACTATATAAAGAGACAAAGAAGGACATTATATAATGACCAAGCCATCAAGAAGATGTAACAATTGTAAATATATATGCACCCCACATAGGAGTACCTAAATACATAAAGCATATACTAACAGATAAAAAGGTACAAACCACCAGTAACACAGTAATAGCAGGGGACTTTTAACACCCCACCTACATCAATGGACAGGTCATCCAGAAAGAAAATCAATAAGAAAACACTGTGGCCTTAAATGACAAATTAGACCAGATGGACTTAATATATATAGAACACTCCATCCAAGAGAAAGGAGAATGCATTCTTTTCAAGCACACATGGAACATTTTTCAGGATAGATCACATGCTAGCAATAAAGCCTCAGCATATTTAAGAAAACTGGAATCATCAAACATCTTTTTTGACCACAATGCTATCAGACTAGAAATCAACTACAAGAAACAAACGTGGAGGCTAAACAATATGCAACTAAACAACCAATGGATCACTGAAGAAATCAAAGAGGAAATCAAAAGCTACCTGAAGACAAATGAAAAGAAAAACACAATGATCCAAAATCTATGGGACCCAGCAAAAGGAGTTCTAAGACAGAAGTTTATAGCAACAGCTTAAAAATAAAAATAAAAAAATCCCAACAAACAAAAGCCCAGGAGCAGCTGGCTTCACAGGTAAATTCTACCAAACATTTAGAGAAGAGTTAACACTTATCCTTCTCAAACTATTCCAAAATATTGTAAAGGAAGGAGTGTTTCCAAACTCATTTTAGGAGGCCAGCATCACCCTGATACCATAAGCAGACAAAGATATCACAAAAAAGAAAATTACAGGCCAATATCACTGATGAACACAGATATAAAAATCCTCAACAAAATATTAGCAAACTGAATTCAACAATACATTAAAAAGATCATACAACATGATCAACTGGAGTTAATCTCCGGGAGGCAAGGATGGTTCATTATCTGCAAATCAACCAATGTGATATATATATACCACATTAACAAACTGAAGAATAAAAATCATATAATCAAAAAACAAAACAACAAAAAATCATATGATCATGTCAATACATGCAAAAAAGCTTTTAACAAAATTCAACAACCATTTATAACTCTCCAGAAAGTGGCTATAGAGGGAACATACCTCAACATAATAAAGGCCATATATGATAAGCCCACAGCTAACATCACACTCAACAGTGAAAAGCTAAAAACATTTCCTCTAAGATCAGAAACAAGACAAGAATGCCCACTTGCCACTTTTATTCAAAATAGTGTTGGAAGTCTTAGCCACAGAAATCAGACAAGAAACAGAAATAAAAGGAGATTAAATTGGAAAGGAAGAAATAAAACTGTCCCTGCTTGCAGATGACATGATACTATACGAAGAAAATCCTAAAGACGTCACCAAAAATCTCCTAGAGTTCATCAATGAATTCAGTAAAGTTGCAGGATACAAAATTAATATACAGGAATATGTTGCATTTCTATACACTAACAATGAACTTTCAGAATGAGAAATTGGGAAAACAACCCCATTTACCACTGCATCAAAAAGAATAAAATACCTAACAATAAATCTAACTAAGGAGATCAAAGACCTTTACTCGGAAAACTGTGAGACAGTGATGAAAAAATTGAAGATGACAGATGGAACGATACACTGTACCATGTTCATGGACTGGAAGAATCAGTATTGTTAAAATGACCATACTACCCAAGGTAATCTACAGATTCAGTGGAATCCTTATCAAAATACCAATGGCATTTTTCAAAGAACCACAACAAATAATTCTAAACTTTGTATGGAAACACAAAGACCCCAAATAGCCAAAGCAATCTTTAGAAAGAAGAACAGAGCTGGAGTTATCATACTCCATGACTTTGGACTATACTACAAAGCTATAGTCATCAAACCAGTATGGTACTGGCACAAAAACAGACACATAGCACAGTGGAACAGAATAGACAGCCCAGAAATAAACCCACACACTTATGGTCAATTAACCTATGACAGAGGAGGCAAGAATATACAAATGGGGAAAAGACGGTCTCTTCAATAAGCGGTGCTAGGAAAACTGGACAGCAACATGTAAATGAAATCAGAACATTTTCTCTCACCACATACAAAAAATAAACTCAAAATGGATTAAAAACCTAAGTGTAAGACTGGAAACCATAAAAAAAAAATCCTAGAAGAAAACATAGAACACTGATAAATTGCAGCAATTTTTTAGATCTGTCTCCTAAGGCAAAGAAAACAAAAGCAAAAATAAATGGGATCTAATTAAACTTAAAAGCTTTTGTAGAGCAAAGGAAACCACTGACAGAATGAAAAGACAGCCTACTGAGAGAAAATATTTGAAAATGATATGACCAATCAGGGGTTGATATCCAAAATATATAAAGAGCTCATACAGCTCAATATCAAAAAAAAAACCCCTGATTTTAAAATGGGCAGAAAACCTGAAAAGATATTTTTCCAAAGACAACATACAGATGGCCAACAGGCATATGAAAATCACTAATATCACTAATCATCAGAGAAATGCCAATCAAAACCACAACAAGATATCACCTCACACCTGTCAAAATGGCTATCATCAAAAAGAACACCAATAACAAATGTTGGTGAGGAGGTGGAAAAAAGGGAGCCTGTGTACTCTGTTGGTGGGAATGTAAATTGGTGCAGTCACTATGGAAACAGTATGGATATTCCTCAAAAAACTAAAACTAGAACTACCGTATGAGCCAGTAATTCTGCTCCTGGGTATATAGCCAAAGAAAATGAAAACACTAATTTGAAAAGATTAATATGCCCCAATGTTCACAGCAGCATTATTTACAATAGCCAACATATGGAAGCAACCTCAACAGATATGTGGATAAAGAAGACGTGGTGTGTATATATATATATATGTACACACACACACACACATACACACTAGACGACTACTAAGCCATAAAAAAGAATGAAACTTTGCCATTTGCAACAATGTAGACAGACCTGGAGGGCATCATGCTTAGTGAAATAAGACAAAAACTATTTATCACTTATATCTGTAATCTAAAAAATAAAACGAATATAACAAAACAACCAGACTCACAGATATAACAGAACAAATTAGTGGTTACTAGAGGTTACTAGAGGGAAGGGGGGAGGGGCAAGACATGGGTACAGGATTAAGAAGTACAAACTACTATGTATAAAACAAACTACAAAAATATATTGTACAGCACAGAAAATATAGCCAATATTTTATAACTTTAAATGGATTATAATCTAAAAAAATTTTGAATCACTGTGTTGTACACTTGAAACTAACATTGTAAATCAACTATACCTCAATGAAAAAAACAATACCCTATGTACCTTCCTGTTATATTTAACAATAAAAATTACATGTTAATCCATCATTCAATGAAAAATCTGAAAAGAAAATTTAAAAAGCATTTCCACTTACAACAGAGTCAAAAAGAGTAAGGTAATTAGGAATAAACCTAACCACAGACACAAAAGTCTAACATACTGAAAACTACAAAAAGTTGCTGAAAAAAATTAAAGAAGACACCAATAAATGGAAAGAAATCCCGTATGAATGGATTGGAAGAATTTATATTGTTAAGATGCCAATACTATCCAAAGTGTACAGATTCAACATACTCCCTGTCAAAATCCCACTGGTGTTTTTTGCAGAAATAGAAAAATCCATTCTAAAATTCACATGGAATCTCAAGGGACTGAATAGCCAAAACAATCTTGAAAAAGAAAAAAGTTGGAGGTCTAGTACTTCCTGATTTCAAAACTTAATAGAAAACGACAGTAATTAAAACAGTGTGGCAGGGCTTCCCTGGTGGCGCAGTGGTTGAGAGTCCGCCTGCCGATGTAGTGGACACGGGTTCTACCCCGGTCCGGGAAGATCCCACATACTGCAGAGCAGCTGGGCCCGTGAGCCATGGCCGCTAAGCCTGCGCGTCTGGAGCCTGTGCTCCGCAACAGGAGAAAGCCACAACAGTGAGAGGCCTGTGTACTGCAAAAAACAAACAAACAAAAAACAAAACAGTGGGGGCACTGGCTTAAAGACAGACACATAGTGCAGTGGAATAAAAAGGCCAGAAATAAACCCTGGTATAGATGGGCAAATAATTTTAAACAACGCAGAAGACCATTCAATGAGGAAAGGACGATCTTCTCAGCAGTACTGGGAAAACTGGATATCCACATGCAAAAGACTGAAATTGGACCCTTACCTTATATCAACTCAAACTGGAACAAAGACCTAAACATAAGAAGTAAAACAATACAGCTCCTAGGAGAAAACTTAGGGGAAGAGCTTTCTTGGACAGGGCAATGATTTCTTGGCTACAACACCAAAAGCACAGGCGACAAAAGTAAAAACAGATAAACTGGACTATATCAAAATTGCAAACTATGCATCAAAAGAACACAATCAACAGAGTGAAAAGAAATGGGAGAAAACATATCCAGATCACATATGTGGTAAGAAGTTAATATCATAATATACAAAGAACATCTAGAACTTAACGAAAGAGCAAACAACACTTTTTAAAAATGGGCAAAGAACCTGAATAGATATTTCTCCAAAGAAGATCTATAAATAGTTAACAAAGACCTGAAATGATAAAATGGTGCTCAACATCAGTAGAATTGGTGGTTACCAGCGGGTAGGAGGGAGGACAGGGTAATGGGGAGTTGTTTAATTGGTAGAGAGTTTCAGTTTTGCAAGATGAGAAGAGTTCTGGTGACTGGTTGCATAACAAGCTGAATTACATAACACTATTGAACTATATACTTAAAAATGGTTAAGATGTTAAATTTTTCATTATGTACATTTTATCACAACTAAAACTTAAAAATACAGGCACTAATAAAGGTATCAGAAATTATGTTGTAAATGGATTATAGACCTACATGTCAGCTAAAACTAAACTCTCAGGTGAAAACAGGAATAAATTTCCATAAGCTTGGAAGAGGCAGTGGTTTCCTTTAGATACACCAAAAGGAAAAATTGGAATTCATCAAAATTAACAACTGCTCCAAAAGACAGCATCAAGAAAGTGAAGATAAACTACAAACTGGGAGAAAACATGTCAAAGGCCAATCGTTTGTCTTTAAAAGGAACCTGTATACCTAATATACAAAAATAAAAAACAAAAAATCACAATAAAAAGACAACTCAAATGAAAAATGGACAAAGGATCTGAATAGACACTTTTACACACATATACAAATGGCCAATAAGCACATGAAAACATGCTCAATATCATTAGCCATTAGGGAAATGCCAATCAAAATCCCAATTCAATAACACTTCATACCAAATAGAATGACTGCAATCAAAAAGATGAAAAGTATATTGAGGTGCTCCTATGTTGGGTGCATATTTATTTACAATTGTTGTATCTTTTTCTTGGACTGATCCCTTGATCATTATGTAGTGTCCTTCCTTGTTTCTTGTAACAGTCTTTATTTTAAAGTCTACTTTGTCTGATATCAGTATTGCTACTCCAGCTTTCTTCTGATTTCCATTTGCATGGAATATATTTTTCCATATCCTCACTTTCAGTCTGTATGTGTCCCTAGGTCTGAGGTAGGTCTCCTGTAGACAGCATACATATGAGTCTTGTTTTGTACCCAACACAGGAGCACATGAATATATAAGGCAAATGCTGACAGACATAAAAGGGGAAATTGACAGTAACAAGTAACAGTGGGGGACTTTAACACCCCACTTACACCAATGGACAGATCATCCAGACAGAAAATTAATTAGGAAACATAAGCCTTAAATGACACATTAGACCAGATAGACTTAATTAATATTTATAGGACATTCCATCCAAAAGCAGCAGAATACACTTTCTTCTCAAGTGCACAGGAAACATTCTCCTGGATAGATCACATGTTGAGTCACAAATCAAGCCTTGGTAAATTTTAAAAAACTGAAATCATATCAAGCATCTTTTCTAATCACATTGCTATAAGATTAGAAATCAGCTACAGGAAAAAAAAACTGTAAAAAAAACACAAACACATGGAGGCTAAACAATATGTTACTATATAACCAATGGAACACTGAAGAAATCAAAAACTACCTACAAACAACAATGTAAACATGACGATCCAAAACCTATGGGATGCAGCTAAAGCACTTCTAAGAAGGAAGTTTCAGCAATACAATCTTATTTCAAGAAACAAGAAAAATCTCAAATAACCTAACCTTATACCTGAAGCAACTACAGAAAGAAGAACAAACAAAACCCAGAGTTAGTAGAAGGAAAGAAATCATAAAGATCAGAGCAGAAATAAATGAAATGGAGACAAAGAAAACAATAGCGAAGATCAATGAAACTAAAAGCTGGTTCTTTGAGAAGATAAACAAAATTGATAAAACTTTAGGCAGACTCATCAAGAAAAAAAGGGAGAGGACTCCAATCAATAAAAATTAGAAGTGAAAAAAGTTACAGTGGACACCACAGAAATACCAAGGATAGTAAGAGACTACTACAAGCAACTACACACCAATAGAATGGACAATCTAGAAGAAATAGACAAATTCTTAGGAAGGTACAACCTTCCAAGACTGAACCTGGAATAAACAGAAAATATGAACAGACTAATCACAAGTACTGAAATTGAAACTGTGATTAAAAATCTTCCAAGAAACAAAAGTCCAGGACTATGGCTTCACAGGTGAATTCTCGTAAACATTTAGAGAAGAGTTTACACCTACCCTTCTGAAACTTCCAAAAAATTGCAGAGGAAGAAACACTCCCAAGCTCATTCTACGAGGCCAACATCACCCTGATACCAAAACCAGACAAAGCTATCACAAAAAAAGAAAATATCACTGATGAACAAAGATGCAAAAATCCTCAACAAAATACTAGCAAACCAAATCCAACAACACATTCGAAGGATGACACAACATGATCAAGTGGGATTCATCCAGGGATGCAAGGATTTTTCAATATCTGCAAATCAGTGTGATAAACCACATCAACAAATTGAAGAATAAAAACCCTATGATCACCTCAGTAGATGCAGAAAAAGCTTCTGACAAAATTCAACTCCCACTTATAATAAAAACTCTCCAAAAAGTGGGCATAGAGGGAACCTACCTCAACATAATAAAGGCCATATATGACAAACCCAGAGCGAACGTCATTCTCAATGGTGAAAAACTGAAAGCACTTCCTCTAAGATCAGGAACAAGACAAGGATGTCCACTCTTGCCACTTTTATTCAACATAGTTATGGAAGTCCTAGCCACGGCACTCAGAGAAGAAAAAGGAATCCAAATTGGAAAAGAAGAAGTAGAACTGTCACTATTTGCAGATGATATGATACTATATATAGAAAATCCTAAAGATGCTACCAGAAAACTACTAAAGCTCATCAATGAATTTGGTAAAGTTGCAGGATACAAAATTAATACACAGAAATCTCTTGCATTCCTATATATTAACAACAAAATATCAGAAAGAGAAATCGTACTATATGTGGCACATATATACAATGGAATATTACTCAGCCATAAAAAGAAACGAAATTGAGCTATTTGTAATGAGGTGGATAGACCTAGAGTCTGTCGTACAGAGTGAAGTAAGTCAGAAAGAAAAAGACAAATACCGTATGCTAACACATATATATGGAATTTAAGAAAAAAAATATCATGAAGAACCTAGGGGTAAAGCAGGAATAAAGACGCAGACCTCCTAGAGAACGGACTTGAGGTTATGGGGAGGGGGAAGGGTGAGCTGTGACAGGGCGAGAGAGAGTCATGGGCATATACACACTAACAAACGTAGTAAGGTAGATAGCTAGTGGGAAGCAGCCGCATGGCACAGGGATATTGGCTCGGTGCTTTGTGACAGCCTGGAGGGGTGGGATAGGGAGGGTGGGAGGGAGGGAGACGCAAGAGGGAAGACATATGGGAACATATGTTTATGTATGACTGATTCACTTTGTTATAAAGCAGAAACTAACACACCATTGTAAAGCAATTATACCCCAATAAAGATGTTAAAAAAAAAAAAAAAAGAAAGAGAAATCAAGAAAACAATCCCATTTACCACCTCATCAAAAAGAATAAAATAACCTAGGGCTAAACCTACTTAAGGAGGCAAAAGACCTGTACTCAGAAAACTATAAGATACTGATGAAAGAAATCAAAGATGACACAAACAGATGGAGAGATAGACCACGTTCTTGGATTGGAAGCATCAATATTGTGAAAATGACTATACTACCCAAAGCAATCCACGGATTCAATGCAATCCCTATCAAATTACCAAAGGCATTTTTCACCGAATTAGAACAAGAAATTTTACAATTTGTATGGAAACACAAAAGACCCCAAGTAGCCAAAGCAATCTTGAGAAAGAAAAACTGAGCTGGAGCAATCAGGCTCCCTGACTTCAGAGTATACTACAAAGCTACAGTCATCAAAACAGTACGGTACTGGCACAAAAACAGAAATACTGATCAATGGAACAGGACAGAAAGCCCAGAGATAAACCCACACACCTGTAGTTACCTAATCTATGACAGAGGCAAGAATACACAATGGAGAAAAAACAGTCTCTTCAATAAGTGGTGCTGGGAAAACTGGACAGCTACATGTAAATGAATGAAATTAAAACACTCCCTAACACCATACACAAAAACAAACTCAAAATGGATTAAAGACCTTATAAAACTCTTAGAGGAAAACATAGGCAGAACACTCTTTGACATAAATCACAGCAAGATCTTTCTTGATCCACCTCCTCGAGTAATGAAAATAAAAAACAAACAAATGGAACCTAATGAAACTTAAAAGCTTTTGCACAGCGAAGGAAACCATCAACAAAACAAAAAGACAGTCTTCAAAATGGGAGAAAATGTTTGCAAACGAAGCAACCGACAAGGGATTAATCTCCAAAATATACAAACAGCTCATGCAGCTCAATAACAAAAAAACAAACAACTCAATCAAAAAATAGGCAGAAGATCTAAATAGACATTTCTCCAAAGAAGACATACAGATGGCTAAAAAGCACATGAAAAGATGCTCAACATCGCTAATTATTAGAGAAACGCAAATCAAAACTACAATGAGGTATCACCTGACACCAGTCCGAATGGCCATCATCAAAAAATCTACAAACGAGAAATGCCGGAGAGGCTATGGAGAAAGGGGAACCCCCCTACACTGTTGGTGGGAAGGTAAATTGGTACAGCCACTATGGAGAACAGTATGGAGGTTCCTTAAAAAATTAAAAATAGAGCTACTTTATGATCCAGCAATCCCACTCCTGGGCATATATCTGGAGAAAACCGTAATTCAAAAAGATACATGGGGCCCTCCCAATGGTTAAGAATCCGCCTGCCAATGCAGCAGACACGGGTTTGAACCACGGTCTGGGAAGATCCCACGTGATGTGGAACAACTAAGCCCGTGCACCACAGCTACTGAGTCTGCACTCTAGAGCCACAACTACTGAAACCCACATGCCTAGAGCCCTGCTCTGCAACAAGAGAAGCCACTGCAGTGAGAAGCCCGCACACCACAACGAAAAGTAGCCCCCACTCACCACAACTAGAGAAAGCCTGTGCACAGCAATGAAGAAGCAACACAGCCATAAATAAATAAACAAACAAAAAGATACAAGCACCCCAATATTCGTTACAGCACTATTTACAATAGCCAGGACATGGAAGCAACCTAGGTGTCCATCAACAGAGGAATGGATAAAGAAGGTGTGGTACATATATACAATGGAATATTACTCAGCCATAAAAAAGAACGGAATAATGCCATCTGCAGCAAGATGGATGATCCTAGAGACTGTCATACTGAGTGAAGTAGGTCAGACAGAGAAAGACAAATATTGTATGATATGCCTTATATGTGGAATCTAAGAAAAGGGTACAAATGAACTTACCTACAAAACAGAAATAAAGTTACAGATGTAGAAGTTACCTACAAAACAAATAAAGTTACAGATGTAGAAAACAAGCTATGGTTACTAGGGGGTAAGGGAGGGAGCAGGGATAAACTGGGAGATAGGGATAGACATATACCCACTACTATATATAAAATAGATAACTAAGAAGGACCTACTGTATAGCACAGGAAACTCTACTCAATACTCTGTAATGGCATATATGGGAAAAGAATCTAAAAAAGAGTGAGTATATGTTTATGTATAACTGATTCACTTTGCTGTACACCTGAAACTAACACAACATTGTAAATCAACTATACTCCAATAAAAATTTTAAAAAATAAAATTTTTAAGAAGTTATAATAAAAAAACCCAAAAGGTGAAAAATAACAACTATTGGTGATATGGAGAAATTAAAATCCTCATACATTACTGGTGGGAATGTAAAATGATGTAGCCACTGTGGAAAAGTTTGGCAGTTTATCAGTTAAAGATGGAGTTATCATACGACACAGTAATACCGCTCTTAGGTATATAACCCAAAGAAATGAAACATGTCTGGATAAAACTCATTAATAAATGTTCATATCATTAGTCATAATAGCCCCAAAGTGCAAATAACCCAAAATTTCCTCAACTGATGAATGGATTTAAAAAATGTGGTATATCTATACTATGGTATATTATTCAGCAATAAAAAGCAATGAAGTACAGATAGATGCTACATATAGATGAAACTTGAAAACATGGTGAAAGAAGCCAGTCACAAAGGGCCACATATTACATATTTCTGTGTTTATGAAATGTCCAGAATAAGCAAATCTACAGACACAGAAAATGTATGAGTTGTTGCCAAGAGCTGGTGGGGGTGGGGTGGGGGGGGGGAGGAGGGAGTAACTGCTAATGGAGATGGGGCTTCTCTTTGGGGTGATGTAAATGCCCTGGAATTAGACAGTGGTGATGGCTTCATGACTGGGCTTCATGACTGTGACTATTAAAAAAAAAAAACACTGAAATTGTATACTTTAAGGGTGAATTTTATGGTATTTGAATTTCTTCCAATGAAGCTCTCAATAAAGCTGTGACTAAGAAAAAGATAGGGTTCTATAAAATAATTTGAGTTTCTTATCAAACTTAACTTTTAATAAAAGTTGTAGCACTTAAGCAGGTATACAAGAGGTATTGAAAAAATCTATCCTTTTCCCTTTCCCAGTGAATAGTATATACAACAGACCTCAGTGAATTTCTGCAACAAGGATCAGTGCTGATGTGGAATTCTCACAACTTTAGGTGAACCTTTAAGAAAGCAAATGAGCTACAGAATACCTTGATTGCTTTAACTCCAGTGACCTGCAGGTCTATGAAGAAGCTATGGCTCCTTCCATTATTCTTCAATACTGAAAAAAAAACAAAAACTGGAAACTTGGATTCACATCTGGCTCTACTGTATTATGTGATTGGAATAAAATTACATGATTCTAAACTTTTACAAGCATTTCATGGTTTTCAGTCTTGCCTTCTATAGTCAATACCTACTGGCTCTGAATCCTTCTTTCCTTTTAGGATAAAGCCCAGCATTCATTCAATGAGATTCTGACATGAGTTACCAAATACAGTGCATAAGACCCAGGCCTGGCCAAGATCATGGGGTCCCATCCCTTTTTCCACAGGGACTACAGGTCTAATTCAGGGGCAGGTGTTCCACAGAAGAGTCCTTTTGTAGGGTCTGATTAGTGGACCCTAGAAAAGGAGGTTATCTCTCTTCTTTTTGGGTCACAGACCTTAAGGATGTGTGCTTTTGATGGCCTCATTCCCATTATGTAGAAAGGGCCAGCCTAAAAACGAGGTCAGGAGACAGAGAAAAACAGTCAAGAGATGGAGGCAAGGAGCCCTGGCAGCATAATCCCAGGCCTTGTATCCAGCTATGCCTAATGAGTGATATTAATGTTTTGAGGTTGTTACTTCAGTGATTCAGTGCAAGGGAAGCATTTCTTCTCCAAGGAATCAAACACAATTTATTTTAGAACTAAATAGTACAGACTGAATAAAAGAAAGTTTTATCCTAAACTTTCAAGATAGACATTTTCTCACCAGGCACCATGTTGATTTTAACAGTCCTGTTAGTGGCCTTCACAATATTCACGAAGGATGTACAAACTGTGTCATTTGGTTGAGAAGTCAAGTTTGAAAATAATCTTTCCATTCTCTGTGCTTCAGAACAATTCTTAAAACACATCTAGTATGTTCTTAGCTCATAACTATTCAATTAAATTTTTCTTCTAAAAATAACTTAGAGCAAGAGAAGCATTTACTTCATACATACTCATCCATTTTCTTCAGTGTTCCATGGAGGAAGAAACTGCTCCAACCGAACAGATGTAACAAAAAGTATGTTTCTTATTTTGGCTTCTCTGTTTTAATGACAGAGAAAATCCTTTGTTGTTTTCATCTTGGTTTCAACATAGTAGTATCAATATCCTTTTCTTCCCCTGAATCTTGATCTGGCATCCAACTGAAAATAAATATACAATTAAATAATATTCTGGACACCATAATTAAACACAGATTTGGTAACAGGTGTCACTATATGAGAGAAGTAAACCAGTTTCCAGCACACTCAAAAAGGCAATGGTCACAGCTCCCAAGGGGAGGGGAAAAAAGATGGCGTTAAAAACGAAAGTTCCATTTAAGGTCACAATAAGGATTTTCTTCTTGAGTCCAAATTTCATTTATCTTTTTCTCTGAAGTACACTCAATGTATGTTGTTCTTCAAACAAACTTGACTTTCTAATTAGGTTTTGTTTGGGTTAATATTCAAGTGTTTTTTAAATCTTTAAATAGTAACTGAAAAGAGGAAAGAGCCTTGAACAATGTTACTGACACTTTAGTATTAAAAGTCCTTAAATTACTACTCATAGGTCAATTCTATGTTCTTTCACTTAAGCCTCACAGTGCAGCCACTTCTCAAGGGTGGTGTGGTAGTGTGAAGGGTCCTAGTCAGTAGAGAAGGCAAAATTGCATAGACAGTCAATACCACTCCCTAGAAATTCCATAGGAAGGAATTATTTTAGAATTAAACCCTATTAATGAGGACAACACAGCCAGTGTGAGACAGACTGCTATTTCTTCATCTGAGCACTAGATAAAGTAGCTAAGAACCACATTTTCAAAAAATAAATAAATAATCTTCAAACATGGGAATCATGATCAGGATGATGAGAAGCTTATATTAAGAGGGAACAGCCCATTCAAACTCACCATCTCACCTTCACTCTGGGTCGTACACTCACTGTTTGAAATATCAAGCAAAATTACCAGCACAATTTAAATTATTTTGTTTCAGGTTTTTGCCAAGAGTGCATAAGTTACAACAGTTAAGTGTGAGGCAACTCCACTATGCTGGAGGACTAACAGTGAGTCACAGTCTTAAGGGCTGCAAGAATCTCTAAGTCTGCTAAAAAGTTCCCTATACTGCTCTTTCTGGAGTCCAAAAGTATGAGTGAAGCTCTGCCTTGTACTGATATTTGAAATGGTCAGAAGCATGTTTACTTTTTATTCAAGATGGTTACAAATTTCTGCAGAAGGTAGATAAATTGTGGGAAATTTTTACATGTTCTGATTTCTTAAAGTTCTTTGGAGATCAAAGACTGATGTTCAGGCCACGAATTACAGGGAGTTTATTACAAATTCAATCATTACGATTAAAAAGGACAACTCATCACCTCTTACAGTAACTGTTCTTTATAACTTCTCAATTATTTAAACATGATCTGACATTCTTGAAAGATCTAAAGGCTTGCATCTTACATGGGTAACAAAACTATGTGAGAGAAGGCAAGAAAATCCTCTTTTCTTACATTAAATGACGGGAAAATATGGCAAAGAACTGTGTCACTTGAGAAAAGAAAGAGAGCATGGCTAAATTTAATCTAACTTTACACCTCCCAGGATCTGGTTAGTTAGCAAACATGCTCAAGTTCTTGTCTGGCCTCCCAGACCATAATATCCTGTACTCTCTGCTTCTCCTATCAACAAAAGGGAAGGGATCTGAGTGCTGTCCCTCAACAAACAAAAGCAGGTTCAAGTCCAAGTTACTGCTGTCTTTAGAGGGATGTCCATTTTTCTGATTTCGTATTTTCTTTTCACAAAGAGAAGGCTCCTGGTTTCTATTCCAAAGATCTTTGTAGATATTTGGAATCAAAGAACACTAGAGTAGAAACCATGAGATTTGTAATGTCCTCTTAGGCTGTCTTTCCACAATCCCTCACTCTACAAATTCAAACACAGACACCAACATCTTCTCCTAATCACACCAACATGTAAGGCACAGTGCACGCACTACAGACCCCACATTATGGGTCTGTGTGTAGCTGCCAAATGACCCACATACACAGTGACCAACCTCAACTGTGCCCCATCTACACCTGCCAAGACTGAACTCTCTCTCTTTCAAAACTCCATGAAGTTTAGCTGCTGTGGTTAGCAGAACAGCAATAACGGAACAATCAGCTGTGGGTGTGCATGAATGCCACCTCACGTTAATTCACTGGGGAAGAAAAAATACATCCTTTTTTCCAAGTGATATCACTGCAACCTATTTATAATTACTAAGTCACTCACATATTTAACTCCACAGAGCTAATTTCTATCATAAGCTTTTAAAAATCGTTAGCTACTTACCACTGATCTTTTACACTCAAAAAATGAGTATTTCAAAGCTTTGCAGTTTCCTTCCTTCAGACACTGCCGAGGGGATTTTCCTTCCTATGACACATAAAACAATATAAATACCTGAAAAATTTTCTCACAAAGTACAAAATAACTGTCCTTCTGGAAATAGTTCTTTTTTAAAAAGTTAAGGAAAAGCAGAAAACAATAATATAAGAAATAATTCATAATTCATTTTGACTGTTGGTACTTAAGAAAAAAAGGATAGAATGAAAAAATATGTAAAATAATTTTGGGGCACTTTAAGGGTGCCCTTGAATTTTTGAAAACGCTGGTTTCCATGGGATACTTTTCTTTAAAATGTTTATATAAAAATCTAGAAACTGTTATCTTCACCTCCTCATGTGTAAGAAAGGGAAAGAGTAAAGGTGAAAGTAGTAACAGGGTTTCTTCAGGGTTTTTAAAACTTTCACACTCAAGAAGTCCTAAAGACAGAGAAGAAAGTAGTGTGTGTGACACAGAGAGAGAGAGGGAGAGAGGGAGGGAGAGAGAGAGAGGGAGGGAGTGGGGGGAGGGGGGAGAGAGAGGGAGGGAGGGAGAAGGAGGGAGGGAGAAGGAGGGAGAGAGAGGGTGGAAGGGGGAAGAGAGAGAGAGGGAGGGAGGGGGAGAGAGGGGGAGGGGGAGGGAGGGAGAAAGAGACGGGGAGGAAAGGGGGAGAGAGAGGGGGGGAGAGAGGGAGAGAGAGAGAGAAAGTGGGGAGAGGGAGGGAGAGAGAGAGGGAGGAAGGGGGAAGAGAGAGAGAGGGAGGAAGGGGGGAGAGAGAGGGAGGGACAGAGGGAGGGAGAGATAGAGAGGGAAGGAGGGATAGGGAGGGAGAGAGAAAAAGGGAAGGGGGGAGAGAGGGAGGGAGGGAGAAGGAGAGAGAGAGGGGAGGAATGGGAGAGAGGGAGAGAGAGAGGGAGGGGAGAGAGAGGGAGGGAGTGAGGGAGAAGGAGGGAGTGAGGGAGGGAGGGGAGAGGGAGGGAGAGATGGAAAGAGGAAGGGGGAGAGAGGGAGGGAGAGAGAGTGGGGAGAGGGAGGGAGAGAGAGAGGGAGGAAGGGGGAAGAGAGAGAGGGAGGAAGGGGGGAGAGAGGGAAGGAGGGGGAGGGAGGGAGAAAGAGAGGGAGAGGAAAGGGGGAGAGAGAGGGAGAGAGAGAGGGAGAGAGAGGGAGAGAGAGAGGGAGGAAGGGGGAGAGAGAGGGAGGAAGGGAGAGAGAGGGAGGGAGGGAGGGAGGGAGAGATAGAGAGGGAAGGAGGGATAGGGAGGGAGAGAGAAAAAGGGAAGGGGGGAGAGAGAGAGAGGGAGAAAGGGGGGAGAGAAAGAGGGGGGAGAGAGGGAGGGAGGGAGAAGGAGAGAGAGAGGGAGGGAGGGAGGGAGGGTATGCACATGAGGGATCAGGAATGCTGTAGTGGTGAATGGGAGGGTTTGTTCTGGAAGGTAGTATCAAGTGGCTTTAAAGTCTCCAATTACAATATCGTTTTAATGCAAGCAAGTTTATCTCCAACACATCTCTGTGTTTTCCCACCCCCTACTGCCACAGTCAAGCTCTCTATTCTGAGAAGCTCACTGAGTAAGAATTTGAAGAGGAGAGTGAGATTTTAACAGAATTTATATATACTTGGAAGGGAAGATCTGCCTGGGCCCAGTGTGAAATTAACTGGTCTTTAAGCAGTGAAAGCTCATAAGAGCTTAAGAAAAATGGATTAAACCATTCCCTTTCTGCCATCAAGACAGGACAGTGCTACAAGAACACATTCACAAGGGAAGTGCTTATTTCTGACTCTTAACAAGTAAGACTAATTTAAAAATCACACTTGACAAAGTAATTGCAAAACTAGATTAAGAGCTAAAATTTAGTAGTATTTTAGTAGGTAAACATGGGATAGAAATAACTTCATTATCATATCTTCATTATCTTAAAATATTTTGAACAAATTTACTGCCATAAATTGAACACAAAGGCACTTAAATATATTGGACACAAAAGCATCTACAGAAAGTATATTTCACAACTCAAAGAAGCAAGATTAAAATTTAACCACTGCAAACTTTCTTTTTGAACCCCCTACCCTACTAATTTATCTAGTAACTAAACACTTACAAGGACTAATTTATTTTAAAATAAATTCAGAACTGTCCTACATCAGTTTAGCAGGAGGTTAAAAAGTAAATACAAGATATTCCTGTCTACACAGAGCTTCAAACAGCAGGTAGGAAAAGGTATACACATGCTAATGTTCACTGGCAGTGTGAGCAAGTCACAAAGTGGGGGAGGTAATGGGGAGGGGGGAGGGAAAGGTGCTGAGGGGGTTCCCCTTTCCCAGCACTGTAAATGCATAAAACAACATGTGGAAAAGGGAGACTGAACTTGAATTTTCTGAATCACCTGAGGTTTAACGACATTAAACTAACTTGCAATTCACAAGGGAAAAAAATCAAAACCTTACATTTTATTACTGTTAAAGAAATAATAAATAAATCATATACTGCTCATAAACTTTACCTTTATGCAGTGCTTCACGATATAAAGGAAGATCGTGAAATCTTCCAACTCGAAGTGAATTCCAATGCAAAATGAATCAAGCAATTTTGTCTGAGAGTAAAAATGACCCTGTTCCATGTTAACTTTAAACGCTCAAACAGCCCCAATTAGGTGCCCTAAAGTCTGAACAGCTTTAGTGCTGGTTCTCAACATTTCAGAAAGATGTTAATGAGGTCGGCTAGAGTACTACTTAAGTAGAAAGCTCTGGTGTAACTTAAATTTCACCTGCTCTTCATTATCAAGGATTTCCCCTCAAGCAGATTTTGATACCCCGACTCCACCACTGCAATCACTCTCCAAAACCTTTATTTTGCAAGTTGCAGTCACACTCCTAGTTTTTACTGTGAAAAAAGCTACAAGGTACCATATCTATGGCATTCCTGATCCCCAGGAATCCTGGTCACATTCCAGACTTTATGTCTGTTGGACCCTAGATTTGAATTGTCATCTACATCAGTGAATCTCAAAAGTGAACCAGAACAGAGTAGCAAGCTTCTCTGCACTATAATATTCCTCCCTCAAACTCTGTAATGAGGTTGCCCACATGAACAACATAGAGATAAAAGACTATAACTATACAAAAGACTGGGGCTTCCCTGGTGGCGCAGTGGTTGAGAGTCCGTCTGCTGATGCAGGGGACACAGGTTCGTGCCCCGGTCTGGGAAGATCCCACATGCCGCGGAGCGGCTGGGCCCATGAGCCATGGCCGCTAAGCCTGCGCGTCCGGAACCTGTGCTCCGCAACGGGAGAGGCCACAACAGTGAGAGGTCCACGTACCTCAAAAATATAAATAAATAAATAACAAGGGGACTATAATTTCAAAAAAAAAAGACTAATTTATAAACTGATGCTTCCCCAAACCGTATCTGAGATGCCATCTTTTTCACAAGCTTTCAACCCATACTGCCAACTGCCTACCGGGAAGATCCATCTAGATACTACACTTAAGAGAGAAATATTACTTCATCTTCCTCCACCTCCACCCCTAATGGCAGATTGCTAATTGCCCCCTTAATATTCACTCTTCCTTTTGAGTGGGGCATATGGCTGAGCTAGATTTCCCAGCCACCTTGCAGCTGGGTATGGTCATGTGACTAAGTTCTAGCCAATGGAATATGCAGGGAACTGAAATGTAAAACTTCTGGGTTGGTCTGTAATGGAAAGTGGCTTGCCCCACTTTCCTCCCCCATGTTACTAGGCCTGATGATGTGGAAGCAAGGCAGTCTTGGACCAGGAGTGGGAGAGTAACATCCTAACTCCCATCACAGCACCTGACACCACGAATCAACAGTGCTTAGGTCCATGGAAGACAGAGAGGATCAGACTAGACCCTACTTATAGGCAAACAAGAAAGAGAATTCTCTCTTTTAAGCCACTGTTATTCTGGGTCTCTGTAATATTCGTCTGAACCTATAACCCAACTAAGACACTCCCAAGCTTATTTTCCTTCTGAGGTCAAGACTGGTGATTCCCAAACATGGCTGTATCCAAGAATCAACCTGAGACACTTTTAATTTACAAGGGAGATGGGGAGAGCAGTGGAATCTGTACTTTTAAGCTCTCCACCTCCATCTCCAGGTGATTCTGATGAAAAGTCAGCAGGTCTGGAAGCTGTTAATAGACACAAGGGAGATAACTTGTAATTGAGTTCCTTGGGCACAGTTTCAACTCCTAGGAGTCAGAATCCTAAGAAGTTTATCCAAGAGATGCCTTTTGAATCTGCTTTTTCCTTGTTTCTCTCCTTGTTTCTCTCTCTCAGCCCCACCAGAGTTTACATCCTTTTCACCATTACCCTGAGCTTCTCTGAGCCCCTACAGTTCCTTGGCTATCTCTCAGTGCAGCCCCAGAACTAAGTATTTTATGTTTAATTCCTCCCTAAAGTAAAGTCTAGCAGCTTTGCAGGTGGGTTAAAGATTGGCAAGGAGAGACTATAGCATCATCTTCCAAAAGATCAGATTAATTTCTTTATTCAAGGAGCTGAGGAATCAAAAACCTTATCATAAATGAGGTGGCCATACACAGCAGGCATATACCTCAGCAGAACTCCCCTTGGTCTTGAGTTCCTAGTGGGGAGGGGTGGGCTAGAGCTGCCAGTGACACCATCCGAGAAGGTAGGATATCCGCCTGGATTTGCATAACTCAATGTTTTGCCTCAGTATTGCCATTTTATAGTCCAGTTGAAGTGACCATTCAGGATGAATTTAACTCAATCTGTCAATGCACTTCTATTTAAGAGACTCTTTATCTGAAAACACCACGTTTTCCTAGTTGACCAAATTCAGCAACAAAAAGGCCACATACTCAGTGGGGGAAAGCAACATCCGTACAATGTGTCCGGGTCATTATGTCTGCCTACACCTTCCGAGCTTCCCAGAGATCCAATTTCTACAGTGTGTCCCATTCATCTGTATGTCCCCTCAATCAGACCTGGCACTCAAATGTTTGCTAAATCAATCAATCACTGCAAAAAACCAATTTGGTGTTCTCCTTGCCACCAGTATTCTCTTCCACTTCCAGAGTTTCTTTCCTCAGTCCTACTCTGTGCCGGAGCTGCTCACTGTGACACCCGTCACCCATGGCAACCGTCCTCTCAAACCTTCCGGCACATTCCCCGTCCTCCAGCCCAGCAGGGCACCAGCTTCTCGTGGGCCTGCCACATCTCCATGATTCTGCACGTGTTCTTTCAGATTCCCCCCACAAACACTACAGCCTCCACTCCTTTCCTTGATAAACTACTACTCATCCTTTAAGACTCAGAGCAAATGTTACCTCCTCCTGTGAGAAGTTTCCAAATTCTCAAGCAAAATCAGTTGCTCTCCACTGGGTGCCCGAGGCATTTTGCTCCTCTACTCATAAAACAAGTATTTACTCAATGCTTACACAGCCCTTGCCAAAAACAGTGAACCAAATGTAAAACATGAATCAGCAGAAACACCAATATAGCCTCATGGTTGATGTCCATTTTCGCGTAGTTGTCTTTTCTTTGAAATAAAGGCAACTTTCTGAAATTACATCTCCGAATGCAAAAATAATTGCACCCAACGGATTGCCCTCTCATCAGGCCTTGGTGAGCGGAAAAGGTACTTGTGCTTTGGTTGGGTTCAAGGCCAGAACCCAGGTTCCCCAGTCGACTTTGAACCTCTGCATTCACACTGGCTCCTGAGAAGACCTGGGGCTGTAGTGAGGGAAAAACAGGAGAGCAATAGCTCCTATCACAGCACGTAAAACCACAAGATCCACGGTAGGGGGAGCAAGATACAAAGTGGTGAAAATAAAGAGCTGCCTCATTTACAACTTACGCAGGAATGCACAGAACTCAACTCAGCAACGCGTTCAAACCAACACAGGGTAGGCAGAGAATCTATTCAGCCACCACTGAACACAGAAAGGAGAATTTACTAGGCAATAGTGTGCCAGGTTCATGTAATTACCTCCTAATTTACTGATTCTTATTTTCTAGGGCTCAAGAAACCTTTCTTATTCTCCTTTATGCCTCCAGAACCTAGCAGAGTGGCAACATTCCGTGTTTCTCGACCCGAAATAGTTTAACCTTTACAAAAACCCAACGGGGCGGCACCGTTCTCTCCAATTTCACACCACCTGGGAAGTGAGGCTCTGACAGTGGATGCGCCCAAATTCATTAAGTTGGAGCTGCGTTCGACACCGAGGACGGCGAACTCCGAGGCACTTCTCTTGACTATCGCCGCGGCCGGCCGAGAGCCCTCCACCGGCCCCGCCTCCCCGCTTCGGGCGTAGGTCACCCGAGCGCCCGGCCGCGCTACCTGGAGCACGCAGTCCGACTGCAGCAGGCACGCGCCGAGGTCCTCCTTCAAGCCCGCGCACGCGCCGCCCTCCGGCTTGTCCTCGTAATAGCGAGGCATGACTGTGCCTTCCGCCAGCTGCTATCCAAATCCGCTCCACTCCGCGACGGCCCCGACTTGACTGAACGCCAGCGACGCCGCGGCGGGCGGAGCCGGAAGCCGCAGGCACCACTTCCGGCGGGCGCGGGGCGGACCTCGGAGCCCGGGAGGCCGAGCGCGCGGCGGAAGTGAGTCACGTGACGCGCCGCGCCGCGCCCCCAGCGCCAACGACGTTGTTGGGAGGGAAGTTGGCCCCGCGGCAGCTGGGCTCGGCAGCTGTGCGGCGGTGGCGGGTCAGTTTGGAGCCGGTGGAGGCCGCCGCGGGGCTCCAGGTGAGGCCTGCCGACCGCCCTGTCTGCGCGCGACTCGGGCTCACCCGGGGGCCGTTTCCAACGGCAACTCGCGGCCCCACGTCACCCGGCCCTGGAGTGACCGCGCCCGGGTTCGGGTGCTCGGCCTGCGGCGGGGCTGCCAGACACATTCATTGGGGCTGGTTACAGTTGAATTTCAGATACCAGCGAAGAATATTTTCGTATGCGTATGTCCCACGCAGTGTTTCGAACCTGCTGATATTAAAAATTACTCTTGTATCTGAGATTCAGTTCTAACTGGACGTCCTGTGTTTTTATGCAAAATCTGGCCGCCCTACCCGAGGCCCCGGGCCGGCGGGGAGCCGTAGGGCCCGGGAAGCGCCGCCGGCGTCCCGGAGGAGGCCTGGGGAGTGGAGCCAGACACTGGGCTGCCGGGGCGGGGTGTGGGGGCCGGACGGTGACCGGCGCTCCCCTGGCTTCAGACTGGTTGGACCGGAACTCCCACGCTGTCGTTCCGCTGCTGAACTAGTCAGGAAGTAAAACACTGCATTTGAGTTCTGCTTTGTTTTTGCATAACATAGTCATGAACGAGTTGCTTGCTGGTTATGCGCTGGTGGACCTGTGAGATAGGCCATTTATTTGACCTCGTCGGGAACATCGTTTCAGTTTGGCTTCAGCAAAGGCTTTCTCTTAAAGTCTTGATGGTCGAGAGCCCACAGGACAGGTGGAGTTTTGAGCCAGACTGCCTGAGTGCACATTTTGGCTCCACCAGTATCACTGCTCCTGCCGGGGAGTGGGGGGAAAGGAGGAAGCTGAGGCTTGAGGGAAGTGAAGTGTGGGGAAAACGTGGACCCTATGAAAGTGTTATTATGAAGGTTCAGAAGGCCGTGGGGTAGCCCTTGCCTGAAGTGCAGTGATCATTTCTGCAGCCTCAGAACCAACTCCATTCGCTTTTGAGCCCTGCCTCTACGCAGGGATTGGAGCCGACATGTAAGGTGACTTCTCTCATAACTCACAAGAGGGGTGCTAGTAGCTGACAGTTTCTTCGATGACTTGGAATCGAATTTTTTTTCTTCGTCCATCTAGGAAGATGTTACCGAGTACTTCAGTGAATTCCCCAGTGCAGGGGAACGGGGTATTGAGTTCCAGGGATGCGGCCAGACACACAGCTGGAGCAAAACGCTACAAATACCTGAGGAGGCTTTTTCGTTTCCGGCAGATGGACTTTGAGTTTGCTGCCTGGCAGATGCTCTACCTGTTCACTTCCCCACAGAGAGTTTATAGAAACTTTCATTACCGGAAGCAGACAAAGGATCAGTGGGCCAGAGATGACCCTGCTTTCTTGGTCCTGTTAAGTCTCTGGCTCTGTGGTAAGTGTCTGTCTGCAGGAGAGTTGAAGAATAAATGAGCGTTTCAGGTTGGGCTTGTCATTTGGAGAATCTTTTGTTATCAGCATGTTGTGGGTCACAATTTGGGGATCTCTGCAGCTGTTTTCTTCCTCTCTGAAGCCTCAGAAATCTCCTCACAGGGAAGAAGGTGGTATTCTTCCTGATTTTAAAAGTCCCAAGCAGGTGCCAGAGTCAACTGTTTCCTCAGAACTTTCAAAAGCAGAGGACAGAGTCACTCCATGTCTTTTAACTACCATGACAAATAAATTGATACCCAAATGCAAACTTACTGTGAAAAAGGACTCCCAAGGTTGGAAATTGCATTTCACCATCAGGCCAATCCAGAATGAGAGTTCTGAAAGTACCAATGTGAACTTGAGAAACTGCTTTTAGTTCAATAGGGCAGTGAAAGGGTCTGAGCCGTCTTTAGGGTGTGAGTGCTGCTGTGTTCTGAATGCTGGGGCTACCCTGGTGAACCACAGACGGATGGGGGCCTCCTCAGTAAACTTCAGATATCTCAGTGGTAGTTCTGTGTTCCAAGGTGGTCTGCATTTCTTAATCAATTACATTTAACACACCTTTGGGGTTTACATACCTGTCTCCCACACTAGAGTGGGCATCTGAAAGGCAGAGACCATGCCCTGTACCCCTAGAATCTAGCAGAGTGCCTGAATACATCTTGTAAATCTTTCTTTCAGTGTCCACTATAGGATTTGGCTTTGTGCTGGACATGGGATTTTTTGAGACGATAAAGCTGCTCCTTTGGGTTGTATTCATAGACTGTGTAGGCGTCGGCCTTCTCATATCAACCTTAATGTGGTAAGTACGGTTAACTTTGGTTCTTCAGATGCTGTGGTAGAGCCTCCATTTGCTTGCTTCAGAGAGTAGCTGATGGAAATTGAAACAAGATAGATGAACTGAAAGCATCGATTTTGGCTGCCAGGATTAATATACCTTGTCCTCCTGTGTTGGTACCTACATCAGAAAATACTCTAAGGGGATGGTCTGCTGTGTCAAAGCACAGCAAATAAGTGAATTGAAGTAATGATTGTGTCGTATTAACAAAAATTTTGATTTTGCAAAAATATTATGCAGTTAGCCAATTCTGCTTAAGCTGTCTGGATGACGGCACAGTATTCTGCCTTTGCCAGTGGGTCACTTCTAGAGTTATAAGATGTAGAGGGTTATATTATGGAATCTTACTTTGCATCTTTGACATGAAATGAAGTACACCTGAAAAAGGATTGTTTTGGTTAAAATTTTGGTGTCTTTCTTCTGAGCCACACACATGGGTTTTATTGACTGGGTTCTCAGTCTGACTTTGTCTGGGTTTGCTGTACCAACAGTAGTATACTGAGCATAAATCTGGTGTTTGGTTTTTCAGCCTTCTCCCTGATCAGTGCTCCTGTGGGGCTGGCGGAAGGGGTGGATGTGTGGGTGAGCTCAGCAGGGGGCCGGTGGTGGTGGTGGTCGTATGTCAGAGAAAACACTGGAACCTGAGTCACAGAGAGACCTGGGTTCAAATGCCAGCTCAGCCATTTACTGTGTACTTCTTAGCTCCAGTCTTCTCTTTTGGAAGATGGAGTTGATTATCTATTTATGAGGTATTTGAAAAGATTGTGGTATGAAAAGCACTTGGCATATAGTCTGTGCTCAATAAATGGTAGCTGTTAACATTTTAAGCAAGATTCTGAGACGCTAACCTCTGATGATACCAACCTGTTATTTTGCTTTGTAATTTATGACTAGTCCAGTACAGGTCTTGTATCTGCTAGGTAGTTGGAAAATGCAATGCATCATTAACCTAAGATTCTAAAATCTGGCCTAAAAAGAATACTGCTAACCAACGTAAGTCATATTCATTATCAAGATATCCAAGGGAAACATGCTAGGTGAAAAAATTTCAATAAATAAGGCTTTCAAACAAATAGTTTGTAGCCGGCCTTCTGCCTTGAATGCACGCGATTCTGCGATCTGGAGGGTCGCAGAAGCCGGGAGTTTAGTACCTTCAGTGTGAGTCTGTATCATAGTTTGAGTTCATTGGAGAAGGACTGAGTATATTTTTGAGAACCTACATTGTGCTGTGAATCGTGTGAAGAACCAGAAATAGAACTCATGCGTGACTCCAGTCACGCCAGGGGTGCCACAGAAGCCAGCATGAGGAGGCATTTGGGCAGATGCAGTAGCTGATGCCTGGCACCAAGTGTGAAGACAGAGGTGTGGAACAGCGTGCCAGGTATGGGAGCACAGGGGGCACTGCATGGCTGCGGAGGAGATGGGAGTAGAGAAGTTGGCCCTAAATGCAATTTAGAGAAAAGAACTGGACTTCAGCTCGTAGGCTGCATGTGGGAGTAGGAGGGAGGGGGAGCGGTGGGGAGCTTGGAGGCTTTGAAGTCAGAAATGCAATCCGGTTCACACTTCAGGAAAGATCCTCTCTATGGCAGTGGAGACGGAGGAGCTGGAGAGAGTGGCTAGGCTGGATACAGTCGTGGGGTCTGCACTGGAGCAGAGGAGGCCCGGGCTGCTGCGGTGTCACAGAAGTAGATGAGGGGAGGGAAGAGCAGGCCCCGGGGCCTCTGGGATGGCCTGGGAGTTTGGGGCTCAGCAGTCAGTGGCCAGTGCAAGTGAAGCATTCCATGTTGGACATGTTGAGTTCAGGAGGCTTGTTGATAGTGAAATGAAGGTTCATTGACCCCTGGGGTAGGTGACTAGGAAGCTGCAACAGTCTGGCCGAGATGAAGACATGACTGGCATTATTAATACGGAGGTGGGAGAGGAGTACGACAGCTGTCTCTGAGCTCTCTCAGAAGGCGTGTCCATGTTCTAGAGGTGAGACTCGGAAGGAGGCCGGAAGCCTGGAAAGCAGCCATTCAGGGGCTAAGCAGAGAGGTAGGGGCAGTAGCAGGACCCCAGCGTGGGCACTTGAGTAGTGGGCTAGATGCTTATTCCATTCATTTTAATGGCACAGGTTCTCAGCTCGAATGGAAGGTGTCCTGGTGAGCTCGTTTGCTCGATCAGAGCACTGTTGTCTTGCTGCTTTCAGGTAGCTGAGTACAGGACTGCTTTATTAGTACTGTAACACCTTCTCCCTCTTGTTTCTTTCTTTTTTCTATTTTTATTTCCACTAGACGTAGCATTTTCTTAACGGTATCCTCAAAATGAAATCACATGTGGAAGAGTCCATTGAATTTCCACAGCTGTGTTTATAATACAATGATCTTTATTGTTCTTTTCCTTTGACAATCTGTCTTTCTGTTACCTGGATGTCTGTCTTCTCGTTCGTTCGTCATTTAACGGAACGATTAGGCCACGCTGTGGAACAGAGACACCAGCTGAGTGATTGTTCCTGTGGCTGGAGACACCGTTGGCCCCTCTCTCCTTACTGGTTCCTCCTGACTCCCTGACCTTTCCACGGGGGAGACCCAGGTCCTAGGCCTTGGACCTGTTCTCTGTGTTCACTCTTTGGGTGATCACATTTGGGTTCGTGGCTTTTAATATCATCTACACACTGATGAGGTTATATCCGCAGTTTGGACCTCTCCTGTAAACTCTAGACCTTCTCTACCTCTTACTCCAGGCTGACAGGCATCCCCACCTCGCACCTCAGTCTTCCGTTTGTTTAAGGCCAGAATCTCTCAGTCGTCCTTGACTGATCTTTTTTTTTTGTACCCTAGCACTCAAGTCTAGCACTAGTCTACCTAGTGCATCTAGTCCTATCCGCTCTGCCTTCCAGCGGTAATATATCCCCACGTCAGCACCTCCGCTGCTGCCACCCTGTTCATCTCCTGCTCGCAGCAGCCTCCCATCTGCCTCTCTGCTTCCACTCTTGTCTCCAGAGTCTGTTCTCAGACCGGCAGCCAGAGGAACCCTGTCAGTACAGTAAGTCGGACGTTCTTAGAACTCCACAGTGACTTCTTATTCCACCAAGAGTAAAAGCCCAAAGGTCTGACAGTGGCCACAGGCTCTGTAAGGTCCGGCTCCCGTTTGTTTTCGGATTCCATTTCCTGTGTATCTTCTCACTTGTCCCAGGCACTCTGCGCCCCTCCCCCATTCCTCAAGCCTGCGGGGCCCTCTGCCACCTCCCTGTACCCCCCCCCCACCTCTGTGCTTGGACTCCCCTCTGCCTGGAATGCTCTGCCCCGGGGGATTCCCATCACTGCCCTTGGGACTTTACCCAGATGTCGCTCTCTCATGACCATCATCATATGTAACATTTCAACTTTGTATTCTCTGTCTTTCTGTACTGCTGTTTTTCTCTATGGGACCATCTGACAGCTATTTGTATTGTTGTCAGACTACTCCCCCGAGATTGAAGGCAGAAATTTGTTTTGTTTACCGCTGTATCTCCAAATGTCTGGAATAAAGCTTGGGACATAGAAGGTAGTTGGTAAATATTCATAATTAATTTTATTGTACTATGAAATGAATGTTAACTTTTCAGGTTTATCTCTAACAAGTATTTAGTGAAACGGCAGAGCAGAGACTATGATGTGGAGTGGGGCTATGCCTTCGATGTGCATCTGAACGCTTTTTACCCTCTCCTCGTCATTCTGCATTTTATCCAGCTTTTTTTCATCAACCGTAAGTAGCAGTTACTTCTCAACATATTATCAAAAAGTCTTCATTGTACCCACTGAAAAGAGATTCATTGTATGTGTCTCTTCCGCAGATGTCATCCTAACGGACACATTTATTGGATATTTAGTTGGAAATACCTTATGGTTGGTTGCAGTTGGCTACTACATCTACGTAACTTTCCTAGGATACAGTGGTAAGTAACTGCGTTTTTTGGTTGATTGACAACACAACAGGGAGGGGAAAAGTTGCAACAGTAATACAGTTAGCTTACTTTCATGGAGCTCTTACAGGCACTGTCCCAGGTGTTTTAGGAATTCTCCCATTTAATCTTTACAGATACATGGTACAGCTTTACTTGTCCCCATTTTTCAAATGAGGAAACAGGCACAGAGAGATTAAGTAACTTACCCATGGTCACGCAGCTAGCAGGTGGCATAGCTGGTATATAACAAATTTTATAATTTCAAGGAACCATGTTAAACCATATTGATGCTGTCCAAGTTACTGGCAGGAAACCCACTCAGTTTCCTCTTCCTTTTCTCCGAGGCTTTTGGGTTCTGGGTTACCGGCAGTCAGAGTGAGGAAAGGGTTGGGTCCAAGGTGTGAGCATGTTTAAAACCTTTGCCTCATTTTCTGTTTTATGATTGTGGGCTGGGGGAGCTTTGAAATACTCTTTATTTTGTAAACATCTGTGTTTAAAATAGATGAACCCTGCTCACAATTCATATACTGTACCCCAGCCACAGTACACAAAGTTCACCCGTCACAGGGAGATCGTGGGGCTCAGGAGCAGGGGAGCGCCCAGGGGTGCAGAGGTGGTTATGCGTCAACGGCAGCAGTGCCTGCTCAGCAGTCTGGGCCTAAGGCCAGGTGCCAGGCCACCTGCTGGAGTGGGGAAGCTTAGGGATGAGAGGTTCTGTAGATAATCACAGAAGATAGGGCCCAGCTTCTGCTGAGCTCAGGACGTTTGTGAATTCGTCGTTACATCGTGCTGTTGATTCATTTTTCATAGTATCAATGAGAACCATATTGACATTATTCTTCATGTATGTTAAGAAACAATCACTACTAAATAGAGTTAGATTAAATCTAGAGACCTTACTTATGATTTGTTAGCATTATATTCTTAGCCCTTCCTTTCTTGTCACTCTAGATGATCAGGCTCTTACTGTAAATACAAGCCACTTGTACTCACATGTGACTGGCTCCAATGGTGAGAGCTTCCCACGCTTGTCCCCTTGGCTTTGCCAGGAACCACTGAAACGCCCCTGCCACCCACATTGTAATACCTTGTTTGGGGCATTGGGAGTCCTTTCTCTAGTTCAGGGGAAATGTTTGTGACATGTTATGTTTAGGCTTCTAATGAATTTTCACGTTTTGAGAAAGTTTTAAAATGTCATTGGCACACTGCCACATTATGGTTTCTCAAAGTGGATTTTGCATCACTCTCCTGGTAACTCCCTATGATTTAGAAGATTCCTTGAGCACAGCTCAGTTTCAGTTTGAGGACTACTTGTATGAGAAATATTTAGGTTAGAATGCATGGGGTAGGGACCCACTAACCAAGCCATGAGCAAGAAACAAACACGGATATCTGAGGGTGGATTTTATATGTGAGAGTTTCAGTTCTTTCCTAAAGTCTGGGATACTAGTTGAGATCTCACCTTCTCAAAGTGGACGTGTAATGCTTTCCCCCGCTGGGAAGTCGCAGACAGCTGAGAGTTGGGTTTTTTCCTATAACATCCTCCATCGCTGTTGGTACGTTAGGATGGGAGGCTTCTGAAGCATCACAGGTTTAAATTCACCACCGCGTCCATTAATATTGGCGATGTTTGACCCTCCTAACCTCAGGCCTGGATTTGCTTCTCATTCAGCCTCTGTGCTGAGAAACCTCTGCTCGGTTTCTTCACAGCCATGAATGAGAAGGAAATAACACAGAGTAGTAGTAATATTGCTCTGGCTGCAATACAGCATCGTCAGTAAGATGCTTCAGTAAGATTCACAGTATGTGTTGCCTGCTCGGCCCGTCGTGCTGTGGGGGAAGCCGTCTTCCAGAACGCTCATTTACTAGTCCTTTACTTTTCCCACCAACGCATGTGGGTTTGCTCCTTTTCCAGCACTGCCGTTTCTGAAAAACACAGTGATTCTTCTTTACCCGTTTGCACCTCTCATCCTGCTCTATGGACTGTCACTAGCGCTGGGCTGGAACTTCACCCACACACTGTGCTCCTTCTACAAGTACAGAGTGAAGTGAAACAGGGAGCCTCTTACATCTTAGGTGCGTCAACAGTATTGGTGAGGTGGTGATTTCATGTGAAACTTGTAAATAAACTATCATTGTAGATATCTTAAAGGTGTAAAGTTTGCAAATTTGAAGAAATATATATGCTAACACCGTTATCTAGTACATTCCTTAAAACTAATTAAATGTACATTTCTATAATAAATATTTTTTAAACTAAAGCATGTATTTTATTCTGCACAGAGAATATATGCAAAGTACTAAGGGCATGCGGAAAAGAGAAAGGTAAAACTTTTTAATATGAATTATTTTTGAAAGTATCCATTTGGAGAATATGGTAATAATGTTTCCCCTTCTCCCCTCCCCCACTGTTACTGACAAGGTACAAAGTCCAGCCCCATTTCTAATGGGCTGCATTTTAAACTTTTATATAAGTCACAGGATCCTAGTGTAACCTTCAAAAGCCTCTACTTGTAATTCAAATAGGAATCACTGTACTACAGGCTCCAAATATCATTAACAGCCATTGTTCATGCAAAAAAAAAAAAAAAAATTACCCAACAAACAAAATACAGTAGATCGAAGAGGTCCCCGGAGGCTACTCTTACTCTAGAGACTGTATAGTAGCATACTCAGGGTCTGCGTGAACACCTGCATGACACTGATAATCACAGTCTTTAACACCAGTCTGCTTTTCTTTTTTAAAAGACTTTCCAAAACCACATATCAAATCCACGCCTGTTTTCTAACTGAAAACAGTACCAGTAAACTATTATTATATCAGTGTTAAGCAAAACTAATAATAAAAAAAGCTTGGTACCCATGAAGTTTTTACCTGTTTATTTATATTAGGAGTCTTGAATTCAACATGGCTTTTTAAACTTCTTTATCTCAAATACACATGAACGGTTGTGGCACAGAGAAACAGTGATGAAAGGCACAGTCAACAGGACCAGTTATCAGGTTTTCAGTTATAGCAGCAAATTTGAAAATAAATAATCTGCCTTTAAAAATCCAACAGGTACCTAAAATATTACTACAGAGATTACCCATTCAACCAATGGAGACACTGTAAGGAAAATATGTACAATACATTTACGGAGGAAAAACATCTAGTTCAACCTGGTAAAGCAGTTCCTCAGGCAGCTTCTCCCAGGAGTGCTTTCCAGAAACACCCCAATTACAAAGACAGCCTTTCCAAACAAAGTTTGTTCTCAAGGAGAAATGCTTCAGTTTTTCATTCCATAAATGAAACAGTTGTTACAGTTTAATCAGCTGATTTCTAAATCTGTCTTAGAAAATGTGACTGTCTACACTGAAATGAAAGTATCAACTGTGCTGGCAGTGCATCTTATAGTACTGTCGATATCCACCATTTTTAAGGCTCAGAGACTGTGTCTTCAAAAGGTATTTTCACCCAATTTCAGCCAACACTGAGTATTTCAAATAAATAATGGAATGCTAATCAAACTAAAATACCAAACCTTTGATTCCAGGGCAGTTTGCTAATTACTAACACCATGAAGCCACTAGGAGCAAGTGACATATTAAACAGCTTCCCTAGTGTCCAAGAGTACTGAATGTTCCCCACAACACACAATCCTTAGTTTAGAACAATTTTAGCACCACTCTTCCTAACATTTTTCTGCACAAAGTGTTTCCCATTCAACATTCAGTTCACGTTTTTGAACGACATCTAAATTCTCAACTCACACATAACTGGAGTGCCAGCTCTTTCTTGTTTGTTCCTCTGGAAATGCTCTAGCCAGTGCCCAAACAGGTGAAGCACGTGTTTCAGGTAAGAAGAGAAGAGTTTCTATATAAGCATTGATGATATGGGTGTATATATGTATATATATAACAAATCTTTTGTTGTTGTTTTTTAGTAATACTGTAGTAGTGGTCTCTTCAGCACTGTAGGTTCACATGCATTGAAGAAAAGTAAGCATGTTAGTTATCATGGCATATTATCTGTTAAGATTAATAATTTACAACTATCAGACTAAATTTCATACACTATAAACACTGCTACATAGCTTTGAAAAGTTTCCTTTTCTTTAAAGAGATCAGATGTCAAAGTTCTCTTAGGACCTCAGATATGATTATGACTCAAATTTCTGACCTTTCGATAATGTTAGCCTCTCATTTTCTTTCTTTTAGCTCAACTTTTCTTACATCAAGGCTATAGCAATATAGTAAAAGAAGCACAAAAAGTAATGGACAAACCAAAATTAAACTTCATTAGCAATTAATGGCTTGGAAGCAGAGAAGTGTTTTGAAAAGTATTCCCTAAGTACAAAAATTTGGTCAGCACGTATAGGATTTGATCTGTGCTTAGACTATAAATTTTGGTTTAAAAAAAAAAAAAAGTCCTTCAATACAGAGTAGATTATTTGGTCTCTACATAAAAGCATAAATATTTTTTTTCTCTTAATGTCTTACTTAAAATATCACTGTTCCTCATTCTTCAATAACTGACAGGCTCAGAGCAGCCTAAATCAACATAAAGTGACACCTATTCCAGGAAAAAGATTCCTTACTCACTGGATCCTGCTCCTGCAATCTCATGCTAGCGGTTCCTTCATGAAACGCTACAAAGGTGCTGCAAGTTTTTGCCAACAACCTGCCAAAGAGGATTAACTGAGGTCTCTGGGAGAGAATCCCAGATGAGGCCTGTGTATATGATCTGCTAGTGCAAGACTTTATTCATAAGTTTATCAAGAAATACCCAACATACCAGAGGGGATCAAGTAGGAAGCCTTCTCCGCTTCACCTCTTTTAAAATCGTATTCATTTTCTATTGCTGCATAAAATCACGGCAAATTTAAAAGCGTAAAACAACACCCATTTATTATCTCACAGCTCTGTAGGCCAGAAGTCCAGGCAGGCAGGACTGAGCTCTCTGCTTAGAGATTCACATGGCTGGAATCCGGTGTTGGCGGGGCTGAGCTCTTAGCTGCTGGAGGAGAGTCCACCTGCCCACTCCTTCCGGCTGGTGGCTGAGTTCAGTTCCTGTGGCTGCAGGACTGCAGTTTCCATTCTCTTGGCTGTCAGCTGGGGCCTCTCAGCTTAAGACCATCTGCATCCCTTCTCATGCGGCCACCTCCATCTTAAACCAGCCATGGTGCCACAAGTCCTGCTTTGAATCTGACTTCTGCTGACAGCCTGAGAAAACTCTGCTTTTAAAGCGCTCGCCTGATTAGATTAGCTGTCCCCAGATAATCTCCTTTTTGCTGTACAACGTAATTATGGATCATACTCACAGGTTCCACACATACTCAAAGGGTTAGGATATACAAAGTCATTGGGCAGGGCGGTCATCCATGGAATTCTGGCTGCTACAAACATTCACTGCTATTAATTAGAGCAATCTCTCCAAACATGCTGTTTCCATATAACCACACTTGTCTTTGAGGACAGCACTGTTGGAAGACAACTTTTTTCATTATTATGACATATTTAAAAAGAAGCCTCCATAGCGTTGCTGAAGTTTTTAAAATAACATCTTCTAATTATTTACTAATGCAATTGACTTAAAAAGCTTGTTCAAAGACATCTCCAGCAGCCGAATTAACCTTCACGCACATGTCTATAGGCTGTGTGCTAAATCCATGTGCGTTCACACTTCCCAAAGCTTGTCAATCACACGAGTTTTTGGAACCTCATCCTCAAGTTGTCACTCGTTTTGGACTACATAGTAGGGACAGTGAATGCTGTAAAGAACGCAGGAGACTTAGAGAACTTAGAAACTGGATCTTAGAATCCTGGAATTAGGTCCTCAACCTTCTCTTCTCACCCGAAATACTCATCATCATTTGCACTACGATATATTCTGCATGTCTGCTTTTAGCCTCATGATGGGAATTCATTATTCTGGATTCTAAAATGTTCATATTAGCACTCTTGACACTGCTGTGCTACAGAATTTTCTGTGATGATGGAGATGTTCTATATCTGTGCTGTTTAACCCAGTGGCCACTAGCCATAGGGAGCTAGTGTGACTGAGAAGCTGAATGTTTTATTAATTTAAACTTAAATAGCCACCCTGTGTCCAGTAGCTACTGTGGAGGACAGTGCAGCTCCAGAGACATCATGCCATATACATATGTAAAAATAAAATTAGTCCCGCCATTTGTACTTTTCCCCACTCACTCTGGGTAAAAGTGGTTCAGTGTCCACTCAAGGTCAAGTATGTACCTTCTCTCGTTCCAGGTCCCCTCATCTTCTGTCCCAATACTTTAGTCCCTAACATGACTCTTAAGGGCAACCACTATAATCGCTTGCTTGAGGCAAGGCTGGGTGCTTCTAATTGTCTAGTGGCAACTGGGGGAAAGGAGAGCGCAGCTAACACGAGGGTCCGTGAGCACCTGTGCAGCAGAGGAAGCTAGGAAGCATGACTTACAGGCTTGCCTGCAGGAGCTTGACATTTGGCCAGAGTGATTACGTGTATGTGCACACACACTCGCCACAAGCAAAGTAGACAGCTGAGTGTGTGTGTGAGTGTGTGGCAAGGACAGTAGGTAAAGAGAGTTAAGAAAAAGAGGAGTGTGGGCTGGAACAGTTGGTCCCCTTCCCCAGACGCTGCCTGGGCACCTGCCACGTGTCAGGCACTGTTCTGGGCTCAACGAGGCACTGGTAACAAATCCATGGGGAGGAAGGAGTGCACAGGAGAGTCCTTGAAAGATGGATAAGATTTGGCTGAAAGTCTTCTCAGGAACAGGAGGGATGAGCTAAGCCTGGGAGGGGAGACTGAGCACAAAAACAGGACAAAGCTGGCTGGGTAAGTACGGCTCAGTCTCAAGACTGAGACACCCAATGGCCAGGAGCTGCAATTACTGTCACCTCCCTAGACTCAGAGCGTGGCCTTTCTTCCTCAAATCAGAGTTAGCTACTTGGGAAGCAGGGAAACAAGGGGATTCCTCCAGATTTTTACCTCCTGATACTTATTTGTTACAGCAGTAATTTAGTATGTGAAGCTGGTGCCACAATTTTGTAATGAAAGGTTTATGCTTTTGCAGTGACATTTCCCTGTTAGGCGCTGGGCCAAGGAGATTTGGGAAGGAAATAAAACGTAAATTAAAGAAAATAAAAAGTAAAATTTAAAAACCTCAATAAAAATTTTTAACTGGACTCGGACATAAAGAAATCATTGTTGGCAACATGTAACTTTTTAATCAAGAGACGTAACTAAGAATTATTCAAATACGGAGTAATGGAAATAATTGTACCCTATCAGTGTTTCCCAACCTTTTTCACTGCATAACCCTGCACAGAAAACAAGGCTGTCTGGAAGCTGTTTGTTCAGCCTGCTGGGTAACCAGGTGACGCTCCTCCAGGCTAAAGGCAACCAGCTAGAACCTCCAGCTGCCAGAGGCCTCAGCCACTGGCTACTCTGAAAGCTCAAGAGATTCAAGCTCTGCACACCTGTAACTGTCTGCAACCCACCTGCGGACACCAGGCTGGTTGCGAACTGATGTTGATAATTCATAATTTTGTAAAAGTAAAAGACTTTTGTAAAGATCACCGATTGCTAAGGCTGATAATATTTTTGTTTATAGTAGTGATATCATGTGGAATTTGCATGTTTAAGAGCAATAAATACTCTTCAGATGTGAATTTACTTACAAGTTCATAATGCAATAGAATAATTTTGGAAAAACATACAACTGTTACAATACCTTTCACCAAAAAGCCAACATTACAATTTTGTTTTTCTTTAAAATTAAACCAATTATGACTCATACAATAGCATTACCTAGAAAACATTTTGTCAGAACTCACGGAGTGCAGATATAAAAGCATCACGGAAAGAGAAAAGGCCTCTAATTCACGGATTAAAGACAAAGATTAAAAGAGAAGAGTTGGTCATTTTACATATCAAAGGAAATGTAATGACTTCAGTCTATGATAATTTGGGTTGAATGCATCACCCCTGCACATTAAAATTTATCAGACTGATTTTTTGTGACTACACACCATACACAGTATAGTAAAATAACCCTCAAAAAGGACATTGGTCTTTAAAATCTTGGCTTTAAGGAATGACAAATGCCTTTGAAAATATTTTGTTCAGAATCACTGTGATTATAAAAGTACTTCAGTTAGGAAATCAATCTAGAATCATTCTTAAATGGCAGTGCATTTGAAAAATGGCATTAACTTGTAATGTTTGCATTTCCAAAGAAAAATATAGAAAGAACTTAAAAAAGCAAGGTAACTGGTTTTCAAAAAAAGTATTGATTCAAAAATTTACTGCACAAAAATATGTACTTCTTAAGTGTTTCTAATAAATTAACTCCGTAGCATTTTATGTATATTTGTGTGTGTGTGTGTGTGTATATATATATATATATATAATCCCTGATAATCTATAAAAGAGGGTCTATAATATTAAAATAAATGAACTTCAAAAGTACCCCCTTCATAAAATGTATTTAACATTAATTTTTCTCAAATTTTAAGGAATGTAACAATATGTACAACTCTTATGTATTAGTATAATACCAAAATAGTACAAGTCATATTAACAGGCTGTCATAACTGTAAAATGTCTGAGTCAAGTTAAAACTGGAGGACAGCTTAGGTTCGAATGAATACAATTATCCATGGAAGATTCATTTTCCAAGTGGAAATGACAATCATCTTATCTACAGTAGATTTCACAAGAGGTAGAATTCAAGTTACCAAAAAACGGTACATGCTCAGCCATCTTTAATCAACAAATTCACAGGGAAAAAATGTGTTGGTTTCTTAGGAGATAGTCAGTTTGTGGCTTTTTTAATATGAATCTGAAATACAAGATAGTGAACAGCATGAAATGGCAGTTTTCAATTCCAAAAAGGTCTTAATTATGAAATCCAAATGCTGTAAAAAATGTAGAATCTAAGCAGTTTCACTGATTTAATATATTGTCTTACCTCATTAAGAATGGCCCAAACAGCAGAATTCTGAATAACTGAAAGTCGGAATGCTGAGATGGGGTTTAGGTTGGGATCCACCATTCCTTCTGCAACACCATTCTCAAATTTCCCTTCAAAGTAAAAATCAACACTCATTGGGTAGACTGAAACAAGCACACATAAATTTTCACTGACTTAAAGCAGGGAAGGAAAACACCAAAATATTTCTAGTGGATGTTTTTACACA
This sequence comes from Delphinus delphis, assembly GCF_949987515.2. Classification (NCBI taxonomy): domain Eukaryota; kingdom Metazoa; phylum Chordata; class Mammalia; order Artiodactyla; family Delphinidae; genus Delphinus; species Delphinus delphis. The sequence continues at coordinate 9,244,407 of NC_082694.2, read as the reverse complement.
AAGAGCATGGGTGAAATTTTTCCTTCTTTCTACCTTTATTCAACTTTTAAACGTTTCATGAAGTAGTATATGCTTAAAAACATTAGAAGCAACCTATTTAAAGAGGCAGAACTATATATTTTCTTATTGCAAATTAAAAAAAAACATATATTTGTTCTTACATCAACTAACACACAAGTTTTTAGCAAAATGTGACTGACAAACCTTACAAAATATACTCTGTACCATTTTTCAGTCTGATCACTTTGAGGATTAAGTCAATAGTAACAAATTTCAGTGCTTTAATTAGACTCACAACTGTTGGCCTTGAGCAGTTTCCAAGGTCACATCTAGATGGAATTAAAAGGTGATACCTCCTCAAGGCAGTTCCAACATAAAACTCCATTATAAATGATAAGCTCAAGAAGCTCTCCTGTAAGGATAAGGACCAAGAAGTTCTATAGAAGAGGACATGCTCGGTACTCAATTTTTCTTGCTGTGAGGAAACAGCAAGAAAACAAAAATGCTACTGAAAAAGTGACAGGAAAATGGTCTGTTCTGAGCCACACTGCTCTAAGCCAGGGATAGGCAAACTTCCTAAAAAGGGCAGATAGTAAATATTTGGGGATTTGTGGGTCAAGAGGGCATCTGAGAATATCATCCAGGTACTTGTGTAGAAAAAGAGAAAACTAATTTTCACAAAATTTTTATTGATGAAATTCAAAATGTAATAACAACTAAGTTTTTTTTTTTCTGCTAATACTAAGGAGCATGTAATTCCTTATGGGGGGATAATACTTAAATTAACTGGTATTCAAAGTTAGTGTTCCTTATCATCGAAATCGATTGCAAATGTTCATCTGTTAATGTGGATCTATAATGAGATTTGATGTATTTTATCCTGAATGCTTCCTTTCACACAGCCTAGATACTGCAAATATTGTTATTAATCCACAAGCACATGATTTTAATGGAGCATGTCCATGACTTGGAAGGTATCTGCATAAAATTCTATTAGATTCTTCTCTTTGATAATCTGCCTCATCATTACATTGCACATGAATCACTTTCAATCAAAGGTTGGGGGAAGCTCCTCAATTAGCTTGATGTTATTACTTGCAGTTCAAATAACGTTAATAGTCATCAAAGTGACCTGAATGCAATATAAGTTTTGCACATAAGCACTGCTTTGTCTTGTACTTTTAGGTTGAATTAAGAAACATTATCAAGTCTGAAGCAAAAACTAATTCTCAAAGAGATAATAGTGGTTGAGGGCAGTTCTCACTTGGAAAATTTTCAATCTTATTTCAGAGCTAAAACAAAACAAAACCAAAAAAAAAAAAAAAACCACAATAAAATTTTATCACTGCTAAGCCCCAGAACTGCTGTGTGGCAGGGCAAGTCAGGATATTCAGTTCTTATTTCTGACAAAAATTCACAGAACTGATGTTGATGAAGTCAATGAGAGTAAGTAAAGTTCACTGGCAACACTACTGGTTCAATAAATTAATGATACACGACAGACTCAAATACTCTCTGTAAAGCACCTGCTGATGAATAATAACATAACCATAGGCTTTAAACACCTTACATTGTTGCAAGCTTTGTAAATCTGTCCATCTAAGCCTTCTTCTCCTCCACACATATTTTCACCACCATTCATTGTAAAACATCCTAGCAGATCCCACTTCAGTTTGTATGAACTTTGTGTTTTCTCAACTGGTTTGAAAACATTCTTGCCTGTACTTGTTCTCTACAGACTATTCACAGAGACCAATTCTTCAGTCACTTCAAACCTGGCATTGACTCCAAATAACAACTAGGCAGTATCAGTAATATCTGTCAACTCACCAAGAGCCAAGGAAAACTGCTCAAATAATTTGCATTGCTTTTTGACTACTGATATTGTTCCCGAAGTCCCCAACTCCTCAAGCAATAGTTATTGCTGAAAGCCTGATGGTCCGAAATGAGTTTATTTTCTGGGCACACATATCTGCTGTAGTTAAACATTTAATTAACTCATCATTGGTAAATGGTTTTCTTGCTTGGCTAACACATGAGCCAGTTTGAAACAAACTTTGGTTACAGTGTCATTTGACTCTTTTATTTTTGTGAAGAAATTCTCAGTGATGAGATACCATATTTTAAATCTTCTAATTTTTCTGACCATTGCTTTCCTGTGAGTTGGGGATATTGTTGTGAGCGCTTAGTAGTGGTAACGTACTCTTTAGCACAGCTCTTGTGTCACTGCATCATAACCACACAACCTACCATCTAATTTTGTAAAACAACCCATATTCCACTGTGTTAAAAAGCACAACATTCAAAGTCCACTTTTCTCTTCCTGTTTTGACATGAAGGGTAATCACTGGTAATTTTTTTTTAAATGTCACAGTAGAGTTATGTGTGTGGCACTTTAAACACTGTCAAATTATAACGCATCAAAGCTATTTGTAGTGCACTAAGCAGCAATTCAAAGCACTGAGAGCACCACCGCCATCTCTTTTGCAACTGCTCACTTATCTCTGCTGTTGTAGCATAAAAGCACACAGACAACACGTAAACAAATGAGCATAGCTGTGTTAAAGAAACTCTATTCATGGACACTGAAATTTGAATATTTTCTAGTTTTTACATGTCACAATATATTACTATGCTTTTTATTTTTTCAATCATTTAAAAATGAAAATAATGAAAAAAATTTCTACATTCTTCACTCACAGGCTATTAGAAAACAAGCAGTGGGCCACATTTGGCCCATGGGCTGTCGTTAGCTAACCATTAAATTATGTGTCAATTCTAGAGTCTTAAAATATATTGAGTAGGCTCATAGTAAGATAAGATACATTCAAATTGAAAAACCATACTGGAGAAAGTTCATTTTCATTTGTACAGGAAATATTCAACTTATGAACTGCCAAAGTAATGTTTTTATTTTAAAAATTAATACTTATTTCATAAAAGTATGTCCTTATTTGGTGCTAGACTGGGGTAGGGAATGTATGCTACAAAAACAGTATAATTTAATATTGAGTTAGGAAGGGAATTCAGGGCTGAAAAATGCTGTGGAACTTGAAACATTTTAACTTATCATGTATCTGAATCTATCACCTGATGAGCTCATTTAATTAGAAAAATAATTAGCAAATTATATAACTGGCCTCATTAAAAGACTCTCACCCAGCAATTTTATGCTGCAGATATACTCTCACATGTGCAAAAAGCATATATAGACTGCAGCAAAAACTGTGAACAATCTAAGTGCCCATGATTAGGAGACTGGCTAATTTAATTACAATATGCTAATACAAGGGAATATTAGGCAGCCCATTAAAAGACTGAAGAAACAATAGAAAGAATGAAGTAAAGTTGTAGATAATGCAGTTGTGACTTACTTCCATTCCTAAGAATACATTGTAGAGAAACTCTCATACATGTGCCTACGTGTTCAGGCCAGCAAAAAGATGGAAACACACTTTATGACCAAACAGAACAGACAGCAATATATTCATCCATGGAGATCAATACAGCAATGAAAATGAATAAGCCATGGATACACACATCCACATGGTTGAATATCACAATGGTGAGAGAAAAAAGCAAACTGTAGACTACAGAATGTCATCATTCATATCAAATTTCAAAACAAGCAAAATAAGACTGCATTATTCAGGGATATATCACACATATGTAGTGAAAGCATATATGGAAATGGTAACCACAAAATTTAGGATAGTAGTTACCCTTGGGTGGGTGGGGAAAGAGGATAATTAGGGAAGAGCAACTGAACTGGCAAATCTTAAGCGGCATACACTGATATTCATTACATTATTAGTTGTATCTTTTTGTGCATCTGAAATATTTACAATTTTTAAAAAATGTTCATCTTCCATACGCACATATGTATTTTGTTCAGTGAAAAAACAAGATGTAGAACAAGGTTGTAGAGTGTGTTACCATCTATGTGTGATTGTGTGTTTTCGAAGAATATACTAAAATATTTTTATTTATGAGTAGATACTTCTAGAAGAATACAAATCATTATAGCAATTGCCTCTGGGAAGCACCAGGTAGGAGGGGAAAGAAGAGGGAAGGAGACAAGTTTACCCTCTTAAATTTGTATTTGGTACCATGTACATGTATTAACTTTCCAAACAACAAATTTAACTTTTGTCCTTAACCCAATGGTCTGGTAGGTAAGCATTAAAAGATAAAAAAGAAGGGGAAAATGAAGGAGGAAATGACTAAAGAGTGACTGGAATCCCCAAACCCTGGCATTAGGAGGGACTTCCAAGGTCATGCCCTCCGTGGACGCCCTTCTGCTACCCAGACGGTGGTCCATTCCTTCTTCCAGTGTTTCTCTGTGAAAGGCTCTTCTTCTGCTGTCTCATAATTTTAACCTACTAATAAATGTGGTATTTCTTTCACAGGACTGTCCTTAGTTACCATCCCGCCAACCCCACCTTCACCCATCAGGTCTCTGCTAACTGCCAGCTGGGTGTCTACTGTTTCCAACAATGCCTTTGGGCATAAGCTGCTGCACAGTCTGATCCTATTGAACCCAGGCCCCTTTGTAGCACCAGCCTTTGTGGCTTGTCCCACCCAAGAGGGCTCTTATTAGCTACCTCTTTCTCTGGTTCTCTCTGTCAAACTTCTGGATGCGCTACAGTTTAGCTTGAATGTAGCTACCAGTCTCCTCCTAACTGTTTACCACCAAAATCTCCATCATGTTCCACAGCGCCCTTGGGCTTGAACTTCCCCAAGTTCTGTTTCAAGTAAGGCAGTCCCCTTAGGGTGCGCTACAGAGCTCTCTGATGGCCTGCCTCTCCCCTGGAGAAAATCTCTGCACCACTGCTCAGGACCCCTGGCAGGGACAGCAGCCCACCTCCCAGCTAAAGTGACACCCCTGCTTTACAAGCAGAGCACTGGGTTGTAGCAGTAGCCCTTCGTGTCCTGGCTGACCTCTCCCAGTGTGCGGGGACCAGTGGGCTGGGGGAGGTGATCAGGGCCAAGGACTCTCACCCTGCCGTCCCTGCAGCAAAGGTTCGCCCGATGAATGGAAGTTAGGTGGAGGAAAGGAGCCTCAGATCTCTAAGCTGCTCATGTCTGGAACAGAGCTTCTGCAACAGGGAGCTGGGGAGGTGACAGATGCTGGTGGCCTGCCCTTTCTGGTGAGATACCGCAGCCCTGGAGTGGGGGCTGGTGGGAGAGGGAGTCCGTATTTTTGGCTGGACATGCAGAGTAGAGCTTCTGAGTCACTGAGCTTGGCCAGCGTGGGTAATGAGCGAGTCAGGGCTCCAATGCCACAGACTCTTAATGCTGTTACTGAGATTCAGACTTTACGAGTTAATGTTTCTCTATTCGCTGTACTTTTCTAAAAAACTACCTTTCACCAGTTATGGTTGTCTCACTAGAAAAAGGTCTGCAGAGCCCCTCACACACCATTCAGCTAAAGCATACTTCTTAAGGGAGCAGAATTTTTTATATGAACTTGAAAAAAAATCAGCTGCTTTTGTTTCTGATGCACACTTTTGTTACACAAGGTCCTAGGTCTGATCACCCATCAGTTCTCTTCCAGTTCTAAATATGTATGAGTTGATGTTTTAGATGGTCATTATCTTCAAATTACTGCAATCATATAAATGTCTCTATTTCCTATGCTACTTTCATAACCTAGAACACAACATTCTCAGAAATTTAATAACTCATAGGTAATAGGGTTAATAAATGTCTCACATACACAGCTAATCTTATGAACATTTCTAGGGTGGGCTAAAATATAACCCAAAGATGAAAATAATTAAACTCATCTATCCACTAAGCTGTATAGAAATTAGTCAGGGTGATTGTACAAGCCTTGTAGCAAACACTGAATGACATTCACTGAACGTAAAACTGCTTGAGAGGGTTCTAAGCATGCCTCTGTCCTGTATACCTACAATATGAATTGCCCAATAATCTCTTCTGCCTGCCACTAGGAAAAGTATTAATTTAAGTGAAAAGAAAATATGTAATCATCCACTGAGTTGATGTCCATCAAAGGACAGGTCCTACGTTAATCACAGGAGTGCTTGAGCAACAAAGCCCCCTCCCCCTTCCACAGTGAGCGCACAGAACTGAGCTACGAAACGTGATTACACAGAAGAGGTGCATGCACTGTGGTAGGAAGAGCCAAGGAGAGCTTGTTAATAAAGGATGAGAAAGTATTCATCAGGAGGAGAAATACCAATCCATCGTTTCAGGTGGGGAAAGTGGACAGAGACATGGCTGGGAGCACAGGGCATTAGAGGAACACATCTCAGGACTGGAGAGATGAAGCATAAGAGGAAAGTAACAAGATACGGAAGTGGGTGGGAGCTAAGGAATCTGATCACAGAAGGTCATTAAGGTATTTCAGCCAGGTTAATACAGCATTTAGGTTTTGGCAAGGGAGCTACAGTGGCTCGGTGGACTGGCTGGGAAACAGAGGCAGAGTATCGCTGCAGTAGGGTGAATGCACATTCAGACACAAATAGACATTTTATGCTAATGGACAGTGAAGCTGGGTGCGGGGTTTCAGAGTGTCTCCCAAGGTTAGACTCAGGCAGCTAGATGAATCGTGACAGCACAAACCATGGTGACCAATGACGAAATAAATGTCCATATTACAGACGCTCCGGGTAGATGGCTACGTGGCCCCCACGTAGTTTGTCAGCTGGCATCTCAGTACAGATCTAAAGCTCGGGGGGAGGCAGGGCTAAAGGCTCAGATTCTGGCGTACGGCTATTGCTGGGATCATGAGAGCAGTCAGCTAAGATCATCCAGTACGAGACTGCAGGAGGCAGCTTGAAGGCGGATTATCTACCAGTGACGACAGTGAAGCAGCAGATGCAGAGAGAAAGAGGAACCAGGAAATGAACCTTTGATCTGAAACCCTAGTTGGGTCAAGATAATAATAAAAGTATGTACTAGAACACAGGGAACAAAGAAAAGAGTACACTGGTATTTATAATCCTGAAGCTGCTTAATATCTGAAAAGAACTTAAAATTACTTCAGGACTAAGTCCAAAAAAGTAAAGGACATTTTACTAGTTTCAAGTAGGTATTACCTATTCTGAAATAACCATCTCCTAATCGTTTGTCTTTGGTTTCTTTGCTGATTTCCAAACCTTCACTCTAAAATAGAACAAAAACATCTTATAAACAATTACTTCTATTTAAAACAAATCTAGGTTATTAATACATCTTAATAAATATAAAAGTGGCATCTGTGGCACAGCTATCTCTGAAAAGAGAAAATGCCATGTCAGTCTTGAACCTTAAAAGGTTTATCAATCAGTATAAGTGCTCCATCTGAATCTGTATATAATATACTGTTGGCTAGAAATTTTTAATTTTAATTAATTTCCAGTTTAAATCAATTTAATAGAATGCTGTTTTCTATTAAAAATATACAGAAGTAAAGAACTGTGTGTTACCTTGAAAGAAATTAAGCATTCCTTAGAGACCAATAAATTAACTTTCTACATTATTCAACAGGCATTAAAACTGCATGGTATTTTGGGACTCAAAATACAAACAGCAAGTAAACATTAAAGTAAAGTAATGATTCATTTATTTTTCCAGTACAAATGTCCAAGTTACTTTCCAACAGGAAACAAAATAAAGGCTCTTTCTATGAAGGCAAACGGGACAATATACCAGGTGTTCCATATTGCCAAAAGAAGTTGGTATTACTCACCACTAAGGTCCTGCCATCATGAGAATTTCTTAAACAGGAAGAGCCTCAAATCAGGTCTATTAATATTAGTTCTCAAGGAAAATTTAGGAGAAAAAATAGTCATACCTTCAAAGGCAAAACTTCTACAGTTGTGTTGAGCAGAATATCCCCTGGATGTTCCTGGTTGCCACTATGGAACAAATAACTAAAAAGACAAACATAAAAATATAGTCAGACTATCCTCCACAAAGGTTCAGAAGGGGGCCTTACCTCAGAATAAGGTTGACGACACTCAAGTCTGTAGTGACTGCACATCATATGTCCTGAACAGTTGCAGGGAAATTAAAACCTAAGGGGGATGCAATAGCTCCTCTATCAGAGGGGCATGTTTGCTGCATAACAATGATGTACTTGACAAAAAAAAAAAAGATGACAGTGTTTTGTTGCTGTTGATGCAGCCATTAAAATGCTTGTGAATCACTTGTGACAGAGTATATTGGATAATATATGATATAAAATTACATGTAGACCACGATCTCAAAGTAGAAAGTGCACACAGTTACCAAGAAAATAAAAGTGTCAATATGGTCATAATGGTATCCTTGGGGTTATGATTTTTTTCCTCATTCTTCACACCTTAAAATTTTTGTATAATGAACACATACGTATGTTACACAGAGCATTTTTTTCCTAACACTTCACTTCTGTATTAATAAATACAACTTCTGCTTTTTCCCCTCTCAGCAAATAAGTTATGGTGAAAATCAAATGATCCCTTTTCTCTGTCCTAGGAAGGGTGGGTCTGTGCATGGACTCCAAGAAAATTCACATATACTGTCACTTTAGAAGAATTGTGTTTCGCTAGAAAAGTGCCCTCAGCAGGGGCATTAAGAGGTTTATTGTAAATATATTTGTTGTTACTAAGTTTGATCTCGAATATATGAGCTCTTTAGTAGATTCTTTGATGGAATTATTTTTATTTCCTAAAAATAAACCCATAAATGTGGTTTGAGGCTATTCTTGTTGAGGTGACAGAAGACTGCTATTTCTAATTCTATGAGGACTCAAGTGTGGTGAACAATACCTCACAGAGCAGAATTCCACTACATAGTATAAAAATGAACATTAAATAACAACAAAACCAATATTATATACTCATATAAGTGCAAAATATTACTCAAAAGTATTCTAATATGTCTTGCCAGTGATCTTCCCATTGGTTATAACGTTTTTACACTTAAATTCCTCTTTAGAATCAGTTTAGAGTAACTGTTTACTGGAATCTAAACTGATTCCAGTTTAGAATCAGTTTAGAGTAAAAGAAAATTAATAGCATTACATATAGCTATGCATTGTTTTTGACCACCTTAAACAGAATTATTCCAAATTATTTTTGGCAGATTCTAAAAACCAAATGGCCTTCAAAGGAGAAGACATAACATCACATTCTGGGGATTACATGGAAGTATGCCACAGACAGTCTGGGGAACATACCCAAAACTGAGGAAAGATGGAAGGAATTGTGACTGTTAAGTAAAAAATGGGGAGAAAAAGTCCCAAATTTTGTCAAGTGAACAGAAATGCTGAAACACATAAAAGGGTTTTAAATGCTTCCATGGTGTACTAAAGGCACTTGCACTTCCAGCACTTGCAGAAGCACTGAATAGGAATAGTCATAGTCTGTCAAATTTATCATTTCAACCAAACTGCTGGGCCATCCACTAGCTCGCAGCCAAATCTTAAGGGATATTCTAGGATAAGGACGTGAAAACTAATTTGGGATTCTGAGGGAGAGTTCTACATAAAAGTATTAAAAATCTATACGAAATATACATTCAGAAATACCAACAGAATTTATCAAACATACTAAATGCTGGTATTATATCTGTAAGCAACATACCCATACTGTCACTGAGTTACACAAAATGTATTTTATAATCCAACATTTAGGACTCATTGACTGCTCACACGTGTGATATACACCAAAAATTCCATCATAGATCACATTATGAATGAGAGGTCTGAATTGTAAGACCAAATTATATTTCAATAATGACCTACCTTTCCACATTGACTGGCTTGTCAAATTTAAACAGGATGTAGTCTCCAGCTACTGGAGTTATAGCCCAGAAGAAATCCTCCCCCATATAAGTTTTCTCCAGTGTATGTCCTTGGTAGACCTTAAGAGAAGTAGATACCTCTGCAGGGGGGTTTACATGGATCTTAAGAAGTAATGGTTTCATGTAATCTTTATCCTAGGAGGAAAGACATATTAACAACATACGGCTCATTTATACTTCAGAAGAACAAGGATTATACAGTAGATAACAAATTGTCTGTGCATGAGAAAAATAAAATTAAATCACCAACCGTGAGTTTCTGAATTTTTCCTGTTAGTGAAGAATGCAGACCAACATGTTGGAAAAGAGAAGGTCTGAAGCGAATCCGCAGATTTGCTTTCTGTCGATCACAATGTTTCTAAATATTAAACGGGAATGTTAGTGTTACATTATAAAGTGAAATCTTGTCCTCCTCTGAAAGATGAGAAGCCCTTCAGAAGGGTAAATATTGAAAAGAAAATCCAGCTTCATCTCATAATTTCAAGTCGTGTTTCTTTAGGGTCCTCTTTGAGGCATTAATAGATTTGCTACCTACTTGATAAACAGACACGATGCGGAAATTAAAAATAAGCACTTCCAAGGGAAGAGTTAAGGATTTAATTTCAACTACCTTTCAAAATAGGTCAATATAGATTTGACTTTTAATGTTAAAATGCACAAACTCTAGAGGTTTGGTTCAAATACACAAAATACCTTTAATTGGATAATATAATGAAGAATTTGCAGATAAGAAAAAACACATTTTGTTGCATGAAAGCAATCTGAAAATGTGAGCCAGCAAGTGGACTACAAGCAAGGACACAACATCAAAACAGACAAATCGGGATTCCCCGGTGGCGCAGTGGTTGGGAGTCCGCCTGCCGATGCAGGGGACGTGGGTTCGTGCCCCGGTCCGGGAAGATCCCACATGCCGCGGAGCGGCTGCGCCCGTGAGCCATGGCCGCTGAGCCTGCGCGTCCGGAGTCTGTGCTCCACAACGGGAGAGGCCACAGCGGTGAGAGGCCTGCGTACCGCAAAAAAAAAACCAGACAAATCCAACTCAGCACAGTTGGGAGACACCTATGTTTCAGCTCTAAGTGCCCCATGGCCCATATTTTCGATTATAACCTGCTCTCGTGTGATCATGGCGTGTGGGACCTACAGCCCTGGCAGGACTCGCATGCATTCGTTAGCTCAGTGCTTCAGGACAGCCATGGCTACCTTGTCATGCTTTTATAAACCCTTTCCATTTTCAATGACTTGTATAAGTTTTGGGCCCAGAACATACTGAAAAAGACAAATGTATAAGACATTTCCACTTTGAAAGACCTCCAATTATTTCCTGGATGTTAAAATGCCTAATTTTTCTCAAGAGGTTTACTTCATTAGCATTACTGCTAACAGGAGAGTAGAGGTGAAATTGTATATTTTATTTACACAAATAAAACACTCAAGTGGAAGGAGAGGGAAGGTAAGGGAGGGAGAGGACAGGGGAGGAGCGAGGAGAGGGGAGGTGGGACAGTGGAGGCGAGAGAGGATGAGAAGCAGCAGTGCCTGAGACCGAGCCCGCCACTCAACACACAGGCAACAAATGACACATTCGGGCCCGAAGAGTCAAAGCAGGTCCATAAACCTTTGGAAGAATGTGTGAATGCTTTTTTTTTTTTTAAAGTAACATTGGTTTATAACATTATATAAGTTTCAAATACACATTATACTTCTACTTCTGTATACACTACAGTGTTCTCACCACCAAGTCAGTTTCCATCCATCACCATACAGTTGACCCCCTTTACCCATTTCACCCCGCCACTCAACCCCTGCCCCGTCCCGTCTGGTAACCACTACTCTGTTCTTGTAACTACGTGTTTGTTTTTGCTTGGTACTATTGGTGGGAATGTAAACTGGTACAGCCACTGTGGAAAACAGTATGGAGATTCCTCAGAAAACTAGGAAGTACCATATGACCCATCAATCCCACTTCTGGGTATTTATCCAAGGAACACGAAAACACTAATCAGAAAAGACACATGCACCCCTATGTTCATCACATTATTTACAATAGCCACGATATGGAAACAACCTAAGTGCCCATCAATGGATGAATGGATAAAGGTGTGCTGTGTACACGTACACACACACACACACACACACACAGAGAGAAATACTACTCAAACATAAAAAAGATGAAATCTTTCCATTTGCAACAACATGGATGAAGCTTGAGGGTATTATGCTCAGTGAAATAAGTGTGAATGGAAGGGTCTCCTAGACCACTGTCAAAGGGATGTGATTCTAGAGCCAGCAAGTATGTGGTGACAGCTTCCGTGACATCCTAGTGGAAGCAGCTGAAAAATTACAGGCCATAGAAAGACGGGTGGAAGAATGTATCTTCATGGTTTTAATTTTTACTTTCAGAGATTTTCACCTCACAAGCTCACTTAAGAACCTAACCACCATATTAGATAAAACTGCACAGGACCAATTAAAGGCAAGTGTGTTGTACAAATGTAAAGATGACATGAATTGTTCTGTGTCCTACAATAAAAATTCCTGTAAATCACAAAGAAAATACAGGTAAGGGCTTACATCATAAAAATGAGTTGATCGAATCCATTTATATGTTCAGTCATTTTTGGAAAGCTGGTACTCTGCTATTTCGCTACACACCGTGATTTGCTCTAAGAAAGTGGTTATTTTTAAAAGAGAGAGAAAGCAATAGCTTACAGACACCTGAAGAGGGTGTCCTAAAAGCTAACTGGCAGATAGGATGATCAAACTGTTCTAGGGAATATAAGGTCATGAAATCAAATTAAATGTTTATTTGTGAGAATAAGTCAACACTATAATGACATATGCTTATAATAAAGATTTCCTTGTTATTACATGTCAAAGTGACTCATTCATTTTTAAGAATGTGTATTCATATTTTATTTATGCTTACAGCCAATAATTTAAAAAATTTTTCCAGAGATACAGTTCAAATTAGACAAGAAAAACATATTAATTTACTTTCTACAATAAGATTTCAATGGAGATAACTTAATATTTGAATAGTCCAAGCAAAAATCATTGTTTACTGACTTACCCTGTCACCAACATCCCAAAGGTCAGCATATCAGCATGAACATTGGCTTCTTACAAGTAACACAATACAAAAAAGGTACACTTTTGACTTGTCATTGTTTTGGTATAAAATATGACCTCCATTCTATTCCTTATATCTAGGTGTGCTGGGGTCCGATATTGTCCCCAAAGTATTTGAAAAAAGAAAGCTGACAGAGGATGTGAAGAAAACCAAAACAACTCCCCCCTGACACAGGACAGATATGGCCAACAGCAAGGAAACACCAGAGCCTCAAGACACAATAAACATTCCTCAGCAATTTAAAGAAAGGTGTGCTTCACTGACTTAAAAGTCCCTCCAGAACAGGAACTTCTTGTAGTTCTAGAAAGAAGGCAAGCACTTACACTGGTAAGTGGAAACACTGTTTTCTTTCAGCTACCAATTTAACTGTTCGTTTACAACATCTGGTTCCCTAAGAGTCATCACTTTCACTAAAAACATAAAAGAAGCCTCTTCTACCCGCATAAGAAATTAACTTACTGCATCTTTTTCAGGGTTGCAGACTTTCACCCACAGAATATGGTCCAAGAGCCAATCAATGGGTTTCTCCTTATAGAACATAAATATGAATTCCACAATCAGAGTGAGGTCTGGCGCTTGAAACATTTTACCTGAAAAGATATTCCCAATCAGTAACTGTAATAAAGAAGCCAAGCAACAAAACAGCTTAAATGAGTGAAATCCGTACAACAAATACACGAAAGCTTGTGCTTTCAACCATAAATCATTATCAATAATTTCCCCACCTGTCTTATCAAAAGCAAACTTGCTTTAGCTAAGTTTAGTTGTCACCTGAGTATAAACAGAAGTAGGTACTGAACTCCTAACTTTCTCCATTACAAAGTCTATCATACAACTACTAGCTCAAAGGATTCAAGAAGCAAGCTGGAGATTTTTCCTTCATGTCTTATTAAAATTCTTCCCATAAAAAAGGAACTTAAGAGGTTTAAGTTAAAAAACAAAAAATTTAACTAAATCAATACAAGCAAAAACAAGGACTCCTGATTTTGTCTTCACTGAAACCTTCACAAATAAAGATGTTTTTTGAGTCTTAAATTAAGTTTTGAGATAAATGATCAACAAGATCAAAGCCCCAGCCTCTAATACTTACAGATTTAAAGCATTAGAGGCAGCGAAATGTTACTCTCTGGGGTGTTTTTTAAGACCTATAAATTTCCTTCAACCTTCAACTTTAAACATATTCTCTTTAGTCGGATACTTTAGGAATTTTAATGAAAAAAAACTTTAAAAATAAGTACCCTTACTAGTCCCTGAAAGCAATACATGAATACAAACTAATGACTGAACAAGAACTTCATGTACTATGTCAAATACCAGGAATTCCTATTAGAAAACCACTAGTGCAGGACTCTTCTTAAAAGAACCCCAATCTTGCAAAAGCTCTGGGCTTTAAAACAGGAACTCGAAGTGTCCGAGAAGGAACCAGCACAGTGATTGGCTCTCTGTGGACATGAAAAGCCAGCAGGGCTGCCTTGCAGAACTCCAGAGTAAATATTACCATCTTAGAACTCTCCAAATACTATTTTGGGTTGACTTTCAACATTTTATACACAGAAGTTTACCGAAATTAAATTTTCTCAAAAGCAATCCATTTCCAGAGGAAAAAAGACAACTTTAAGGTAAAAAAAAAAATAGTCTAAGATTCTAAGTCCCAGTTATTTCTGAAAAGTAAATAAATCTAAAACTTTTCTTACCAATGAAGCCCAGCTGGGAGAACTCAAGTATCATCCATTCCTCAGAAGAAAGTTGAAGTGCAAAATTTTTTATGGTGTTAAAGTAATTCTGCTTGACAATAATATCATCTTCAAGCTAAAGAAAGTTGAACAATCATATTAATAAATCGGAAAGAGAAGAAAGATTTAAAGAGAACATTCTTTACTATGGAAAAACTCAAGCACACTTTTATAATGACAATCAAGGAAACAATGGTCAAAAATATTGAAAATATAAAAATTAATTTTAGGACTTTCCTAGCAGTCCAGTGGTTAAGACTCCACGCTCCCAATGCAGGGGGCACGGGTTCCATCCCTGGTCAGGGAAGATGCCACATGCCACGTGGTGTGGCCAAAAAATACATAATAATAATAATGATAAAATAAAAAGGAAAAATTATAAAAAATAACTAAAATAAAAATAAATTTTATTAAAAGAAAGCAAGGAAAATAAAATGGCAGATGCACATAGCAAGTCAACAAAACCACTCCCTTACCAGGGGAAATAACAAAACCACTCCATGAATTACTCCTTTTGGTCCTTCTATGGCTCCCAACATGATTTCACACTATCCTGTTTTCTTTTCAAAGGAAAAGAATTTTATAGGCCTTTTAATTTTTTCTTTTTTTTTGCTTTTTACATAATACATGTAACAAGTCAAAAAAAAAAAAAGCTAGCAGCTCTCCTCTGCCCTCCACCCAGCTAGTAGAAGTGACCAATGTTCAAGGTTGGGTGTGCACCCGCTGGACACCTTCAATATGGGCATACAGCACAGGTAGACCCATACCTACCTTAAGGTTCCCACCACCTTTACATTTTTATTAAAAAGGGATCACATCATGAAACCGGCTTTTTTCTCTTAATATATCATGAATATCTTTCCAGGTTAAAGAGTATATATTTAAAGCATTCTCTCTAGCAGATTCATACTATTCCCTGGGATTGATGGACAAATCATTCACCTGCTCACAGGCAGACACCCAGGTTGTTTCTCATTCTTTGTCAATGCAAACAATGCTTACACTTCATATCAGCGCTATTCATTTCTGTAGGATGGGTTCCTAAAAGTTCTCTTTTTATATTTTAAAAGGTATCTTCAAAATACTTAAGAACCTGTAGCAACTCAGAGCGCCAGTTAACCCCATGTGCTCTGCCATCACCACGTGTGTTACTGGAATGTTTACCAGTTCAACAGGGAGTTGACAGAGACCAGAGATCAAGAGTATCTGCAAAGACTTCCTCCCCAAATCTCCTTTCATAAAATTTTAAAGTCATAAGATGATTTTTTTACATATATACATTATTTTTTAATATTCTTTTCCATTGATGATTTTAATATCATAAGAAAACTCTTCCTTTTTTTTTTTTTTTTGCGGTACATGGGCCTCTCACTGTTGTGGCCTCTCCCGTTGCGGAGCACAGGCTCCAGACGCACAGGCCCAGCGGCCACGGCTCACAGGCCCAGCCGCTCCGCGGCATGTGGGATCCTCCCAGACCCGGGCACGAACCCGTGTCCCCTGCATCGGCTGGCAGACTCTCAACCACTGCACCACCAGGGAAGCCCCTTCCTTTTCTTAATGACACATTATCATTTCTAGTTATCTGCAAGTAATTTTCACTTGTTTTAGTATTTAGATTTTTTCATGTGTTTAAGTCCTATAAGCTTTCTTCCTATCTGTGAAGCAACAGTAGCAATATTTGGAAAGGTATGATTTTGACTCACCCAATATCTACTGAGCTTTGATTATGTTCCAGACACAGTACTAAACCCTGGGAACCCACCAGTGAACAGAAAAGACAAGTTTTACACCCTCAGAGCTTGTAGGGAAGCCAGAGGGAAAACCAGACAAAGCACAAAGCCCCGCTGGCACCTAACCTTGCTTTCCCAAAGAAGAGATGCCCACACTCACACGCAAACATTGGCCGTGGACGCCCAAAGGAAAGATGACCCCCAATACCAGGTACTTCCAAGCTTTTCCAATAAGTAGATTAAAAAACAAGCTTGGAATAGAGATGCAGACGTAGCGAACACACGTGTGGACATGGGGGGAGAGCGAGGGGGGGATGAATTGGAGATTGGGATTGACATATACACCATGTGTAAAACAGATAGCTAGTGGGAACCTGCTATATAGCGCAGGGAGCTCAGTTCGGTGCTCCGTGGTGACCTAGATGGGTGGGATGGGGGAGTGTGGGAGGGAAGTCCAAGAGGGAGGGAATATATGTACACATATAGTTGATTCACTTCGTTGTATAGCAGAAATTAACACAACATTGTAAAGCAACTATACCCCAATTTAAAAAACAAAAACAAGCTTGGGACTGATTTAAATATACAGACGTGTAGGTGAAATAATTAAATGCCTACTTAAAATTTAGTGCACTAAATTTGGTTACCACCAAAAATTTACATTTTTTTATATTAAATTAGAAAAATTGCTTTCTTCCACTCTCACACCTCATCAAACAACTTCACTTTTTAAGAAACTTTTAAAGATAACTGTAGATTCATATGCAGCTATAAAAAATAATACAGAGACCCAACATACCCCCAATATATATCCTCCAATATAATTACAGCACAATATCACTACCAGGAAATTGACTCTGATACAATTCAACCACATTATTCAAATTTCACCAGTTTTACATGCACTCAGTTGTGTGTAGTTGTGTGTCTGTGTGTTTAGCTCCATGCAATCTTAACACGTGTACATGTGCAAGAGCACTAGTAGGGCTAGGACACAGATCGGTTCCATCACAGGGACTCTCATGCTACCCTTTACATCCTCAGCCACCTCCCTCCTCTCCCCCCTTCCTAGCCTCTGGTAACCAAGAGTGTTCTCCCTCTCCATAATTTTGTCATTTCAAGAATGCTATATAGGGACCTCCCTGTTGGCGCAGTGGTTAGGAATCCGCCTGCCAATACAGGGGACACAGGTTCGATCCCTGGTCCAGGAACATCCCACATGCCGCGCAGCAACTAAGCCCACACATCACAACTACTGAGCCTGTGCTCTAGAGCCCGCAAGCCACAACTACTGAGCCCTCATGCCACAACTACTGAAGCCCACGCGCCTAGAGCCCGTGCTCCGCAACAAGAGAAGCCACTGCAATGAGAAGCCCGTGCACTGCAATGAAGAGTAGCCCCTGCTCGCCGTAACTAGAGAAAACCCGCACGCAGCAACAAAGACCCAACACAGCCAAAATAAATAAATAAATAAAATTAATTAATTTAAAAAAAAGTCTTGGGTAGGATACACCCCCAACATATGCAATCTTGAAGTCATGTCCCTGGGATAATTATGGAGTCTGGATTACAATACTTTGTACATCACAATGAACTCACTGAGAGAATTCTATACATTATGTAAAGACCTGAAGGTAAAGCAACTCCCTCTTTTCTGAGGCATAATTTTTGGGCAAATAGGGTAATTTTAAGAATGTTCAGTGGATCCATATATGAAAGACCTGAAAAGCTGGTGGCAATCTTAATGACCAACAATAAGATCATCGTGATAGCTGAACAATGGTACTCCAAGAAGCAATTAAAAATTATACCAATCTATAATTACTGGCATATAAAGGTGTCTGCAGTATGTTAAATGACAGCAAAACAGGCTTTAAGACAGTATGCACAGTACACTCCTGTTATAAAAAGGGTTGTATTAAATGAGTTAGTATGTGAAAAACATAAATTTTAAAGAACAATGCCTGACACATGGTAAGTATGCAATAAATGTTAGTTCATAGCAGCTGTTATTGTTATAATACATCATATATTGACCCTGCTTAGGGGAAGTTTTCCTTACCATCCTCTTCCTTAACCCCCATCCTTTTCTCAATTTTTAAATATTAACTTTTCCTACACTCCCCCCAAAAGCTTTAAGGTTCCATTAATTCTTCCCTTGGAGGAAAATTGGAAACAAATTTTAAAAGTGATATAGCTACACTTTTAAATTCTC
Organism: Delphinus delphis; assembly: GCF_949987515.2. Lineage (NCBI taxonomy): Eukaryota > Metazoa > Chordata > Mammalia > Artiodactyla > Delphinidae > Delphinus > Delphinus delphis. The sequence continues at coordinate 9,225,804 of NC_082694.2, read as the reverse complement.
TCTATAAAGTTCTTGACCATAATGTAAATATTTATATACTGGCCCTAGAACAAAGAGCAAGGTTCAACTACCATAATATTTGGTATACATTAAAATAAAATGCTATGAAATTATTATCTTAAAACTAAAATCAGACTTCTCTAATGTATTTAGAGGAAATGTACTACCTATATCTAGGATATTGTGTTTTTTAATATGCACAGCTGTTGCATCCTGTTATAGACAATGTTGCACTCTATCATCATTTCCATTTTCCATCCTGTGAACCAAGGAAGGGTTCACGCACACTTGAATGCAGCTGGCTCGAGGTACAATGTCAAAGGAGACAAAGTCTGCCCTCAAGAAGTCCACCTTCCCATGTGATGTCAGCCTCTTTTCTTCCTTCTCTCCCTCCCCAGCCCCTGCCAACAGCTGCTTAATCATGTCCTTCCTGTTCAGGGACCAGGGCTGCTTCTTGCCACTCTCATCCAAACATCCACCCAGGAAAGGATCTAATAAACTTTTTATACTGGAAAAAAACACAACTGACAGGCTTCGTGTGCCATATACCTCTCAGGGGTATTTGCATTTTGAACAAGGGATAAAGACGTTTGGTTAAAGAAGTGAAATTCCAGTGGTGAAATTTAAGCTTAAAGGTTTGAAAGAAATAAGAGCTTCCTAGAATTATTTAAGTTGTTGCCTACCTGGCTAACTTAAAACCCTTATCATGATGGACTTACTGTTTTAGCCATGCTGCTAAAAGTTGCACCATTAGAACTAAATGTCAACTTTATTATCTTCAGTACAAATGAAAATGTATTGAAGTGCACAAAACAACTATTTACCATAAGACCACCAAAATAATTATGAGCTAAACCAGCGAGTGGAACTGCAGAGCCCATGTTCTCAGTGATGTGATCAACCCTTCTGCTCTGGCATACTGTTATGATCTTATACATTTTAGAGGGTTTATGCTTTCAAAACTTCGTTTTAATGAAAATATACCCTTCATATTACTTTTCCTTTAAAAGTGTGAAAAAAAACCAAACACACACTTACCTGGATGTAATATGTGCCCTTTTCCTGAGCATACATCATTAGAAAACAATAATCGAGGTTTTGCTTTGTTCTCCATCTGAAATAAAAATTTTCAAAAAAAGTTAGGGACTTCCCTGGTGGCGCAGTGGTTAAGAATCCACCTGCCAATGCAGGGGACACGGATTTTATCCTTGGCCCGGGAAGATCCCATATGCAGCTGAGCAACTAAGCCTGTGTGCCACAACTACTGAGCCTGCGCTCTAGAGCCCGAGAGCCACAACTACTGAGCCTGCGTGCCATAACTACTGAGGCCCACACGCCTAGAGCCCGTGCTCCGCAACAAGAGAAGCCAGTGCAATGAGAAGATCGCGCACCGCAATGAAGAGTAGCCCCCGCTCGCCACAACTAGAGAAAGTCTGTGCGCAGCAACGAAGACCCAACGCAGCCAAAAAAAAAATAAAAATAAGTTAGGAATCAGACTCAAAGTTAGCAAAATAAGGTTAGATGTATACTATTTTATAATATATAAAATATTTTATAATATATACATATGCAATATATACATCACATATTGTATACATGATATTATATATATACCCAATGTATAGTTATGTATTAGAAAGATAGGTAGATAGATAAATAGATGGATGGATATCACACATACAGGATATATCCACTTAGGAGAGAGTGAATGAGAATTCACTCTTCTCTAATGAAGTCTTTATCGAAATATATTCTCAAAAACACTAATCCTCAAGGTGTCCTGAGGAAAAAAGGAGTCTAATGTCAAGTAAGTTTGGGAAGAACACATATTCCTCTTCTAGAGACGTATCAGTAATATTAGAGGCATTTAAACATTCAGCAGTAAATACATTTGTTGAAAAAAAGTTTTTAATCCAATATTTTCCAAATTTTCTTGACCACAGCCCCCTTTTCCAGTAATATCTTAATGTCTCTAGGAACTAGTGCTTCACATACAGGTAAAAATGCTTTAAAAACCCAAAACATCATATTAAAATTTACAATATTAGGTCCTTTTGGTGAATTCTTGGCAGGCTACAGAAACACACTGACCAATGTGAAAAAGAGAAGTGGTTTTTCTAAAAGCCAGTTTTAAAAAAAAAGCACACAATAAAATAAAAGCTTTGAACCACTAAGTAAACTTCTCCAGAAAATACCTTACAAGCTGATATGAATTTATTGAGTCTATCCAGAGTTTTTTTCAAACAAATTCGATCCTAAATTTTTAAAATAACATTATATTTATTGAGAGATAATTAACCAATTATAGGGACAAATCTGTTTTTGTGACAAATTAACAACTCAAGAAATACAATAAATCTCTTCCCAACACAGTGTTTTTGTCCCTTTTTCTGGTTATAGGCAATCCCAAAATAATGCCAATATCTCTTAGCTTACTTTGTCTTTAACAACAACACAAGGAAAGTTTTCCTTTCAATTTCAGAGATTCAGAGATAAATAAATTCAATTGACTAATGATTTTATTGCAATACAATTCTGCACAAGAGTATTACTGTTTTTATCACTTTTATTGGATCTGTTTTCATTTATGTTACATACAGACATGAGATTTCTATCTGGACTAAGTTTTGAGTTATACTGAATATACTCTTAAGAAAAGTTATAACAACACAGAGCAGCACGGTCATAAAATTCATTAGGTTTGCCAAATTCAACCTCTCACCAGAAACTCCACAGAATTTCCAATAAAATAATCAAAAAGTCATTAGCTCTCAACTAATCAGCTCAACCCTAAAATGAGTTAAGCTTCGATAAACAAGGATGACATTTATTACCTATTATACTCACAAGGGTGCACAGGCTTACCTTATTCTTTCTTTAGAATCTCCAAATGTCTCCTTTAAGTTTGTCAAGTCAGGATAATAGCTTTCAGGAGGTGATATTATTTCCACCAAGCCAGAACTGATTTCTTTAGAAAATCTATCATGAGAAAGGTTGGCTGAGTTATTTAAGTTCTGTGGGATTTTATATCTTAACGATCAACTTATATGTATAACATAAAAATACATTTAAAAAAATCTCTGGTTTTAGCATATTGATAGACAAAGGTAGAGGCACATTATCTTAAACAAGGACCTTTGCTTCTCTTTTGTCTTTCCTTTTAAAGTAAAAGATATGTCTTTTGGGGGCAACAAGAGATACATTTCAATGAAGAAACCCATATCAGGACTAATTTCATGATACTGCTCTTAAAACTACAAAGGCAATATTATAAAAACTAATGGTATCTGCAACTTACTAAGCTGTCCATCTGTTATCTGCTATGCGCCCCACTCACAATAAACTGTTAATAAACTTTTGTAGATTTTTAGACATAGTTTAGCACTGAGGTTTGAAACTGCTACCTGACTAGCTGTCCTGACAGCAGAAATTTTTTTTCTTGCTAAACAGAGAGTGAAAGATTTAAGTGATCTCATATGACTCTCTATTCACTGTCTTCAAGATTAAAGATTGTTGTTTGGTAGTGTTACATATATATGACATTCAAGTCTTTTCCAAAATGAAATACACCAATGTATCCCATCAGATAACTTGATATATATACACATACTTTATGATAATATAAAAGACCAATGATAGGTGGTCCAGTGAACACTGAACTCCACAGAAAAAATGAACTGTAAAAGAAGGTGTTTTCTTTTAGCAAAAAGCCAAGAGATAATAGTAAATAGAATATTTTCATTTCCATAATTAAGAAGAACTTACTCTTTCTCCAGGTTGGCTACAACACCATTTACATAATCAATATCTGTCTGGGAGAGAAAAAAACAATTATACCAACATTCATGTTTTTATATTTTTACCTTTATATTTTATTTAACTTTTAATTCTGAACTCAAAATTAAATAAATGATTAAAACATTCATTGAAAACATGAAATTTTCAGACAACTTATGGGATTTGCACTTCTGTATTCTACTGTATTGCACTGCTATATATCGCTGAGTACTAACCAATACAATAAACAGATTCTTAAGTTTTTATTGTTTTCAATTGTCTATGTTCAATTCAGTAGAAAAAAGTGAGCACAGAAACTATTTCTACTTCTTCTGCAACATCAAAACTGTAAGTAGTGAATAAATAACAGATGCAGAACGCTATAGGGAAAGATTTTTCCACTTGGAATCATAAAACCAAGGTTCCAGATTTGCCTCTCTAGCTTCTGGCCTGTACAATCTAAAGAAAGTCACTCTCTGAGCCTCAGTTTCCTATCCTATTTAAAGAAAAAGGTGGGGGGAGGTTTGGGAGGAAATAATACCTCAGACACTATGACATTACATGATAAAGCTACGTAATAAAAAGCAGTGTTATTCTGTATTATTGTTATTATTTTATTATTAAGCTGATAATGAGAACCCAAGTCAAGAGTACTTTAATCAGTCAGAAAAAAACGTTTATCAAACCTGTGAGCTTCTGAATTATATATACAAGTAGAGAGCCAATACTCCCGACCAATTTTAACTACAGTGACAACTTAAAATGCTCAACTGTTAGAAAGAATCAACGATATCTCTAGTACAATCTATGTTATAAAGACTGCGAAAACACTTCATACTTGAGGAAGATAAGCTTTACCTTTTTGGTTTGTTTTAACACTGGAAATTACAAAACTACTGAATTATAAAAAGTTGTTTTAGAGGAGGCTTTTTGGAAAAGTATTTTAACTTTAATTTCTGTTAATTGAAAGTAATTCCTATTTTAATTGTTAAAGATGTAGGAGTGAGACAACTTATTAAGACCATATCCTTCAAACTCTTAAAGAACTACGGAAACACAACTAGCACACAGCTCAAAACCCTCCGTCCTTCCCCTACGTAAACCCACACACATCCTACCATTCATCAGGCTATGATTTTAGAGAACATAATCAAGTCTGGTTTATATAACCTTTAATGAGTTTAGTAATACCTGAAATTCAATTTGATAAGCATTTATTGAGAGCCAGTGATTTGCCTAGCCAAGGAAACAAGAACAGATGAACAAGTCCAGCTCCCTGTAAGCTATCCAAGAGGGCGGCCAAGAAGAATTATGTGAACATAGATCTATTATGTAATGTATAATAAAATTTATGAAATGCAAAGTGATCCATATCTAAAACTACACATAATCCTTATGTTGCATGTTAACTGACGCAACTAGCAAAGGATTCACTTAAGCGACGGTAACTGGTGTCACCATTATATACCAGAAGCGATCCTACCTGCTATCAGCCAAGGGAGTGGTTGTGGGGCTCCTCTGAAGAAAGTAAACATGTAACTGGCCTGGAAACACACAGCCAGGCCAGTCTTCGTCCCCATTCAGGCCTCTACTTGCCTCTCTCCAACTCTTAAATGTTGGCCATAAGACAGGAAGTCTCTGAGATGTTGGGGGCTTCACTGCTTTAAATTAAAAGAACGCTTGTTCCTGAAATCTTTTTTAAAGGTCTGTGGAGACTTTTTAAAAGGTACTATTTTTGTTTTTACTCCCATTTCTCTAGGAGGTGGGTCAAAAACGATCTTGCTATGATTTATGTCCTAGAGTGTTCTGCCTATGTTTTCCTCTAAGAGTTTGATAGTGTCTGGCCTTAAATTTAGGTCTTTAATCCATTTTGAGTTTATCTTTGTGTATGGTGTTAGGGAGTGTTCTAATTTCATTCTTTTACATGTAGCTGTCCAGTTTTCCCAGCACCACAAAAATAAAAAAAATGGGACCTAATGAAACTTAAAAGCTTTTGCACAGCAAAGGAAACCATAAACAAGACGAAAAGACAACCCTCAGGAGAAAATATTTGCAAATGAAGCAACTGACAAAGGATTAATCTCCAAAATATACAAGCAGCTCATGCAGCTCAATATAAAAACAAACAAACAACCCAATCCAAAAATGGGCAGAAGACCTAAACAGACAATTCTCCAAAGAAGATATACAGATTGCCAACAAACACATGAAAGGATGCTCAACATCACTAATCATTAGAGAAATGCAAATCAAAACTACAATGAGATATCACCTCACACCAGTCAGAATGGCCATCATCAAAAAATCTACAAACAATCTATGTCAGAGAGGGTGTGGAGAAAAGGGAAGCTCTTGCACTATTGATGGGAATGTAAATTGATACAGCCACTGTGGAGAACAGTATGGAGGTTCCTTAAAAAACTAAAAATAGAGCTACCATATGAGCCAGCAATCCCAGTCCTGGGCATATACCCTGAGAAAACCATAATTCAAAAAGAGTCATGTACCACAATGTTCACTGCAGCTCTATTTACAATAGCCAGGACATGGAAGCAACCTAAGTGTACACTGACAGATGAATGGATAAAGAAGATGTACACATATATACAATGGAATATAACTCAGCAATAAAAAGAAATGAAATTGAGTTATTTGTAGTGAGGTGGGTGGACCTAGAGTCTGTCATACAGAGTAAAGTATGTCAGAAAGAGAAAAACAAATACCGTATGCTAACACATATATATGGAATCTAAAAAAAAAAAAGTTCTGAAGAACCTAGGGGCAGGATAGGAATAAAGACACAGACATAGAGAATGGACTTGAGGACATGGGGAGGGGGAAGTGTAAGCTGGGACGAAGTGAGAGAGTGGCATGGTCATATATACACTACCAAATGTAAAACAGATAGCTAGTGGGAAGCAGCCGCATAGCACAGGGAGATCAGCTAGGTGCTTTGTGACCACCTAGAGGGGGTGGGATAGGGAGGGTGGGAGATGCAAGAGGGAAGAGATATGGGGATATATGTATATGTATAACTGATTCACTTCATTATAAAGCAGAAACTAACACACCATTGTAAAGCAGTTATACTCCAATAACGATGTTAAAAAAAAAAGGTAATATTGTCTTCCAATTCTGAGAACATATTTGTGAATCTATAAATGAGATATGTATATTCTTAGGGTATGTGAGTGATAATGATTGGGACAGGTGGGAAAAAGAGTAGACATACATAGCAAAAGAAGAAAGAGCATTCCCCCCAACCCCCGGAGAAAGCGTCTTCTTCATGGTTAAGTAAAATTAAATTTTTTAAATTAAAACTAAAGGATTTATTAATACATAGTTCAACATGGATGAACCTTGAAAACACTGTGCTAAGTGAAAGAAGCCAGTCACAAAGGACCACACATTTTATAACTGCACTTATATAAAATGTCCAGTATTTTAAAAATACCTATAGAGACAGAAAGTAGATTAGTGGTTGTCTAGGGCTGGAGGGAGAGCAGTATTAATGGGTAATGGCTAAGGGGTTCAGAAATTTCTCTTTGAGATGATGAAAATCTTTCAGAAATTGATTAAGATGATGCCTACAGAACTCTGGCTTTAAATAGGTGAGTTGTATGTTATGTGAATTCCAAAAAATAAATAAATAAATAATCGAAAACATAAACTAAGAGATAGAAAAAAGTTAAATGTAAAAAAAAAAAGTATTTCAGATTGTGCATATAGAACTATGGGTCAAGCAGCTTCTCTTAGGGATGTATAAGGAAAAGTTTAAGAAGCATAAAAGCAGGTTCAAGTAAGTCACTAATACTGATACCAATTCATCAGCATAGAGTCATACACACGTAACAATTCAACATATACACTTGGCTTAAGAATCAATTTTACCAGTAGCATATAAATTAGATGACATGACAGTAATAAATTCCAATCTTTACTCTAAATCAATAATTTATAAAGTCCAACTGGAAAAGAAATAATTCTTTGCCAAATGTCACGGCAGTCAGGAAACTGTAACAAAGTCATATGATTTCAGGGAAACTTTCAATTAAAATCAATATATAAAATAACACATCACTTTTGAATATGCTATAGCTGTTGTGTTCAGTAATATTGCAAAGAACAAATATGTGAAATAGAAATCTGAGTGAAAAGATATTTTTAGAAATAAATCATAGAAATTTATTTCTAACGGCCCAAAGAATAAAACAGAAAGTTAGAGGCAACCTCCTATGAAAGATAAACAAATGTTACAAATGTCAGAAACTTTAAACAGTTACCAGTTGTAAGACAGTTACCCAGATGAAAAAGGAAGAAATTTTAAGCACTAGATCAAAAAAGAACATAAAATTAAGAGGACTGAATTTCAAATAACTTGAAGGTAAAAACTGATTTTTAAAAATGTCCTTTATATGTAAATTTACTATCTTCTTTCCAATCATTTCATTCCACAAATATTTACTTGGTGTCTACACCGTAATTGGGGATATTTATATCCGTATCATATCCATATCATCAAGCTCTGAGTTTAGATTAGCAAATAAAATAGACAAGATCTCTGCCTTGTGAAATTTAAAATTTGTGGAAGATGCAGTCCATAAAGAAAACCAAAATTATATATATATATATGTATTTATAACTGAATATTTATTAAGTGCTATATAACTAGTATGCAATAATAGAGAAAAGGAAGCAACCTATTTAAACAGGATAGTCAAAGAAAGTCTGAAGATTTGACATCTGAGCCCAAATCTGATACATATTGCCATTCAAATCGACAAAAATAAACAGAAAATACTAAAAGGAATATTGTAAATTAATTGATATGTTAATTAGGGCTTTGCCTCTGCCCTTAGACAGGATATGTGCAAGATAATACGCTGGAATAGATCATAGCGTAGAATTTTCTATTTTGTGTATATTTTAGGGGGTATAATATGCTATTATTATACACATGTACAGACTGGGGGGTGCTGCTCAATGCAATGCTGAGCAGGAAAGCTGGGCTTGCACTGCTGTACTGGAAAATACAAGTCCTGGTGAGACAGGAAGGTTGAATTAACCAAACAGGCCACCAAGTGGTCACTGGAAATAGGCCATAAAAATAAGGATGGGGCTCCCCTGGTGGCGCAGTGGTTGAGAGTCCGCCTGCCGATGCAGGGGACATGGGTTCGTGCCCCTGTCCGGGAAGATCCCACATGCCGCGGAGCGGCTGGGACCGTGAGCCATGGCCGCTGAGCCTGCGCGTCCGGAGCCTGTGCTCCGCAACGGGAGAGGCCACAACAGTGAGAGGTCTGTGTACCGCAAATAATAATAATAATAATAAGGATGATATCCACCACCTTTGCTGGTTATCTTCTAAATAAACTCTGATGGCTTTATATCACTCGGTTGATAACTCTGTTCCAAGTCTTCCCTATCCTTGTTCCTAGGGGCTAAATTTTCTTCTAGTTATGGGTCACTTTTTTGGGGGCTCCTTGGCATACTGGCTAACAATAACAATTTTTTATTTGATACTGGACATTACAAATGGACACCGCTGAGTGTCTTGATTTTGCTTTCTTCTTTTAGAAAGCGCTGAGCTTTATCCCAGCAGACAGTTATTTGTGGGTCAGTTGATCCTTAAAGGTCTCTAAGCTTTGCTGGGGTGGGTTGAGAATAACCACTTCAAGGATGACCACTTCCTTTGGCGTCTCTACTGAACGCCCTGGGTTATCACCAGGGGCTTACCGTTCTGGCTGGTCAGCCTCATCCTACATGAGCAAAGGGATATGGTCAGGTTACAGCTCCCTGATCATCCTTTTTCCAAACCTGTGGAGCTTCACCCTGTGTATGTGGGTCCCCACCCAACAAAGACTCAAAGGCACCATCATTTTCTGTTCAGCGTCTCTGTTCTGAAACTCTGTTCTGCAATTGCTAGCTGCTCTCTTCGGGATTCCCCTTCCTGCAACGTGATCTGGAAATATCTCCAGGCAGAAAGTTGGGACAATCGTGGTGCTCATTTCTCTCTCTCAGGGAATCACATCCTGCACAGCCTGCTGTCCACTGTCTGAGAACAACTAGATGGTATATTTTGTCTAGCTTTTTAATTGCTTATAGCACGAAGGTAAGTCCAGTCCTTATTAACTCCATCATGGCTGGAAGCAGACGTCATTTTTTTTTTTTTTTTTTTTTGCGGTACACGGGCCTCTCACTGTTGTGGCCTCTCCCGTTGCGGAGCACAGCCTCCGGATGCACAGGCTCAGCGGCCATGGCTCACGGGCCCAGCCGCTCCGCGGCATGTGGGATCTTCCCAGACCGGAGCACGAACCCATGTCCCCTGCATCAGCAGGCGGACTCTCAGCCACTGCGCCACCAGGGAAGCCCGAGGGGTCATTTTTATGTAATAAAGAACCAATGAGAATTCCAGAAAGAGAATGTGTACAAGCGACAAATCAAAAGGACTAAAATGACAGGCCTGTGCCAGAATGGAGCTGGCAGCTCATAATAAATTTTGTTTCCCTAGGGGTCCAAGGAAAAGCTATTCCTATAACCTAGTGCTTGGTTTAAGGTTCTTTAAATTCAGTGCAGATGTACGAACTAAGGCTAACAAATACCACAGTTAGCTTGTAGTTTCTAAAATAGTCAAGCTGTTCAAAGATAAAAGAAAGAAAGCGGAAGTGAAAAGGACACACAAGTGAAAAAAAGAAACCTACTTCTTCATTTTCAATATATCTCTCATAGCCTTTCTTCCTTTCCTTCTCCTAACAGTCAGCTGATGCTACAGCAACTGTTCTCAAACTTTTGTGATCAGAACCCATTCAGTTCAAAATATGTTCCTAGTTTGATGACTTCTCACCACCTCCAAGCCTAGCCTGGATTATTACAAGTTTTCTAAGTAGCCTCCTCGCTTCTGCCCTTTCCAAAGCAGCCACTGTGATCCTTTTAAAAGATGGGTTATACCAAAAATGCATAACTGCAATCTAATCATGAGAAAACATCAGACAGACCTAAATTGAGACATTCTACAAAATAACTGACTAGTACTCATGAAAAGTCTCCGAGTTCATGAAACACAAGAAAAGACTGAGGAGCTGTCAAAGATAGGAGGAAATTGGACTTCCCGGGTGGCACAACGGTTAATGCAGGGGACACGGGTTTGAACCGTGGTCTGGGAAGATCCCACATGCCGCGGAGGAACTAAGCCTGTGCGCCACAACTACTGAGCCTGCGCTCTAGAGCCCACGAGCTACAATGAGCTACAACTACTGAGCCCACGTGCCGGAACTACTGAAGTCCGCGCGCCTAGAGCCTATGCTCCGCAACAAGAGAAGCCACCGCAATGAGAAGCCCGCGCACCGCAACAAAGAGTAGCCCCCGCTCACCACAACTAGAGAAAGCCCGTGCGCAGCAACGAAGACCCGACACAGCCAAAAGTAAATAAATAAATATTTTTTAAAAAAGGAGGAAATTAAGGAATCAGAACAACTAAATGTGGTGTGATATTTTGGATTGTACACTGGAACAGACGACCTTAGGTGGAAAAACGTGGAATGTGAATAATGTCTACAGTTTGGCTAATAGTATTATATCAATGTTCATTCCCTGGTCTTGATTATTTGGCTACATAAGTTGTTAACATTAGAGCAGTGAAGGGAATACTCTGCATTACTTCTGCAACTTTTCTGTAAATCTAAGTTATTTCAAAATAAAGTTTTTTAAAGTGCCTTCAAAGAAAAAAAAACGTTAAGTCAAGTGTCTTCTCTACTTGAAACCCTCAAATGGCTTTCCAGATTAGCAGTTCACAAGACAGACCCACTCCCTGTTTTCATAAAGTCAAATTTTATTGGAACACAACCCCATCCTTTCATTTACGTCGTGTTTCCGGTGTGTTCGGGGCTACTACAGCAGAGCTGAACAGTTGCAGCAGAGACTGTGTGGCCTGCAAAGCCTAAAATATTTGTCATGTGGCCCTTTACAAAAACACTTGGCCACAGTTTCCTGACTGAGGGTAAAAGCGAAGTTCTCATGATGGCCTGTAGTGTGCTCAGTGATCTGGCCCAACCTGCTCCTCCTCTGCCGACCTCCTGCTGCTAAGCCCCTCACCTTTTCTGCTTCAGCCACACAGGCGTCTCCTTGCTGTTTCACAAAATGTGCCCAGCAATGCTCTCACGTGAGGGCCTTGGCATGTGCTGTTCGTCTGCTTGGACTGTGCAACTCTTGGCACCCTTCAGGTCTTTGCCCAAATGTCCTGACCACTCTAATAAACCATCCCTTGGCAACCCTGTACTCCCCCTCTTATGTACTCTGATTTATTCTCCATAGCGTTCTCTACCATCTAACACATCATACATTTGTTTTTTATCTGTCCTTCTCTACAATGTAAGCTTCATGGGGTAGAGGCTTTTATTAGATGATATGGCTAACACCGCTGCATCAGTAAATATTTGTTGAATTACAAGCAAGTTTTATAAGACATTATATATACATATACATATATATGTGTATATATGTGTGTATATATATATATATATACACTTTCTTCCTGACTGCCATTTCTGTGATTCATAACCAATGCATAAGTAAACATCTTAAAATCTACCTTCTAAAAAAATTACAGGCCAAAAATACTACTGAAGCACCAAGACAGTCATCTGTGATTTAAAATCAAGAATAGAAACAACTAATAACTAGACAGATCATCAGCAAGTCTGCAGAAGACTTGAACAACACTATCAACCAACTTGGCCTAACAGGCATCTATAAAACACTCCTCTCGACAACAGCAGAATCCATTCTTTTTAAACCACACGGAACCTCATCGGGGTAGACCATACACAAGTCCATAAATACGTATTTATAAATTTAAAAGGTCTGAAATCATGCAAAGTTTATTCTCGGACTACAATGGAGCTGAATTAGAAATCAAACAAGAGGAGGAAGTTTGGGAAATACACAAATAGATAAAAATTAAACAACACATTTCTAAATAAACCATGAGTAAAAGAAGTAATTACAAGGGGATTTAGAAATTATTTTGATCTGAATGAAAATCAAAACTTGACATATCAAAATGTACGGGAAGCAGCTAAACTGGTACTCAGAAGGGAGAGTTAGAGCTCTAAACTGCCTATATTAGGAAAAGAAACTCTCTAACCAATAATCCGAGTGTTCTCCTTAAAAATATAGAAAAAGAAAAGTAAACCAAACTAAGAGTAAGCAAAAGGAAGGAAATAGTAAAGAGTGGAAATGAATGACATAGGAAAATAGAGGAATGATAAACAAGGTCCTACCATATACCACAGGAAACTATATTTAATATTCTCAGATAAACCATAATGGAAAAACATATGAAAAAATGTGTATATATATATATATATATATAACTGAGTCACTTTGCTGTACAGCAGTAGTTAACACATTGTAATTCAACTACAGTTCAATAAAAAAAATTAAATAAATAATGAAAATAGAGAAATGATAAAGTTAATAAAACTAGAAGTTGGTTCTTTTTTTTTTTTTCTTTTTTTGAGGTACGCGGGCCTCTCACTGCCGTGGCCCCTTCCGTTGTGGGGCACAGGCTCCGGACGCGCAGGCTCAGCGGCCATGGCTCACGGGCCCAGCCGCTCCGCAGCATGTGGGATCCTCCCGGACCGGGGCACAAACCCATGTCCCCTGCATCGGCAGGCGGACTCTCAACCACCGTGCCACCAGGGAAGCCCTAGAAGTTGGTTCTTTGACAAGATCCAAAAAAAAATGATAATCAACTGAATAGTATCACCAGAAGTTTTTCTACTGTACCTGATGGCCAGCCAGCTGGAGCTGAAAGACCTAAAAGATCTCACTGGGGGAGCGAGTGGGGAAGAGAAAGAAAGGAAAATGGCGGTAGGGGTAGGAAGAATGAAGACAGGAGACTGCTGTCTAGCAAATTAACCTTGAGGAACTATTGGACTCTCAGCCATGTGCATATATAGCTAATAAATATTTTTTTCAAAAGGAAAGACAAGGGTACAGAAATAAATATTCCTGTGTAATGCCAGACTACAAGTTAAGGGCACAAGCCACCGTCTAATGGATTTTTTAAAGATTTCTAATATCCTTCAGTACCTTCCTCACTTTAGTTCAACGAGTAAAAGAATACCTAGAATGAAATCTGTTCTTTTGCCTCTATTAAGGAAGATGACAAAAAGGTAAGTATGAACGTTTGAGAAAACGTAAGTACAGAGAGGGCGACTGTTTCTGAGGCTACTGTACTTCTCAGGGGCTTTGGGGTGGAAAAAAGTTCCAAAGCATTCAGGTAACTAACCCCTGGCGGAAAGCACCACTAAAGGGTCTAACCAGAAAAGACTAAACCACTCATACAGAGTTCACCCAGGAACACAGCACTGACATTACACACAATCACCAATGAGAAACAGTTACAAAACTGCAAACTCCATTTTCAGTAAGACCAAAATTAATAACCAAAATTCTCAAACTCAAAAGGAATCCAGTTTGGTTCCAATAACCCGAGGTCATGTGCAGAACCGTGCAGAGTAGTTATAGTTGCAGGAAGCAGCCCGACTCTGTAGCAGCTACAAAGACATGGTCTGATCAAGGAAAATAAACAAAACACACACACAGTTAGTCTGGAACACTACTCTGTCCCTCCTTCAATGATGATTCATAAAAAAGGAACCAACACAGCAACTACAGAAAAACATAAGAAAAAAAGGAGAGCTTCAACAAAACCTATGAACAAAAACAACAAAAGCTACACTTGACAGCAACAAAATAGGTGAGAAATTGTGACCAAATATTTCCTCAGTAATTGAAAAGAAAAAACACCCCATTGAAGCAGTTGCTGTGGTGAAGCAATTCCAGAGAGCAGAAATGATTGTAATAATTTTAAAATATACATGGAAATGCAAAAGATCTAAAATATCTAAAGCAATCTTGAAAAGAACAAAGTTGGAGGACTTAATCCTACCCGTCTTCAATACTTCAAAGCTACAGTAATCAAGATACTGAGGAATTTGCATAAGGATCAATGCACAGATTAATGGAACAGAACAGAAAAAAGACCCACACTTATAGGGTCACTGGATTTTCCACAAAAGCACCAAAGCAATCCAATGGGGAAAGGAAAGTGTTTCAATAACTGGTTATGGGAGAAAATGACATCTATATAAAAAACAGTGAACTTTAACATGACCAAAAATTAACTTGAGATAGATCACAGACCTAATGCACAAGTTAAAACATGAAGGTTTCAGAGAAGTATGATTTGGGGGTAAGCAAGGGTTTCTCAGGTCATGGAGAGCAAGAGTCATAAAAGGCAATATTGACAAATTAGACTTCATCAAAATTAAAAACTTCTGCTCGCCAAGACAAGGCAAAAACATGAATAGACTTCCACAGATTGGGAGAAAATATTCACAAATCACGTATTTGACAAAAGAATGGTATCCAGTATACACAAAGAACTCTGAAAAACTCAATACCACCACCACACAATTTTTTTAAACGGGCAGAGTTTTGAAGACATTTTACAATAGAAAATAAAATGGATTAATGATGGATAGAGATGCGATAAATGAAAGTACTAAAACATTGGTAGAATCTAGGTAGGATGTAAACAGGTATTTACTGTAAAATTCTTTCGATTTTGTTGTATGTCTTAAAAGTTTCATAATAAAAAATACCATTCAAAAGTCCTTTCTTGAACTTCAAGAAGACTTGACTCCATACCTAAAGAACATATCCTGTGCCGGGGAAAAATGATCTACAATGGTTAAAATCAAGACATAGTATACCAAAATTACTAGGCTTTAAAGATAAAAAAAGAATCTTTTGGGCAACCAAGCAAAATATGGATTTCTTACAGCAAAAAATAAGAAAGATGGAAGGTCATCTGGCTAGCTTCAGCAATAGCACTATACCATTCCCCCATCCTCTGGAAAAAAAAAGGGGGGGGAAAGAAAGAAAGAAAGGAAACGAAATGTAACTGACGGTTTCTATACCCAAGCAAATATAAAGAGGCAGAAGATAATTTTTTTTTTGCGGTACGCGGTCCTCTCACTGTTGTGGCCTCTCCCGTTGTGGAACACAGGCTCCGGACGCGCAGGCTCAGCAGCCATGGCTCACAGGCCCAGCCGCTCCGCGGCATGAGGGATCTTCCCGGACTGGGGCACGAACCTGCGTCCCCTGCATCAGCAGGCGGACTCTCAACCACTGCACCACCAGGGAAGCCCAGAAGATAACAGTTTTGATCACATAGGACCTCAGGGAAAATTGCTCACATGGACCTTTCTTGAGGAAAATTAGAAAATGAACTTTAATCAATAGCTTTAAGTAGGTTATCAATTGAGAATGTACTTTATGTTTATTTAGGTTTAAGCAAGTAAGTAAATATATTGTGAATCATGAGGACCAAGTTTCTCACCGTTGGAGAAAAGAGTTAAAATTAAGGAATGGGGGAGGCTAGAATGAACCCTGTGGTATTGAGTTGGACCTACAAATGGATGCACACAGGACTTACATAGATGTATATATGTGTGCATGCATGTGTATGTATGAATACATGTATTCCTAGATCTGCCCACTGAAAAGGTCAGAAGCAATGATCCCTCAGGAACAAGGAGCACATCTAGAACCCAGGCCATGGTTTCTATTACCATTCTCCAATAAAAGGAACCAGGTTCCTCGGGGATATAGTTGATTCTAGGACAGGGGCAGGGAAAATACAAGATAAACCTAGAACATCTAACATTGCTAGAAAATAAGAAAAAATGATGGGGCATATTGAAAGGAGAGAGTAGCCAACTCAGAGAGCTCCCAATGGCCAAATTTGGGACAATTTGAGCAACAAAGTAAAAAATTTACAGTAATATCCACAACTCCACACTGACATAAATAACTGAGAAAATAAATGAAATTGGGGAAAAGGACAGGTCTTCCTGATAGCTGAATTCCAATTAATAAATCATACAGTAGTAATTACAGTAATGATAGTACAATAAATGTGCAATAGTAATTACTGCAGGCAAAAATCATCAAGGATGCTAAATTAGCTGGCAAAAACTTATGATGAGAAACAGGATATTTGCATGATCTCAAAGTATCACCCCACAAGATAGCTATGAGGTACATACAGAAAAGAGAATATTTACAGTAGAGGAATATGGCAGATGCCATCTCAATCAAGTGATGAAAGTTAACACTGCTGGCAATGAGATATATCAACATCATCTAAACATGAGGCTCTGAAAAAGAATACATCACTTCTATGGTGTTCTTACTAAAAATATACAACTTGAATTTAATCGCAAAGAAATATCAAACACCTCACTACAAATATCTCAATTTCGTTTCTTTTTATGGCTGAGTAATATTCCATTGTAGGGGCTTCCCTGGTGGCGCAGTGGTTGAGAGTCCGCCTGCCAATGCAGGGGACGCAGGTTCGTGCCCCGGTCCGGGAAGATCCCACATGCCACGGAGCGGCTGGGCCCGTGAGCCATGGCCACTGGGCCTGCGCGTCCGGAGCCTGTGCTCCGCAACGAGAGAGGCCACAACAGTGAGAGGCCCGCATACCGCAAAAAAAAAAAAAAAAAAAAAAAAAATTCCATTGTATATATGTGCCACATCTTCTTCTGATGGACCTAGAGTCTGTCATACAGAGTGAAGTAAGTCAGAAAGAGAAAAACAAATACCGTATGCTAACACATATATATGGAATCTAAGGGAAAAAAAAAAGTCATGAAGAACCTAGGGGTAAGATGGGAATAAAGACACAGATCTACTAGAAAATGGACTTGAGGATATGGGGAGGAGGAAGGGTAAGCTGTGACAAAGTGAGAGAGTGGCGTGGACATATATACACTACCAAACGTAAAACAGATAGCTCGTGGGAAGCAGCTGCATAGCACAGGGAGATCAGCTCTGTGCTTTGTGACCGCCTGGAGGGGTGGGATAGGGAGCGTGGGTGGGAGGGAGACGCAAGAGAGAAGAGATATGGGAACATATGTATATGTATAACTGATTCACTTTGTGATAAAGCAGAAACTAACACAACATTGTAAAGCAATTATACTCCAATAAAGATGTTAAAAAAAAAAAAAAGAAATATCAAACAATCCCAAACTGAACGACATGCCACAAAATAACCAGTGTTTTTCAAAAGTGTCAAGGTCATTAAAGGACATTAGTGGGATATTTGGAGAAATCTAAATAAGGTGTGTTGATTAGTTAATAATATAGTTTCAATGTTAATTTCCTGCTGTTGATAATTACATTATGGTCATGTACGGTGCTAGCATTTGGGGAAATTGGCTGAAGGGTATTTGGGAACTCTGTACAACTTTTGCAATTTCCTTGTAAGTCAAAAATGATTTCAGGGCTTCCCTGGTGGCGCAGTGGTTGAGAGTCCGCCTGCTGATGCAGGGGACACGGGTTCATGCCCCGGTCCGGGAAGATCCCGCATGCCATGGAGCGGCTGGGCCCATGCACCATTGCTGAGCCTGCGCATCCGGAGCCTGTGCTCCGCAATGGGAGAGGCCACAACAGTGAGAGGCCCGCATACTGCAAAAAAAAAAAAAAAAGATTTCAAAATAGTTTTAAAAAATGAATGTGAAACTTTCTCAAAAAATAAATAACCAATCCAGAAAACAAAAAGCCCCTACCAATAGGAAAGTTTAAAAACTCTCTTGATCATCTCCTCGGTCAAAGAGGAAACACAAACCAAAATCATGGACAGGGCAAGGCAGGGGTAGGGGATTAAGAGGTACAAACTAACAATACTATGTATAAAATAAGCTACAAGGATATAATGAACAGCACAAGGAATGTAGCCAATATTTTATAATAACTTTAAATGGCATATAATCTATAAAAAGACTGAATCACTATGTTGTACACCTGAAACTATAATACTGTAAATAAACTATACTTCAGTTTTTAAAAAATCATGGACTTATAAGAATTTAAACATTTCACGTCAGAACCTATGGGATATAGCTAACAGTACTCAGAAGAAAACTTATATTAGTTCTTATATAAGCAAAAGGAAATAAATAAATAGCAAATAATAAATAAATCAATTTAGCATTTGGGTCAAGATGCTTGAAAAGTATAAAATGGAACAAACAAAACCAGAAAAAATTAATAATGTTAAAAGCAGACATTAATAAATTAGGAAACAAAAAAAGGGAAACAATAAATAAACCCAAAAGATGGTTTGGGGGATAATAAATAAAAACAGATCCACTAGCTAACCTATCAAAAAGGAGGAAGGCGCACAAATACAAACACATAAACAAAGAAATCAGGGAGAAATAACCACAAAAAGAACAAAAGTTTACTCTGCTCCACTCTATATAAAGCAAATTTTAAAACTTTGATCAAATGAACCACTTTCTAGGAAGATATTTTATCAAAATTGACAATAAACCTAAGTAGCTCTTAATGTTACAATATGAAAAGTTAGTATTATACCATCTATGTAGAAAAGGGGAGAAAAAAATATATCCACACATATACCCATTAAATACCGCTGAACGGGTACAACCACCATAACAGGCGAGGGGACAGCCTTGGAGGAGAGACTTTTCAAGGTATACAACACACACATTTATAATTTTTAAACCATGTGATCCTATTACCTATCCAAAAAATTAAATAAGTGGGAAATAATTTTCCCTTGTAAGTAAAATACATAACAATAAATAAAAGTAAAAAATAAAAACTCCACAGCAATTTGATCAGTTCTCTCTGGTTATTCAATTTCTGTATTCATTTACAAATTTACCTGCTCTGCAAATCCTGCCCATAAGCCTGCTAACCAACTAGTACTGTTAACCCAATTTAAACCAAAGAATTTAAAGACAGCATCGTAAAGGCCTCTGGCACTCTGACTGTAAAACACAAACTAGAATATGTACGACAGTAAAACCTAAAAGTGAATAAAAAGGAAAGCGGTTCTCAGGCCAAATACTAAACACTCCAAGAAGCCAGAAATTCTCTAAACTCAGTTTTTCAGAGACTACTTCTAGGTGTTTTTCCAACATGATCAATTTGTTATTTCATCATAGAATCTCCACTTGAATTCTATCATTTAGGAACTTAAAATTAAATATGGCCTTTGGATTGTTTCTAGGCAAACTGCAGAAATAATGTGAATACATAGAATGATATGAAAGATAGGCTATCTCAAGTTCTTCCAAATTCCCAGCAATGTTAGTGGTTATCATCAACATAACCTTATGTAATTTTTTTTTTTTTTTTTTTCGGTACGCGGGCCTCTCACTGCTGCCGCCTCTCCCATTGCGGAACACAGGCTCCGGACGCGCAGGCTCAGCGGCCATGGCTCACGGGCCCAGCCGCTCCGCGGCATGTGGGATCCTCCCGCACCGGGGCACGAACATGTGTCCCCTGCATCGGCAGGCGGACTCTCAACCACTGCGCCACCAGGGAAGCCCCATCAACATAATCTAGGTGTTACGGTTTAGGCAAAATTCTGACTGAAACCACTTCAAAAACTCACTTCGTCTCTTTCTTTCACTTCGAATAGTATTTAGCCATCTACCCCTATGCCTCCATGTTGATTGCCTGTGGCGGTTATCTAGCAATTCAGGTATTTTTGAAGATACAACCTGTATCGGTCAGGATCTCCACTGCAACGGACAGAAACTAATTCACGCAGAAGAGTCAGAAAAGCAATTTACTGGAAAATGATTGGTTGAGACTCCGTGCTTCCACTGCACGAGGCACGGGTTCAATCCCTGGTCGGGGAACTAAGATCCCGCATGCTGCGCAGCGTGGCCAAAAAATTTAAAAAAGAAAAACATAAAATAAAAAAGTCTTAGTATCCTAAGTGTTACAGATCAGTAGAGAAGTATTTTGCAAAAGTTAAAATTAAGCCTTAATTATGTAACAGTTTATTGGAGATACTACAAAACACTTAGAGGTCATAGAATTCTAAAGTTAGAAGGAAGTGTAAAGATCATGGATCCATGATTCTACCAGGATCTCGGCTGCAACGGACATAAACTGATTCACGCAGAAGAGTCAGAAAAGCAATTTACTGGAAAATGACTGCTGTCATGTGCTGGAATATATTTACATACTTGCAAATGTTTCCACTGGATCGATTTTTAGAAGGAGAATGTTGGGTCACAGAGGAAACTTACATTTTAACAGCTATTGCCAAACTGCTTTCCAAGGAGGCGGTACCAATTTCTACTGACATACAATATGTGACTGACAAATCTGATTACTTAAAATGTAAAATTTCTACAACAAACAAAAAACATCATAAACGAAGTTCATGAAAAAAACAAACTGAACAAAAGAGTTAATTAAAGAGTTAATGTCAAAGAGTTAATTCCTCTCATATATGAAATTTCTTACAAATAAAAAATTACAAATTAAAAAAATGAGTAAAGCCTATAAAATAAGTATAAAAATAAGTATAAAATAAAAAATAAAAATAAAAAAATTAAATAAAAGTATAAATACAAATGGTCAAAATATATATAAACCAACATTTAATCCCATTCAGTAAACAAATCCAAATTAAACAAAAGCAATGTATTATTTTTACCCATCAAATTGGCCAAAATAAATTTAAAGACTAATACATCTTGCAGAGCATGGGGACAGGGTACCAAGCTCTCTCGCAGACTGCTGGAAAAAGGATATTAATGGCTCAGCTTCTGCAGAGCGTCTTGCCCAGGTGTGAACATTTAATGTATGTGGACTCTACCCAGCAATTCCACTTTTAGGAATTGATCCCGCATCAGTAACCAGACAAGTGCACAACCATTTATTTACAGTAATGTTCAATACAATGCTGAAAAGAATAGCAAAAGTGTGGAAACAGTCTCAATTGGTCTGTCGATCAGAAATTAAATAAAGTATGATAAAACCATACAATGGAATGTAATATAGCCATAACAATGATGGTGTGATAACTATTCACTTTACCATGGGAAAATGTCCATGATATTAAGCAATATACAGAACAATTCCATTTATATATATGTATACAGCCATAGGAAAAATTTCTTAAGATATATATATTCAGAATATATAAGATATATATATTTCAGAATAGCAATAGTAGCTATATCTACATAGAGGAATTACAGGTAATTTTTCAATATGCATTTCTGTAATTGTTTTGAACAATATACACGTGTTTACTTTTTATATTAAAGAAGACACAAGAACATTTTCATAAAAAAAAAAAAAAACAGGAAACACTGAAAAGTTGGGAATCAGTGGGCCAGAACCAGATGAGATTATAAATCTTCTCACGTTCCAAAATTCTATATAATAATTAAGGAAATATTTACTCTAGGGTGCTTTTTCATCATTAAAAAAAACCTCCTCAAGATTTATTCTTTCCCCATATCTTTTGAGGAGACTAAAATATAAGCAATATAATAATTATAATTAACATGATATTTGACTTTTAAAATTATAATGTGGCTGCATCTTGGGAGTACAGAGAAGGGGTAGAGAGAATAAAGAGATGATAAAACCCCAGCCTACACTAAACCTTTCTCAGGTTTCAAAACTCCCAAAGAACATCAATGCAAGTCTCCAAATTCAGGTCCTAGAGCCAGAAATGGGGACTCACTGTTCATAAAGATCTATGAATATAATATTATCCTATTAACAGGATATTACCATTCCTGGATTGTAACTGCACAGAGAAGTTAAGGCAAACACAAGTTAAACTTACATTTAACTAGCAGATGGAATATACTACCTAAGCTTTATTCATCACATTTTATAAAAAAGGTTTATAAAAGCATTATTCAAAATATGGTTTCAACTCTTACAGATTATATGTGGTAAAAAAAGAGCAACAATTAAATAATTACCTCTCCTATGAAGACAACTATAACACAGTCCAGCTTCTCTTCAGGATACAGATTATCAATAAGGGAATGAAGAGTTTCTATGAGGTAAGATTTAACTTCTCTCTTCACTGTGGGAACTCCCATTACTATTGAAACTGAAACAAAATAATGATAGTAATTATATTAAAAGATTTTGCAAAGACAATGCAGAAAAACACCACTGTTTTACAAGTATTATACCCTCTCAAATTGAAATAATTGGAGGATCAAAATATACTACATTGAAAGAAAGAAAAATAATCAAAGAATGTGGGGCACACCTATTATACAGTAATTCTTTTCCATATGGCTTCTCCATAAGAAAGGAAATAATGTCAAAGAACTGATAAAGATGACAGACATTAAACCACACATTAAGAATGAACGATGGTAAAGTATAAACAACAGATTTTATTATACAACTAAAACTTAGAAACATTAAACACATCTTAAAAATTAAAGTCTCACATGTCATATATAAGATGTCTTAAGGAGGACACAATATCACTTCTGTGGTTTTCTTCCCAAATTCATAACCTCAATCTAACCATGAAGAAATGTCAGACAAATCCAAATTAAGGGGACACTCCCCAAAGATCAGGAAAGACAGAGAAAGGATGAGGAACTGTCCCCAACTGGAGAAGACTAAGGGGACATGACAATTACATGAAATATGGGATCCTGAGTCAGATCCTGGAACAGATTAAATAATAATGATAATAAAATGACAAACTCTAAGATCTAAGGTTAACAGCATAGCATCAATGTTAATTTCTTGGTTTTGATCATTGTATAATAGCTATATAAGGTGTGAACATTTACGGAAACTGGGTGAGGTATATGGAAACTGTGTACTATTCATGCAACTTTTTTTAAGTCTAAAATTACAGTCAGTTCTACTATAATGCTTGTTTTGAAATGCAAATTGTTCCTACATGATTAATACATTAGAAAACAATTTGAGCATGAAGTCAATTTCACATTTGCTTTTATGCAATTTCTCCCCTGGGACAAACACTCACTAGGTGAACACAGAAAATGGTACCCATTTGAACTGAGTCCAGAATACTGAACCAAGCCATGTAGAAATACCCAAAATGCACAGCTGCCTCAGTTCACTGCATGCTGTGAACCACAGCTATCTACACCTGGTGTTACAACTTTCTGGCAGATTTCAGTCAATCCGCTTTGTACCACTTCACAAAAAGCTTCCAAGCTGCAGTCCTTCTGAAGCCCACTTTAACAAGCAAACCTCAAGTCTTTTTCAAGGTAGAATACCATATTTATTGTATTTATGCATTTCTCCATCATTTAATACGTGCAAAATTGTGCCACTGCTTTTATTAGCTTATCTTTTCTTTATGTGTAACTGACAAAGCTTTTGAGTGTTGTGATCTCAACACTCAAAAATGTGACCATTTTTCTCCTTTTATTGCACAATTTTGCATAGCACAGTAATATTCAGGAACACATATGTTATATTAGAGTACTTCAGTTAGTTTTTAAATGTAATATCTTTAAACGTTTTAGGGACTTCCCTGGTGGTACAGTGGTTGAGACTCCGTGCTTCCACTGCACGAGGCACGGGTTCAATCCCTGGTCGGGGAACTAAGATCCCGCATGCTGCGCAGCGTGGCCAAAAAATTTAAAAAAGAAAAACATAAAATAAAAAAGTCTTAGTATCCTAAGTGTTACAGATCAGTAGAGAAGTATTTTGCAAAAGTTAAAATTAAGCCTTAATTATGTAACAGTTTATTGGAGATACTACAAAACACTTAGAGGTCATAGAATTCTAAAGTCAGAAGGAAGTGTAAAGATCATGGATCCATGATTCTACCACCATGATTCTGCAGTTCTAAGGTCCAAATAGCTTAAGGGAGTCCCCCAAGTTTCCATACCACACTCCTCTCTTCCATTTTGGGATGAAAAGTTTCCAAGGGCTCAAAAAAAAGATTTACTATATTTGTTCTGAACATGTGCATTGAACACTTATTAAATGCAAGGCATTATTTTAGGTGTTAGGAATATAACAGCATAGATAAGGTCCCTGCCGTCATGGGACCTTTCTTACATTCTACAAGAGGGAAAAAGATAAATAATTTTAGAGGGTGATATGTAGTATATGAATTAAAACATGGCAATATTAGAAAGAGTGGGGGGGGAAGAGGAAGTACCTCTACAGACAGTGTAGTCATGGAAAGACTCTCTGATATCAACTGAGCTGGTACTTAATGATGAGAAAGAGAAGAGAAAGAAGATGAGGAAACAGCTAGGCGCTGAAGAGAGGATGATCTGAACAGTCAAGCAACAGCAAGAATAGAATGTCTCTAAAGCAGAATCAGCCTAGATTCAGAGGAATTAGTTAGGAATCTGATCACATAGACCCTTAAATTTAGTTTTAATTCTGAGGGCAAGAGAAAGGCACTGTAAGGTTGTAAGCAGGGGAGTGACAACATCCGATTTGTAATTTTAAAAGATTAACAAATTTTATGGAGAAGAGACATAAAAGTGTTAACAAGTATAAAAGTATTTTGGAGAGATCAGTTAGGAAGTTACTGCAGTAATTTAAGGAAAAGATGTGGTTTGAATTAGGATGTTTGAAGTTGGAGATGAGTGAACAGATCTGGGATCCACTGTGGAGACCCTCACCAATGGGGCTTATGGCTGGCAGAGATAAGGGAAGGGGAGGGTCGAGGATGACCTGAGTAAGTGGACATGGGACCTTCTACTGAGAATGACACACCTGAGGTGGAAAGGGCTCCCAATCAAGATTTCTGTTTTGACCATGTTACTCTGAGATGCCTAGAGACAGGATGAGTAACCCCGGAAGCAAATTTCCATATTCTTTAATCTACCTCAGAATTTTAAAATATTTAGAATATACATTAAAAGAGTATAAACTATGCTATGAAGCATTTCTAGGAAATGTTAATGCATATGAAGTTCAAAAACTTTGTTCACAGAAAAAGCAAAATCCATGCTGACTCTAGTTTACGCAAAGAAAAATGGCATAAAGTAATAATGCAAATTCTCTCTTCCCTACCAGTCTTAAGTTGTCCTGTTTCTGTTTTAAGTTTAGATGGCATGTTTAGAGAAGAAGCCACTTCTCCCAAATAGACTGTTTTGGAGCTGAAATTTAAATTCTTTAGTTTAAACCAAGGCACTCAAGGACTCCAAAAGCACTAAAAAGGAAAGTACTAATTTCGGCTAAATCTACAGAATTAGAGTATCCATGCTAGAGGTAATGCACAAAATACCACAAAAAAAGACAGCTTTTCCTGCCTTCTGGGCATGTTGTAAGGTCCCCTCAGGTTGCGGAGCTGGGGGGAGGGGATGTGACTAGTAACAGGGCTTCCCTGGTGGCGCAGTGGTTGAGAGTCCTCCGGCCGATGCAGGGGACGCGGGTTCATGCCCCGGTCCGGGAAGATCCCACATGCCGCGGAGCAGCTGGGCCCGTGAGCCATGGCCGCTGAGCCTGCGCGTCCGGAGCCAGTGCTCCGCAACGGGAGAGGCCACGACAGTGAGAGGCCCGCGTACCGCAAAAAAAATAAAAATAAAAAAAATAAATTAATTAAAAAAAAAAACTGTTTCAGCTTAGTAAGAATGTTAACCACTGAAAAGCTGGTTGACCAAGATTATATTATATTTATGATGGATAAAGTCATAAACAAATGGGCTAGAATAAGCATCTTCAAAAAAGAAAGAGAATGTCACATTCATAAAATAAGAAGAGCTGACTATAAAAGAACTTACTAGAGACCTTGGAAGTTTTAAATAACTTTAAAAATACTTCTACTTCCTTTTCATTTGCTTCTTATTCATGAGGAAATAGTCTAAACCAAAAAATGCATGAAATGGCAAAGGCAACTTACCCAAATAGTGATTATTAAAGGAAGAGACACACTATCAACTTCAGAAATAATTAATGATCAATGTTCTAAAGAACATAATTTAGAACATACTACATCTTATTAGTCTTTGTAATCCAGTATGTACCGTAAAAATATTTCTTGAATCAATAAAGACATAGAAGAATGAGTTAGTCTGAATATAATTTAAGAAGTATCATCTCCATAGGAAAAGTGTATAATTTTAAATGATTCATAAAATAGAAAGATGGCAGAACTAAAAAATGATGAATGTGAAAACTCAGAATATCGAAAACCAGTAAGATACCTAAGAATCCTATTGAATCAAATGCAGATTGAATCAGCTTTTTAAAAACATTATCATAAAGATTCATTTCAATACCTAAGAAGTAATGATTTTGTCATTTGTTAAAGACTTAGGAGCAAAATAATATTTGTCTCTACATCCTAAAATCTACAAAGAAAAGATTAACAAAGTTCAAAGTGGAGAAATAAAAAGTATAAAAGAATCATATATAAGTCCCACAAGGAAAACTCAAGAAGCCCTGGTGACTCTAACAAGAGGAGAAAAAAAATGCCATAGATTATCTTTTAGGTATTTTGGGAAAAAGATGCAAACCAAATTATTTCTATTACTGCATGAAAGGTTAAACATAAGTGACTATATACTTCTATTTCTGTAAGAAAAGTAGGGGCAGACATATGAAAAACTTTCTTGACATGACTGTAAGAGCTATTAATGTTGAAATAAGATACAAGAAAAAAAGTTATTTCTTTACCTCTCAAATTTTTAAAATAGAAATGTTTCAAAAGTTTAAACATTGTTTTGCCTGGAGATAGGGCTTGAACTACATGTCTCATAATCCTTTTCAGCTCTATTACTCTGGTCTTTGGAGAAAAATATCTAACTCCCTTCAACATGGAGTTTAGAATGACTCCTAAGTTACTATGCACAGATCAAGAACTTTTTATTCTTTAACCTGCCTTTTTGTTAAATTAATTAATTTTAAACATCTTTATTGGACTATAATTGCTTTACAATGTTGTGTTAGTTTCTGCTGTATAACAAAGTGAATCAACTATATGCGTACATATATCCCCATATCCCCTCCCTCTTGCGTCTCCTGCCCACCCTCCCTATCCCACCCCTCTAGGTGGTCACAAAGCACCAAACTGATCTCCCTGCACTATGCAGCTCCTTCCCACTAGCTAGCTATTTTACATTTCGTTGTGTATATATGTCAATGCTACTCTCTCACTTCGTCCCAGCTTACCCTTTCCCCTCCACGACTCCTCAAGTCCATTTTCTATGTCTGCGTCTTTATTTCTCTCCTGCCCATAGGTTCATCAGAACCGTTTATTTTCGTTGCTTTTTTTTTTTTTAGATTCCATATATATGTGTTAGCATACGGTATTTGCTTTTCTCTTTCTGACTTACTTCACTCTGTATGACAGACTCTAGGTCCATCCACCTCACTACAAATAACTCAATTTCATTTCTTTTTATGTCTGAGTAATGTTCCATTGTATATATGTGCCACATCTTCTTTATCCATTCATCTGTCGATGGACACCTAGGTTGCTTCCACGTCCAGACTATTATAAATAGTGCGGCAATGAACATTGTGCTTCATGACTCTTTTTCAATTATGGTTTTCTCAGGGTATATGCCTAATAGTGTGATTGCTGGGTCATATGGTAGTTCCATTTTTAGTTTTTTAAGGAACCTCCATACTGTTCTCCATAGTGGCTGTATCAATTTACAGTCCCCCCCAACAGTGCAAGACGGTTCCCTTTTCTCCACACCCTCTTCAGCATTTATTGTTTGTAGAATTTTTGATGATGGCCATTCTGACCAGTGTGAGCAATTTTTGATGATGGCCATTCTGACCAGTGTGAGCATTTATTGTTTGTAGAATTTTTGATGATGGCCATTCTGATACCTCATTGTGGTTTTGATATGGTTTTCTCTAATGATTAGTGATGTTGAGCATCTTTTCATGTGTTTGTTGGCAATCTGTATATCTTCCTTGGAGAAATGTCTATTTAGGTTTTCTGCCCATTTTTGATTGGACTGTTTGTTTTTCTGAGATTGAGCTGCATGAGCTGCTTGTGTATTTTGGAGATTAATCCTTTGTCAGTTGGTTTGTTTGCAAATATTTTCTCCCATTCTGAGGGTTGTCTTTCTGTCTTGTCTATGGTTTCCTTTGCTGTGCAAAAGCTTTTAAAAAGTTTCATTAGGTCCCATTTGTATATTTTTGTTTTTATTTCCATTTCTCTAGGAGGTGGGTCAAAAAGGATTTTGCTGTGATTTACGTCATAGAGGGTTCTGCCTAGGTTTTCCTCTAAGAGTTTGATAGTGCCTGGCCTTACATTTAGGTCTTTAATCCATTTTGAGTTTATTTTTGTGTATGGTGTTAGGAAATGTGATAATTTCATTCTTTTACATGCAACTGTCCAGTTTTCCCAGCACCACTTACTGAATAGGTTGTCTTTTTGCCATCATATTCTCTTGCTTCCTTTATCAAAGATAAGGTGACCATATGTGCATGGGTTTATCTCTGGGCTTTCTATCCTATTCCATTGATCTATATTTCTGTTTTTGTGCCAGTACCATACTGTCTTGATTACTGTAGCTTTGTAGTATAGTCTGAAGTCCAGGAGCCTGATTCCTCCAGCTCCGTTTTTCTTTCTCAAGATTGCTTTGGGGTAATAGGGGTCTTTTGGGGTCTTTTGTGTTTCCATTTGGGGGTCTTTTGTGTTTCCATACAAACTGTGAAATTTTTTGTTCAAGTTCTGTGAAAAATGCCATTGGTAGTTTGATAGGGATTGCATTGAATCTGTAGATTGCTTTGGGTAATAGAGTAATTAATAGAGTCATTTTCACAATGCTGATGCTTCCAATCCAAGAACATGGTATATCTCTCCATCTGTTTGTACCATTTTTCATTTCTTTCATCAGTGTCTTATAGTTTTCTGCATACAGGTCTTTTGTCTCCTTAGGTAGATTTATTCCTAGGTATTTTATTCTTTTTGTTGCAATGGTAAATGGGAATATTTCCTTAATTTATCTTTCAGATTTTTCATCAATCGTGTATAGGAATGCAAGAGATTTCTGTGCATTAATTTTGTATCCTGCTACTCTACCAAGTTCACTGATTAGCTCTAGTAGTTTTCTGGTAGCATCTTTAGGCTTCTCTATGTATAGTCTCATGTCATCTGCAAACAGTGACAGTTTTACTTCTTCTTTTCCAATTTGGATGCCTTTAATTTCTTTTTCTTCCCTGACTGCTGTGGCTAAAACTTCCAAAACTATGTTGAAAAATAGTGGTGAGACTGGGCAACCTTGTCTTGTTCCTGATCTTAGAGGAAATGCTTTCAGTGTTTCACCATTGAGAACGATGATGGCTGTGGGTTTGTCATATATGACCTTTATTATGTTGAGGAAAGATCCCTCTGTGCCTACCTTACAGAGAGTTTTTATCATAAATGGGTGTTGAATTTTGTCAGAAGCTTTTTCTACATCTATTGAGATGATCATATGGTTTTTATCCTTCAGTTTGTTAATATGGTGTATCACATGGATTGATTTGCATATACTGAAGAATCCTTGCATTCCTGGGATAAATCCCACTTGATCATGGTGTATGATCCTTTTAGTGTGCTGTTGGATTCTGTTTGCTAGTATTTTGTTGAGGATTTGTGCATCTATGTTCATCAGTGATATTGGCCTGTAGTTTTCTTTTTTTGTGACATCTCTGTATGCTTTTGGTATCAGGGTGATGATGGCCTCATAGAATGAGTTTGGGAGTGTTACTCCCTCTGCTGTATTTTGGAAGAGTTGGAGAAGGATAGATGTTAGCTCTCCTAGAAATGTTTGATAGAATTCTCCTGTGAAGCCATCTGGTCCTGGGCTTTTGTTTGTTGGAAGATTTTTAATCCCAGTTTCAGTTTCAGTTCAGACTTGTGACTGGTCTCTTTATATTTTCTATTTCTTCCTGGTTCAGTCTCAGAAGGCTGTGCTTTTTTAAGAATTTGTCCATTTCTCCCAGGTTGTCTATTTTATTGGCATAGAGTTGCTTGTAGTAATCTCACACGACCCTTTGTATTTCTGCAGTGTCAGCTGTTACTTCTACTTTTTCATTTCTTATTCTGTTGGTTTGAGTCTTCTCCCTTTTTTTCTTGATGAGTCTGGCTAATGGTTTATCAATTTTGTTTATCTTCTCAAAGAACCAGCTTTTAGCTTTATTGATCTTTACTATTGTTTCCTTCATTTCTTTTTCATTTATTTCTGATCTGATTTTTATGATTTCTTTCCTTCTGCTAACTTTGGGGGTTTTTTGTTCTTCTTTTCTAATTGCTTTAGGTATAAGGTTAGGTTGTTTATTTGATATTTTTCTTGTTTCTTGAGGTAGGATTGTATTGCTATAAACTTCCCTCTTAGAACTGCTCTTGTCACATCCCACAGGTTTTCAGTCGTCGTGTTTTCATTGTCATTTGTTTCTAGGTATTGTTTGATTTCTTCTTTGATTTCTTCAGTGATCTCTTGGTTGTTTAGTAGTGTATTGTTTAGCCTCCATGTGTTTGTATACTTTACAGTTTTTTTCCTCTAATTGATATCTACTCTCATAGAACTGTGGTTGGAAAAGATACTTGATAACAATTTCAATTTGCTTAAATTTATCAAGGCTTGACTTGTGACCCAAGATGTGGTCTATCCTGGAGAATGTTCCATGAGCACAGCCTGAGAAGAAAGTGTATTCTCTTGTTTTGGGATGGAATGTTCTATAAATATCAATTAAGTCCATCTTGTTTAATGTGTCATTTAAAGCTTATGTTTCCTTATTTATTTTCATTTTGGATGATCTGTCCATTGGTGAAAGTGGGGTGTTAAACTCCCCTACTATGACTGTGTTCCTGTAGATCCCCTCTTTTATGGCTGTTAGCATTTGCCTTATGTATTGAGGTGCTCCTATATTGGGTGCATAAATATTTAAAATGGTTATATATTTTTCTTGGATTGATCCCTTGATTATTATTTAGTGTCCTTCTTTGTCTCTTGTAACAGTCTTTATTTTAAGTCTATTTTGTCTGATATGAGAATTGCTACTCCAGCTTTCTTTTGATTTCCATTTGCATGGAATATCTTTTTCCATCCCCTCACTTTCAGTCTATATGTGTCCCTAGGTCTGAAGTGGGTCTCTTGTATACAGCACATACATGGGTCTTGTTTTTGTATCCATTCAGCCAGTCTATGTCTTTTGGCTGGAGCATTTAATCCATTTACATTTAAGATAATTATCGATATGTATGTTCCTACTACCATTTTCTTCATTGTTTTGGGTTTGTTTTTGTAGGTCCTTTTCTTCTCTTGTGTTTCCCACTTAGAGAAGTTCCTTTAGCATTTGTTGTAGAGCTGGTTTGGTCGTGGTGAATTCTCTTAGCTTTTGCTTGTCTGTAAAGGTTTTAATTTCTCTGTCAAAGCTGAATGAGATCCTTGCTGGGTATTGGTTGTAGGTTTTTCCCTTTCATCACTTTAAATATGTCCTGTCACTCCCTTCTGGCTTGCAGAGTTTCTGCTGAAAGATCAGCTGGTAACCTTATGGGGATTCCCTTGTATGTTATTTGTTGTTTTTCCCTTGCTTCTTTTAATATTTTTTCTTTGTATTTAATTTTTGATAGTTTGAATAGTATGTGTCTCAGTGTGTTTCTCTTTGGGTTTATCCTGTATGGGACTCTGTGCTTCCTGGACTTGATTGACTATTTCCATTCCCATGTTTGACTATAATCTCTTCAAATATTTTCTCAGACCCTTTCTTTTTCTCTTCTTCTGGGGCCCCTGTAATTCGAATGTTGGTGCATTTAATGTTGTCTCAGAGGTCTCTGAGACTGTCCTCAATTCTTTTCAGTCTTTTTTCTTTATTCTGCTCCCTGGAAGTTATTTCCACCATTTTATCTTCCAGGTCACTTATCCATTCTTCTGCCTCAGTTATTCTGCTATTGATTCCTTCTACAGTATTTTTCATTTCAGTTATTTTGTTCATCACTGTTTCTTTGCTCTTTAGTTCTTCTAGATCCTTGTTAAATGTTTCTTGTATTTTCTCCATTCTGTTTTCAAGATTTGGGGTCATCTTTACTGTCATTATTCTGAATTCTTTTTCAGGTAGGTTGCGTATTTCGTCTTCATTTATTTAGTCTTGTAGGTTTTTACCTTGCTCCTTCGTCTGTAACATATTTTTTCTCGTTTCTTTTTTTTTTTTTTTTTTGATGGGTGAGGCTATATTCCTATCTTACTTGTTGTTTGGCCTGAGGTGTCCAGCACCGGAGTTTGCAGGCAGTTGGATAGAGCCAGGTCTTGGTGCTGAGATTAGAACCTCCAGGAGGCCTCACTCTGATTAATATTCCCTGGGGTCTGAGGTTCTCTGTTAGTCCAGCGGTTAGGAATTGGAGCTCCCACCACAGGAACTCTGGCCTGGGAACCAAGATCCCACAAGCTGCATGATGTGGCAAAAAAAAAGAAAAAAGAAAGAAAGAAAGAAAAAAGGAGCAGTACAATATCAAAGAATAAAAAACAAAATAAAATTAGAAAAATATATTAGGAAAAATAAAAATATAATTGAAACAACTGCAACAAGGTAAAATAAAACCACAACAGAAAAAAGAAAAAAAAGGGGGTGAACAAGACAAAAGGAGAGAACTATAACAAAGTATAAGGAATAAAATAAAATTAGAAAAATAAAAGATTAGGAAAAATAAGAATATAAATTAATCAACAAGGTAAAACAGAACCCCAATCTAAAAGAGGAAAAAAGGGAAAAAAAAAAAAAAAAAAAAGCCTTGGCTATGGGGGCGGAGTTTAGGCAGGGGTGGAACTTAGGCAGCAGCGGGGTTTAGGGTGGGGGGGAACAAGGCAGGTGGGGGTGAGCATGGGGCGGGTCCTAGGCTCAAGACACACAGCCAGAAAAGGCCTTGGGGGCGGGGCCTAGGCCGGGTGACGTTCAAGCGTGGGGCAGGGCCTCTGCTTAGGACCTGCATGGAAGGAGAGAGGCAGCATGTCTAAAGGAGGGCCTCTGGAGTGCAGAGTTCCAGAGTTTGGAGGTAAGGCCCTGAGTGAGGGTGTGTGGGTGGGGTTTAGGCCCAGCGCGATGCAGGGGGGTCCTCTGAGTGTAGAGGTGGGGGTGTAGGGTCGGGGCTTGGGCTCGGCATGGCAAGAGGGAGGCTCCAAGGGTAGAGGATTAGGCCCAGAAGCCCAACAGGCTCCCCGGTGCCTGAGTGGACAGGGAAAGCGCTGCCCGCGTCCCTTTTGTTCCTCCACGCCCCTCCCCCACTGTCTCCCCCAGGGTCTCCCCCGTCACCACTGGACCCCTAACCGTGGGTGGGTCCCGCTGGGTGTAGGAACTCCTCCCCTCTCCCACCCAGAGGTCCGGCCTTTATTTTTGCTCCCCTTCCCTCCCTCCCACTCCCTCAGGACCCGCGTGGCTGGAGGGGGCCTTGGCGGGCAGAGGACCCGTCCTGGGATCTCAGCAGGCTCCCAGGGGCCCAAGTGGGCAGGGGAAACCTGGCCACGCTCCCTGATCCTCTGCTCTCCCAGTGGTTCCCCCATTTCCCGCTTTGGCATGGGATCCCTTCCCCTCCCCCAGCCACCCCTCAGGGACGCCAGTCCTGTCCCGCCTCCACTTCTCCTCCCCCTTCACTCCCCCCACGCCCCACATCCTTCCCCATCACTGGGGGGGTTCCTCCCGCCCCTTAGGTGTCTGTGGTCCCCCACTGGTGCCTGGTAGGTGCCCTAGTTGTGCAGAGATGTGAATTCTGCATCCTCCTAGCCCGCCATCTTGACTCCCGACTTGCCTGACTTATAAGGGTCAACATAATACTCCAAGACATAATTAAGACCAGCAGTGCAAATACAATAGGAAAGAAAACAAACATACCTCCTGTTCTTCCATTACCAATCTGCACAACAGGTTGAAGGCTTCCTTCATTTTGTAATAAATGAGGCAAATGGTAATAAATACTTGGCACTTGAAGAGATTTTTTGCTTGTTAACTCCCTCAAGAGCTTTAGGGTACCATCTGAAATACAGAAGTATAATCAATCCACGGTAATACCTCACTTATAGAAGTTGCTGACGTTACAAAGATAGTGGTAAAAATTTATGAGAACTAAAAGAATTTTCTATCCTAATTTCATACTTTGGTCAATGATATTTCCATGGACACTTAGGCAACCAGAGTCTCACAGAGTCATGATGATGAGAACAGTCTGAATGAAGCTAAAAAGGTCAGCCAGAGTACCACGAGAAGATAGAATGTGAACCACTCACCTTTATAATGTGTCAGAACTCAAGCCCTGGGGGACAGACTGTAAACACGCTATCCACTCATGAAAATGTAATAATAATAAGTACAACGACCACCAGTAACTTTCACTTTTTTATGCTATTATATTTGACCAAAATTTCACATGGAAGATTTTTTTTTTAGTTCAAGTACACTAATTTAAACAGCACAAGTTGAGAATGTTTGGTACAGTTCATAACTTTGAAATCGTTTTTCAGTTTTTATGAGAGGAACCAATGAACCATTTAATATAATAGAAAATAAAACCTTGATAGGATAATCAATATTGTTTTACAATTCCATTGAACTAGAACTTAACCTTTTAAATAAGGAAGCTAGCAGTAAGGACTTGCAGTCTCAGTAACAATTTTATACAGAGCAATATGAAAATTCCCTTAAAATACTCTGAATATTCAGAACCGAAAGTTCACAAAAGAAACGAAACTATCACACATGAAATTAAAGTTTAACCTCATGTAAAGGCAACAACTACAAATTACAAGACAACAATATCTACCCATCAAATTAAGTTAGCAGATTAAACAGTAATATTAAATTGTGGTGATAATGTGATAAATGTTTCAGCTATTAAGAACAGCATCAAAACCCTTAAAACATTCCTGCCCTATTATTCAGTAATTTCCCTTTTAGGAATTTAACTTCTATGCAATCAATAAATACTTAGTGAATTATTGGTTTTGTTCCAGCCACTGTGGCACGTGGTTGGAAATCAACAGTCATCAAAACACAGATTCTGTTTTTAAGAAAGTCATAATCTAATGAAAATAACTTAAGGCCTACCATAAAAGTAATCGATTTATATACAGAGATGTTCTTCACAGAGTTATAAATTGGGGGACAAAAACAACCCAGAAAAATCCTATTTGCCTATTTGTAGAAAAATATTTAATATATTATAGTATATGATTAGCTGATATATATGTCATCAAAAATGGTATTTTAAAAGAATATTCAATGCCATAGTAAAATGCTAATAGCATAATTTCAAGAGCAAAAATAAGGCCATAAAACACACAATTACACTTTTGAAGAAAAATATGCATGGAAAAAAGACTAGAAGAAAACAAAGAATGTTAACCATTCCATAATTTTAAATGTTACAGTGCCATAATACAAATTTTAAAATCAGGAGGGGAAGAAAGGGGCATGAATCTCCAAAAATAAGGTAAGGTAGTGAATCTCAAGATGAGAGGAATTAATGGTGAAAGATTATAACAGATAATGCTAAATGAAAAAGTATATTATTCGTGGAAGATTATGTAGATTTGGAGTGAACTGATTATATACATATATCGATTTAGTCATTAGAATAAGAATAGGATAGAAACAGAAGATGGTTGATACTCATTTCACTCAGACCAGAATTTCTCAGAGAGGGAACAGGTCAGGTACCCCCAAAAGTACCCATTATAAAACTATATCTTTTTATTTCTTATTAAGTCATATCTGAGAGCACTAATTGCTTCAAATAGCTCAAAGGTTCCCCAGAGTCCATCTGAAGTCCACACAAGCCACAACAGAAATATGCATAAACACCAAGTTAAATTTTAGTCTCATTCTAAATGTTTTTTTTAAAAGACGCTGGTTCTTCACTATTGGCAGTGAAATTTATACAACTGAAACTTAACTTAATATTACTCTCTTTAAATCAAATTTAGCAATTAATAAACTTGTTTTATAATTAACCACAATAGAAAAAGTTTTGTATGGTGATTTTTCTCTCTGTAGAGGGTAACAAATGTTGCGACTCTAGACAACTTTCAAAGAGAGTATTTCACATGACCCGTTGAAAATGTAATCTTTTCATAAAACCAAAAATATCGTCTGTACCTGAAAATTTATTCACCGCATCCTTACTTCTGTTTGTTTCTGCTCCTACACGCTTGAACTGCTGTACAATGGCATTGAGTTCGGAAGACCGCTGAGAGATTCTGTGTTCAGCTATTCGGAGCCGTTCTTTTAAAGCAAGAAATTCTCGTTGATAAGCAATCAGTTTTTCTAGAAGCAAAACCAAAAGTTATTAGTATATTTCTTTAAAAAAAAACCCACTATAATCGAAACAGAATTGTAACATTAGGGATTTTAAAGTTGCATTTTTCAGAAACAGATATTCATTAACGAATTCACTGAGACAGAATTGAAAATAAAAAAGAGCCCCAACTAACAAAGTGGTGGCAAAGCCACCACTAACTTAGTGCTATTAATATCTGTAAGAATATGGGCGCTTTCTAATTAGCACTTCAGAAAGTTAAAGATAGGGAGAAATAGACAAGGTTTTTGGAATTATCACTTCAAGCATAATACCAAGATCATTTCTCAAAAGGTACAAACAACTATAAAGACCCTATTTGTATGAAGATAGAGATGAAGCATTGAAACTAATGATAATATATCTAATAATATAATGAATATAACATATTTTATAGCGTAACCACTCATTTCCATAGGCTGTTTCCTCTGTACTTCCTATTCTGCAAAAATTTCCCTAGGCCAGACTTTGGTCAAATTCCTGATCCCTAACAACTCAATCAGGTAGATGTTAAGATGACCCTAAAAGTCAATTCTTTGAATTTAAGAGAATCACAGGTCAGGAAAGCCTGGTCTGGGAAATAAAAGTGGATTTTATGAGGATAACCGTAGGCACTGAAGCAACAGTATGAGACAGCTCAGATACAAAGTACACAGTGAGAAGAGGCCCCAAGACAGAACTGGACACCAAAATCTAAGAGACGCAGGAAAGAAACCATGCATTTATCTTGATCAGCAGCACCGGAAGGGAGCTGAGGCTGGTAAATGGTCTGAGCAGTTTCCACAACCTCATTAAACTAAGAAAAATCAGAACCACAGTTTCAGCTTCTCTATCAAGCTAGATAATCTAAGGCTACTATTCCGACATCTAAACAAAACAAACCTTGGAAAGACTCTTTTTAATTTATATTGTAATCTCTGCTTTACTCAATCAAGGATGGAATCGTTCTGTACAAAACAGAATTAAGAAATATAAATCTGCCTGTCTCATAAAGCTAGCCTTAAAAATAGTCAATTATATTATTCTTTGGCCCTTACATAAAGGACCACAGAGTAAGTACCTCTGAAGAATTCTGTGGCAGGGAAGAAAGCCTCCCCTGCTTAACTGTCATAGTTCCCTGTATTGAACAATGTATTAATAAGCAGCTCTAGTTTCCATAATTTGCTGGCTTTAGGAGGAAAGGAAGGGAGGGGGGTTGTGATTAGGAAAGGGCATACAGGGGAGCCTCAGGGTGCCAACAAGGTTCTATTTATTGACCTGGTTCCTGGTTAAATAAAATTCATTACTATACACCCATGGTTTAGGCACTTTTCCATATGTGTTAACTGACAATGGAAGAAATGTTAAAAAGATACTTTTCACAAACACAAAACTACAAACAATTATACTATAACAATTTTAACAAGAGGCACACGAGAGTTATGTGATAAAAACTGTAAGCCTTTTCCTGGAGCCTGTAATGGAAGAAAAAAATGAAGTCATTTATTAATCCCAATCTTGCAAAAAAAAAATAGATAAATCCTACCCTAAACTAATAATAAATGCAACACTTTTTAAAACATCAACGAAAATTTTTTGGAACTTGAATTTTGACATGTGATTCTAAAATTCATGTAAAAAACAATGTTTTTAAAAGGTCAAAAAAATCTAGAAATAATAATAGGTAACTTGCTCTGAAATCAGAACATACTATATAAGGCTATAGAAATGAAAACCATGTTAAATGCCAAGTCTAAATAGTAGGGCCCATCACGCCAAGCAGATTGTGTCCAAAATGAGCATGAGTGAACTGTCCTGTGATTTCTTCCCCCTTTACCTCTTACCACTCACATGGTGCCAGGATAGTGAATTCTAGACCTCTGTCACTAAAAAAGAATTAGAACCCTGTGGGAAAATAACTTTAAGATGAACCTGGAGCATTCTTGTGTCAAATAAGAAAATGTTATTTTATTTTACTTTATTTTAACATCTTTATTGGAGTATAATTGCTTTACCATGGTGTGTTAGTTTCTGCTGGATAACAAAGTGAATCAGCTATATGCATACATATATCCCCATATCCCCTCCTTCTTGCATCTCCCTCCCGCCTTCCATGCCCCACCCCTCTACGTGGTCACAAAGCACCGAGCTCATCTCCCTGCACTATGCAGCTGCTTCCCACTAGCTATCTTACATTTGGTAGTGTATATATGTCAGTGCTGCTCTCTCACTTCATCCCAGCTTACCCTTCTCCCTCCCCATGTCCTTAAGTCCATTCTCTACGTCTCTGTCTTTATTTCTGCCCTGCCCTTAGGTTAATCAGAACCTTTTTTTTTTCTTAGATTCCATATATATGTGTAGCATACAATATTTGTTTTTCTCTTTCTGACTTACTTCACTCTGGATGACAGACTCTGTGCCCATCCACCTCACAACAAATAACTCAATTTCGTTTCTTTTTATGGCTAATATTCCATTGTATGTATGATCTTCCTTATCCACTCACCTGTCGATAAACACTTAGGCTGCTTCCATGTCCTGCCTATTGTAAATAGTGCTGCAATGAACGTTGTGGTACATGACTCTTTTTAAATTATGGTTTTCTCAGGGTATATGCCCAGTAGTGAGATTGCTGGGTCATATGGTAGTTCTACTTTTAGTTCTTTAAGGAACCTTCATACTGTTCTCCATAGAGGCTGTATCAATTTACATTCCCACCAGCAGTGCAGGAGGGTTCCTTTTCTCCACACCCTCTCCAGCATTTACTGTTTGTAGATTGTCTGATGATGGCCATTCTGACCGCTGTGAGGTGATATCTCACTGTAGTTTTGATTTGCATTTCTCTAATGATTGGTGATGTTGAGCATCTTTTCATGTGTTTGTTGGCAGTCTGTATATCTTCTTTGGAGAAATGTCTATTTCAGTCTTCTGCCCATTTTTGGATTGGGTTGTTTCCTTTTTTGAGATTGAGCTGCATGAGCTGCTTCTATATTTCGGACATTAATCGTTTGTCAGTTGCTTCATTTGCAAATATTTTCTCGCATTCTGAGAGTGGTCTTTTCATTTTGTTTATGGTTTCCTTTGCTGTGCAAAAGTTTTTAAGTTTCATTAGGTCCCATTTGTTTATTTTTGTTTTTATTTCCATTTCTCTAGGAGGTGGGTCAAAAAGGATCTTGCTGTGATTTATGTCATAGAGTGTTCTGCCTGTATTTTCCTCTAAGAGTTTGATAGTGTCTGGCGTTACATTTGGTCTTTAATCCATTCGGAGTTTATTTTTGTGTATGGTGTTAGGAAGTGTTCTAATTTCATTCTTTTACATGCAACTGTCCAGCTTTCCCAGCACCACTTACTGAAGAGGCTGCCTTTTCTCCACTGTATACTCTTGTCCCCTTTAGCAAAAATAAGGTGACCATATGTGTGTGGGGTTCTCTCTGGGCTTTCTATCCTATTCCATTGATCTATATTTCTGTTTTTGTGCCAGTACCATACTGTCTTGATTACTGTAGCTTTGTAGTATAGTCTGAAGTCTGGGAACCTGATTCTTCCAGCTCAGTTTTTCTTTTTTAGATTGCTTTGGCTATCGGCGTCAATTGTGTTTCCATATAAATTGTGATTTTTTGTTGTTCTAGTTCTGTGAAAAATGCCCGTGCTAGTTTGATGGGGATTGCATTGAATCTGTAGATTGCTTTGGGTAGTATAGTCATTTTCACAATGTTGATGCTTACAATGCGAGGACATGGTATATCTCTCCATCTGTTTGTATCATCTTTCATTTCTTTCATCAGTGTCTTATAGTCTTCTGCATACAGGACTTTTGTCTCCTTAGGTAGGTTTATTCCTAGGTATTCCATCCTTTTTGCTGCAATGGTAAATGGGAGTGTTTCCTGAATTTCTCTTTCAGATTTTTGATCATTTGTGTATAGGAATGCAAGAGATTTCTGTGCATTAATTTTGTATCCTGCCAGTCTACCAAATTCACTGATTAGTTCTAGTAGTAGTTTTCTGGTAGCATCTTTAGGCTTCTCTATGTATAGTAACATATTATCTGCAAACAGTGAGAGTTTTACTTCTCTTCTGATTTGGATGCCTTTAATTTCTTTTTCTTCCCTGATTCCTGTGGCTAGCTAAAACTTCCAAAACTGTGTTGAATAACAGTGGTGAGAGTGGGCAACCTTGTCTTGTTCCTTATCTTAGAGGAAATGCTTTCAGTTTTTCACCATTGAGAACAATGTTGGCTGTGGGTTTGTCATACATGGCTTTTATTATGTTGAGTTAGGTTCCCTCTATGCCTACTTTCTGGAGAGTTTTTATCATAAATGGGTGTTGAATTTTCTCGAAAGCTTGTTCTGCATCTATTGAGTTTATCATATAGTTTTTATCCTTCAATTTGTTAATATGGTGTAGCAAATTGACTGATTTCATACATTGAAGAATCCTTGCATTCTTGAGATAAACCACACTTGATCATGGTGTATGATCCTTTTAATGTGCTGTTGGATTCTATTTGCTAGTATTTTGTTGAGGATTTTTGTATCTATGTGCATCAATGATGTTAGCCTGTAGTTTTCTTTTTTTGTGACATCTCTATGTGGTTTTGGTATCAGGGTGATGATGGCCTCATAGAATGAGTTTGGGAGTGTTACTCCCTCTGCTATATTTTGGAAGAGTTTCAGAAGGGTAGGTGTTATTAGCTCTTCTCTAAATGTTTGATAGAATTCTCCTGTGGAGCCATCTAGTCCTGGGCTTTTGTTTGTTGGAAGATTTTTAATCCCAGTTTCAGTTTCAGTGCTTGTGACTGGTCTCTTTATATTTTCTATTTCTTCCTGGTTCAGTCTCGGAAGGCTGTGCGTTTCTAAGAATTTGTCCATTTCTTCCAGGTTGTCCATTTTATTGGCATAGAGTTGCTTATAGTAATCTCCCATGATCCTTTATATTTCTGCAGTATCAATTGTTACTTCTCCTTTTTCATTTGTAATTCATTTGTAATTTGATCTGAGTCTTCTCCCTTTTTCTCCTTGAGGAGTCTGGCTAATGGTTTATCAAGTGTGTTTATCTTCTCAAAGAACCAGCGTTTAGTTTTATTGATCTTTGTTACTAATTTCTTCATTTCTTTTTCATTTATTTCTGATCTGATCTTTAAGATTTCTTTCCTTCTGCTAACTTTGGGGTTTTTTTGTTGTTCTTCTTTCTGTAATTGCTTTAGGTGCAAAGTTAAGCTGTTTATTTGATATTTTTCTTGTTTCTTGAGGTAGGACTGTATTGCTATAAACTTCCCTCTTAGAACTGTTTTTGCTGCATCCCATAGGTTTTGGGTCATCGTGTTTTCATTGTCATTTGTTTCTAGGTATTTTTTGATTTCCTCTTTGATTTCTTCAGTGATCTCTTGGTTATTTAGTAGCGTATTGTTTAGCCTCCATGTGTTTGTATTTTCTAGGTTTTTTTTTCCTGTAATTGATATCTAGCCTTATAGCATTGTGGTTTGAAAAGATACTTGATACGATTTTCAATTTTCTTAAATTTACCAAGGCTTGATTTGTGACCCAAGATATGGTCTATCCTGTAGAATGTTCCATGAGCACTTGAGAAAAAAGTTTATTCTGTTGTTTTGGGATGGAATGTCCTATAAATATCAATTAAGTCTATCTTGTTTAATGTATCATTTAAATCTTGTGTTTCCTTATTTGTTTTCATTTTGGATGATCTGTCCATTGGTGAAAGTGGGGTGTTAAACTCCCCTACTATGATTGTGTTACAGTCGATTTCTCCTTTTATGGTTGTTAGGATTTGCCTTATGTACTGAGGTGCTCCTATGTTGTGTGCATAAATATTTATAATTATTAAATCTTCTTGGATTGATCCCTTGATCATTATGTAGTGTCCCTCTTTGTCTCTTGTAACAGTCTTTATTTTAAAGTCTAAGAAAATGTTATTTTTAAAAAAGGACATAGATTGCAATTTTAAAAAATTAAATTTAAAAAAATAATAAAAGGGAGAAGTTCAAGATGGCAGAAGAGTAAGACGTGGACATCACCTTCGTCCCCACAAATACATCAGAAATACATCTACATGTGGAACAACTCTTACAGAACACCTACTGAATGCTTGCAGAAGACCTCAGACCTCCCTAAAGGCAAGGAACTCCCCACATACCTGGGTAGGGCAAAGAAAAAAGAAAAAACACAGACAAAATAATAGGGACAGGATCTGCACCCCTGGGAGGGAGCTTGAAGGAGGAAAATTTCCCCACCCTAGGAAGCCCCTTCACTGTTGGAGACAGTGGGTGGCAGGGGGAAGCTTTGGAGCCACAGAGGACAGCACAGCAACAGGGATGCAGACGGCAAAGCGGAGAGATTTCCGCACAGAGGATCGATGCCAACCAGCACTCACCAGCCTGAGAGGCTTGTCTGCTCATCCGCCTGGGCAGGTGGGGGCTGGGAGCTGAGGCTCGGGCTTCAGAGGTCAGATCCCCAGGGAAAGGACTGGGGCTGGCTGCATGAACACAGCCTTAAGTGGGCTAATGTGCCACAGCTATCAGGGAGGGAGTCTGGGAAAAAGTCTGGAACTGCCTAAGAGGCAAGAGACCATTGTTTCGGGGTGTGCGAGGAGAGGGGATTCAGAGCACCGCCTAAACGAGCTCCAGAGATGGGCGTGAGCCGTGGCTATCAGCACAGACACCAGAAACGGGCATGAAATGCTAAGGCTGCCGCTGCAGCCACCAAGAAGCATGCGTGCAAGCACAGGTCCCTATCCACACCTCCCCTCCTGGGAGCCTGTGCAGCCTGCCAATGCCGGGGTCCCGTGATCCAGAGACAACTTCCCAGAACACACGGCGCACCTCAGGCTGTTGAAACGTCATGCTGACCTCTGCTGCTGCAGGCTGGCCCAGCATTCCATACCCCTCCCTCTCCCCAGCCTGAGTGAGCCAGAGCCCCCTAATCAGCTGCTACTTTAACCCCATCCTCTTTGGACGGGAACAGACGCCCTCAGGAGACCTACACACAGAGGCGGGGCCAAATCCAAAGCTGAACCCCGGGAGCTGTGCGCACAAAGAAGAGAAAGGGAAATCTCCCCCAGCAGCCTCAGAAGCAGCGGATTAAAGCTCCACAATCAACTTGATGTACCCTGCATCTGTGGAATACCTGAATACACAACGAATCATCCCAAAATTGAGGCAGTGGACTT
This sequence comes from Delphinus delphis, assembly GCF_949987515.2. NCBI lineage: Eukaryota > Metazoa > Chordata > Mammalia > Artiodactyla > Delphinidae > Delphinus > Delphinus delphis. The sequence continues at coordinate 9,181,742 of NC_082694.2, read as the reverse complement.
TGGGAGCAACAATATATATTTTTTATTCCTTTTTCTCTTTCTGTGAATGTGTATTTGTATGCTTCTTTGTGCGATTTTGTCTGTATAGCTTTGCTGTTACCATTTGTCGTAGGGTTCTGTCTATACGGTTTTTTTTAGTATACTTTTTAGTGCTTGTAATCATTGGTGGATTTGTTTTCTGGTTTAGTTGCTCTCTTCTTTCTCTCTTTCTTTTACTTTTTCCTTTTTTATTACTTTTCAATTTCATTTTTAATAATTATTTTTTATTTTAATAAATTTACTTTTTCTTTCTTTCTTTCTTTTTTTCTCCCTTTTCTTCTGAGCCGTGTGGCGACAGGGTCTTGGTGCTCCGGCCAGGTGTCAGGCCTGTGCCTCTGAGGTGAGAGAGCCAAGTTCAGAACATTGGTCCACCAGAGAGCTCCCAGCTACACATAATATCAAACAGCAAAAGCTCTCCCAGAGACGTCCATCTCAACGCAAAGACCCAGCTCCACTCAATGACCAGCAAGCTACAGTGCTGCACACCCTATGACAAACAACTAGCAAGACAGGAACACAACCGCACGCATTAGCAGAGAGGCTGCCTAAAATCATAATAAGGTCACAGACACCCCAAAACACACCACTGGACACGGACCTGACCACCAGAAAGACAAGATCCAGCCCCATCGACCAGAACACAGGCACTAGTCCCCTACACCAGGAAGCCTACACAACCCACTGAACCAGCCTTAGACACTGAGGTCAGACAACAAAAACAACGGGAACTACGAACGTGCAGCCTGTGAAAAGGAGACCCAAAACACAGTGAGTTAAGCAAAATGAGAAGACAGAGAAACACACAGCAGATGAAGGAGCAAGGTAAAAACCCACCAGACCTAACAAATGAAGAAGAAATAGGCAGTCTACCTGAAAAAGAATTCAGAATAATGATAGTAAAGATGATCCAAAATCTTGGAAGTAGAATAGAGAAAATACAAGAAACGTTTAACAAGGACATAGAAAAACTAAAGAGCAAACAAACAATGATGAACAACACAATATATGAAATTAAATATTCTCTAGAAGGAATCAATAGAATAACTGAGGCAGAAAAACGGATAAGTGACCTAGAAGATAAAATAGTGGAAATAACTACTGCAGAGCAGAATAAAGAAAAAAGACTGAAAAGAATTGAGGACAGTCTCAGAGACCTCTGCGACAATATTAAACGCACCAACATTCGAATTATTGGGGTTCCAGAAGAAGAGGAGAAAAAGAAAGGGATGAGAAAATATTTGAAGACATTATAGGTGAAACCTTCCCTAATATGGGAAAGGAAATAGTTAATCAAGTCCAGGAAGTACAGAGAGTCCCATACAGGATAAATCTAAGGAGAAACATGCCAAGACACATATTAATCAAACTATCAAAAATTAAATAAAGAAAAAATATTAAAAGAAGGGAAAAACAACAAATAACATACAAGGGGAACCCCATAAGGTTAACAGCTGATCTTTCAGCAGAAACTCTGCAAGCCAGAAGGGAATGGCAGGACATATTTAAAGTGCTGAAAGGGAAGAACCTACAACCCAGATTACTCTACCCAGCAAGGATCTCATTCAGCTTTGACAGAGAAATTAAAAACTTTACAGACAAGCAAAAGCTAAGAGAATTCACCACCACCAAACCAGCTCTACAACAAACGCTAAAGGAACTTCTCTAAGTGGGAAACACAAGAGAAGAAAAGGACCTACAAAAACAAACCCAAAACAATGAAGAAAATGGTACTAGGACCATACATATTGATACTTACCTTAAATGTAAATGGATTAAATGCTCCAACCAAAAGACATAGACTGGGTGATTGGATACAAAAATAAGACCCATGTATGTGCTGTATACAAGAGACCCACTTCAGGGCTTCCCTGGTGGCGCAGTGGTTGAGAGTCCACCTGCCGATGCAGGGGACGTGGGTTCGTGCCCCGGTCCGGGAGGATCCCACATGCCACAGAGCGGCTGGGACCGTGAGCCATGGCCACTGGCCCTGCGCATCCGGAGCCTGTGCTCCGCGGTGGGAGAGGCCGCAGCAGTGAGAGGCCCGCGTACCGCAAAAAAAAAAAAAAAGGAGAGACCCACTTCAGACCTAGAGACACGTACAGACTGAAAGTGAGGGGATGGAAAAAGATATTCCATGCAAATGGAAATCAAAAGAAAGCTGGAGTAGCAATTCTCATATCAGACAAAATAGATATTAAAATAAAGACTATTACAAGAGACAAAGAAGGACACTAAATAATAATCAAGGGATCAATCCAAGAAAAATATATAACCATTTTAAATATTTATGCACCCAACAAAGGAGCACCTCAATACATAAGGCAAATACTAACAGGCATAAAAGGGGAAATCTACAGTAACACAATCATAGTAGGGGACTTTAACACCCCACTTTCACCAATGGATAGATCATCCAAAATGAAAATAAATAAGGAAACACAAGTTTTAAATGATACATTAAACAAGATGGACTTAATTGATATTTGTTAGGACATTCCATCCAAAATGGAATGATACATTAAACAAGATGGACTTAATTGATAATTGATAGGACATTCCATCCAAAAACAACAGAATACACATTTTTCTCAAGTGCTCATGGAACATTCTCCAGGATAGAGCATATATTGGGTCACAAATCAAGCCTTGGTAAATTTAAGAAAATTGAAATCATATCAAATATCTTTTCTGACCACAACGCTATGAAACTACATATCAATTACAGGAAAAAATCTGTAAAAAATACAAACACATGGAGGCTGAACAATACACTACTAAATAACCAAGAGATCACTGAAGAAATCAAAGAAGAAATCAAAAAATACCTAGAAACAAATGACAATGAAAACACGACGACCCAAAACCTACGGGATGCAGCAAAAGCAGTTCTAAGAGGGAAGTTTATAGCGGTACAATCCTACCGCAAGAAACAAGAAAAATATCAAATAAACAACCTAACCTTATACCTAAAGCAATTAGAGAACGAAGAACAAAAAAAACCCACAATTAGCAGAAGGTAAAAAATCATAAAGATCAGATCAGAAATAAATGAAAAAGAAATGAAGGAAACAGTAGAAAAAAATCAATAAAACTAAAAGCTGTTTCTTTGAGAACATAAACAAACTTGATAAACCATTAGCCAGACTCATCACGAAAAAAGGAGAAGACTCAAATCAACAGAATTAGAAATGAAAAAGAAGTAACGACTGACACTGCAGAAATACAAAGGATCATGAGAGATTACTACAAGCAATTCTATGCCAATAAAATGGACAACCTGGAAGAAATGGACAAATTCTTAGAAAAGCACAACCTTCCAAGACTGAACCAAGAAGAAACAGAAAATATAAACAGACCAATCATAAACACTGAAATTGAGACTGTGATTAAAAATCTTCCAACAAACAAAAGCCCAGGACCAGATAGCTTCACAGGCGAATTCTAACAAACAGCTAGAGAATAGCTAACACCTGTCCTTCTCAAACTCTTCCAAAATACAGCAGAAGGAGGAACACTCCCAAACTCATTCTATGAGGCCATCACCACCCTGATTCCAAAACCTGAGAAAGATGTCACAAAAAAGAAAACTACAGGCCGATATCACAGATGAACATAGATGCAAAAAAACCTCAACAAAATACTAGCAAACAGAATCCAACAGCGCATTAAAAGGATCATACACCATCATCAATGGGGTTTATCCCAGGAATGCAAGGATTCTTCGATATACGCCAATCAACCAATGTGGTACACCATATTAACAAACTGAAGGATAAAAACCATATCATCATCTCAATAGATGCAGAAAAAGCTTCTGAAAAAATTCAACACCGATTTATGATAAAAACCCTCCAGAAAGTAGGCATAGAGGCAACTTTTCTCAACATAATAAAGGCCATATATGACAAACCCAGAGCCTACATCCTTCTCAATGGTGAAAAATTGAAACCATTTCCACTAAGATCAGGAACAAGACAAGGTTGCCCAGTCTCATCACTATTTTTCAACATAGTTTTGGAAGTTTTAGCCACAGCAATCAGAGAAGAAAAAGAAATAAAAGGAATCCAAATCACAAAAGAAGAAGTAAAGCTGTCACTGTTTGCAGATGACATGATACTATACATAGAGAATCCTAAAGACACTAACAGAAAACTACTAGAGCTAATCAATGAATTTGGCAGAGTAGCTGGAAAGAAAAGTAATGCATAGAAATCTCTTGCATTGCTATACATTAATGATGAAAAATCTGAAAGAAAGGAAACACTCCCATTTATCATTGCAACAAAAAGAATAAAATACCTAGGAATAAGCCTACCTGGGGAGACAAAAGACCTGTATGCAGAAAACTATAAGACACTGATGAAAGAAATGAAAGATGATACAAACAGATGGAGAGATATACCATATTCTTGGATTGGAAGAATCAATACTGTGAAAATGACTATACTACCCAAAGCAATCTACAGATTCAATGCAATCCCTATGAAACTACCAATGGCATTTTTCACAGAACTAGAACAAAAAATTTCACAATTTGTAAGGAAACACAATAGACTCCGAATAGCCAAAGCAATCTTGAGAAAGAAAAACAGAGCTAGAAGAATCAGGCTCCCTGATCTGACTATACTACAGAGCTACAGTAACCAAGACAGTATGGTACTGGCACAAAAACAGAAATATAGATCAATGGAACAGGATAAAAAGCCCAGAGATAAACCCACGTACATATGGTCACCTTATTTTTGATAAAGGAGGCAAGAGTATACAATAGAGAAAAGACAGCCTCTTCAATAAGTGTTGCTGGGAAAATTGGACAGCTACTTGTAAAAGAATGAAATCAGGACACTCCCTAACACCATACCCAAAAATAAACTCAAAATGGATTAAAGACCAAATGTAAGGCCAGACACTATCAAACTCTTAGAGGAAAACATAGGCAGAACACTCTATGACATAAATCACAGCAAGATCCTTTTTGACCCACCTTCTAGAGAAATGGAAATAAAAATAAACAAAGGGGACCTAATGAAATTTCAAAGCTTTTGCACAGCAAAGGAAACCATAAACAAGACAAAAAGACAACCCTCAAAATGGGAGAAAATATTTGCAAATGAAGCAACTGACAAAGGACTAATCTCCAAAACATACAAGCAGCTCATGCAGCTCAATATAAAAAAATCAAACAACCCAACCCAAAAATGGGCAGAAAACCTAAATAGACATTTCTCCAAGGAAGATATACAGATTGCCAACAAACACATGAAAAGATGCTCAACATCACTAATCATTAGAGAAATGCAAATCTAAACTACAAAGAGGTATCACCTCACACCAGTCAGAATGGCCATCGTCAAAAAATCTACAAACAATAAATGCTGGAGAGGGCGTGGAGAAAAGGGAACCCTCTTGCACTGTTGGTGGGAATGTAAATTGATACAGCCACTATGGAGAACAGTATGAAGGTTCCTTAAAGAACTAAAAATAGAACTACCATATGACCCAGCAAACCCACTACTGGGCATATACCCTGAGAAAACCATAATTCAAAAACAGTCATGTACCACAATGTTCACTGCAGCTCTATTTACAATAGCCAGGACATGGAAGAAACCTAAGTGTCCACTGACAGATGAATGGATAAAGAAGATGTGGCAAATATATACAATGGGATATTACTTAGCCATATAAAGAAATGAAATTGAGTTATTTGTAGTGAGGTGGATGGACCTAGAGTCTGTCATAGAGTGAAGTTAGAAAGAGAAAAACAAATACCGTATGCTAACACATACATATGGAATGTAAAAAAAAAAAAGTTCTGAAGAAACTCGGGGCAGGACAGGAATAAAGACACAGACGTAGAGAATGGACTTGAGGACATGGGGAGGGGGAAGTGTTAGCTGGGACGAAGTGAGAGCGTGGCATGGACTTATATACACTACCAAATGTAAAATAGCTAGTGGGAAGCAGCCACATAGCACAGAGACATCAGCTCAGTGCTTTGTGACCACCTAGAGGGGTGGGATAGGGAGGGTGGGAGGGAGACGCAAGAGGGAGGAGATATGGGGATATAGGTATATGTATAGCTGATTCAAGCAGAAAGTAACAAACCATTGTAAAGCAATTATACTCCAATAAAGATGTTAAAAATAAATAAATAAAAATAAATTCCTTGAGGACAGAAGTCAAAAAAAAAATAATAAGATAGGACATATCATAAGCGCACAGGAAGCCACTTGAGGTGCTCCCCCTGGCTAAATTCACTGCAATTTAAGTACCAAAACAAATACTGATGGTAATGAATTATAACTTATTAAATAAAGTAAGAATCTGTGAGTCCATATTAATAAATAACAACTAACAGATGACAGAAAAGTGTTTCTTACAGTGGAATGCCAGCTTATAAATGATGAAAGAAGGACGAATGTTAGAAAATCACCCCTTTGCAACTGTCCAAGCAATAACTGAGTCAGGCAAAAATCAAAAACGGATTCTAGAGGAAGACGAATGCTGTATGACATCACCTATATGTGGAACCTAAAAAATACAGCAAATTAGTGAATATAACAAAAAAGAAGCAGACTCACACGTATAGTGAACAGACTAGTGGTTACCAGTGGGGAAAGGGAAGAGGGGAAGAGCCAGACAGGGGACAGGGAGTGGGAGGTAGAAACTACTGGGTATAGGATAGATTCCAGAATGTACTGTACAACATGGCGAATATAGCCAATATTTTATAATAATTGTAAATGAGAAGTAACTTTTAAAAATTGTGTCAATTTTTTTAAAAATTTTTAATCAAAAAAAAAAAAAAAAGGATGCCAAAACCGGTAGGTGAAAGCTTAATGAGGAACAGGATATGTGTATCATCTCAAAGTATCTTCCCACAAAGTAGCCATTCATTTACAAAAGGAAAAACGCTACCTTTATCTTGGAGAAACCTGGCAGATATCATGTTAATCACATGATCAAAGTTCACATCAGCAGTAACGGACCAGACATCACGTACCCTCTGCCATGATGCACGGAGGACACACCTCATTTATGTGGTATTCTTGCCAAAAATGCATCATCTGAACCTAATCTCAAGGAAACATCAGACACATCCAAAGTGAGCAACAATGCACAAAACAAAAAGCTTCTGCTATAAAAAATGTCAAGGTCATCGAAGACAGAGGCTTAGGAACTGCCCCAGACAACAGACTGAAGGGGACGAGACAACTACATACAAACTACAATCCTGGATGGGATACTGGACCAGAAAGAAAAAAACGCTATAAAGAACGTTATTAGAACAAAGTAACAGAAGATAGACAACAGAGTATGTAACATTGTGCCAAAGAGTACGCCAAAGAGCATGTAACACTGTACCAATGATACATTTCCTAAATTTGACACCTGAACTGTTGTAATGTAAGAGAATTCCCTGTTGTTGGAAATAAAATTATTTAGGAGTAAAAAGGCACAATTTCTGTAATTTACTCTCAAATGGTCCTGAAAAGAAACTAATATCTATAGATACATAAAAAGATGATAGAGGCAAAAAGTTCACAGTACGTGAAATGCATAGAGAAGTTGTTTGTACCGTCCTTATAACTCTGCATTTCTTCATTTGAAACTTTTTTAAAAATTAAGTTTTTAAGAAGTAAGCAGGAGGAGGGGATGGCATACAGGTTCAGTCTTTTAGCAGCTCTTGAGTGGTGGGAGAGCTATGGATCTGGGCGTAGCCTCTGCCCTACATGCATTTTCTTGGTACTTTTGGGAACCATCTTCCCAAAGGCCAGCCTCACCAAGTAAGGAGAGTAGCCAGTAGCAGTGGACAAATACTCCCACTCCGAATTCCAAACTGCCCCCCTGCTTTGAGGTGAACTGGCCATGCTTTTGAAAAGATCCCTGGGGCCCACGGACCGCTGGATAAAGTCACACGTATTTTCTTTCAGGTCCAGATGTGACTAGTGCTCTCACTGCAGAGCCCACAGCTGTGAAAGGGCTCAGCATGAGGTCACTTCCCATCTCGCTCGCATCCATCCTTTGCTTCTAACACCACCCTTCCGTATTAAAAGTGTTCTCTCCTGGGAGTTTGGGGTTAGCAGATGCAAACTATTATATACAAAATGGATAAACAACAAGGTCCTACTGTATAGCACACGAACTCTATTCAGTATCCTGTAAGAAACCATAATGGAAAAGAATGTGAAAAAAGAATATTTATATGTGTAATATATATGTGTAAAACTGAATCACTTTGCTGGATACCTGAAACTAACACATTGTAAACCAACTATACTTCAACAAAATACATTTTAAAACATAATAAAAAAATAAAAGTGTTGTCTCCATGACATCAGAGCAAGTCCACACTCTACCTAGAAAGCCAAGACTATGCAGTAAAGCTCTCAGCTAGTCCTGCTAGGAATTCCACGGGACACTGTTGGCTCTTCTAAGCAGAAAGCAGTTACACATGGTCTTTCTACAACCCTCCCTTGCAGCGTATCCTCCACAGTCCACACAAACATAGCGTTACTAGTGACCTCTAGAATTTTCTCCATTCATATTTCCCATAGTACTACCTTGCTCTCTTGGGGAGAGTGGCTTACCAGCTCTCAGAAAAAGTTCAAACCGTAACATAATAGACAAAATCCTCCTTCAAATTAGTGATATGTGTTTGACAATTTCCTGTTTTCAACATTAGTATCAAAATTCTTATTTTTGCATTTCTCTGAATCATTTCAATCAGTTTCTGTGCAGGAACCTAGCAGGAACCCAAGAGGAAACTTTCACACTCATCTTACTGGAAGTCCCTGGTTTTGTTTACCATTTTGTTTTTACTGAAGATTGAATCTAACTTTTTTTAATTGTAGAAAAGCACATACCCAGATTAGACAAATCTAAGTACAAATCACATTCTGTGAACCTAAGAATCTGAAACAGAAAATTTCTAAAGAAACCACTTTAATTCCTTCAAATCAAGTAATCAAGTCAGTTTTCCAGTGAAAAGGGTACCTTTAGGCTTTCAAAGAATTACTGGTTGAACCATATGAAACTGCTTATATTTGACCACTTTTGACAAAAAATAGCAATTTCAGATAGTTCAGCAAATTAAATAAGTCTTAGATTCAACAATGTAATTTAAAAATCTATAAATAGTATAGATGAAAAATTAACATAAAGATGCACAAATAACTAACCTGATACATAAAAACAGAACAGAAAAGTTCATTTTTCAAATAGTACCTTGTTATTAGCAACACTCGGAGGATACTACTTAATTCTATGAGCTAACATTTAAAAATGGGCTTTTTATGTTGAAATTAAAATTATCAAAAATTAAACCCACTTTTAAATAATTTAATTTTAATATTTATTAAATCATAAAATTCTGGCACTGGAAAGAATGTTGACAAGTCATCTGCATTCCTCTGTTCTTTAGTACTACCCTCAACTACTTCATACAGATAAAATTTTTTGAAAAATATGAAAAACTCCCTGAGTAACAGATTCCAAAACTTACCAAGTTGTATACTTCAGGAAGTCACTGACTGAAAACATTTTATTTCACATTCACCATTCTTATACAACCATTTTTAAATAGAAAGGAGAAGGCTTAACGTGAAATTATGGACAATTTAATACTTACAAATATCTTACAGAAAAAATTAAAGAACTGGATTCAGAAGGTAGTTTAGGAGAGCTAAAGCCTAGAAAAACCAAAAGACAGGAGTCCAAATGAAATAGGTTAAAAGACCAGAATTTGAAAAGACAATTCTAATGAGCTAAAAACGGTTAGCTAAAAGTTACAAACAAGACTGGGTCTCTCGTTTCTTTAACTTTATTGTGCATAAGAACCACCAGGAAGAGCTTGTTAAAACACAAAATTCTGGACCCTATCTCCAAAGATGCTGATTCCACAGGTCTGACATGGGGCCTGAGAATTTCTAACAAGCTCCAAGGTGATGCTGGGCCACTGAGTGAGTAGCTCTAAGGGAGAGTATACTGTCCTCAATGTAGGTCTAGTCTCTAGCAGCCTGGAAATCTATGCTGTTCTGCTCTCCTTTGGACTAGATGTTAAGAACTCCAGGGACAGGAGGGGTTCATCAAAAATTTCAGGTCCATAATCCTCAAGATAACACTTGGGGCAGAGAGGGTTTCAAAATATCCAGTGGACACCTATTTCCAAGGTGTCTTTTAAGAGTTACAGGAATTAACAAGATCAATCCCTATTTTTGGAGTATTTCAGTCAGGACCCACGGATTATGAAAAGACCTGTACTCTTCTAAACTCAAAAGGGAAAATGGGGCTCATAGATATACAGAATCATATATTTTATTTACATTAAAACAAAGAATATAATTCTATTTGTTTCTTTACATAATGTTTTCACTATGCTTACAAAACAGGACCCTAAGTAGTGAATATCAGATACGCTATGGTTGAAAAGTTTTCTGGAACATGATCACTATTTCTGAGTTGTCCCATAAGTAATATAATCATTAATGCTGTCATTCCAAATAAACTTCTAGGGAGAGGTTTAATAAGTAAATTCATCCACTGACCTTATAAAGCACAAAACCTTAAGATATAAAATGATGCTGCATATACCTGTAACACACACTTCCTTAGAAATATTTTCTCCATCTAAATAGTTGCAATCATTTTCCTTGGTTTCCCTTGAAGACAGGGTAATCTATTTTTAGTAATTTTATCATTAAGTCCCAAATTCTATTACCATTGTGAAATGAGAGGAAAAAACAATAATTTGCATAACCTAGGATAATGTTCATTAAAGTAAACTTAGCCATAACAACACTTTTTTACTTCTAAAAAATATAAAATTATGATTTTATGCAATCTGGGTTTTTGAAATTCAACAAGCCATAAGGAGCTTGGAGTAAAAATCACCAAATGGTTATAAACTACTTTTCCTTAAGTACTTAAATTTATTGGCAGACATTTTCTATAAAGGTGTTGATTTGTTCCCAAAAGAAAAAAAAAATTTGTATTCTAAAAGATATAATGGTATTTATGTTTCTATGAAGAATCCCTCAAGACAGAGCATTTTATTCTTCATTAGAATCATCTTTACTTAAAAAGGATACTGGGGCTTCCCTGGTGGCGCAGTGGTTGAGAGTCTGCCTGCCGATGCGGGGGACACAGGTTCGTGCCCCGGTCCGGGAAGATCCCACATGCCGTGGAGCAGCTGGGCCCATGAGCTATGGCCGCTGAGCCTGCGCATCTGGAGCCTGTGCTCTGCAACGGGAGAGGCCACAACAGTGAGAGGCCCGTGTACCGCAAAAAAAAAAAAAAAAGAAGGATACTGGTAATTAATCAATTCTACACTGTGGACTAGCTCTACCAATGAAGGTGGTGTCCTCTTACTGTATCTCCCTAGCTGGACATGGTTACTCCTTTTATGACTAATTTCACGATTTCTTCTTCCCTCTCCTCACTTTCCTCTTTTCCTTATTTTCCACGTTTCTCCCGTCATATACTTCTGCAAAACCCTTTTCAAATTCTTCTTCTGTGTTTCGTTCTGGACTTTTCATTTTCAACCACATGCTTCACATCTCTCACTTCTTTCCTTCTTTCATATTCAGTCTCCCCCATCCACCTCACAATATCCCCATCTTCTCTGTTGTCTATGTTTGAAATTACCGAGGACTTTTTTTTCTTTTGTTTTTAATTTATGGCTGTGTTGAGTCTTCATTGCTACATGCAGGCTTTCTTTATTTGCATCGAGCGGGGGCTACTCTTCATGGCGGTGCGCGGGCCTCTCACTGCAGTGGCTTCTCTTGTTGTGGAGCACGGGCTCTAGGCACGCGGGCTTCAATATTTGTGGCACGTGGGCTCTAGAGCACAGGCTCAGTAGTTGTGGCACACAGGCTTAGCTGCTCCACAGCATGTGGCATCTTCCCGGACTGGGGCTTGAACCTGTGTCCCCTGCATTGGCAAGCAGATTCTTAACAACTGCACCACCAAAGAAGCCCCTACTGAGGACTTTATTCTCTGACTGATGTAAACAGTCTACCTGCCTGGAGACCCTAACTTTGTAGTTTTTTGTAACCTTCAATGAAAACAATTGGAAATTTAGGATTTTTGCTTCTTGTACCCATAATGGCAAAGAAAGGAAACTGCGAGAGGAAAATATTTCATAATTATTAAGATGAACCAGGAAATGAATGTGGAGAGACAGTATCAGTCTGAACTCTAATAATGTTGGTAAAATTGATCATAAAAGTGAAATCTCAGACTATGAGTCTTCAGATGACAATATCCTAAATGAGTTTTCTCAGGTTCAAGATCAGGACTTCCAATTACAGAACAAAACAGAGTAGACACACTTCTCCCTATTCTTCGTGCTAAGTACAATGAAAACCCTGGACGTTACATATTAACCAAGCATACAGAAAACTCTGAACAGTAAAGAGAAGAAGGCAGACAGAGAGATCCCTGTCCCAAGAAATGACAAGACAGTGAGTTCCCTGAGTTTTCTTTTTGCTTCATATATTCCAGACTGGGTATTAGAGAAGCCAGCATTCTAAAAGCACCAATAGGAACACACAAAAATGCCCCAAGAAAAGCCCTCTTTGTCTAGCCAAAGCACTAAGGATGAGTGACCTAGCAAGACAGAAAAATTTTATACAATAATTGCTCTATTCTAGCCAAAGACCATGGAAAAAACCATGGTCCCACTTCCACCCCATTGGCAAAAGCCAAGCAAGGAGTCTAGACTTCCACTCCTGCCTAACTGTAACAAGGACACACACACACACACACACACACACACACACACACACACACACACTGGGGTGGTATCAGAGAAGAGTGAGGGTCAGGACTTTCACTATTGCAGCAGTAATGAGCAGTAAGGTGAGGTGTCAGTGGAGGCTACATGGAAAGTAGTAACAGGGCACCTCCCCCACTGCCAGCCAGAGTGGCATCAGAAGAGGCCAAGTGAGGAGCCTGGACTTCTATCCTCACCTGGTGGTAGCGAGGTAACATTCCCCTTTCCCCTCCCAGGATGGTATCAGAAAGGGTCAGCTAAGACAGACAAACTAAATAAGACCCAGATTCTCATAATACCCAAAATGTCTTGGATACAACTGAAGTCACTTATTATACTAAGAACCAGGAAAATCTCAAGTAGAATGAGAAAAGGCAGTCAATATATGCCAACATCAAGATGACACAGATGTTGGAATTATCTGATAAGGATCTTAAAGTAGCCGTCATAGAAGTGCTTCAACGGGCAAACTAAACAAATGGAAAAAATGGAAACCCTAAGCGTTAACTAGAAGATATAAATGATAAAAACAAATGAAAATTTTACAACAGAAAATACAATAGTTGAAACAAAAAACTTAATGGATGAGCTCAATAGCAGAATGGAGAGGACCCAATATCAGTGAATCTTGTGAAAAATAATCAAAATAACCCAATCTGAACAACAAAGAGAAAACAGACTGGAAAAAAAAAATTAACAGAGCCTCATAAACCTTTGGAACTAAATCAAAAGATCTAAAATCTTACATTCCTGTCATCAGAGCCTCAGAAGAAAAGAGAGGGCAGGGTGAAAAAAGTATTACAAGAAATGATGGCAGGAGAAATGATGGCGAATTTCAATTCCCAAATTTGGCAAGACATAAACCTCCATAAAGATTCAAGAAGCTGAGAAAATCCCAAACAGGATAAACCCGAAGAAACCCATGCCAAAAAAAAACACAAGTAAATGTCAAAAAACTAGAGACAAAGAAAAAGTCTTGAAAGCAGCCAGAGAGAAATGACACATTACCCATTAGGAAAAAAAATAATTTGGATAACGGCAGATTTCTCATCAAAAACCATGACAGTCAGAAGGAAGTGGCACTACATTTTTCAAGCACAGATCTTCCTGGACTTTTAATGGAATTACATTCCAATAAATCTATTGTAAGTTGAAAATATCATAAGCAGAAAATGTATTTAATACACCTCACCTACTGAACATCATAGCTTAGTCTAGCCTACCTTGAGGATGCTCAGAACACTTACATTAGTCTACAGTTGGGCAAAGTCATCTAACACAAAGCCTATTTTATAATAAAGTATTGAGTATTTCATGTAATTTGTTGAATACTGTACTGAAAGTGAAAAACAGAATGTTTGTATGGGTACAGCATGGTAGTAGGTGTAACGACTGTTTACGCTCGTGATGGCGTGGCTGACTGGGAGCTGCAGCTCACTGCTCTGCCACTGCCCAGCATCACAAGAAGGTATTATACCACACAGTCCTAGCCTGGGAAAAGTTCAAAATTCAAAGCACGGTTTCTACTGAATGTGTATAGCTTTTGCACCATCGTAACGTCATTAGGTAGAACCATCATTAGGCAAAACCATCATAAGTTGGGGACTGTACTGAAAAAAATATATATCAACCCCAGATTCCATATCTGGCAAAATTATCCTTAAGGAATGAAGGGGAAATCAAGATATTCTCAGACACTAGTGGAATTTGTCATCAGCAAACCTACCCTAACATGATGGCTAGAGGAAGTTCTTGAAACAGAAAGGAAATGATAAAAAGAAGGAATCTTGGAACATCAAGAAGGAAGAAGGAACTAAAAGAGCAAAAATATGGGTAAACACAATAGACATTCCTTCTCTTTTCTGAGTTTTCTTAATCATGTTTGATGATTGAACCAAAACATATAATACATCTGATTTGGTTCTCAATGTGGAAGAAACAGTTAAAACAATTATAAACTGGTGAGGGAAAAAGAGCTTTTAAAAGGGAAAAGGTTTCTATATTTCACTGAAACTGATAAAATGCCCATGGCAGTAGACTATGATAAGTTATGTGTGTGTATTATAATACCTAGAGCAACAACTAAAATATCTATACAAAAGGATACCTCAAAAACACTATGAATTTAATAGTGGAATTTTAAAAAATGTTCAAGTAACCCATAAGAAGTCAGGAAAAAGATGACAAAAACAAAAAATAGAGGGAACATAGAGTGAACAAAAATAAAATGACAGACTTTATTAAACCTAACATCACTAATCACATTAAATGTAAATAGTCTAAATGTACCAATTAAAAGAGATTGGTAAAGTGGAGTAAAATACATGATCCCATTATATGCTGTCCACAAGACTGACATCCATAGCATGGAATCTTATTCAGCAATAAAAAGGAACAAACTATTGAAACAGCCAACAACTTGCATGGACCTCAATTATGCTGGGTGAAAAATGTCACTTTCATCTGGTCACATACTATATGATTCCATTTATATAACAGTTCAAAAATGACAAAGTTACAGTGATAGGTAACAGATTAGTGGTTGCCAAGAGACAGGGATGGTGAGGGATGGAAGAGCAGGCGTGACAATAAAGGGGTGGCACAAAGGGAGAGCTTTGTGGTGATAAAATTGTTGTTCATCTTGTTAGGGGTGGTGGTTACAAGAATCTGCACATGTGATAATACAGCATAGAATTATACACACCCATGGTATCAATGTCAACTTCCTGATTTTAACATCGTACATTATATATACATAACTTATCACAACAAGTAACCATTGGGGGAACAGGATAGAAAGCCCAGAGAGAGCCCCACGCACATATGGTCACCTTATTTTTGCTAAAGGGGACAAGAGTATACAGTGGAGAAAAGGCAGCCTCTTCAGTAAGCGGTGCTGGGAAAGCTGGACAGTTGCATGTAAAAGAATGAAATTAGAACACTTCCTAACACCATACACAAAAATAAACTCCGAATGGATTAAAAACCAAATGTAACGCCAGACACTATCAAACTCTTAGAGGAAAATATAGGCAGAACACTCTATGACATAAATCACAGCAAGATCCTTTTTGACCCACCTCCTAGAGAAATGGAAATAAAAACAAAAATAAACAAATGGGACCTAATGAAACTTAAAAGCTTTTGCACAGCAAGGGAAACCATAAACAAGACGAAAAGACAACCCTCAGAATGGGAGAAAATATTTGCAAATGAAGCAACTGACAAAGGATTAATCTCCAAAATTTACAAACAGCTCATGCAGCTCAATATCAAAAAAACAAACAACCCAACCCAAAAAGAAGACCTAAACAGACATTTCTCCAAAGAAGATATACAGATTGCCAACAAACACATGAAAGAATGCTCAACATCATTAATCATTAGAGAAATGCAAATCAAAACTACAATGAGATATCATCTCACACCAGTCAGAATGGCCATCATCAAAAAATCTAGAAACAACAAATGCTGGGGAGGGTGTGGAGAAAAGGGAACCCTCTTGCACTCTTGGTGGGAATGTAAATTGATACAGCCACTGTGGAGAACAGTATGGAGGTTCCTTAAAAAACTACAAATAGAACTACCATATGACCCAGCAATCCCACTACTGGGCATATACCCTGAGAAAACCATAATTCAAAAAGAGTCATGTACCAAAATGTTCATTGCAGCTCTATTTACAATAGCCTGGAGATGGAAACAACTTAAGTGTCCATCATCGGATGAATGGATAAAAAAGATGTGGCACATATATACAATGGAATATTACTCAGCCATAAAAAGAAACGAAATTGAGTTATTTGTAGTGAGGTGGATGGATCTAGAGTCTGCCATACAGAGTGAAGTAAGTCAGAACAAGAAAAACAAATACCGTATGCTAACACACATATATGGAATCTAAAAAAAAAAAAAAAAAGGTCATGAAGAACCTAGGGGCAAGATGGGGATAAAGACACAGACATAGAGAATGAACTTGAGGATATGGGGAGGAGGAAGGGGAAGCTGGGACAAAGTGAGAGAGTGGCATGGACATATATACACTACCAAATGTAAAATAGATAGCTAGTGGGAAGCAGCTGCATAGCACAGGTAGATCAGCTCCGTGCTTTGTGACCACCTAGAGGGGTAGGATAGGGAGGGTGGGAGGGAGGGAGACGCAAGAGGGAAGAGATACGGGGATATATGTATAACTGATTCACTCTGTTATAAAGCAGAAACTAACACACCATTGTAAAGCAGTTATACTCCAATAAAGATGTTAAAAAACAAAACAAACAAAAAAAAGAAGTAACCACTGGGGGAAAATGGGTGAAAGTTACATTGTATCTCTCTGTATTATCTTTGCAGCTTCCCATAATTCCATAATTCTTTTAAATAGTTTTTAAAAAGCAAAACAAAAAAGAACTGATGATTCTTTAAACAAGCAAAACAAGAATCAATGAATGAATAATCATTTCTAAAGACAAAATGGAAACAGCATTTTCATCAAGTTAGTCATTTAACTGGAAGGACCTCATCACAATGAACCATAAGAACCCAGAACATCCTGTTTTGCTAAAAGGATGGGTAACAATATTCCTTTGTCTATGATGTATTTGTGCAACAGGATATACTGGATAGGTTCATAAGCAGACAAACGATAAAGGCTTGCGTGCATACAAAAGTGATTAGAAAGAGAGGATTCAGAAATGATAAAACTTCATTGGATTGATCATTCTAAATTTAATAATGAAAATGTTTTGCAATCAAGGAGCAAAGAAGATGGCTATCCTCTCTTCAATAAAATTATGAACTACAAACGTTTTCAAAAGTTTTGCGTTTTGATGATAGAGGTGCAGAAGAACTAGAAGTAATGATGAACTAGAACCCATTAGACATGTATTTGAAATCTGGAATTAGAATTTACAAGAAGGATGTGTCCCAGGTTCACGCACGACAGTTAGTGAACAGTTAGTTGTATTCAAAGGACGTTGCCCATTTCAGTTAATATACCTACCAAACCAGAAATACGAGGATAAATATTTGTCTTTGCTATGTTTAACTTCTTGTTAAAATTTACAATAGAGTTGTTTTTCACTGTCTCTTTATTCTTATTTCTGTATTAGTTATAAAATCACTTACAATAAAAATAAATAAAAGGCGTTCACTGGACCCAGACAGTAAACACTGATGTCTATTTTTCCTGGTATAACGAGGGCTTTTAGACTGAGTTTAGGAAAACGAACACTTCCTTCCATCCACAATTCACCTTTCCACACTATCTAGAGAAAACCTCAATGGGTAGGGGTTCTAGTCTTCAGAATCATGCTGCATAAGATAGAAAGGAACAGTGAGTTCACCAAACATCTCATGATTCAGTCCACTCTAATAGTTCCTACAAGGTCATCTACACGGTTAAGCCAATGCGACATCTCCTTTATGTGGTGAGGTAAGGGGGACGGAGAGGATGGCCCTCCTCATAGAGACAGCAGAGGCTACAGTTACTATGAAAAATACACACATCCTTGGGCCCTACCCACACACCCTTCTGAATGTTGAAGCTGTTCATACACCCTGAAAATTTCATCACAAGGTAATTGCTTACCTTGGTGCTCACCTATCCTCTCTTGTTCACACAGATGCCACTGTAAGCCCTCATTTTAATCCCACACCTGGATCAGAACATAACTGTTCTCCATGCCATCCTGCATCCCCTCTATTCCCTGGACTATCACATAGCTTACTTTCTAAACTGGAAACCCTTAAATGGCTCCCTGCTTAACTCTCCAGTGTTATCTCTTAATATTGCCCAGGATCATGTCTTGCTTCAACATTCCCATACTGCTTGGAGCTCTCCAAACACACTAAGAAGTTTTATCCCTCATAGCTCAGGCAGTCTGCTTATCAGAGTCATCCTTATCTTTCTTCATTTGATAAAATTCCATTCATCCTTCAAAATACTCTTTGGTTGTCTTCCCTTTGAAGCTCTCTCTCTGACGTCTGTCCTGTCTCCTCTTTATCTTATACTTTATCTTAATGACACTCCCATTTTGCATCTACTGCACTGCACTATAATGACATACGTGTCTCCTTTTCCCTTCTAAAGTGTGAGTTCCATGATAGCAGGTGTGCCAGAAATTCCCGAGACCACACCCAGCTTCAGTGATTCACTAGGATATAGGGGACTCAGTATACAGTTATCAGCAAAGAGAAAAGACACATGGGTGTAAGTCTGGAGGAAACCAGGTACAAACTTCCAAGTCTTCTCCCAGTGGAGTGGTCCAGGACACACCTAATTCCTCCAGCGATGAGTTATGACAACACATGCAAAGTGCTGTCACCAGAGAAGCTCCTTAGAGACTCAGCGCCCACGGATGTCACTGGGAGCTGGTCATGCAGACAGCCTCTGCCTAGCACATACCAAAATTCCAGACCAAACAGCTTGTACAAATAGTTTAGGCACAGTAAGCCTCTGTCATGTGGGGAAAGTTTTATGTCAGTGTTTACCAGCCAAGTTCCCAGAAGCCAGCCAAGGGCCAACCTTGCAAGCAGACCTTTCTAACGATAAGCAATCTCAGATCTGTTGTTAACTCTTTTCTTTACAGCAGGAATCCTGTTTAGGTATGTTCCTCTAACTGCCCATGCCTTGTAGAATGCCAGGTAATTAGTAGTGATGCCAGTGAACTAAGGCAAATCCTATTAAAAAAAAAACTCGTAAGAAACTGATCAATGATGTGTAGGAAATTTGTCATAGTTAAGATTAAGCTAAAGATGCTAATTATACAATGGAATATTATGGACCCACTAAAAATCAGGACATGGGAAACATCTGTGGTATATTAAGCAAAAATGTACATTATACAACATGCACAATATGTCAATTACGTTTTATTTATATTTAATACAGTAGTTCTCAAACTTTTTGGTCTCAGAACCCCTTCACAATTAAAGGACCCTAAAGACCTTTTATTTATGTGAATTATAACCCATTACGTGTTAGCATAAAAAACACATTTTATCAAAAACAACTTTATTTTCTAAAACAAAACATTTAATAGAGTGAAATTTGCTGGCTTAGTAAAATGTCTGGCTTGATAATACGGCTGAATTCTCAAATCTGGTTCTGTTATTTCTTACAAGAGTGAAAAAGGGAAATAACCAAGTAACATATCAGGATTATTATAAAAACAGTCTTAACTTTATGAACCTCCCAAAAGGGTCTCAGGAATCCTCACGGATCCTTGGACCAAACTTTGAGAACCACTAGTCCAGAAAAATGAAAGAAAATAACCAAAACTGTTAACATTGCTCTAACTGCTAGATGCCATTGATTAGCACTTTAAGATTTCCATGCATTTACATTTTATTAAGTAAGACTAATCTACTAATCTTTTTTTTATGCTATTGTTTTCCACTACTGGTTAAAGGGTCCAGTGCACCTTTATCCATGTACTTCATTAAATAATGGAGTCTAGGGCTGTGCAATTACTCATATACCTAACATCTGACTGGCAGTATTTCTAAAGCAGCACAGAAAATTCAGTTAGCTAATGTTCTCAATTTTGTCTCCGCTAATGTGTCAGCCATGAATAAT
Source organism: Delphinus delphis (assembly GCF_949987515.2). Taxonomy (NCBI): domain Eukaryota; kingdom Metazoa; phylum Chordata; class Mammalia; order Artiodactyla; family Delphinidae; genus Delphinus; species Delphinus delphis. The sequence continues at coordinate 9,161,349 of NC_082694.2, read as the reverse complement.
ACCCTTTCAGAGTTAAGAATACATCAAGCATAGATTCCAGACACTCTCTGAGCAGAGCACATGGACTGCTTAAGAAGCTTTCCAACCTGGAAAAATTAGATTAGGAAACTGTTTTAGGAAATGGATGCTGGCCAACCAAGCTGAACATGAAATAATACCAGAGCAAGTCCAAGGGCCAAATCTACCAACTTTAATATATAAAACAAGAGAGGCTGCTGGCCAACTTGGCAGAAAATAGGTTTATACCGTAGCCCCTCTTTAGGTACTATATTAAAATTAGGCCTTTATTTATAAAACCTCAGATATTAAAGACCGTTTTCTTTTAGAAATTCAATATGGTAAAAACTTTGCTATGCTATGATTTTGTGTGTATGTATTTAGAGCTTGAAGAATCCTAGGTGTTCTGGCTCTCAACGCTGGCTGAGTATCCGAATCTCCTGAGGGAACATTTTAAAACTGCTCAGGGAACTTCTAACGACTGGCCTAAAAGTTTGAGGAGGCCCACAAATCCTTCCTCTGAAAAGCAACTATAAAGCTGGACAAAAGAGGGGAAAAAAAAAACCCCACCATTTCAGTGCTCTGGAAATCAACCAAAGACATACAGCAAACTGAGAAGTGTAATTCATGAAAACAGCTGCACTTCGGGTAAGAACAGGGTAGTCTGTGACTTTCTTGCCAGTAGCTGCCCTCTTGCCTCCCCAGCTCCACCATTTCAGACATTCAACAAGGCAGAGACAGGCCTTGACACCAGCAGATTCTCGGAGGGGGCTCATTTGATTTGGAGCGTTGCTGGGCAAAGGGCGAGGCAAACGCACAGGGAGGGCCGTCAGCTGTGCGAGCCTGAGGACGCTGTTCTGTTTGGGGTGAGCAATGGACTTGGGCATTGCAGACTAGCCAGAGACTTAACAGGGAGTTCCAGAGACTCAGACAGCTACAGGGGCTTAAAAGGCTCTTCACATCTCCCAGGTTGACTGGGAGCTACGAGCATGCACAGCAGAGACCAGAGAGGGCCCAGGCCACCCACAGATGCCCGGCCGACAGAACCCAAGCCCTCACAAAGAGGAATCGAACGAGGCCAGAGGAGAGGAAAGCCTCAGGTACGACTGCTCCACTGTCCACATGCATCACCAGCAGGGAAGGGAGCCTTACTGCTCCAAGGGCTTAACTACAACCTCTGAACAACCTGTGGCTGAGCACGATGCTGTGCAGACACAGGTGCAACCCCTCGAGGAAACCAGGCTTAAAAATAAAAACAAACCAAACCAAAGTGTAGGGCATCAGTAGTCACACACTGTGGGAGAGACAGACTCCAGAGATTCAGTCAAGTTCCCAAACAAATGAGCCAACAAAACCACTACCACAACTTCAAGGGTAAAAAGTAAGAATCTAGAGTTGACATCACTATACTATCTAAAATATATAGTAGTCAACACAAATTTACAAGACATGCGAAGAAAAAAGAAAGTGACCCGTACTCCAGGGGAAAAAAATTTAGTCAATGGCAATGTCTCTGAGCGTTCCCAATTGTTGGATTTAGGAGATGAAGATTTCAAAACAGCTACTATCAAAGAATTAAATAAAACCACATTTGATGAATTAAAGGACACTGTGATGAAACTGATGCAATGAATATAAATTATAAATTTATAAACTATAAAACAAAATGGAAAGTCTAGAGCTGAACAGTAACTAAAATGAAAAATTCACGGGGCTCAACAGCAGATTTCTGGTGGCAAAAGAATCAGTGAACTTGAAGTTAGAGGAGTAGAAATTATCCAATCTGAAGAAAAGAAAGAAAAAAAGATTGAAGAAAACGGAACAGAGCCTTAGAGTGTAAGCTATCACCAACTACACCCAGAGGGAGAGGAGAGAGAAAATATGTGGAAAAAATCAATGGCTTTCCACAGACTAGGAATAGAGAGGAACTTCCTCAACTTGATCAGAACGTCTACAAAAAACCTACAGCTAACACTGCACTTAACGGTGAGACACTAGATGCTTTCCCACTAAGATCAGGAAAAAGGCAAAGATGTCTGCTCTCACCACTCCTATCCAACATCATACTGAAATAAAACAGGAAAAGGAAATTAAAATTACATATACAGATCGAGAAGAAAGAAAGGAAACTGTCTTTGTTTGCAAATAACAACTGTCTATGTAGAAAATCCCAAAGGTCAATAAAAAAAAACTCCTGGAACTAATAAGTGGTTACAGAGAGGTTTCAAGATACAAGGTTAATATACAGAAACCAACTGCTTTCTTATATACCAGCAACAACTGGAATTTAAAATTGAGAATACAATACCATGTACATTAGCACTCCCCGAAATAAAATACTTAGGTGTAAACCTAACAAAATATGTCCAAGATCTATATACAGAAAACTACAAAACTCTGCTGAAAGAAATCAAAGAAGATCTAAACAGGTATTTCATGATGTCAGTTCTCCCCAACTTAAACCATTGGGAAAAAAAAAAATCAATAAAGCCAAAAGTTAGTTCTTTTCAAAAAATTCTCCCAAAGAAAAAAACCCAGGCTCAGATGGTAATGAATGCATGGTTGGTTCAACATCATAAATCAATTAATATACCATATTAATAGAATAAAGGATTAAAAAACATGATTTTCAATAGATACATTAAAAAGCATTTGACAAAATGCAACTCGTTTATGATTTTAAAAGCTCTATAATTCACATCATATACTTAATGGGAACAAAGCAAGGATGTCCACTCATGTCATTTTTATTTGATGTTACACTGGAGTTTCTAGCCAGTACAATAAAGAAAAAGGAGGGGGGGATGGGGAGGAAGGAAGGGAGAGGAGGAAAGGGAGAAAGAGAGAGAGGAAGATAAAATACATTTTAAAGGTTTCTAAAGGGGTAGAGGGAACAGGTATTATACAAGAATATGGAACTGAATAGCCACACTGGCTGCTAGAAGACAGTGAAAGCATTTCTTAAAAATTCAGAGGAAACATAATTTTCAACTTAAAATTCTTTACCCAGCCATTAGTGAACTGTGAAACTAGGATTTTTTTTTTGAAGATTTTTTTGATGTGGACCATTTTTAAAGTCTTCATTGAATTTGTTATAATATTGCTTCTGTTTTATGTTTTGGTTTGTTGGTCACAAGGCATGTGGGATCTTAGCTCTCTGACCAGCGATCATACCTGCAGCCCCTACATTGGAAGGCAAAGTCTTAAGCACTGGACTTCCAGGGAAGTCCCAAAACTAGGATTTTAAAATATTCAAACATGTACCTATTCAGGAAGCTGCTAGAGAACATGCAAAGGAAAAAAGCCAAGAAAGAGAAAAACTTGGGGTCTGGAAAACACTCCCAAGAGGGAGACAAAGGGAACTCCTGGGGGTAATGGCAACTGCAGACCCAGAAGACAGCTCTGCAGAGGCCTAGAGTGTGACCAGTCCAGACTGGAGAAGGACACAGAGCTTCAGGAAGGAAACAGCTGGGAAGAAAATAAAACTGATAAGTTACCTGGTGTATGAAAGCATTTGGAGAGAACTACTAATAGACATATGGCATAGAGAACAAACCGGAATAAAACAGGCATGCAGAAAATTATACCAGAATGAGAACTGCTAATACCAGGGAAACAAAAAGTTGTACAATAAAGGAAAGGTACAAGTACAATACTTGGCTCAGAAGTAAGATGTATTCACTCAATCCAAATAATGTAAATATGGAGTCATGATTTAGCTAAAAATTGTGATGTCACTATTATATTGGAAGAATGAGAAGGAAAGAGGGAATAAGAGCTAAATTTTCATCTACAAGAGGAAGTCCATAGGGCTTCCCTGGTGGCGCAGTGGTTGGGAGTCCGCCTGCCAATGCAGGGGACATCGGGTTCGTGACCTGGTCCGGGAAGATCCCACATGCCGCGGAGCGGCTGCACCCATGAGCCATGGCCGCTGAGCATGCGCGTCCGGAGCCTGTGCTCCGCAACAGGAGAGGCCACAATGGTGAGAGGCCCGCGTACCGGAAAAAAAAAAAAAAAAAAAGAGGAAGTCCATAGATGATGTCTAAAAGTGAAAACAAAATCAAGGAAGAGTAGTATACATACGCACATATAATTTATAAATATGGAAATGCCAAAAAGAACAGCCAAAAGAACTGAATATAGCTCGTTTGGGGACAGGAGACTAGGAGAGTACAAAGAGATGAAGCTGGATGTTATCCTTTCAATATCACCTTTCAGTGTTATCAAAAAACTTTTTCTAACTAGGAGCATATTTCACTTTAATAAAAATTTTTACTTAAGTTAAAAGCACACAACACATAAACATACAGCAGTAATACTGCTTTAACTGAAGCGCCTAGGAAACAGAACTCGAAGACCCACTCTGCTTCACAGGGGGACCAGAAGCAACAAACATGAAAGAGTCATCATGGTGGAATTCAGGGGGAACTGAGCGCACTGGGAAGAGGAGAGTAAAGAGGTACCAAGAGGCCACGGCTGGGAGACGCTGCTAGGAGGCCGAGGGCACTTCTGTACTGAGTTCTGAGATCAGGTCACGAGTTGACACACCGGCAGGGAGGTGCCGTGAGGGTCAAAGGGACAGCTAGAGATTGTCGGACTGCTGAGTCATTTAAGCCAGAACCTATGGAACAGATAAAGCTGTGGCAAAGAGCATTAGGAGAGGAACATCCTCAAGAGTAAAGAAGGCCAACAATTTTCGGTTAATATTAAGTATTCGGATGGTGATAAAAGATGAAGATGAGCTAGATCCTGGAGACCCCTGAGATGTCAGGATGAGAAACTTAATAACTGTACATAAAATCGGTCTGTCCTCACCTTACACAACCTCTCAGCGTCATTCCGTATGACTGACAACTTTCCTCCGTCTGCAAACACTTCCCTCACGTGATTCTTCTCGTCCATTCCCATGACTCTCAGTTTCCTCAATATGCCACCAACATGCACATTTCTACCTCTGGCCTGAGCACCTCATGTTTATCACAGAACTCACGACATCATCTCTACCATACTCCCGACACCTCCTTCCTCTCACTATGCTTCACCCACACTGATTCTTCCTTATGCTCTTTCAACATGCCTTTTGAAAGAGCTCACCCTTGACTTCTGTACTTCCTGTTTCTACTTCTGGCCCTACTTCTCTGGCTTCTTTGCCCTACTCCTCTGGCTTCTTATCACTTAGGCCTCCATTCAACTTCACCTCCTCCGAGAGGCCTTCTCTGACTACCTGTACCTAAACAGCCCTCATTCCCCCTTCTGTCACTGCCCATCGCATTAGCGTGTTTTACTGTCAATATTCATTAAATCATCTAGGCTGTTCAGTTGCTCAGCTATTACTGTGTAATCTCCCTCCCCAGTGAAGATGTGGATAAACAGGCTCTATGACAGCAAGGGTGTCGCCTACCTTGTTGACCACTATACTGCCAGTGCCTCGTGGAACAGTTCCTTGTACATGCTCAATAAGCATAAGGTGAATGAATAAATTAACTGAGCTGAAGAGAGAAAAAGGAGCAATCTGAAGAAAGCTACTTACAAACCAAAGAGCACCATGGCAATAAAGCACCAATATCCTATCACTGGGGTTAGTACATTTCCTTCAAGATAGAATTCATCACCGAGCAGTGTAAGCAGTAAGACTCACGGGGCGGGGCGGGGGGGCTGGCCTTGTTCAAATACTCCCCTATAGTTTGCATATTAACTTCTGGCCAGTTTATCAAAAGAACACAAGAGGCATAGTCCACACGCAGGAAGGAACTTCCCTTAAAGAAGGTGACAGGGGGATGTCCGCAGTGTCCTATTTCTACCTTATCTCTTAGTTTTCTGATAAGGAAACCCAAGTTATCTTTACTCTTTCATCCAATCAGGTCAGAAAGGGCAATGCTTATTTCCCTTGAGAAGAGGGTTGATTAACCTTCTAGATCACAATCAACACACTAAAAGGTAACTTCCTTTCATTACTGCTTCAGCGGAAGCCTGCCACCGCCTAGGGAACGATTTCCCCCTCCTCCCTGTTTACACTTCCTTCTTAAGGAATTCATTGCAGCGATGGGCTGGTTCCACTTGGTGTTTGATTAGTGCCCTGGATCACACACTCTCAGGAACACAGGCTCATGATTCTGATCGCTGAGAGCTTCACTTCCCATCACAACTAAATCAGTTTCCCTGTTCCGTCCTTACATGGCCAGTCATTTTCTACCATTGTCCTTCCCTTCTTTAATAGGCTGACTACAAACTTACCTTTGCTTAGGGACAGTTCCAGTTTACAACTGTTATCCCAGCCTAACTGTTACTAGTAACAATAATTGTTCTCTAGTACCCCAGTCTGGACAATATATGATCACCCTAACTGTTGAGGAAATAAATGATGTCCATTAAAAATATTATCTATAGGGCTTCCCTGGTGGTGCAGTGGTTGAGAGTCCGCCTGCTGATGCAGGGGACACGGGTTCGTGCCCTGGTCCGGGAAGATCCCACATGCCGCAGAGCGGCTGGGCCCGTGAGCCATGGCCACTGAGCCTGCGCACCCGGAGCCTGTGCTCCGCAACGGGAGAGGCCGCAGCAGTGAGAGGCCCGCATGCCGCAAAAAAAAAAAAAAAAAAAAAAAAAAAAAAAGTGGCCATAGAGTGACAACTGCGAAAATGATGAGGTAGGGACCTCCAGGATGTGGAGGGACCTCAGAAACACTGAAATGATGTGATTAAAAAAAAAAAAGACAAGGGACTTCCCTGGTGGCACAGTGGTTAAGAATCTGCCTGCCAATGCAGGGGACACGGATTCCAGCTCTGGTCCAGGAAGATGCTGCTGAGCAACTAAGCCCATGCACCACAACTACTGAGCCTGTGCTCTAGAGCTCATGAGCCACAACTACTGAAGCCTGTGCACCCAGAGCTCGTGCTCAGCAACAAAGAGAAGCCACCACAATGGGAAGCCCGCGCACCACATCAAAAAGTGGCCCCCGCTCTCTGCAGCTAGAGAAAGCCTGTGTGCAGTAACAAAGACCCAAAGCAGCCAAAAATAAATAAATAAATAAATATTTTTTTTAAAAAAGACAAGATGTTGTTATACATGTAGAATACTTGCATAGTACTGTTGTAACAGAGCACAATATGATTTAAATGCTTTAAAACACAAAAAACGATACATACATGTACATACATACAGTTTCTGGATACTTATATACATAAATCAATGTATAAAAAGTGGACTAGAAGAGCACACAGACATGATATGGTTTGCCTCAGTCAAGGTAGGGGGCAGAGATGAAAAATGGGTGAAAGATTTTAGGGAAATCTGCCATGCTTCATTTATTAAAAATGAAAAGACTGGAAGTAAATATGAAAATCTAGGAGGAATACTTCTATATTATTCATTATATTTTTCTGTATACTTTGAAATTTTAAAAAATGGGGTCGGGCAGGGTGGGGACACGGTCTTTGTGCTTTAAGACGTTCATTGTCTAGACTCAATCCTAGTTCATTTTTGCTGGCTGCCAGCAATCACTGCTTCTTTTTATAAATATTCATGCTCTCAAACTACGCAACTAAAGTCTGTCCCCAAACATCAAGCTCTGTAATTTGCATATCCTTCTTTTTGTCCTTAGGGGGAAAAAACCCACAAAACAAAAAAACCGTTTGCCTACACATTGCCTTCAAGCACTTCACCCAATCTTTAAAATTCCTCCATGATCATTAACAGTGAAATGAGAGGCAAAAAGAAAAACAAAAACCAAAAACCCAAACCCGAAACAAACAAAGCCAGAAAGCTAAAGTGACTTTTCCAAAATCCAAGCACAAGCTCTAAGAGAACCAAGATCTCTAGGATCTTATTTTCCCCCAATGATAATACTGCCATTATTCCTCAGGAAAAGAAAACTATCAACAGCATCTTAAGAGTTTAATAACCTCTACATTCACCTTCCCTTTCACTTCTAAAAAGGAATCAAGTCCAACTCTGCCAGAGCAAGGCTGGTCATGTGTAGTCTCTGGAGTTCTTTCTGGACCTTCTCCACGACTTAATCCAAATATTTAAACATCTGTTAGAAGTCAAAAATTTCACACATTCCATGATACACCTGACCTTCATTATAACTCACTCACTGAAAATGGTTCCAAAGTAACTTAAGTTCCACACTGGAAACCTGTATTTTCTAACTACCCATAAATTTTTTTTGCCAGCTGCCTTAGGTTGACCTTAATCAGCTCTGTTATAGACCAAAATATGGAAGTCAAGACTATGACATCCTCCTCTGTGATTTACTCAATGTCAAGGTTCTTTGAGTTCACACACTGACAATAAAGAGCCTGCTTTTTAGGTCCATAATAAAAGGAAACATACTAAATTTGATATAGTCATTAATTACGTGCTTTATTTTAATCAAAAGCCTCTAGATTTATGTGTCCTCCTCTGCATCAGAGCAATAAACCTAAACTCTGAAAGTTTAAGATTCTGTGTAATTATATCTGGGGAAAAGAAAAGGTTATATCCACCTTAAACTATGGCAACATGTTGCTAGAAAGACACTTTAACGGTTGTTACTCTGTGACAAAACAAAATCCCACCAGCATCACTCTCGTCAACACACATTTCTTCCAGAAATATCAGCAACCAATAACACAGACACTTCAATTTAAAGGGAATTTTGCAACAGATTATTTGCATGACCTAAGTATCCTTTAACTAATGGCAGGGTGAACTGACTTGTTAATCTAAAAAGAATCAAATTGAACTGGATTTTTTTCCTCTAAATTTCTTAAAAATGGAAACCTCAGGGGCTTCCCTGGTGGCGCAGTGGTTGAGAGTCCGCCTGCCGATGCAGGGGACGCGGGTTCGTGCCCCGGTCCGGGAAGATCCCACACGCTGCGGTGCAGCTGGGCCCGTGAGCCATGGCCGCTGAGCCTGCGCGTCCGGAGCCTGTGCTCCGCAACGGGAGAGGCCACAGCAGAGAGAGGCCCGTGTACCGCAAAAAAAAAAAAAAAAAAAAGGAAACCTCATACTTAAAAAAATTGCAAAATAAATGAATAGGGCTAGAACATGATTAAATACTATCAAAGAAACTAATCAAAGAAAATGAACTCATGGTGGTTTTTCTTTTTAATATATACAGATGGATATAGAACTAGATAACAGATGTGTGTATAAACACACACACTTCCTTGCACTGTCCACTGAGAGGGACAAGAAGTGCTGATACCACACAGAAATTAGTCCATTAAGACTCCATTCTTGGGCTTCCCTGGTGGCGCAGTGGTTGAGAATCTGCCTGCTAATGCAGGGGACACAGGTTCGAGCCCTGGTCTGGGAGGATCCCACATGCCACGGAGCAACTAGGCCCGTGAGCCACAACTGCTGAGCCACAACTTCTGAAGCCTGTGCTCTGCAACAAGAGAGACCACGATAGTGAGAGGCCCGCGCACTGCGATGAAGAGTGGCCCCCGCGTGCCGCAACTAGAGAAAGCCCTCGCACAGAAATGAAGACACAACACAGTCATAAACAAATAAATTTAAAAAAAGAATAACAACCCAAGCCAAGCTGTAGGATTTACTAAAAAAAAAAAAAAAAGACTCCATTCTTCAAGGAGCTAAAGGCTCCTGTTACCTGTGAAGCTATCTGGTCCTGTTCTTTGGGAGTTTTTTTAAATTACTGATTTAATTTCATTACTGGTAATCAGTCTGCTCAGATTTTCTATTTCTTCCTGATTCAGTCTTGGAACACTGTATGTTTCTAGGAATTTATCCATTATTTCTAGGTTGTCCAATTTGCTGACGTACAAATTTTCATAGTAATCTCTTATATTTTGTATTTCTGCAGTATCAGTTGTAACTTCTCTTTCATTTTTCATTTCATTTATTTGGGCCCTCTCTTATTCTTGATGAGTCTGGCTAAAGGTTTAACAATTTTGTTTATCTTTTCAAAGGACCAGTTCTTAGTTTCATTGATCTTTTCCATTGCTTTTTTCATCTCTACTTCATTTATTTCCACTCTTATTATTTCCTTACTTGTACTAACTTTGGGCTTTGTTCCCCTTTTTCTAGTTCCTTTACGTGTAAGGTTAGATTGTTTGAGATTTCTATCATTTCTCAAGGTAAGCCTGTACTGCTATATACTTCCCTCTTAGAAGTGCCTTGGCTGTGTCCCATAAATCTTGGAATGCTGTGTTTCTATCTTCATTTGTCTCAAAGTATACTTTTATTCCCTCTTTTATTTCTTCAATGACCCATTACATATTTACAGCATGTTGTTTAGACTCCACATATTTGTTATTTTTCCAGTTTTTATTTCTTGTAGTTGATTTCTAGTCTCATATGCAGTGGTCAGAAAAGATGCTTAATATGATTTCAATCTTCCTAAATTTACTGAGACGTTTTTTGTGGCCTAGCATGGGATCTGTCCTGCAGAATATTACAAGCACACTTGAACGGAATGTGTGTTCTGCTCTTTTGCGGTTGAAAGTCCTATATATATTTATTCAGTCCATCTGGTCTAATGTGCCATTTAATGCCAGTGTTTCCTTATTGATTCTCTGTCTGGATGATCTATCCATTGATGTAAGTGGAGTGTTAAAGTTCCCTACTATTGTATTACTGTCAATTTCTCCCTTTATGTCTGTTAATATTTGCTTTATGTATTTAGGTGCTCCTATGTTGGGTACATACATGTTTACAAGTGTTATACCTTCTTGTTGGATTGATCCCCTTATCATTATGTGACGTCCTTCTTTGCTCTAGTTACAGTCTTTGTTTTAAAGTTTAATTTAAGTATGCTTAAATAAAAAGCTGTCCCAGCTTTCTTCCTATTTCCATTTACATGGAATACCTTTTTCCATCCCCTCACTTTCAGTCTATGTGTGTCTTTAGATCTAAAGTGAGTTTCTTAATAGGCAGTGTATATATGAGTCTTGCCTTTGTATCTATTCAGCCACCCTATGTCTTTTGGATGAAATGTGTAGTCCATTTACATTTAAAGAAATTACTGACAGGTATGTACTTACTGCCATTTTGTTAATTTTTTTCCCTGGTTATTTTTATTGGTCTTCTCTGTTCCTCTCTTCTTCTCTTGCTCTCTTCCCTTCTGATTTGACTACTTTCTTCAATATTATGTTTGTATTCCTTCCTCTTTATTTTTAGTGTCTATTATCAGGTTTTGGTTTGTAGTTACCATGAGGTTCTTCTATAACAACATATGTATACAGCTATCTATTTTAAGTTGATGGTCATTTAAGTTTGAGCACGTTCTAAAAGCACTACATTTTTATGCCACCCCCTCATTTCATGCTTTTGATGCCATCTTTAACATATTTTTATTTTGTGTATCCCTTAATTATTGTGTGTGTATATGTGTATTTATTAATTTTTATTTATAGTTATATGATTTTACTAGTTTTGTCTTTTAACCTTCATACTAGGTATATAGGTGGTTGATCCAACTACGCTTACTGTATTTTTGCCTTAGAATATATAAAGAACTCTTACAACTTAATAGTTAAAAAATTCTTTTTAAATAGGCAAAGAACCTAAATAGACATTTTTTCCAAAGAAGATATACAAATGGCTAATAAGTACATAAAAAGATGCTAAACATTATTAGAAATACAAATAAAAAGCACAATGATATACTACTTCACTACTACCAGGATGAGTGGAATCAAAAAGCCAGATAATATGTGTCATCAAGAATGCAAAGAAACGGTAACCTTCATACCCTGCTGGAAGAAACGCTAATGGTCCAGCTACTTTGGAAAACGGTCTGGCAGCTCCTCAGATGATTAGATACAGAGTTACCACATGACCTGGCAATTCCACTCCTCGGTAAATAACCAAGAGAAAAGAAAACACATGTCCACACAGAAACGTACATGAGTGTTATATGTCCCTAAGGACAGGCATCTAAGATTGCTTGCTTGGTGTTGCCCAGTTTCTGGATTGTGCCTGACCAAACTAGGAAGTCCATTAGGAGAACCCTCCCCCCACTCCCCCACACACACAAGTAAGACATGTAATTACCCTTGTCCCACTCTCACACCTGCTTACAACTTTCCCAACCTGTGCTTTCCACACAGTTGGAATTCTGCCTAATTTTTATGTGAGAATCCTGCATACCCTGCAGAAACCTGTACCCTGGACTGAACTCCAGCTTTCCTGGTTGGGTTCCTGACATCCTCCTCAACGTACGCCAATCCCATGGACCAGCTCATGTATTCTTCCAAGTAGTAAATGAAGACCTATAACAAATGTGATAGGAACTGCACTGGGATGACCAGCTAAACCCTGGGACAGCCCTGGAAGCACAATGAGCATCTCGTAACTCCAAAGCCCGAAGGCCCTACACCCTTGCAGCAAGTTCATGGATGCACAGCAGCCTCCTCCACCTGACATGCCTCCTGTCCCCTGTTCTGCCTGGTCTCTGCTCTTCTGGGCAGGAGACCAATAGCTAGGAGCATAATCTCTGAACCAGCTTTACTGAGTTTAAGCTTCACTCTTCCCCTTAATGTATGATCTTGACAAGTTCCTCTACCACTCCGCCTTGGTTTCCTCATGTATAGAAAGGGGGTAATAATACCTCCCGAGGTCATTTTGAGGATTAAATGAGACAACATATAACACATAATATGCTTATGACAGGACAACCGCAGCACTCTGTTACCGCTTCTATCTTAGCCTATCTGACGGTGTCACATTTTTTTACTTGCATCTTCCCCCTACTGGTCCTTGAGCTTCCCAAAGGTGTGAAGTATCTTCTTCCTTTTCGTATTCACAGCATATAACACAGTGCTAGGCACAGGACAGGTACATGAAAGGGACCAATGAATGAGTGAAAAATAAAAATTATGAGTCCAGAAACATCGGTGATTACAGAAACCATGCTTTCAATATAAAAAGCAGAGCACGTGGTTTATGAGTATATAAGAATTAAACATCTGAAATGAGGCTGGCTCTGGAAAATCCAGGCTGACTGCCAGAATGATCTAGAAAGAATCCGAATGCTCAGCGGTCAGAGTGGTTACATAAACGCTGGCATTAAAGCACAGGGGGTTTTACAGAAGCACGACGGGAGACCTCTGCTGATACCTGAAAGAGTCCGGACAAAACACTAAGCAGAAAAAACAGAACAGAAAAGTATGCACAGAAGGACTACAGACTGTTCGAAGAGTGAAAATCAAAGAGATGAGGCTTTTTGTGTGTATCCCTAATACTACAAGGTGAAAAGATCGTTATATGTTTTGAAATTAATTTTGATTCTAAAGACCACTTAACACACAAAAAAATAATGCTTATAATAGCTTTACATATGGAACAAGATAAAAGGAATGGAGATTCCAAAAGTTTTAATCCTTTAAATAAGACACAGTAAAAAGGGTCAAGTTTCTGTTACTATAACTCTCTGAATAGATAAGTTTCCTGATAAGAAAAAAATCCATATACTCTTCTTAGGGTCATTTACTCTTATTTCCTAAGTAGACTTTTAAGGCCAGTCATCTGTTCTGTTCACGTCAGGGACAAGCAATAGTTTGATTAACTACTCAAAGTTCTTCTTAAGTAAGTCTTCTCCTTTTGGTACGATTAAAAAATGAAATCTAAAATGTATATATTTGTCTGCAAAGAAGAAAGGTCTTCAGCAAGTATTTCATTCATTTTCCCCAAACAGTTCCTTCCGAAATTAGAGTCCAACTCAGAGAAAAAGAGAAAAACAATACCAATACTATACTTGCTCAAAGCGCAGAACACGTTTTCCCACTTATATCAACTTATTTCATATATACACATATACTCACACAGATATATACATATCAATACACACACCAGAGAAAAGTTAAGTCGTGAACACATCTTTTCAGTTACTTTCATACAAGTCAATAAAATAATGCCAGCAACACCACCTTCCAATAACCAGGTGACAACTACTAGTCTACCTTGACTCTCACAAACTAAATACAATACTCACCTCCATTCTTCTTGCCATCAATATTCCCTAGATTAACATAAGGAAAGGAGACAGGTAAAAAGGAGGGGTAGGAATTGCCTGTAAACATTTCCTCTTCAAAAAAAGCAAAGAAATGCATTAGCCCTGAATATACTTCCAATCACTAAACAGACAACCTTCCTTAGAAACACAGTTGGACAGTCTGAACAAAATTAATCTTTAAACTTTTAAAATTTTCACATCAGAATTTCTCCTCACTTACTTCAAAAATACTCTTGCCTGAAGAGCAATCTGTCAACACATGCTGGTTAAATCATTAACTACACAGCACCAAATCAGTCCTATGATCAGCATGTAAATTTCATGAAGGCGCCGATTGTCCTTTGAAGCATTTTATACAACATCCGGTACAAGGAAGCTTATTAAACATTTATGACGTTTAATAATAAAAAATAAAATGCCCAAACAGAAGTCTTTGTTATTCGACTTGGCTGCCATTTATAATATAAACCACTGATGAGCATGTCTCTCCAAGTGCAATTACAAGAAATCAAAACCAAAACAAACCCCATTCAAATGAGAAAGTCTGTCTCCTCCGTCCAAGAATACTGCCTCATTTTTGTGTCAGAAAGAAACTGGCAGGCCGCCAGCAGATAGCATGCAACATGCAGCTTGTAGGGGCATTCAACTCAAGCATCTACGCACTGTTGACAAAGCGAAACACCTACTACATGCCATGCACATTTTTGGAGATGTTTTCCTTACCTTTCCCATTTTGCCACGTAGTATACCAAGATAAAGTAAGGAACGACGTGATAAATGCTAAAACAGTGGCTACAGTTCCATTTCGGAGCCTCATCTCATTTCACCATCACACTGGTTCATATGTTTAGGATGATAACCAAGACTGTTTCCTTTTTATCCTGAAGTCAGGTGAAGCCAGGACTCCTGGCTCTGGGCCAATCAAAACAATCAATAGGAGAAGTTCATTGCAGACGCTGCGCGGAAGCAGCCTGGCAGCCACGCCACCCACAATTACTATTCAGGACTGTCTGCACGGTCTTCATAGGTGGATGCTGCAGGCTTCTTTCTTCCTATTCGGGGGGAAGAGAGAAAGAAAAACTTGCTCAGTGATGCAAAATATTAGTTTCTTCATTTATCAGTCACTGTTATAAACAGATTTTTGGCTGGGCTAAACTGTATCTGTAAAGACTTCCATATCCAAATGACATTTAATACACTAGAATGATATGGTTCTTCTCCAGGGAAAAAAGCTTCCAACTGTACTCCGTCCTCATTGGTTTTGTTTTGCCTGTGGAAACAGAGTTATGGTTACTTATTTAAAGGGGGAAGTGGTGGGGCTCATTAAATAGTAAGCCACAGATTCCAAGCTGAGAACTCTAATGATCACACAATGGTTCCTGAGTAACATCATCTTCACTCTCTGCGATCCTCCTGTTGCACAATAACAGTTAATGTTTTAAATTTTTTAAAGGAAACTGACAGACTACAACCTACGAGGGTCAGAAGCCCTAGGTCCTAGATCCAGCTCCATTACTGCTTGCGGGACTTCAGGCATGTCACTTATCTTGGCTTTGTGGTTCATCCATAACATGAGAAAACTACCTGTCCTGGACCCTCCTGTTCTCATAAATAATAAAAAGGTTACAGTTATGATTGCTATCGATCATCACTGTAAAATAAATGTCATTTTTCCAACGATTAACCTACTCCCCGGGTGTAAACTGGGACTATTTCAGCATGTAGAAAATGCGGCAATCCAACCAGGATACCATAGGACCCAGGACTAATCACTTAGCATTGCTTTAACTCAGGAAACCTGGAGATCACCTCCCATCTAGCAAAGCTGAAAAAAATCTGGAGATCACCTCCCACCTAGCAAAGTTCAGAAAACAGAATGAAATCATGTCCTGAGAAGTACTGAAGCATAGTCACCTAGCACCTAATAGGTTCTCAATAAATGTTAACTGTATTAAAAAATAAAACCGAATCAAAAACCTGCAGCCAGTCACTGGTTCAGGCGGCTCTGTGCACAGCCGGTCTCATTCCCTCAGGGCATATCAGGCACGGCAAGATGTGCATTGATTCCTGCTGGCCACGGGGGGACCATGAGATGCACTTGGCAATCCACTAAGTGACACTCCAGTGGGGTGAGTTAATGCACCTCCAAAAAGGCCTGGGAAGCCCAAGGGACAATTCCCTATGGCGAAGAGGGCAGCTGATTAAAGCGGCCATTTGTAGGCAATTCAGAAACTACCATCTCAGCTGGTTTGTAAAAGTGATGTTGCTAGAAACCTCCACTAGTGAAAAAAGATATCACTAGGGCACAGGATTAACAGTAAGAATGATAGACACTACAACTCACTGAGGGTTTTCTATGTGTCCCTCACACGTTCTAAATGTTCAATCTTCAACTCCCGTGAGGCAGGCATTGCTGACCCTATCTTACACACAAAAAAAATGAACCCAGAGACAGAACCCTAATTTGCATGACTCCAAAGTCCAAGTCCTCATCTCCCACCCTTTGCCTCTCAAACTAGGCCACCTGCACCGGGGCCCCTAGAAGTGCCAGGGATATTCCAAGTCTCAGGTTACACCAGAGAATCATCCCGGGGTGTTACCTTTACCCAACAGATTAAGTGTGAATTTAAAAAAATAATTATACTCTACAACCAGTATGGATCTATTATAGAATAAACTGCAAAATTCACAGGAAATTTCAAAGTTTCAACTTAAAACTTGAAACGAATTTCTCACTTCCTGTACCCTGGGCTAGGCCCTCCCCCCCCCACACTCACACCCAGGCAGCCTGTTAATCCTCCTTGGCCAGCAGCTCTGTGGTATAATATTCTAGAAGCACTGAACTCCCCTCTCCTTACTCTCCGCAAACAAAGAACTCCAAAGATATTCTCACGTTCAAGTTATGATAATTTTCTAAAACCAAAGTTATTCACCTTCTAACATATCCATGTCAACAGTCTTCATGGTGAAATTCTAGAATTTCAACTCATTTCCATAAAGTGCCTAATATATTGTCTTATATCAATAAGCACTCGATAATGAATTCTGATTATAAAAAGAGAAGGGATAACTCAGTGAATTATGTAACTTGGAATTTTAGTCCTGTTGCAGCATCATATAAAAATTCACGTAACTTTCTGTTGCTATATCCTTAGCCCTACCTTACTTCAAGAAGGATTCTGTCCTTTGGTAAAAGAACTAAAAGTATACAGGTTATTAGGGTAGACATTCAGTCAATAATCACGGGGAAGCAGAGAAGCAGAGAATCAGAAAATAAAGGATATTTTGAAACATAGTTTTATTAAATACAAATAAATCCCATAAAATTCAGTATAAATGGGTAGAGAGACAAGTAAAAGTGAATGACCGCTATAATCCAAGTAGACTATAGATACAGTATTGGTAACGGGAAAAACATAAGGAATATTAAATATTGGATCCAGGAAGTAATTAAGCTCTGGTTTGAAGAAAATACTTATAATGAACTCTGCCAACAAATAAGACCTGAAATTCTGCAAGAGAAATACAAGAGCATTTTACTCAGGAAGAATGCCATCATCCATTTTTAATTAGGGTTTCCACACTAATGAAGTTTAACTGCACAGAACAAGAGTAAAACCAATGACCCCCATGCTCTCAAAACAGGAGAGGTGAGGCTGGACAGCCAAGAGCCCTTTGGATTGACTGACTACCTAAAGCAAGAGAAGAAGTAACACATATTTTTCATCACTGTCCACATCTGTAAAAATTTCAATCTAACACCTTGTCACTCTCTGTGACTATCACTTAACACATCTGAATTCTTAACAACAAAAAAGGCAGTGGCTTAAGTTACTGGTCATCTTCTGCATCCTGACAAAGCTGTATGGAACTTTCAACTCCAGATCTCACACTGAAAAATCTGTTTTATTAACAGTCCTTTAAGGGCTGCAGTCCTTTATGTTATTATTAGATACATAACCTTTGTTGGATTTTAAAGTGTTCTCTGAAATAGTCAATATGTTCTATGGCTGAAAACACTTAACATATGGCTTAATTACCATCCCACAGACAGGACAGAGATGCCTGAAGGAAAGGCACCATCATGAAATCCGTGATGTAAGCCCTACAACTTTATACACCGCAATCATGTTAAAATTCATTGGTTTTACGTTTATAAAAGGATTTCTATTTTTCGTCAATACAGCTTACATAATTTCATCGTCCTGTGCGTTTTCAGATTTACACGTGTGGGCTAAAGAAACCTTTGTTAGGATAACCTGTTAATGGAACTTTTTTAAAAAAAACATTCAGAAAAAGAAACATAAACCACTAAACGCATATTATTCACTTCTAAATTTAGGTTCTAAATTCGAACGAACGACGTTGTCATTCTATTTTATCAGAAGTCGTCCGACAGCAAAAGCACAACAGCAAAATATATGGAAAGCACTGAAAACATGCACTGCGCCTGCTTATATTTCGCAATTCGGATTGTAAGCAATGAACGGGCTCCAGAGAAACACACGCTGCGAGAAATAAAAAGCGGGCGCGCGAGTGGTCTGACTGCCAGCTCATAAAACACGCCTTCCCGCTGTCACCGGGTACACTCAGTGGAATCACCTGGCCCCAACCCGAGGGTCCCACTTGCAGCTTCCTCGTTAAGGCGTAACTGAGGCCTGGGGATGGGGGTGCGCTTGCACAGAGGACCAGCGGGTCTTGACTTTGTAGGAAAATTCGCCAGGACTGTGTACGCTTCGCCGACCCGGCAGCAGCCCCAGACCCTGCGCCCGGGCCGCCTCGCCCCCGCCGCACCTGCCCCGCGGCCCCGGGACGCCGCCGACTCCGGGACAGGCGTGCGCCCTGGGGCAGCAGGTCCTGCGGGCAACTCTCTCTCCCCTCTGCATCCCCAAACCCCCACTTTCCTCCACTTTGCCCCAAAGGCGACAAGCCCCGCCGCGCCTAGGAGCGCCGAGAACGCACCAGGCGCCCGGCCGGTCACCCCGAGAGCGCTCAGCACCCCGGGGCTGCGGCGGCGGCGGAGCGGGGCTGACGGCGAACCCAGGGCGGCCCGGCCCGCTCCCCGCCCCGAGGCCCGGTCCGCCCGCGCCCCGAGCCGGCCCCGCAGCAGCCGGAGGCGCAAGAGCTCCAGGCCGGGCCGCGGCGCAGGCTGCTCCGTTACCAGCAGGTGGATCTCCCGCGACCCGGGGCCGCCCCTCAATCCCGCGCCCTCCGCGCAGCCGCCCTGCACACCACCTCGAAGCTGCCCGCGCGTCGCCGCCGCCGCCTCGAGCCCCTCAACCGCCGCCGGCGCTTCCAGTCCGGCCGCCGCCGCTGCTGCCGGGCGCCCCGCCTCCCCGCGCGGCTCCGCCCCGCTGCTGGAGCGCTGCGGCCCCCGCGCCCGGCCCCGCCCGCGACCCCGCCAGCCATTGGCCACCGGTGCTGCGCGCCGTCCACCGGGCGCCCCCGCGCGGCCGAGCCTCCCGCCAGAGGCCCGCCCGGCTGTCATTTAGGGGCGCCGTCTCGCAGCCTGTATCATTCTCGTGAGATCTCCCCCGCTTCATTTACCGTCCCCGCGGGGTCTGGAGCGGCGTCCGGGTCTCCGGTCCCGGCCTCTGAGCGCTCGGTGTCGCCCGGCCGCCACATCTGGCTTTAATCCTCCCGGGCGTGTGCGCGGAGGCCGCTCAGGCTGCCAACAAAAGGCCCCGGGGAGCCCCCAGCCTCCGCCTGGGGCGCGACCCGACCACCCGGGGTGCCCCGGCCCCAGCCCCTACCTCCAGCTGGGGTCCCGTCCCCGCCATCCTGCCAGGGAGGCATTCCCAGTGACAGGTCCCGGGGCGGCTCCCGACCTAATCCAGCAAGAGCTTCTGAGGCCCCGCGCGTCCAGGCACCTCACCGATGTCTCTGGCTCTCGCGACATCCCCAGCGATAGGCATCGTTATCCCCAGTTTACCGACGAGGAGACCAGAATTTAGGGAGAAGGACTTGCTTAAGCGACTGGGAAGAAGATAATATAAATTAGGATTTAAATGCAGATCGTTTGAGTGCTAAAGCCTCTGATTTTTTCCACTACACCACGCTGTCCTGCCCCCTTCTCCTGAGCCACATGTCCTAATCTATCACCATTTCATAAAGTTGGAGGTTAACTTCGGAAGCAAATAGATAATCATCTATAGAAAGCCCAAGTGGTCTGCCCCAGTTTTTCTTAGTATCTTGTATGTACCGTGACTTGGGTTAGTAACTGGCCTGAGGGCCAGATTTCCTGTAATCTATGACAAAGACATTTCCTATTAGCAAACTGGCAACAATTTCATGACCAGATGTAAGTAATAAAGGCTGAAACCACTCTCGGATAAAACCTTTGATACATTGTTTGATACACCTTGCCTGAAATATCTCTTGGGAATGGAAAGCCCTAGGCCTTGCTCTACAATGCTCAATGACAGGCAAGCAATTTCCTTGCAGATGAAGAAAGCACTACCATTTGACAAAGCCCCATCCACAAGACTGGACAAAAAACCAAATAGCCCAGGTAGCTCCTATCTGCATTCTACAGAGGAAGAAATTGGAGGCCCTGAAAGGTTAATAGTACAAACAGTAGTACCATACAAACTGATACAAATAGTAATGTAGGCACTAGTAAATGATGGAAGCACAATTCAAACCCAGGTCAGTTTGACTCCAGAGCCCCTCCACCATTCCTGTACCTCTCTGCTTACACCTTCAGCAACTGACAAAATGTTAAGTGGATGAATATTAAAAAGATGTGTTTCTCTCCACTTTCTCCATTTTTTCTCTCTCAGTGAGGGAAGGAAATGAAAGCATTCACAAACATTCTATAAGCAGAGGCATATGTCAGAGAGAAAGGAAAGCTGCAAAGGACAAGCTTCAACTACAGACTCAATGGGCTTATTCAGGATAGATGGCAGAATTCCCCCTGGAAGAGGGTTAGTGGCGAACCCACAGCAGAAGACAAAAAGCAGGAAAGACAGAACTGCCTTCCTTAGGGGGCCTTTTTGATCGTTTGTTGCTACTCCATCTGGCAGCAGAAGGACAGGTTTTGGAAGAAATCTGGTGATACAGTTAAACTTGTCACAAACCAATCACGTTTTAGCTCTGGAAAGCCTGGATTTCAGTTTGTTGTCCTAAGAAGTCAGAATGGCATGCGATATATGCCAAGGTATGGGTTAGAACGGATTGATCATTCACCCTCACTTTGCAGAGCACACGATCCTGGATTTGCTGACTATGTCTGTGGAATTTGTTTGATAAACAATTAAAGGGGTTCCTAACCCCACTGAGTCCAGTCTAGTTCTTTTTCCCTTTTTTATCTTTTCCGCGATGATTCTCTAGCTCCGTTATTCTGCATCTTCTCTTTTTGCCTTATCCTGGCCTTTAAGTTCACACAGTCAGTGGAAACTTGGGAGGGACTTAGGCTAGAAGTTCTGCCTGTAACTTCACCACTCTATGTTCCGTCTCCAACAAAACTGTGATGTGGTGGCTGTTCTTTCCACAGATGTTTCTGGAGTGCCTAAGATGGGCAGAGGCAGCTGGTGCCTACCCAGGGGTGCTCACCGACTAGTGGGAGAGGTGGGTAAGGAAGTAGACCACAGACAGCACCATAAACTCAAGCTACCAGGACAGAAGATAGGATGGACCCTCAATCAGATTCTCAGGGTGGAGAGGCTTCCTGGAAGTGACATCTGACCTAAAAACAGAGTACACACAGGAAGCTAATCTTTTCCTTTTATCACTCTGATGGGGAGTAGTTGTTGGTGGGGACCACTGCCTGCAGCAATCAACTTCTAAGAAATCAAACACATGATCTTTAGTTCTTTTCTGTTCCTGTCCCCTCCATGCACCAACCATCAAACTTGCATCATTTATGAGTGTTGTTAAATGTCGTGATTCTGGTTTCTTGGCTACTGGCTCAAATGGGATCTTTTTTTCTATTGTAAAGGCTTCAAGAGGAATCACATCACATCACATTCCTGTTTTTTTTTTTTTTACCCTCCCATTTTACTTGATAAATGGTGTGTTCTATCCCTTTAGTCTAGAAGTTAGAGGGGAACTTGGACCAGGGTGGGCAGTAAGAGCGTATTAACTCTTTGTTAACCACAGAGTGTTTCAGACACAGGTACACAGTATTTCTGTTGTATAATCAGACAGGGCACATGAGGTCCAAGAAATTAATGGGAGAATTCAAATAGAACCAACCACCACATTTAATATTGAGCTCTAGGTAGACATTAAGGTTTATACCGATGAAGGATAGCAGAGAGCTAAATTATTTTAATTTTTCATTTTTACACTCTCTCTCCACACCTTCACCCATCTCTTTGTGAAAGAACCCCTGAAAGATGCCTTTCTTATTCGTTCACATTCACACTGTCGGGGTAGGTGTACCTATCAGGTTATTCAGACAAAAGCCAGGCTGTGTGGCTACATGATTACGGAATTATAAGCCCTTACCATACTGAAGTGTTGTGGCCAGTGGTGTTTATATATGTATATAAGATACTGCAAAAATTTTTCAAGAGAATCCAACCATCTTACTGGGAACAGGCGCCCTCGGCAATGCCACATGGCAGGAAGTTTAGGAGGCTTGGAGGGATCACTCTGCCCTACTAAGTGCCTTAGCCACACCATTAAAGCTGACTCACTGGTTTTATTCTATTTGATGCATACTCCAAAGGCATGATGGAAGAGAATTTTGTGCTGGAGAATTTCAGAGCCTTGGCTACTTTTTTCTTTTCTTTTTTTTCCTCTGTGAATTTGGTACTTGGAAAAGATGCTGGACCAACAGCCCTGCATCTGAAATCCATCCATGCATGAAACCACTTTGAGCCGCTCAACTATGCTACTTCATCAATACATTTCAAACAGGATAAAAACCTTTACTCAAATAACATACCCAGGACCATGATTGCCAAATATCAGGCCATTGGACTTCTGGGTATCAGGACAACATAATCTCTGTCATCTTTTTCATAGACCTAGTGTTTCTGTACCCTTTTTGATAGCAACTGAACACAACTCTACAAGTATGTGTCTGTATTGGCCATGGACCAGAAGGAAGGAAGGAAAGAAAGAAAGAGAAAAAGAGAGAGAGAGGGAGGGAGGGAAGAAGGAAGGAAAGAAGGAAGGAAAGAAAGAAAGAAAGAAAGAAAGAAAGAAGAAAGAAAGAAAGAGAGAGGAAGGAAGGAAGGAAAGAAGGAAGGAAGGAAGGAAGGGAGAGAGATAGAGAAAGGAAGGAAGGAAGGGAGGGAGGAAGAAAGGAAGAAAGAGAAAGGAAGAAAGGGAGAAAAAAGCGGGAGGGAGGAGAGAAAAAGGGGAGGGAGGGAAGGGAAGGGAAGGAAGGAAACTATGCTAGGTATTTTGGACGGAGGGAATATTATACAGGAGATTGCTTGCAAAGGTGTTGGAAGGGCTGAAGGAAGAAAGAAGGGGCATGAAGAACAAAGAGGATGCAGGATGGATACCCGAGGATCAGAGACTGCTAGTGTCCCTGGGTGGACACCTGGAGCTTGCATCTGCTGATGCACTACTGGAGAACTGTTGCTATTGGTCTGGAACCCTGTAAAGATGCTGCCTTAGCCTGGGCATCTGGAGACAGGAATCACCCCACCCCCCACTGTTTTTGCAACTGTTGCCAACAACTTCCAGAAGCAGGAAGCTTCTCTCCTTCCTCTGCCTTCTAATCTCCAACCATTGCCTCCTAAGGGCAGATATTAACAGAAAGCCAGTTCCAGGAAGCCAAGCAACTGCAGCCAGCTCACTCCCAGACCTGGCATCACACAGCAGAGGATAGAAAGGCAACAGCATGGGAGGCTCAAGACAATGCCTAAGTAACCAAATCAGCGTCAGAATAAAAAACCACTTCAGGCATTCTTTGAAGAGAAACCGGAGCTTGTCCTGGAAACGAGAGGGAATGGAGCCTGGCAGATCTCTCTGCTCCAGTGGGACTAACACAAACCGTAGAAAACACCTTTCTCGTTCACATCACTCTTAAGAGAGACTTGTTCACATGTCTCGTGGCAGCCATCACGATGCTGTCGCTAGTAAGGAGAGACTTTTCTATCAAACACTGATGCTGTATGGAGCCCTTAGGTGATCAGCAGTTTAGAAGACACAGAATTGAAAACGTGGTCTTAACCCTCAAGGATTTCACAGTCTGGTTGGAGGAACACCCAAGACCCTCCTCATCTCATGCCTGCTTGCCACTAGAGCCACCTTCTAGCCTCTGCCCCTCAAGCCAAGACATGCCGTCCTGAACCGGTCCCTGCCAGCCACCAAATGGTACATCCTGTTGCCTCTGGCAACTCACTCCCCAGCCCCACCCCACCATCCTCTTTGGCTAACATTCTTCAAGATTCAGCTTGATGCCGCCTCCCAGGAAGCCTTCCCTCTCCCGCAAGACTGGGAGAGGGACGCGTGGTACTCTGTTCCTACTCCTACCAGTGGATTTATCACACTGTAGCATCGCCCTGAGTTTCCAAGCTGGTGTTAGTTAGAGGAAGGGCAAGCTTCAGTGCCTCTCAGTCTTTGGAGTGGTTGGGTCAGATCTGGGGCAGCTGGAACCTTCCAGCTACAAGCAGGCTGGGGGCCCATGATGAATATTGTTTTCTCTGTGTTTTATTTAGTGAAAAGAAAAGCTGGGCAGCAGCGATATAATCGTCTGCTGACTTATCTGCCTCATTCGTTCAGCTGTTACACTGTTTGAGGTCAGGGACCACCTTATTCATCACTGTAGGGCAGGCACATGCGAGCCACTGCCAGCATTCTTTGACAGAATGAAGGAGGACTCTGTGGAAGAGGACACACTTTCTCTGAGCCTTGAAGAACGGGTGTAGGATTTGGGCAGATGTAGGGGGGAAGGAAATAAGCATTACAAGAGAAGGAGCAGTGCACACACAAAGAGCGCAGTGCACCAGCATTCATGGCACCTGGGCAGGGGGAGTAAACAGAGGCATCATGGGAAACAAGGCAGGTTATGAAAACTGTACCCGGTCTCAGGCTTTGGTAAGAGGAAAACACTGAAGATTGCTGGATAAAAAAGCAACACTGTAACAAAAATCCTCCAGGCTAGAGGTGTCCTCAGGTCATTGACCCCTGCTAGAAAGTTGCTGTGATATTTTTACCTGAGTGAAAAAACAATGTGTCTTATGACCATCCAACAAATATTTGCAGGGCTGCTACTGTATGCCCCATCTACACACCTCCACTGGAGGCTTTTTGTAAATATTTGCTCATTGCTTTGGTTTTGCTTCCTACTTTAAATTTCACACTGGCCTAGGATCAAAATCACAAAGCTTAAGACAAGATGAGGAGGGTAAAGGGTAGGCAGTTCTCTTCCGTCAATGGACATTCTAATTAGTGTCTCAGATACAACTGAAAATGCCCTATCGCTTCAGAAATGAACAGGAGTGACAGCTGAGGTGAATCTTCAGGGAAAAGAATCTTCCAGAACTCTGAACACTCCATTCAATAGCTTTGCTCAAGTCAGCTTCTATGGAAAGCGTTTGGGAAGGTAGAAATGGTACAAGAAATCAAGAACATCCTCTGAATAGAAAATCTTGGTGCGCAGAATTGTCAGTAAAACCTTCCAAGACAATCTCCACAGAATGCTTTGTAAAATTAATTTTGTCAAAATTCTCTAAAATGGGGGCTTCCCTGGTGGCGCAGTGGTTGAGAGTCCGCCTGCCGATGCAGGGGACACGGGTTCGTGCCCCGGTCCGGGAAGATCCCACATGCCGTGGAGTGGCTGGGCCCGTGAGCCATGGCTGCTGAGCCTGCGCGTCCGGAGCCTGTGCTCCGCAACGGGAGAGGCCACAGCAGTGAGAGGCCTGCATACCGCAAAAAAAAAAAAAAAAAAAAAAAAAATTCTCTAAAACGTTTTTGGACAGCAATATGCTTTGTGAACTTAAAAGTGCTTATTGAGGGGACACATTGTAAGAGTGACCTGCCTCTGTTTTGGCATGGGAAGGCATGTCTTATCCCAGAGGTAAGGGAGAAGTCAGCAAGTTCTTCCCAGGCTAGGGGGCAAGAGAACAATTTTAAAAGAACTGCAAAAAACCTGAACGTGGTTGAGTACAAACACAGAGGCCTCCTTCTAGAGGAACTCAGGTCTTGTGCCAGCTGGGTTCCTGTTCCTTTTTGGGGGACCCCTAGGCCTGGTTCACAGCCTTGAGCCATCTTCCTTTCCCTAGATGTAGACTTCTTTCACCAGCTGAATAGTTGACCCCTCCTTTCATCACTGAGAACCTCCTGTTCTCATTGGTTTTTCTCCTAAAGACACCATATTATCTAAAAAGCTTTCACACACCAAACCAGCTAAATGTACTGAGTAATCATTTTCCTATTATTAATCAAGTGATACATAGGTAGACAGATAGAAAATCAAAAGTTCTTCTTCACAACAGTGAGATGTCCTAGCTGTTTTACAGACGATCCCAGGATATAGGGCCCTGACACTTGGACCTGCCCTGTAGGGGTGATTTAAACAGGACTGAGACCAAGGGAACTCATCAGATCTCATCTTTGAAGGTCTTTGAAACAAGGACATACAGTCTCCTTCAGTGTCAGGACAGAAGCAGAAAGACAGGGGATGGAGTAGGCAGAAGCCCTGAGCAAAAAGGTAGAAGAAGCCAAAAGACAGAAAGTAAAGAGAAGTGAGAGGCTTCCCTGGTGGCTCAGAGGTTGAGAGTCCACCTGCCGATGCAGGGGACGTGGGTTCGTGCCCCGGTCCGCAAAGATCCCACATGTCGCAGAGCGGCTGGGCCCATGAGCCATGGCCGCTGAGCCTGCGCATCCGGAGCCTGTGCTCTGCAACGGGAGAGGCCACAGCGGTGAGAAGCCCGCGTACCAAAAAAAAAAAAAAAAAAAGAGAAGTGAGTCCACAAAAGGGTAAGAGCAGCAGGTCGGGGAGGAGCAGAGACTAAGCAGCTGAATGAGGCCGGGGCTGCAGCTGCCTTTGGGGCCGAGCTGCTGTGGGAGGATAGCAGTGCCTACTACTGGCAGGACAGGGACAGAAATACTTGAACTTGTCCAGGAGGCTGTGGGTTTGTGTTCCTTTTCTTCTCAAAACTTCCCATCACATGACTCTGCACAAAGGGTAGAGGAGAGGGGTCAGGAATTTGGGGAAGGCAGCCAGATCTTCAGAAATAGGACTTGATTGTTATTGTTGTTGTTGTTTTTTAATTTTGGGGGCCACACCCTGCGACATGTGGGAATCCTAGTTCCCCAACCAGGGATGGAACCCGTGCCCCCTGCAGTGGAAGTGCAGAGTCTTTACTGCTGGACCACCAGGGAAGTCCCCAGGGCTTGACTGTTTTCGTGAAGGACCCTGAGCTCTTACAAGATGACATGTGCACATTCAAATGCGAAACCTAAAACATTCTGAAATGTTTTAGGCTTTTTAGACCATCCACGGCGCTTATTATGCACTCCATAATTCCACACCCTGTCACTCATTAGTTGAAAAAGTATGTAGTTATACTTATTTTCAGTTTAAAACTTGAATTTAATACAATTGAGCATGGATTGAAGGGGTAGGGAGACCAAGAAGCCAAACCTCATCAAGGTGGCTGGAGACCCAAAAAGGTAAAGCTTCCATCAATGTGTGACTTATGCATATACACATCCTAAAACCATCTTAGAGAGGACAAAAATGACCTATTTCTTTTTTTTTTTTTTGCGGTACGCGGGCCTCTCACTGTTGTGGCCTCTCCCGTTGCGGAGCACAGCCTCCGGACGCGCAGGCTCAGCGGCCATGGCTCACGGGCCCAACCTCTCCGCGGCATGTGGGATCTTCCCGGAGCGGGGCACGAACCCGTGTCCCCTGCATCGGCAGGCAGACTCTCAACCACTGCGCCACCAGGGAAGCCCCAAAAATGACGTATTTCTAATAATGATGATCATAATTTCTCTATTCCATTCATTTTCCCCAAACCCAGAACATAAGATCACACAGATAAATCCTCTTGTATTTCAGCATTTATTAGAACTCCCTGTGGGATATTTTTTTTTAACAGTTTTCTAATTTTCCAACCTGAATCCTATCTCACTGGCCACATTTATGTTGCCATTCAGCAACAACAGAGAGGCAAGGAGGGTGATATTCAGAAGTATTGGGGAGTGGGACCCTGACACTTCTAGCAGGACGTGGCGCTGTGGGCTTATAATGAAAAAAATCTCAGAACCGCTCCCCGCTAATGGAAAAATAAATTGGAATTGTATTGGGAAAGTCCCCAAAAGAACTTGCCTCAAATGAGAATTGGGTCTTTATTAGAAAAATCTGATAAAGAGGGGGAAAAAAATCCTTCCAATCATCTAATGGTCCTTATAATTCATCGTTTCATTGCCTTCCTATAAGGGGACATTACATTTTAGTGTCTTTCAAATGTTATTGTAATTGTGAAAGTACCTTCTGCCCAGCAACCTGAAATAATTTCTCCTTTCAAGTGAAAGCTTCAACTTTGTAGTGAAAGTACATCCCAATTTCTTCATATTCCAAGCATTAGGGGAAAAGTCATCATCTTGGCCTCTGCAGAGAAGAACAAATATTTAGGAAGCTTCTTCCTCATGAATTTTAGCATTTGCCATAGTTCCTATTTGACAACGTATCGTATTTCTTTCCTGTTCGACAAATATTTGCTGAGTGCTTACCATGCTCTGGCACCAAACACCATGTGGCACAGACAATTTAACTCAGCTCTTCAGTCTGTCTGGAGTGAGGGGGTATAGCAGGAAATGAGGTTGCACAGAAAGATTGGGGTTTGGGGTCCGTTTTTTTTTTTCTGTAGGGGCAGTGGGTGCCGGGGGATTTGGCACTAGCATAAGGAGTTTGGACTTTATTCAGTAGATAATGTGAAGTCATCGGATGTTTTTGAGAATGGGCGTTCAGAGCTAAGGGTCAGGAGATCCTCCTGGTGGCAGCCAGTACAGTGGGTGGTAGCGGAGGGAGGGTGGGTCCTCCGAGCGAGAGCTAATCAGTCCCAATTTAGGGTTGCTGCAGGGACAGGTGAGAGAAGGAGGGCAAAAGAGGCACTGAGTTTTGTTTTTTTGTTTTGTTTGGCCACGCCGCGTAGCATACAGGATCTTAGTTCCCCGACCAGGGATCGAGCCGTGCCCCCTGCCGTGGAAGCACAGAGTCCTAACCATTGGACCGCCAGGGAGGTCCCGAGGCATGGAGATTTTGAGGCCACTGATGGGGCTGATGGCAGCTTTCCAAACCAAAGCAGAGATCACAGGGAAGGAGATGTTTAGGAGGAAAATGCCTTCAACTTTGACCCTACTGAAATGGAGCTGTTAAGAGACACAGAGGTGTTGCTCTTTCACAGGAACGAGACATGGATGTTAGAATTTAAGAGAAAGATCAGGTAACACCAGCAAGACGGAGAGGGATGAGGGGTGAGTAGAAACCATTGGGTTTCCCAGCTAGGTCACTGGCCGCCTTCACAAGGGACATTTCAGAGGAGCAGCATCAGGAAAGGCTCCATGGCCATTTGCCAAGGATGAGTGGGTGGTAAGGAAGTGAAGACAGCTTGGGCTGTGCTTTGCAGGGTGGCGTGAAGTCATCCTGGTTTTGTTTCTAAGATCAGAAATATTTGAAAAGCCAGAAAAAGGAGATCTAAATGATAAATCAGGATCGCCCCCATCACTGGCCACCTCCTACTCAGCATGCCCTTTTGGATTTACCAGCTTAGTATTCTGAACCATCCCCTAGGCCTCCGCTATTTTTCTATAATTGCAAATAAGAAAGAAATTGTAGTAAATATAGCTAGCATTCCCAGAACATTCACACTCTGCCAGGCATCCCATGAAGAGATGTATACATATTAATTTAATCCTAACAATGACCCTAAAAGGTTGGGATTCTCATTTTACCTCTTTACACAGGAGGAAACCGAGGCAAGAAACATTAAACAAGTTGCCTAAATTCACAAAACGAGGAAGTAGCTGAGCTAGGAGTCAGCCCGGGCAACCTGCAGGTGTCTGTGCCCTTGATCATGACGCTGCCCTGCCCCAACCATTGCAAAGGTATTAAAGGAGTCCTAGGAATTTTGCAGAAACTAAACACCATCGTAGAAAGCTTTCAAACATTCATTCTATTTGTGGACTGGCTCATTTTAGAGAGTGACACAGCCTAGGTTCCACATCACTTGTTTCAGGGCAAACGGTTATGTAGGCGAGCTGAAAAATCTGCCAATATCATAAGCCCAGTACTGGGGACTCTTGGAGCTAGGAGGGACCCTATCCCCTCTGGTCAAGTGCTTACTTGTACATAAAAAGAAACCACCAGCCAGAGCAACAAAACGTCTTGGCCAAGGTTATATCACCAGCTAAAGGCCGACTAAGACTGGAACTCAATATTCTGAGTATTTCCACTGCATGCAAAGGAGCTGGAGTGAGGGAGACAGGGGAGAGGTGTACGGCGAGAGAGGAGGAAGCAGCAGGGCGAGGCTGCACCCCAGAACCCAGCTCAAGGTCAGGGTGAGTGGCACTGACCTGTCCACAGGCTGCAGCCCACCTCAGGCCTTTTTCTGAGTTTGCATGATCCTTTCAGCCATTTGGTCTGACTCATTTTCTTTCTCTCTCCCTAAACCCCCATCCCAGTCCCACTCCGACCCCCTACCACAGGGTACCACACTCTACGCCCAGACGAAAGTGTAGATTAGGCCCCTGGCCCACGAGTGTTTAAAGAATGTCTTTAAATAAGTTAATTGACGATACATACATGCACCCCTGTGTTCATAGCAGAACAATTCACAGTAGCCAGTAGCCAAGACATGGAAGCAACCTAAGTGTCCATCGGCTGATGAATGGATAAAGAAGATGGGATACATTTATATAGCGGAACACTACTCAGCCATAAAAAAGAATGAAATAGGGCTTCCCTGGTGGCGCAGTGGTTGAGAGTCCGCCTGCCGATGCAGGGGACACGGGTTCGCGCCCCGGTCCGGGAGGATCCCACATGCCGCGAAGTGGCTGGGCTCGTGAGCCATGGCTGCTGGGCCTGCACATCCAGAGTCTGTGCTCCGCAACGGGAGAGGCCACGGCGGTGAGAGGCCCGCGTACTGCAAAAAAAAAAAAAAAAAAAAAAAGAATGAAATAATGCCATTTGCAGCAACGTGGATGGACCTAGAGATTATCATACTAAGTGAAGCAAGCCAGACAAAGATAAATACCATATGATATCACTTATATGTGGAATCTAAAATATGATACAAATGAACTTGTTTACAAAACAGAAACAGACTCACATAGAAGACAAACTGATGGTAACCAAAGGGTAAAGGGGGATATCGATAAATTAGAAGTTTGGGATTGACATATACACACTACTGTATGTAAAACAGATAAATAACGAGGGCCCACTGTATGGCACAGGGAACTATATTCAATATCTTGTAATAAACCATAATGGGAGGGAATATGAAAAACAGTATATATATTGTACACCAAAACCTAACACAACATTGTAAATCAACTATACCTCAATAAAAAATTAGTTAATTGATCCATATAAGTGAACAATTAGAGGAGAATCATGCACAGGAAAAGTACTGATAGTCCGTGGATCTCGCCTTGATCCACTAGGGAAGCAAGAAAATAACCTCAGCAGAACCCTCTAGGATCCTACAGAAAAAAACCCGTGGTCGTACCAAAACACATGACTTGAACTATGTAGTGTTGGTCCTGGCCCTTTTTAGGATTTGTCCACTTCTTTTCAACATTGAGGCTCCCAGCGTCTGAGCTGCAGATGCTAACTTTCACCTTCCAACGGCATTTCATCCTGCTGCCAACAGGGATGCAGTAATATGGAAACACTAAATGAGTGTCTCTTGCAAAAACAACTTTCCACCAAAAACCTTACTGTGCAAACACGGCTGTTCCCTAAATGGCCCTACACATAGGCCGAGAAAAAAAAGCACATTTTGCAAAATAACGGCCTCTCCCAAAACTGTTACAGTTTTTTGGATGGTGTTACATCTCATAAGCGGGAGAGGGAGAAGTTATTACTATCCAAAGATCATCTTTTGCATTCAGCTTAGGGATGCGTTGCATTTTGAGGCCCCTCTACTTGTATGATTAAATTAAATGACTTAAGGAAAATACAAAACTACCTACTTTTCACACCAAATGTGACTAATTTCCAGCTTAAATTTGAGACTACGCAGAACAGGTCCTTATTTATATGGGTTTGATTTTAGGGACACTGGGGTGACCCCAGATAAAAATACTTTTCTTGGTGATTCTCTGCTGCCCAAATATTAGTACTTTGTTATGACTTACCACTCAGTTTAAGGATTTTCCCTTTGTTGATTACCTTGATCTTGGTAATCATCCTATAATGTATATCTATATATCAAATCATCATGCTATACATTTTAAATATGTACAATTATATCTGTCAATTATTCCTTCAATACATTTTTTTTTTCAAGTGAATGATCCTGGCAAGGAGGCTGCATTACACCAAGACTGACACAGGCCTGTGGACCCAGACAGGCATGGAAACAAGTGACAAGAGCCAGGGTGAGAACATTTCCAGCTCGGTCACAATTTTGAATGACAGCTGATCTCAGCTGCTGATGCAGGGAGGCCAGAGGGAGCGGTGGGGTCCGGGCGAACTGGAGAGCACACAGCTGTCTGAAGGGGAAGCCACTGCACAACTCCTTGCCAATTGTTGCCTCCTGGTGATGGAAGCCCAGATCCACCTTTTCCCAAGAAACTGAAATTCTGATTCTCATGTTAATTATCCTATTTTAAAATAGCAGGAGAACCAAACACAACACACTTTCTAGCCATATCTGGCTTGTGGACCTTGGCTTCCAACCTCTGGGAAACCCCCTTAGCCATCATTGTCCTAATGTGAACCAATGGGTGTGGCTCTTAGACTTAGTTTGACTCCCAGGGTTTCCATTCAGTATATGCCTTTTTTTTTTTTAAGGATTATTTTTATTTATTTTTAAAATTTCTTTATTTATTGGCTGCGTTGGGTCTTTGTTGCTGCGCTTGGGGGCTACCCTTCGTTGAGGTGCACAGGCTTCTCACTGCGGTGGCTTCTCTTTGTTGTAGAGCACAGGCTCTAGGCATGCAGGTTTCAGTAGTTGCAGCACGCAGGCTCAGTAGTTGTGGCGCACACATTTAGTTGCTCCACGGCATGTGAGATCTTACCGGACCAGGGTTCGAACCCGTGTCTCCTGCATTGGCAGGCAGATTCTTAACCACTGCGCCACCAGGGAGGGCCCCAGTACATGTCTTATATATGAATTTGTGGTATATATTTTAATAATGTACACGTTGCATATTAGAATATATGTTATATATTATATTAATCTAGTAATTAGGCCACGCCTAGTCATCAGGTATACTTAACTCTTACAAGCCCAGTTTTCACATCTGTAAATTGAACAGGACATGGGCCACCCTGCAGGGATGTGTATGGATTTATTGCACACATTCTTTTCCATTGTGTTGAATACTCTGGGGGAAGGTACCTGACACTGGGGCTTCCTAGGTTTGATATTTTGTCAAAACACCTGTCCTTCAAGCCAGAGGAAGGCGGAGGAGAATGGGATCAGAGGACGGGTAGACGTGGGGCAAGCCTGGAGCAGCCACAGGAGGAACGCTGACAACTGGACACATTTTCTCATCCTCAGCTCTCCTCTTCTCATGACTAGCTGAGCCTCTGTGAATGCTGGTGTGATACAGCATCCTCTCCAGGAGCGTTCAACACTGGACAAAGGGCGAGGAGAAAGTGCTGTGGCAGGAAGGGGCTAGGGAAGCCACACCTCAGCAGGCAGTGGCCCAGCCAGCGGGGGGTGGCGGCTTCTCCCCCTGCTTGGCAGCCTCAGCAGGTACAGCCCTCCAGTACCCCTGAAGTTGGCCCTAGTCCAGACCCATCCAGATGCTGTGGTGATCACACTACATTCATTGTAATAAAAGCAGGTTATTGGGCTTCCCTGGTGGCGCAGTGGTTGAGAGTCCGCCTGCCGATGCAGGGGACGCGGGTTCGTGCCCCAGTCCGGGAGGATCCCACATGCCGTGGAGCAGCTGGGCCCGTGAGCCAAGGCCGCTGAGCCTGCGCGTCCGGAGCCTGTGCTCCACAACGGGAGAGGCCACAACAGTGAGAGGCCCGCGTACCGCAAAAAAAAAAAAAGCAGGTTATAGTCAATGTGGAAAATACAATTCTAACTTTGTAAAAAGAAAGAGCATATATATGTACACAAGTCAGGAAACCATCCTGTGTGGAATATACCAAAATGTGGATGGGAGAGTTCTACTTTTATCTTTGTCCTTGCCAAGTGGACAATTTTTCCCAGGACCCACAAACTCTCAAATCTGACAGGTCTTCCCAGTCTGATTTCTAGACCCTCTCAGCAGCATTCAGCTCTGCCAGGCCCTTTCTGAAATTCCCTCTGCTCTGCTCTGCTCTGCACAGCATGTCACTATTCTGTGCCGCTCCTTGTTTTGAGCCTGCCGCCCCTTCTTCGTTGCCTCTTGGACTTTATGCCTTCCTCCTGCCCTGTCATGTCAAGGGACCCAAGGTCCAGTCCTCAGCCCTCGGCCCCTCCATCCCCCTCCTCCTGTGCGTTCTCCCCCTTTCTACCAGCGCACCCCTCCGTCTCCGCTTCTGCCCCCAGCAGACCTCTTGGTGAGCCGGCCCCCCGACTCGGGCTCGCTGGCTGCATCTTCACCTGACTGTCCCCCCACTGCAGACCAGCCAGCACAGAACGAACCCAGAGTGGGCTCTCAGAACATTGGGCTCTTACAAACTGGTTCCTGTCCTTTTCCCTTCTCAAACCAAGCTCATCACCTTTCTCCAAAATACATCTTCTCCTCCCACACCTCTGTCTGGGCTCTCGCTCCCAGGAGCTGAGGCTGGACTCTCAGACTCAGCCTTTGCTCCGCTCCGTCTCCCCTGCACTTGGACTCCGCTGCCCACTCCTGACCTGTCCGCCTTTCATAGACCGTGCAGGCGTTTTGATCTCATTTCTCCTGCCTCCTCATTAGGACCAGCCCTGCTGACCTCAGCCTCTGACAAAGCGTTACAGAAACGCCCGCGATCAACTGTAAACATAAACAGGGGATAACTTCTGGGCTTTGTGAGGGATTGAAACCAAGAACTAGAACCGAAAACCAGGGTGCATCCAGCAATAAGAAGTTAGTCTTTAGCAGAGAGAAGGACTGGGGAGCGGTGAGTGCGTGGGGCGCACCATCTGCTATAAAGGATAAGCTTCAAACTCCTCAGCCTGGCACTCAAACCTGCCCCGGGTCTGCAGCTTCCTGTTTACCAACATGAACTCATGATACTTTCCCTCAAAAACACCACGAGCATTCCTGCCTCTCCTTCCTCACACTATTCAGAAAAATATGATTTTAAATCATAAGGTGTGTTAAAAAAAGAGACAGCAGGCCCAAAATGGAGTCCCTTGTGCTAAACCCCACGTCAGCAAACTGAGACTTACTACCTAACCTAGCTGCAGTCTCACCCCTCCCCCACCGGTGAAAGGTAACCTTTAACCAGTCCACCTGGAATTACCTGCTCAGCACTGGTGAGGTCATTCCCCCTATAGGCCCTCTGGTCCCCTTAGGAGGGAGACCTTACCTGAAACAATGCATTCTTTGATAATGATTTCTTTTTTCCTCCCACCCCCTTTCTACCTTTGAAAACCTTTCCCTTTCCAGAGTCTGACAGAGCTCCTTCCTATTGTCGAATGGGATGCTGCCCGATTTATGAATTATTTAATAAATCAAATTTGATCTTTAAATTTACTCAGTTGAACTACTGTTCTTTAACAGATTTGGTGGCAGTAGCGGGACCAAAGAAGATTTCCCACAGCTTTGGGGACAGCGAGAAACACAGGCAAGAAACACATCCCTTCTGGGTTTGCTGTCTCCTCTCACTGTTTCTGAGGCCGTGGGTAAGCTCCCTCTCACTGCTGAGCTCTGCTCTCTTTGCACTGAGCTACCCATCTAACTGGCTTTCCAGTGCGGAGCTTAGCAGGTCCGAAGGAGCCGGCAGAGGGTCTCATCCGGGACCCGAGTCCCTAGGCTTGGTTCAGTCTGCAGTTCCCCAGGTGTTTGGAATCCGTTTCCCCAGTTCTAGCCCACATACTGGAGTCTACCGGGTTAGTCCACACTGGGAATTGCTGGTGATGTGCATGGCCTTCTCTTGGCCAGGCTGTAGTAACGTCTCATGGTTACTGCTGGTGTGTTAAGGTGCACATGTTTGTCTCGTTTTGTGTAGATAAAGGCTATTATTAACAGTGATCTCAGAGGCCAAAAAGCTGCAAAAATTGGTGGGCACAGATCAAACACTTAAAAGCTGTTGGGGAGCTCGACACCAAACCCAAAGACACCTGCGTTAGGATAAACTGGTCACGGAACAGCTCAGATTGACACCAGGTCACTTGCCAACCTCAAGAAAGTGTGTGTGCAAACCCAGGCACACTGTAAAACACCACACCATCCCCCAGCCAGTGGCACATCCCTTTCAGGTATTAGTTTGGCTCCGAATAACCCAAAGACTTAGTTAACGGGATCCTCAAGCGTCCCGCCTCTGGCACTCCTGCTGATTTTATGTCTAAAAACTATGGCCCCAGGAGCTGGAAATAGTTTACAAAAATGGCTCCAAACTTACTAAAAACAACCTAAAATTTTGTGTCCTGAGAACTGGGCTTGGTAACTGTCAGGTTGGGGGCCCAGAAATATAGCCGGACAGAAATGTGGGTTGCACCCCATTTGTGGCTAAGGGTCCTACCAAGCTGCTATCAGCTCTCCGGGGAAGTACAACGGCCATCCTGAGGAGCGTTCCAATTAGGTGAGATCATTTAAGAAGTGCATTTGAGGGCTTCCCTGGTAGCGCAGTGGTTGAGAGTCCGCCTGCCGATGCAGGGAACACGGGTTCATGCCCCGGTCTGGGAGGATCCCACATGCCGCGGAGCGGCTGGTACCGTGAGCCGTGGCCGCTGAGCCTGCGCGTCTGGAGCCTGTGCTCCGCAACGGGAGAGGCCACAACAGTGAGAGGCCCGCGTACCGCAAAAAAAAAAAAAAAAAAAAAAGAGGTACCTAAAATGAAAGACTCTAGGACTGAAGTAACTCCTATTGTTCCCTGCTATCCTTTAGTTTAGCACTCATTCTAGTAATACTGGTCTATACTGCCTTTCCACTGGAAAGAGACTGTTTAAACAGTTACCTTTAAAATAATACCACCTGGGGCTTCCCCGGTGGTGCAGTGGTTGGGAGTCCGCCTGCCGATGCAGGCGACGCGGGTTCGTGCCCCGGTCCGGGAAGATCCCACATGCCACGGAGCTGCTGAGCCCGTGAGCCATGGCCACTGAGCCTGCGCATCTGGAGGCTGTGCTCCACAACGGGAGAGGCCACAACAGTGAGAGACCTGCGTACTGCAAAAAAAAAAAAAAAAAAAAAACCACCTGAAGTTACATACCATCCTCTTCATCTTTTACTCCTTGGTCAAAGGCCAAATCAAGGGCCATAATTAAAAAATTTCTTAAAGCCAGGCAGGACCCATAAAAGTTTTTGTAAATGGATTACTTCCTGGGATGAATGGATAGATAAGAAGAAAAGTAACATAAGATGGGAGGCAGGCCACTGGTTTGACTGAACTCAGAGCCTGATACGGATTTTTGTTTTTAGGCCTTTTTCCCTAAGCTAAAATAAAACAGTGTACCCAGAGGCAAAGAAGCATAGTGGGGATAATGTAATTGGATTGGTAGATCATTTATGGTGTCATTTAAGTTACAGTCCAATTCCTTGAGGAATTAGAAGCAACCATCTTGCAAATCTGTACAAAACCAGAAATGCAACTCCAGAAGCAATTCACAGCCCACTTATCTTTCCCAGTCCCCAAACCTCATCTATTCTCCTCAAAGTGCTTGTAGATATTATAAAAGATCAGGATATTAGAAACAAAATTGTCCTGTACTTAAGAAAAAGATGAAAAATGTTAACTATAATTATCCTAGATTTCTGACAACAGACATATATATCCCAAAACCCTGAGGAAAAGACTTGCATTCTTTCGCTGTTCCTTGAAGTTGTAAATCTTATCATGTCTTTGAAATGTAAACACAGTCCACTCTCTCCGGAGACTGAAGGAAAAATAAAAAGGGAAAGAGGCATTTTAAAAATACAAACTGCTATAAAGGCTCCCTTACCACATCCTCCGTAAGATTACTTATCCAGGGCAAATACAAATCTTAAAAGTCTCCTACACAAATAGTAAAACGCATTAGCCATCTGAGTGGATAAAGTTAACTTATTCCAACTATGATTTATAAGCCAGTGAGTTTTTTATTGTTATACTTGATTCGTGGCTAAAATTTTTGAACGAGAGTTATAAGATCTCTGTGTTTATATGTTTATGATGTACGTTTTAGATATGGTATTTCTCTACTTCTGAATGGTGTTACTAAAATTACTTTGTAAAAGAGCTCTATTTAATTGGCTTAAACAAACAAGCACCTATATAAATCTACTATTCATAAAAATTTTCAAAAACATAATAGAAACAAATCCAAATATTTTTCAAGTTCACACGATCTAAGATGATTTTCAGTAAATAAAAGCTAGTTTAAATTTGTTAGTTTAATACAGACATGTCTGGAATTATCAGCATAAGTATAATAATTTTATTCTACCTAGGTTTACTAAAAGTCAAATAAGCTCATGTTATCTCTGTTATAAAATTTGTCAGGAAAAAATATGCATAACTTGAAATGATGGCTAACTGCTTTAATGTCTCATGAAATTTTCATGAGTAAGTATGCTTGCTAGGAACAAATAAATAGGCATAGGTAAGATAAAAGTTTTTAGACGAATTTTTAGAACTCTTTAGCAGTAATTATTTTATATGTCTACTTAAACAGTTTCCCAAATCTCTTGGGTAACTTACACCCTTAGAGTTTTCCTAAGGCAAATTAAATGATGGAAATTCATTGAATACCTAGATTATTTCCAAGTAAGATAAAGTAATGAAATATTAATTACTGGACACAGGTTTATCCATTTTTGGCTTCCTTTTATAGAAGAATTAAAGACATGGGTTAATTAGTAAGCATGTTCCATAAAAATTGTACTATGAAGAGACACATATTTGTAGAAATTATAAAAAGTATTTACAAATTTGCCAAGCCACAGAATGCTAAGGTAAAAGTTCACAATTGTTTACTTCTTTATTTTCACTAGAAATTAAGGTTTCTGAGGGTTTAAAAAAATCCAAGGTATGTGGTTAAAGTTACTAGAAATAATAAGGGAAACAACTCTGTATGCAAAGAAAGTAGAATATGTTTTTGGCCAAGAGAAGGTATAAAATATGGAGATGTGTTTTTGTTAAGGAAAATGAAAATAATTTTGTCCTAAAATAAAGCAGGTTATTTCAGAATGGGAAGGAAGAAAATGAAGGAAAAACTATGGACATAGAAAGTTGAGAAGAGAGAGAGGGTGGGGGGCGGAGAGGAAATCCTGCGTGGTCAAGTTGTCTAAAAATTGAATTGCTATTACAAGGGTTTTAAAAATAAACTTTAATATCAGTAGTGTATTTATATAAAGCTAAAACTTAATTTTCTTTCATTTGCTAAAATGATAAATGTTTCTTGGACCATTCATCGACTCTTGATAAGAGATTATGAAAGGTTTTTCTTCACCTTTTAGGTAGTTTACTTGGAAAACAAAGACTTTGTGTCTTACCAACTGTCTTCATCGGGTCTTTGATTAATTAAGAAAACTGAGTCTTCTCCATATTAAAAGAGCTAAGTTTTGCTCACAACTATATAATTTTCTGCATTTGCCTTTGAAACCTTTTATTGTCTTTTGGTTAAGTAGCTAATTAAGTGTTGTTTCATAATGATCTGTGAACCTATTTAGTCAAAAGTCCAAATCTGTTTTTATAATTTTGACAAAACTCCCCAAATTCAAATTCTAAATGAAGTCTTTTTTGACCTGGAGGTAATCTTGGGATTTTCCAGATGGACCCTGGAACATCTCCAAAGATTTGTTCTCTCTTTTTATAAAAAGAAAGATACTAAACCGATTAGGCTTATTTTATTTGTTAAATTACATGGGAAGCAGTGTCAAATAAGTGATGCTGAACATTCTTAGGTTATATCTGTGTGAATATGTGTTATTAATATTAGCATTCCAGAAATTATATGAAACTCCTAAAATTCTGATATGTCCTGGTATAATGCTATCAGTCATAATTCTAGATATTATCTTAAAATGTTGTGTGTCACAGAAATAACAAAATTTCCTTATCAATTCCATTATAATGAACATTCATCAAATCTTTAACAATGGTCATTTTTAAAAAGTCTTTTGTCATTTTCAAAGATCTATTGTTTTACTCTGATGCAAAAGTGTTCCTACAAAAGCGCTTCATCTTTAAGGAGATTCATGGAAAGGACTTTTGACAACGACAGGTTTCTCATAAATTTAAGATCATAAAACTGAACTGGGTAAGAATTTCTGGAACTAATAGACAGACTGGATTCAAGCAGAACAAAAACTGACAACATGGAACCGAATGAATTGAGGAGGATGAGTATAACTTTTATGACCTTTTGTTTTAAAACATTGCTGGTTCCTTAATGTTTTGCTTTTCCATGTTTAAGGAAACTTTTTCTCTCAAGCTATCTATGACTTACAACAATTTGATAAAATATACCTTTGTAAGCAAAGATGAAACACTCTCCTTTCTCCCTCCCTGATCCCTTCAGAATTTGGAAGCTCTTAAGTATCCTTTTCATGGCAACACAGTTAGTTATTTGCATAAATCAATAAAAATTATTCTCCTTGTAACAGGACACAATTGGAAATGTTGGCTATATTACCAAGGCTTCTACTGCATTGTCATATTTGAGAAAAATACACATAGATATGACCAGATAGCTTGAAGGAACTAAGATTGACCTTATGGAGCCAACAGGATGCCTTGGAAAAATCGACCCATCCGTTGCTTACAAGGTTCCAGCAAAGCAGCCATAAAGAGAACTTATATGGCCAATAAGCTATTCCTGCCACACTTATGTAAATACTCAGGCCAAGTCTAATGCAAACAAACAAATTAGTTTTACCATGATTATCTTTGATAAAGAAATGGGAATAATTGTAGAGGGAAAAATTATGTTTGCACCTTTGTCTACATTAGACTCTAGGCCTGTTAATTGTCTTTGAAGTTTTGTTATATAGCTGTACATTGGACTGGATCTTAAATTATACTTTCTTCAAATATCTAGCTAGGACTCTCCAAACTAACTTTTCTAATCTTCTCCCACTCTTCTGATTTGGAATCAGTAAGAACAAAGATGGCCTTTGACTTTCCTTGGAAGAGACTATACCAGGTCCGCCTCATCCCCAGATGGCAGACAAACTTCAGGGATTTGAACCCTAGATACACATCTTACAGCCGAAG
The DNA here is from genome assembly GCF_949987515.2 of Delphinus delphis. Lineage (NCBI taxonomy): Eukaryota > Metazoa > Chordata > Mammalia > Artiodactyla > Delphinidae > Delphinus > Delphinus delphis. The sequence continues at coordinate 9,119,974 of NC_082694.2, read as the reverse complement.
AAGGCTCCACCTGACATCTGTCTCGTGCCGACCCTGGAGACCTGCAAATCACATTGATGAGGAAGAGAAACAGCTGGCAGGGATGCACACTGCTTCTTCCCAAGATGCCGGACCAAGACTTCACACTTTAACTAAACATGAAACCCTTTCTTCTTGTCTTTCTTCACTTTACTCTGGCATCGGCCTAGAAAGATTACACCATAACCCGTATTGACAGTGATGGGGGGGTAACCAACGGAATTTAGAACTTTTTTTTTTTTTTTTTCGGTACGCGGGCCTCTCACTGTTGTGGCCTCTCCCGTTGCGGAGCACAGGCTCCGGACGCGCAGGCTCAGCGGCCATGGCTCACGGGCTCAGCCGCTCCGCGGCATGTGGGATCCTCCCGGACCGGGGCACGAACCCGTGTCCCCTGTATCGGCAGGCGGATTCTCAACCACTGCGCCACCAGGGAAGCCCCAAAGAATTCTTAAACAAAATATAAAAAGTACTAACCATAAAAGAAATAATCAAAGGGTTTCTCTTTTCATTTTACTTTCATTAAAATCAAAAACTTCTGTTCACCAAAAGACATTAGGAGATTGAAAAGGAAAGCCAAGTGTGGGAGAAGATATTTGCACTACCAGTACCCAACAAAGGACTGATAACCAGAGTATACAATGAACCTCAATCCATCAATAATTAAGAGGCAGCCAACCCAATAGCAAAATGGGCAAAAAAAAAAAAAAAGGGCAAAAGACTTGAACAGGCACTTCAGGAAATACAATATCCAAATGGCCATAAACATATGAAAAGGTGCTCCATCTTCTTAGTCATTAGGAAAATACAAAGTAAAACTATAACATGATACCACTCTCTCTCCACTGTATAACTGTGTAAAATGACTAAAATAAGGAAGACTGACAGTATCATATGTTGCTGAAAATATGGAGTAACTGGAAACCTCCACACTGCTGGGGGGAGGGTAATTAATGCCATTACTTTGGAAAACTGTTTGACATTATCCAAAAAAGCTGAGTCTTAACTCTTTTGAAGGGAGGAATGTGAAAGAATTTTTGGACATCTTCTGTAACCACCAAAAATCCCCCCTCTTCATCCCCAAATTCTAAATACTAAGAAGGAAGGGAGGGAGGGAGGGAGGGAGAAAGAGAAAGAAAGACAGAATGAAAGGAAGGAAGGAAGGAAGGAGGGAGGGAGGGAGGGAGGGAGGAAGACAAATTCTGCAACCACTGACACAAGTCAAAGTTGGAGGGCCAAATAAATTGCACACCCTGTTTATAGTAATGATACATCACAGAGCTATCTTGGCTGGAAAATGGAAATATCACCCAGTATAAATTATAAAAGGTCTTTAGGACCACATCCCCGACATAAAATGCAATTGCTGTTGTACTTGCTTCTATGGGCAGCACGTGATCTAACTTCACGGTAATAATTGGGACAACTTCATTGCAAGTGGTACAACCCAATTAGAAGAAAATTTAGCAGAAAGGGGGATTTGGGGGAAGATTGCTAGGTTACGAGCTGTGCGAGAGTAGGAAAGAAGATGAGCCTCAGGGACAGCTGGACCCAAACACCCCCAGGGTGCCCTCTCCCCTTGGCTCTGCATCTATCGCCCCACGTGTGGCTCCCTCTTCCTGCTAATGGCACACCTGCCTCTGTCTACAGAGTCCTAGGTTACAATTTCATCCACTGGGAAAACACTCATTCTTTCTCATTTCCAGTTTTAAAATTCCAGAAAGGGAAGGGGATTGGCTCAACATGGGTGAAGACTCCCCCGATGGCTCACTCAGTTGTGGCCTGGGGGTGGGGCCTGACAAAGGCACTGTGGATGTCCTGCTCTGGCCAGGTGCCCAGTGCTGTCCAGTTGTCTGTGGCTGGGAGGCAGGTAAGGGGAAGCAATGGCAAGGACATGGAGCCCCTGGTGACTGGTGCATGGAGCACTCACTTCAGGGAAATTTAGACTTTATTATTAAACGCCAGGTTATAGGATTGTGTGTTCTGTAGGGCCCTTTCTCCAGTGTAGCCTCTCAGAGGACTGGCATTGGAAGAAAATCAGCCACAGCCTCAGACCACCGTACCCTTGGAGATGTACCCACAGAGAGCCTGGAATGCCTAAAACAGTAGACTGCCACACTCCATAAGCTATAATACTGAACCTTAGAGCATGGGATTGGGGGACTTCCCTGGCAGTCGAGTGGTTAAGACTTCACCTTCCAATGCAGGGGGTGTGGGTTTGAGCCCTGATCAGGGAGCTAAGATCCCACATGCCTCGTGGCCAAAAAAACAAAACATAAAACAGAAGCAATATTGTAACAAATTCAATGAAGACTTTAAAAATGGTCCACATCCAAAAAAAAAAAAAAAAAATCATGGGATTGGGAAGCTGTGTGTGCCAAGAATACAAAATGTCAAGCATCAAGGCGTCAGAACACGTAGACCATGCAGTGTGCCCTGAAGGGGAACTGGGGAACTGCTAGATGAAGCCCAGTTACAAAGGGTGGGGCAACGAAAGTACATCCCAATCTGCTACAGCATGAGAGCACAGCATGCTCAAAGCACGGAGTCCGTTCTCTGAGGACAGTCAACTTGGGAGACCCCAAACACCCAATGTAAGTCGTTGTGTTGGCCAAAACAAAACACGGAGGCGAAAGTGTATGCCTGCAAACATAAAGCAAGTCTCTGGATGAGGTACCCTCAAACGTGGAGACCACGCTGCTCCCCTGTTCCCTACAGAGAACTTTGAAATGTCTGTGTTGGTGTTATGAGCTTCCGAAATCTAAGTCCCACGGGCTCCAAGACTGGGTGGACAAAACTATTAAAGGACAGCTTCTGTGCATGTACTGGATCTCTGTGAACAGAGGCAAAACTTTGCCCTTGGTATCACGTTTCATCTACCAAGTTGGAGTATTTCACAGGTAGTTGATCTTCCTGTATGTTCACCAGTAGCTGCATTGTGGCAGAACCCAGTCTCATCCCTGCCATCGTCAGGGTTATGTGTGGCCCCTGAGAGCGCAGACACAGTGGACTTCCTGCCCAATGTCTGGGTTTTCACATGGGTAGAAGCTAACGTTGCTTCACCCAGTGTTCCTCAATTCATTTCCTGAAAAGACAGCTGCCTTTTTTCAGTTCCTTAAAAAGTGCTTTAGTATCTTTTACAGTTGGCTTGTAGTTCTCAAAATGTTGACTTTATCAATAAAGAAATGGTCTGGATTTGTGACTTTTCAATACTACAGAAACAAGCAAACAAAAAATAATCCAATAAATTGCCTGTTAGAAGAGCCAGTGACGTCTCTGAATTCTACGTAAAGCTTTTGGTTACTTGTGCGGAAACAGCTTCAGTTTCTTCAGGCCCTCGGGGCATGTCATCAAACACAAAGTATTCGGTTGAATGGGGGAGAACATGAGGAGGCAGGGGGCCCTCATCACAGAACGAGCCCCAGTAAAGGGAAAATGTTCCCAAAGATGGTGGTGCATGGAGAGCAGGACGGGGTGAAGGATGCATGGAGATGGGTCGGGCATGCCTTTAACTGCTTAGCACTGACTTACATGAAAGGAGAGACCTCTGGGCCTTACCCTGGAATTCCTTCCTTTTTCTCTCCTAAGCTTCTGCCATCTTGGCAATGCCCTGGCCATGCAAGAGATAAAACATTGTCTTACAGATGAGGGCATGTGGTCAGAAAAGAGCCATTACTACTCCTGTTCACGCTTCCTTTCCTTTCTAGGTGTCTGAAGGACTTTGAGAAACAAGAAGACACAAAAAGCAATAACAAAGAAGAAAAAGAAGAATCTGGAACGAATGTAAAAGTGGTGAATTGGCATCTAATGTTGAAAGTCATAATTGATATAAACGCTACGCACTATGCAAAGAGTGGTGAGGGGTAAAGAGAACAAAAAGGAATGTGGGAGAAATGTAATGTCCCTTCCCACGAAAGCCTACCATTTATATAGGGGAACAAATAAGATCAGAGATTATAAACAGCCTAGTTGAACTAGACCACTAGAAGTGTTCATTCAGCACCCAAATTTAAAAATCGGGCGATTTCCACATTAAAGTCTGGGAATCTGGCTTCTTGTGAAAACTCAGAGGATGCAATAACCCCAGATGTGCATTCTCACGAGGCAACAACCTACTGGGTCTGCCAGGAGCCACCCCTACGGCTGGGGCAGGTGGTCTTCACTTTGGAACAGTCCCCACCACTCCCTATTGTCTTACTGTTCACCACTGTGACTGCTGGGCCCTATAGCACATGAATTTTTTATTCCCGACTGGGACATCTGAAACATTAGATGAATGATTAGAGGACAATTCTATCCATGCAACAAAAGGCCACTTATGTTGTAAGTGGATTCCATGCATTCTCATGGAAAGAGTAGCAGCATCAATCAATTCCATAAATCATCTCAAGCTCTTCACTCAGGGGTACTGGGCTGGCTGCTGAATGAATTCATCCCTCTCTGGCATTTGGACAAGTAAGTCTAATTGTAGTGGCAGACCTTGCACTCTGGGCCCGCTTGGAGGAGAGGGGATTTTAGGATGGGGTGTCGACCCTGTACACAGATGCTCAGCTCCGGGGGCAGAGAAGGGAGTAGGGGTCCTGTCCTGACATCAACCTTCAACTTAAGGATGCCATGGGGGAATCCATGAATAATTCACATCACAACCAGACCAACGCTCAGTGAGCTGCAGTGGCAATGAATTACCTCGTGTGCATTTCCTGTCTGCACGTCAGTCTCTTTTCCCCTACGTCTGCGGCGAGCTTATGAAAGGGTGCATTCTCTCTAATGCCCTTGCTTTCGTAGAGGCAGTCTCAGGATCCCAGCCCGAGTTTCCAGTGTCTGACTTGCTATTTACAAACTGTACATCATAAGATTTCTAATAACACATGACTTTAAAAATGCCTCTACTAAAGAGGAATCTGGATGGAAATAGAGAAACTGTGGTCCTTTTAGAGTCTCTGGACATTTGTGCATGTGGAAATTAGGAGACTTGGGTGTTCTGGTGAGAAAAAGTGGCAGGGGGTGGTGGTGGGGGGGAATGCAAACATTTCGAGAACATTCCCTGGCTTGGGCACTTTACATGTGTTCTTGCTGCTCATATCATAGATAAAGAAACAGGTTCTTCAAACCTGAACCGCTAGAAATAGAAAGTGCACCACATTTGCAACTTAATATTTTTCACAACAAGGACCTACTGTAGAGCACAGGGAACTCTACTCAATATCCTGTAATAACCTATATGGGAAAGGAATCTGAAAAAGAATAGATATATGTATATGTATAAATGAATCACTTTGCTGTACACATGAAACTGACACAACATTGTAAATCAAGTATACTCCAATATAAAATAAAAATTAAATTAAAATTTTTTTCCAGTAACCACATATTAAAAAGGCAAAAATAGGGGCTTCCTTGGTGGCGCAGTGGTTGAGAGTCCGCCTGCCGATGCAGGGGACACGGGTTCGTGCCCCGGTCCGGGAAGATCCCACGTGCTGTGGAGCGGCTGGGCCCGTGAGCCATGGCCGCTGAGCCTGCGCATCCGGAGCCTGTGCTCCGCAACGGGAGAGGCCACAACAGTGAGAGGCCCGTGTACCGCAAAAAAAAAAAAAAGGCAAAAATAAGAGTGAAATGAGTTTTGATGATATATTTTATTTCACTCAAAAATCCAAAATAATCATTTAAATATGTACTCAATATGAAAAATTACGAGTGGAATATTTCACTTTATTTTTTCAGACTAACTCTTTAAAGTTCAAGATGGAGCTCACACTTATGGCACCCCTCAGTGTGGACAAGCCACAGAGAAGTGCTCAAAAGCCACGTGCACAGCAGCACAATACGGTTTTATTCAACAGTACAGCCCTGAGAGGGGGATGCACTAAAAGCTGTATGACCTCGGGCAAATTGCTTAATGGCTCTGGTCTTCCGTTTCCTTATCATAAAATGTGAGGAATAGTAGCTGGACTTTGCTCCTCTCAGGCATGTCTGCTCAGTCCCTCCTGGGTTTTATGATAACACATTAGCAGAACGCAGTGGTCCCTGTGACACAGGGGCAAGGTAACTGCAGGTGCAGACAAATGGCAAAATGACTTACGTGGCATAATTACAAGTCGTACCTGAAATTCAGGTGACACCGTTTGTTAAAGGCAGTTTTCACAACCGTGTGGACTTTGGGTGATGCCTAATGCCACCAGCCACAAGCATTTTCTATGAGACACTGGGGAGATGACAACCTTCTTTAACCTTATCACTATACACTGGTAACTTCTCTAAGATTTGTGTGTTGATACTTGTTGACAATGATTGCTGTGCCAAAACAAGGCACATGCAAAAATGCTGTATGCAGCTTGTTTGAACAGTCTTTCAGTTTTATTCAGACCAATTAAGCTGTCTTTTTAATATAAGTATTCAAATAATTGACACTCTTCAGGCAAAATCTTAGCTAAAGAAAGTCAGCTAGAATGAGAATTTTATGGAAAGCAGAATATCTTTGTTAACCAAAGGGGAAGTTTATTCTGATAAAATCAGAAAGCTCAGGTATAGAATAAGATGCAACTTAAAATTATCACAAGAAGAGACAGCACAGAAGTGACGAGAACTTGCCCTTGGACCAAGCAACCTGCTCTCACATCTTGATTTTTCCACGCTTTTCACTGTGACTTTGTTTCCTTACATTTAAGATGGGAAAAATATGTACCTTCCAGGGATAAGGGATGGAATTAGATTCTTAAAATGATAAACGTCAGATCCCCTTTTTTTCTATATCACTGAGAATAGATGGGGTGAAAACAGTTACGAAAAAAAACAACAGGCAAAGGCTTTTGGTGATTTTGAGTGTTTTTGCCTTTTTTGTAGCTGAATTTCTTTTAATAAAAAGCAATAATTGTTTTTCTGATTAGGAAAGTAATACACTGATTGTTGAATATTTAGAAAATACAGAAACATGTTTTTGGGTTTTTTTTTTTTGCGGTACACGGGCCTCTCACTGTTGTGGCCTCTCCCGTCGCGGAGCACAGGCTCCGGATGCGCAGGCTCAGCGGCCATGGCTCACGGGCCCAGCCGCTCCGCGGCATGTGGGATCCTCCCGGACCGGGGCACGAACCCACGTCTCCTGCATCGGCAGGCGGACTCTCAACCACTGTGCCACCAGGGAAGCCCAGAAACATGTATTTTTAAAATGACCAGTAATTCTACCACCCAGAGATAAATACTGTTAATATTTTTGGGTTTGTGCTAAGCATGCCTACATGCAAACATTTTTCTTTCTTTTTACACAATTGGGATCATATTATGACATTAAGTGTTATAGCCCAATTTTCACTTTGTATGCTTTTATTTTTAAAAGATCCTTCAAAAATTTTGGAATATCTCTTATTTTAAAAATGTTGTTCAGGGACTTCCCTTGTGGTCCAGTAGGTAAGACTCCATGTTCCCAATGCAGGGGGCCTGGGTTCAATCCCTGGTCAGGGAACTCGATCCCACATGCCACAACTAAGAAGTCTGCATGTCGCAACTAAGAAGTCCACATGCCACAACTAAAAGTTCCCACATGCCGCAACTAAGACCCAGCACGACCAAAATAAATAAATAAATATATTTTTTAAAAATATTGTTTTAAAAATAACTTAATGGTTATGTAATATTTTACTATTTGATGTACCATATTTTATTTAGTCCTATTTGGGGGCAAGTAGACTGTTTCCAAGTTTTTCCATATAGAAATTCTACACAATACTCTTGCACACAAATTTTGGTGCACATTTGTTGATGTCTCTAGGATAAATTCCTAGGATTGGAATGAGTAATTCTAAGGGTTTTTAAGTGGCACATTACTTAACACATTACTGACACATTACTAAATCACATTACTAAATCAACCTTCTGACACATTACTAAATCAACCTTCTGAAAGGTTTTAACAACTAACGATGACTCTGCCATTGTGAATGATAATTTTTGTTACCATCTAGCCTCAGAACCAAATTATCAACTACATTTGAAAGTAATAGATTGATAATGGATGGGTTGTAGTTACACATGGGAGTTCTATCTATTATTCTATGAAGCTCTCTATGTGATTTTTCCAATTTCTTGTAATTGGGATGCAGGGCTACAGAAAATTGGGAATGGGCCAGATAGTTTCCAGAGAAGAGAACTTCTTTGAAGATGGGAAACACTTGTCAGCCCTGGGATCAAACACAATAAAGTACTAAGAATGAGGAAGGTCCATAAAAATGGCAAGATGCTGGGTCAGTTCAAAGTCTGCAAGGGGAACCTGCTCTGGATTTGACTTCTGCCCTTGGAAGATGAGACTTATAGCTGCCTGCCAATTATAATCACCTAGAAACAGAGCATCTTGGAGAAACAGAAAACCAGGGTGGGAAATAGAAGACAAGAGCATGGGGGCTGGAGGAGCCAGGAGAGGAGCAAGAGGTGGGAAAAGCTGTGAGAAGGAGGGGCTGGGCCTGAGATGCAGCCACACCCACAGCCTGCTGGAGACTAATGACAAGCTTTCCACTTTTATTCAACATAGTTTAGGAAGCCCTAGCCACAGCAATCAGAGAAGCAAAAGAAACAAAAGGAATCCAAACTGGAAAAGAAGTAAAACGTCACTGTCTGCAGATGACTTGATACTATACATACAAAATCCAAAAGACACTACCAGAAAACTACTAGAACTCATCAATGAATCTGATAAAGTTGCAGGATACAAAATTAATGCACAGAAAGTTGCATTTCTATACACTAACAAGAAAATATCAGAAAGAAAAATTAAAGAAACAATCCCATTTACCATTGCATCAAAAAGAATCAAATACCTAGGAATAAACCTAACTAAGAAGACAAAAGACCTGTACCTCAAAAACTGTAAGACGCTGAGGAAAGAAATCAAAGACAACACAAGCAGATGGAAAGATACACCATGTTCTTGGAATGGAAGAATCAATATTGTGAAAATGACTATACTATCCAAGGCAATGTACAGATTCAGTGCGATCCTTATGAAATTACCAATGGCATTTTTCACAAAACAAAAAAATTGTAAAATTTGTATGGAGACACAAAAGACCCCCAATAATCAAAGCAGTCTTGAGAAAGAAAAACAGAGCTGGAGGAATTGGGGTCCTGGACTTCAGACTATACTACAAAGCTACAGTCATCAAAACAGTATGGTACTGGCACAAAAACAGAAATATAGATCAATGGAACAGGATAGAAAGCCCAGAAACAAACCCATGCACCTATGGTCAATTAATCTATGACAAAGGAGGCAAGACTATACAATGGAGGAAAGACTGTCTCTTTAATAAATGGTACTGGGAAAACTGGACAGCTGCATGTAAAAAAATGAAATTAGAACATTCTTTAACACCATACACAAAAATAAACTCAAAATAAATGTAAGGCCAGATCCTATAAAACTCTTAGAGGAAAGCATAGGCAGAACACTCTTTGACATAAATCGCAGCAATATCTTGTCCAAGCTGCCTCCTAGAGTAATGGAAATAAAAACCAACAAATGGGACCTAATTAAACTCAAAACCTTTTTCACAGCAAAGGAAACCATAAACAAAATGAAAAGACAACCCACAGAAGGGGAGAAAATATTTACAAATGATGTGACCTACAAGGGGTTAGTCTCCAAAATTTACAAACAGCTCATGTAGCTCAATATCAAAAAACAAAACAAACAAACAACCCAATTAAAAAATGGGAAGAAGACCTAAACAGGCATTTCTCCAAAGAAGACATACAGATGGCCAAGAGGCACATGAAAAGATGCTCAACACCATAAAATTATTAGAGAAATGCAAATCAAAACTACAATGAGATATCACCTCACACCAGTCAGATGGCCATCATCAAAAAATCTACAAGCAATAAATGCTGGAGAGGGTGTAGAGAAAAGGGAACCCTCCTACACTGTTGGTGGGAATGTAAATTGGTACAGCTACTATGGAGAAGAGTATGGAGATACCTTAAAAAACTAAAACAGAGGTAACATATGACACGGCAATCCCACTCCCGGGCAAATACCCAGACAAAACTATAATTCAAAAAGATACATGCACCCCAATGTTCACTGGAGCACTGCTTACAATAGCCAAGACATGAAGCAACTTAAATGTACAGTGATAGATGAATGAATAAAGAAGATGCGGTACATATATACAATAGAATATTACTCAGCCATTAAAAAGAATGAAATAATGCCATTGCAGCAACATGGATGGACCTGGAGATTATCACACTAAATGAAGTAAATCAGACAGAGAAAGACAAATATCATGTGATATAGCTTACATGCAAAATCTTAAAAAAATGATATAAATGAACTTATTTACAAAATAGAAACAGACTCACAGACTTAGAAAACAAACTCATGGTTACTGGGGGCAAGGGTGGGGCGAGGGAATAGATTGGGAGTTTGGGATTGACATATACACACTGATGTATCTAAAACAGATAAACACAAGGACCTACTGTACAGCACAGGGAACACTGCTCAATATCCTGTAATAACGTAAATGGGAAAAGAATTTGAAAAAGAATAGGTACATGTATATGAATAACTGAATCACTTTGCTGTACACCTGAAACTAACACAACATTGTTAATCAAGTATGCTCCAATATAAAATAAAAATTAAAAAATAAAAAAGCTTTCCAGAAGGGCCAGGGTTCTCAAGTGGAACACATGAGAGCAGTTCCTATGGGTTCCTGGAACTGTCGGGAGGATGTCATGGATGTGGGGAGCACCCTGGGGGCAGCGCCACCTATGTTTGCCCTGGACCAGCAGCCTCTACCGTCAACAGCTGCTCTAGGTTATATGAAGGTTAGAATTGGGAATACGGCGAAGATAATATGGAAGTAAAGAATTAATTTATATTTCTTTAAACTATAGATATGCACAAAGCACAGGCCCTGGAGGTTGAGTACCTTAACAGCTTCTATTGATTTTAGTAACTTCAGGAGAATTAGTAAGGTAATGAATGATAAGAAACTGGTAAAAATCAGTTTACTCAATTCTTAGAATTGCCACAAAATACCTAAACCTAAAAATCACAGATCCCTCACTGCTTTACCCTCCTGTGGAATAAACATAAAATACTATTCAGTATGGTTTGGGGAATCACAAATCCTGTCAGATTAGTAAAACTTTAACTACTAGTTCTAAGTTTGGTAAATCATGTGCTGTTGGTTACATGATAGACTTAAATTTCAACAAGGGTTTGAACTTGTCCCATGTAACAAACTATAAAAATATGGTCAAAATATCAGTATTAGAAACAAAGAGTGTTTTTAAAGGTTGGTCTTAGGCCAGTATAGCTTAAATTTTCATCAGTAATGATAAAAGATGGTACATGAATAAATGAATTAAAGAGATGCCCCAGCCTGGGGTTAGAACCCGCTAACATTGTAACTGAACATCTAAGACAGGAGAAAGAAGCTTAGAAATCAGTAGTCACAGATATATAGAGAATGAAGCTTGATAGCATCAGTTTCCTTTGATGATAAAGAAGAAATTAAGCAAATACTGCGTGAACGCACAGTAGAGTGAAACATCCCCAAGGATGAGCCCTTCTAGAAAGCCAAATTTCCAGCCGTTGAGACCCCTTTAAGCCCTAATTTTATGATTTTTTCTTTTTTCAATGGATAATTTTCAAAAAGGTATCATTCATTCACATCTCTGCTTTCTTCAAGAAATACAATGAGTGTAGTTTTTTCTTAATGATTCTGGGTAATCATACATGACCAATTTCAATGAGTACTTATTGAGCATTTCTACTTTGTGCCAAGTACTGGACATTGACATTTAAACCTTTTTTATTTGCTTTAAAACCAGATCTTGAAAACAGTATGCTGAGTGAAAGAAATCAGTCACAAAGGAGCACATACTGTATGATTCCATTTATAGGAAACGCCCAGAACTGGCAAATCTGTAAAGACAGAACAGGTGGCTGCCTAGGGCTGGGAGGGAGAGGGCGGGGGCGGGAGGGCCGATGGGCGTGATGGTTAAGGGGTGTGGGTTTCTTTGGGGGGCAATGACAACGTTCTAATGAGTGTGGTGATGGATTCACCACTCTGGGAATACACTAAAAGCCGTTGCTTTAAAGTGTACACTTTAAATGGGTAAATTGTGTGGTTATGTGAAGCGTATCTCGATAAAGCTGTATGTTTAAAAACCAGGTTGGTGGGACTTCCCTGGTGGCACAGTGGTTAAGAATCCGCCTGCCAGTGCAGGGGACACAGGTGCGATCCCTGGTCAGGGAAGATCCCACATACCGCGGAGCAACTAAGCCTGTGTGCTACAACTACTGAACCTGCGCGCCGCAACCACTGAAGCCTGCACGCTCTAGGGCCTGTGTGCTGCAACTACTGAGCTTGCGTGCTGCAACTACTGAAGTCCACATGCCTAGAGCCCATGCTCCACGACAAGAGAAGCCTCTGCAATGAGAAGCCCGCGCACCGCAACGAAGAGTAGCCCCCGCTCACCACAACTAGAGAAAGCCGGCATGCAGCAACGAAGACCCAACGAAGCCAAAAATAAAAACATAAAAACCAGGTTAGCAATGTTCTGAGGACATAAAGAGACAACATCTAAACTAGGATGAGGAGGGAGGAGGGACAGGGAGTTGGGGGAGGAGCTGGCCATGCTAAGCTCCTACTCATCTCTGAAGGATCCTTTGCCCCTGAGATCCTGCCCGGCACTATCTCCTGTCTCCTCCCTCCTGTCCCTGTGCCTGCCTGTGATGGCTCCATGGTATCAGTTGCTTCCTATCAGCTCTGGTTCTGGAAACCGCAGAGTTGTTCAAAGCCAGGCTCAGGAGTCAGAAAGACCTGGGTTTAATGATGGGTTGTGACACCATCACTGTGATCTTGGACAAATTCGGTACCCTCTCTAAGCCCCAGTTTCCCCATCAGGAAGACTGGAGTAATATCTACTTCATAGTGTTATTTTGAGGATTAATGAGAGGAAGCTCGGAAGGAATGTGGCTTGCTCAGTGTCTGACTCACAGTCAGTGTTTGGAAGACAATGTTGCGTCTGGGAAGAGAAGAGCAGCAAGTTCTAAGGAAAATGTCATCACAAAGAACAGTAGAAGGGGGAGAGCAATAAACATTAGTTGAGCATTTACTATGTGCCAAGTGTTTGACATTCAGTATCTCTTTTGCTTCTTATAACAGTAGTTCCATGTCACAGATGAGGAAACCAAGACCTACACAGATAATCATTATGACAAGACCACTAAACACTCTTACAATGTGCTCGTCATGTATTAACTTATCTAATCCTCGCTACCCTAGGAGGAAGTGTGATACTGTGTTTATAAGAAGTATATATTTGGTCTTGTCTCTGGGAGCACAGAGCTTCCCACACCCCTTGGAATTAAGTGTTGAGAGTGAAGAAGGTGTCTTCTGTAATGTTAATGAGGTGACTTTCAACCTCACCTAAGGATGGGAGGATGGGCTGGATGCAGAAGAACCAACCATACGGTTGGAACTTGTAGTCTCAGCTCCTGACTTTCTGGGAGGGGAGAGGGCCTGGAGGTTGAATCCGTTGCCAATGGCCAGTGAGTTAATCAATCATGCCTATGTCACGAGTCTTAAAAAAATCCAAAAGGATGGGTTTGGAGAGCTTCTGGGTTGGAGAACATGTGGAGATGTGGGGAGAACGGCATGCCTGGAGAGGGCACAGGAGCTCTGTACCCCTTCCCTGTCCCTTGCCCTACAGCATCTCTTCCATCTGGCTGTTCCTGTTCTATCCTTTTGTAACAAATTGCTAAACTAGTAAGTAAAATGTTTCTGAGTTCTGTGATCTGCTCTAGCAAATTGATTGAACCCAAGGAGGGGGTTGTGGGAACCTCCAATCTGTAGCCAATGGGTCAGAAACATAGGCAACAACCTGGCTTGCAACTGATGTCTGAAGTTGGGGGAGGGGCAGTCTAGGAGGATTGAACCATTAACCTGTGGAACCTCATGCCATCTCCAGGTAGATAGTGTCAGAATTGAGTTGAATTATAGGACACCCAGCTGCCGTCAGAGCATCCTCTCCACCCCCTCCCACACTGAAATTGGTCACGGAACACCGCAAGAGGTAGTTATCATGATTATCCCATTTTACATATGAGAAACTGAGGCACAGAAAGGGTACCTAACTCACCCAGGGTCACATATATTAAGTTGCAGATCTGGGATACAAACAGAAGCAACTGATTCCAAAGCCCTTGTCTCTTCCATGTATATGCTGTGCACTAAGAACACAGCCGAGGGTCCTAGTGGTCCGCATACCTAACAGGAAGAAAGGCTGCAGAAGGAGCAGTGTATGGGATGCTGGACAAATGGAAAGGACAGGGCCCGGCTTCAGTCAGGGAGCTGGCTCTTTTGGGGTAACTGGAGGGGCACTGAGAGGCTACATCAGGCCCTTCTGAACCTTCCTACCTGAGAATACAGAGAACCACTTTTCAGCTGAAGGCTATTTGTGGTTTTGAGTTTGTCAAAATGGTTCTTAACAGCTGTTAGCCATTGCCAGGCTGCTGGGTGGCTGAATTTCTAATATTTCCTGGATTTTTTTTTTCTCACATGGTTTTGATAGCAGAGAAGAGAGGAAGTTCTGGAAAGCCCTGGGCATTCAAGAGAGAACAGGTAGATTCTGAGAATCAGGGGCCTCACCTGCCTCCCCGTTCTGCACCTGAAAGCCCAGGCTGGTCTTAAAGGTCTGCATGTAGACTACAAGGATGAGGGCGAGGACTCTGGTTAGATCTTTGCCTCCTATTCTCCAAGGCCTCTCTGCGTGGGGAAAGCAACAGTCCTTGGTCTGCTGCCTCCGCTGTTTGGTTAATTCAAGGCTGGAGACCTCTAGCATCTGGGCCAGGTGCATTTTCTTTGTTAAGAAGGACAGCGGCCGACCGTTCCCAGTGCCCTCAGCCAACGACTCAGGCAGTAGGTTGGCACCGGTACCCTCTGCGCCCAGGAGTTCTGCATCCTTGGATTTAGTCAGCCGCGGCTCAGGCCCCCTGCACCTTCCTCCTTCTCCTTAAACCATCTGGCTCCTCCCACTCTCCCTTCCCTGCCTCTGGGACTGGCCCATTTGACAAGGCTGTCATAGCCTAAGGACAACCGCATTTAACTGATTTTACTTTTGGGTGGAGGAGTCCAGTGGAGTATATTTTAAAATGCTTTTTCATGGCTGATACAACTAGATGACTCCAACTATCATATTCAGAACCCTTCCTGAGGTGTGTTTTCTCCAGACTGGGGTTTAGTTTGTTGGGGTTCAATGTCCCTGCAAACTGTCCCTTCCTGGCTGCAGGAAGAAACTCCCACAGGACATAACTGTTAGAGCTTTTCCTGTGCACCTTCCTGCCACAAACATGTAATATTTAAAAAAAAAAACCATGATACTTACTCTTGTGAAGAGAGTACCTCCGTCAATTCCAGCCCAGGCTAGGGAGCAGTTCTCAAGCCCCTCTCCCCCAATCCACCGCAGGCATCTCCAGGTCCCCCACTACAAGAAGAGACCCCAACCCCTTTAATTAGGGTGCGGTGGTCCAGGGTCAGGAAACAGCTGGCGTGGCCTGAGGAGCACCCAGCAGTGCGTGACATTTGACTCCTTAATCAAAGGGTCAAATTCAAAGCAATTCTGGGGAAGACAAGTGTCTACCTGGGTTTGGGGACCGCTGTGGTAAGGATGCCCTGGGAACAGGGCAAGGTGCCAGGCATGGCTGTGGATGGGTGGGAATAGGACGGAAGTGCTCCTGTGCTTCCCCCAATCTGGTCTCTGCTCAAAGACAGCTGATGAGGTCCTTGACCTGTTTCTCATCCCCTGGGCTGGGTCACTGCCACAATCAGGTAATATATTAAGCTGTTCATAGTTTTTACACTTTAAGAGCCCCCAAAGCACAGCGGCCCAGATCATGCTTTAAAAGGGAGAAAGGAGAGAGATCAAGGGTAAGCCTGGGTGGGAAGCAGAGTTGGGTGGCAGACACTTAGGAGGACACCAAACACGGCAGAAGGAACAGGGCACAGATAGTGTGTTAGTCTGCCCGGGCTGCCATTACAAAGGCCACAGACAGGGCGGCTTAAACAACCGAAATTAATTTTCTCACAAAACTTGAGGCTAGATGTCCAAGATCAAGGTGTCTGCAGGTTTGCTTTCTTCTGAGGCCTCGCTCCTTGGCTAGCAGGGGCCCTCTGTCTGTGTTGTTCCCTAATCTCCTCTTCTTATAAGGACACCAATCATATTGGATTAGGGCCCACCCTCAATGACCTCATTTAACCTTAATTACTTCTTTACAGACCCCACCTCCAAATACAGTCACATTCTGAGGTACTGGGGGTTAGGACGTCAACACATGAATTTTGGTGGGGGACATAATTCAGCCTACAATTCAGAGGGTGAGGGGGACAAACACCAAACAGCCTCTTTCTCAAGCCTGTGGAGAGCATCAGGGTCACAGGTCCCTGCCAGGAATTCACACGGAGGTGGGCTCATCATTTCACCCAAGACCATGTCCTAGGCCTGGAGAGGGGGGCCCGGCCTGGGGTGCCCTCCAGAGCAAGGTAGCAACCGTGGGCTCATTGGCTGGCCCACCCCAGGAGGCCCAGGTGCCTGCACTGGGTTCAGCTTTGTCTGAGCAGGACACCCAGGAGGCCCAACGCTGTTCCACAGTTATGAAACACGCTTAAGGGAGAACCGAACTCTACGCTAGTTTAACAGTTGTTAATAATTGATAACACCTGTTCCTCAAGGATTGCTTTTCCACGGTGATCGGAGGCTAGAGAATTCGAGAGAATAAAATTGTAGCATTAAGATAAAACTGGGTTAAGAGCTTTTCTGCCTCTGTTTTAAATGTTTCTATATATAAAATATTCATTTTAAGTTATAAACTAATAAACAAAGATGTCCCTGTAGGCTCCCATGTGTGAAAATCTAATGTGATCATGTAAATCAAGAAAAAGTAGTAAACAAGTTATAAGAAAGTGATCGTCTGGTACACAATGAATAAAGTATTAGAGTAATAGGTCAACACGAAGAATCTGAACGGGACAGGAAGGGAAAGGGGCCGGCGTCCAGCACCCGCTCGGTCTCCTGCAGTGACATGTGACCACGTGTCCATTGGACAGCTGTGATTTGCAAGAGCTGGGCTAGCCTCACCAAAACCGGAGAGATGTGTTCCACACATGGTCCTCACACACCTTCCTGTCCTTCCCTTCTTTTAAAGCAATTCTGTGAAGAAAAAAAGGTAAAACGCAAATGCTTTTTTGTGGCCACACCTCATGCGGGATCTTAGTTCCCTGCCCAGGGATCAAACCCTTCTCCCCTGCATTGGGAGGGCAGAGTCTTAACCACTGGACTGCCAGGGAAGTCCCAAAATGCAAATGCTTTCAGTGCTTAGGGCTGCCCAGCCTTTCCTACTTGGAAGCTCTGGTGCTGGTAGATATGTGCAGTCTCTCACCTCTGCTGCTATTCTCTCTACTGAGTCCCTAAATACCCTCAGGGTTTGTCCTAGGGCTTCTGCTCTTCTCCATCTATACCCCTCTCCTAGGTGGTTTCTTCCATTCTCATAGCCTTAAGCTATCTCCATGCTGACAATTCCCAATTGTATCTCAAGCCAAGACCCTTCTCTGAGCTCTAGACTCACATCTATCCCTTTGACATCTCCACCTCCTAAAGCGCAGCCTTCTCAGACTCATCCCCTCCCTTCTCTGCTCCTCCTTCCATCTCAGTAAATGGGGATGCAGCCACTCACGTGTTCAACACAAGACCCCAAGAGGCATCCCGCTTCCTCCCTTTCCTCACCCGCATATCCAGTCTAGCTGGAAGTTCTTTCAGCTCTACCTCCAGAATCCCCTTGGAGCCTGCCTACTTCATCCATTGCTCAGTCACCACCCGGGTCCAGTCATCATCATCTCTGGAGGACAGCTATACCATAGCCTCCCTATAGGTCACCCCACTGTCACTTTGCCAACCCAACCAGCAGCTGGAGTGGTTTAGAAACAAAAATTAGAGCATGGGATGCCACTTCCACCCCTAGTTTGCACAAAATCCTTCACTGGGTTTTCCTGCTGCCTCTGAATAACACCCAAGCTTCTTATTGTACCCCAGGGCCCTGACGGAGCAGCCCCATCAGGGGCATGAAACTTTCTTCCCTCTCTCAGGGCTTTTTGGCCAGACCAGCCTCTACTGGTTTCCTGGGACCTGACTACTAACAGTGAACTCTCCAGATCCGCAGTCTCGGCGTTACCTGGAGCTGGTTAGAAAGCTCAAGCCCCGCTCCAGATGTCCTGGATCAGAATCGAGCGCTCTACAAGGCCCCCAGGTGATCTGTCTACACATTGAAGTCTGAGAAGCACTGCTCACAAACACAACAAACGCCTTCCACCTCAGGGCCTTTCCACATACTGATCTTTATCCCGGCTCCTCAGACGGCTGGTTCCTAGAATATCTCTGGAAACCGATGCAACAAATGATAGCTGCTTCTGGAGAGAGAAGGGATCTGGCATTGGGGATGGGAGGGGCAGTTCCTTTTATTATATACTCCTGTGCACCTGCCATCTGAGACAGGCTGGGACCCTTTACTGAAGTGCTTTCCCCTGGACGCACTCTCATCTCCTCAAGCAACGGAATACAAAGAAACTATAAGAGATGAAAAACGACGGCATACATGGGCAGCCAAAGCAATTATGAATAAGACAGAAAAAGGCCACAAACCAACTGCCACTTCTGAGGTGTCAGGAGCAAAAGCAGGGTCCTGCCCCTGCACCCTGCGCACAGCACCACCAAGGGGGTGGGCAGGCCACCTAAGCGCCCCCCATCTGGCCTGACCCACTGATCCGCTCCTACCCTCACCCCACTTAAGGGACCGGCTTGCCCCGCCTCAGGGAGCGAGCAAGGGCACCTGTTACTTGTTTTCGCTCCCTCGTGCTGCAGCACGAGCCCCAGTAAAGTCTTGCCTGAATTCCTCGTGGGGCCGCTTATCAATTTCCATTGATTAAAGCGTCCGAGGACCCTGGTTGGTAACAAAACAAACAAGAGTGCCATCTGAACGGCTTTCAGTTCTGTCGATGCCATCACCCCGTGAAAAGGAAACCCCCATGACCTGGTGTCACGGCCTCCTTTGATTTCCTCGCGTGCTCACCACGATCCTGTAACTGTTACATTTCTTCCTCTGGTGCTCGTCTTCCTCAGCAGAGTGCAGAAGGATGAGAACCGGGTCTGTCTCCATCACCACTGTGTGCCTGCTGTCTGCCGCTCAGGGCCTGCACGCAGTCAGCTCTCAAAGGCTTTGAAAATGGGCCGCTCTGAACGCTCCCGTTCAAATCCGTCTCCCCGCCCCTTCTGCCACTCCCAGGCATTGTGGCTTCCTCGCCTTCTCAGCTGCTCCTATTTCATCCGTCCTGAGGGCCTCGCGTCCATCTGCTCTTCTCTCTGCCTCTCCGCGCTTCACCTTCTAGCCGAGCTGGTTTGCATCCGTGGTGCTGGGCTTCTGTCCTCTTCAGCTTCTTCACACAAGCCGCTGACTTCACCACCAGTGAACAGAGAAAAATGGAAGTCGGCAAGAAAAGAAGGCCTCATTTTCCTACCAAGAATCCCACAAACCCACCTGCGCTTGCTGTCTTTTCCTCCTTGTATGCTAAGACGCAACATTAACGTCTCTCTTGGTAAGTGTGCTGTTCTCACTCGTGGTATACTGGAAAATGTCTAACAACTGGCTCTCTGGGGGTATCAAAAGCTCTGATGGGGCTTCCCTGGTGGTGCAGTGGTTGAGAGTCCGCCTGCCGGTGCAGGGGACATGGGTTCGTGCCCCGGTCCGGGAGGATCCCAAGTACCATGGAGCGGCTGGACCCGTGAGCCATGGCCGCTGAGCCTGTGCGTCCGGAGCCTGTGCTCCGCAACGGGAGGGGCCCCACCAGTGAGAGGCCCGCGTACCGTAAAAAAAAAAAAAAAAAAGCTCTGATGTGTAGAGTTCCCTGATTTCTGTGGGGTCAATACTCCCATCATGGCCAATTTCAAGCTCCCAACTCGCTATCTCTAAACGCAGAGATGGAAGAGATTCACAGAAGTGCATCATCCATGTTATTCTCACCCTGTGGATACAGTGAATGTAAACGGCCCCAAGAGAACAGCTGTTAGTCACATGTACTAAAATATCAATAGTTAGGAAGGGATGAGTTTTGAGCATGTATTACTTTTGTTATTAATATCATCTATTTAACTGTAAGTTTCCATAATTCCATTTTTTTTTTTTTTTTTTTT
The DNA here is from genome assembly GCF_949987515.2 of Delphinus delphis. Classification (NCBI taxonomy): domain Eukaryota; kingdom Metazoa; phylum Chordata; class Mammalia; order Artiodactyla; family Delphinidae; genus Delphinus; species Delphinus delphis. The sequence goes on along the minus strand of NC_082694.2, from coordinate 9,099,715 downwards.
GCGGTACGCGGGCCTCTCACTGTTATGGCCTCTCCCGTTGCGGAGCACAGGCTCCAGACGCACAGGCTCAGCGGCCGTGGCTCACGGGTCCAGCCACTCTGCGGCACGTGGGAACTTCCCGGACCAGGACACGAACCCGCGTCCCCTGCATCGGCAGGCGGACTCTCAACCACTGCGCCAGCAGGGAAGCCCCATAATTCCATTTTTAATACTGGCTGTGGCTTGCAAAATTCCTGAAAATTTAACACTCAGCTCTCCTGCTGCCAGTCACTCTCACTGCTCACTTTTCTGGTTCTCAAACCACCACAGCCTGGCTCTGTTACTTGTCTTTACCAGTTTATCATGAAGGATACAACTCAGGGACAGCCAGATGGAAGAGGTGCATTTCCCCTCCTCATTGCTGACTTCCGTCTTCCCTTCCTGGGTCCCCAGGGGCGTCAGGTTCTCGCGGCCCCTACTCCTCCAGCTTCACGGCGCTGCAAGCCTGGACTTCTTCCTCCTGCCCTCTGGCCACCGGGTCCTGCTCACCCTCCTTTCCCCAGGTCCCCTCCTCTGTGCATCCCTCAGTGGCTCTGGCCTCTGCCTCTTCTCCCTGGGGCCCTGTCCGGGTGATCCAGCACTGTCACGGCTCCACTATCACCTTGTACGTGTGAATGACGTGTATTCTCCATCTTCAATCCGCTCTCCTGGACCTCTGCCCACAGCGGGTGCTCTCGATGTACTCATGGCACTGAGACAATCCCTTGTCTCTACTCTTACTGGCCCCCAGTCCATCCTCCACTTCTAACCAGAAACCCATCTCTCTAAAGCGCAAGTTTTAAACACTGATTAGAACCCTTCAGGGAGGCTTCTGAAGTGGTCCAGTGAGACCAAGCTGGGACCAGCCCGGGGAGAGTGGAGGTGCACAGAACTGAAAGCATTCACAAGCGATTGTGGAACTGGAATCTTTAGAGTGACAGATGTGGAAGGCGGGAAAAGGGAGGGGGCAGGGACGATTCACAGGTGATGGGCTGAGGCAGCCAGGTGCAGAGGTACCATTAACTGAAATAGGGACTCTGAATGCTTTCTACTCACCACACTTCTGACACCAAATGTGCGGGTTTTTCCCTCACATCAACCTATTCTCTAACTTTCTGGACACCATCTAGGTGTCCTAAAATTCAATTCGATTCCATCACTGTCTACCTGGAGTTAGAGTCAGAGCCCTCAAGTTCAGGGCTTAATCTCACAAGACTGTCTCCACGTCAGACGCCAGTTACAAGTCTCAGGCCTCCTGCGCTTCTGACTGACTAGCTGTCAGTTGGGGTTTCCCACGACCTCCTCCTCAGGATCAATATTGTGCTAGAATGGTTCACAGAACTCAGGAAAACATGTTACTCATGTTTTCTAGTTTCCCATGAAGGCTGCAACTCATGAACAGGAGATGGAAGAGATGCACGGGGTGGGAGGCAGTATGGGGAGGGGTGCACAGATCTTCCATGCCTTCTCCGGGAGCCCCACCCTTCCGACACCTTGATGTGTTCACCAACCTGGAAGCCTCCAGAACCCGTTCTTAGGGTTTTTATGGAGGGTCTGTGGTTGATTAAATCATGGGCTATTGGTGACTGAACTCAGTCTCCACCCCCCACCCACTCCCTGGCAGTGTAGGGGTGCGGCTGAAAGCACCAGTCTTGAATCTCAAGGTTCATTCTTGTGGCAACCAGCCCCCAGCCTCCAAGAGTCACTTTATTAGCATGAGCTCAGGTACCTTTGGGCCAGGGCTTATGAATAACAAAAGCGGCTCCTCTCACCCCTGTCAGGAACTTGCAAGACTCTTAGCAGCTCCTGTGCCAGGAACACAACAGAGACCAAATAGATGTACTTCTTACTGAATCACAGTATTTCAGGGATTATGGGAAGAAGAGCGGACTTGTGGCCGGGATGCTGTCTAGAGCTGCAGGTGTCTACTGGGCTTCTGGAGACCCTGGAGAGGCAGATGGGGTCCGAGCAGAGGTCTGGAATGCAGGGATAACGTTGTCAGCGTGTGGGTGATGGTCACGTCACATAGGCTAAAACAAAAGGTCTCCAGTGATTCTTCATGGATTTGAGAATCGACTCTAAATTCGTGAAGTTCCTCTCCCACAGTGCCCCCCTCCCCCTCCCCCCAGCTCACTCCCACTCAGGGCCTGGGTCTCAGCACAGGCACCACAGGCCTGGCATCGCTCCCTCTGCCCTCCCCTGAGCCTCTCCTGCCTGCCCCCGGGGTCCTCTGTCTCTCAGAGCAGTTGTCATATTGAGTCACCACACAGGGGGCCACGCTGCCTCTGCCACGGTACCTGACTTTCTCTTCTGTGTGTCCCCCGGGGCATATCTGGTCCCCGGGTCCTGGTGGTTGATCAGTAAATATTTGTCAAGAGAAGACATTGGAAATGAGATTTCTGAGGCTTGCCATGAAAATCCCAGTGTTGGGCTTCCCTGGTGGCGCAGTGGTTAAGAATCCACCTGCCGATGCAGGGGACACAGGTTCGAGCCCTGGCCCGGGAAGATCCCACATGCCGCAGAGCAACTAAGCCTGTGTGCCACAACTACTGAGCCTGCGCTCTAGAGCCCGCGAGCCACAACTACCCAGCCCACGTGCCACAACTACTGAAGCCCGCGCACCTAGATCCCATGCTCCGCAACAAGAGAAGCCACCGCAATGAGAAGCCCGCGCACCACAACGAAGACTAGCCCCCACTTGCCGCCACTAGAGAAAACCCGCGCAGCAGAGAAGGCCCAACGCAGCCAAAAATAAATAAATTAATTAAAAATTTAAAAAAAAAAGAAAATCTCAGTGTTGCTGGTGTTGGAAGCGTCTGGTCTCTGGAGTCCCAGTCTCTCCTGGATGCTGTGAACTCAGGGAGACGTGAGGACGTTCAGAGATGCCAGGCTCCCCGGGACGCCACGAACACGTACCTGCTTGTCCCCTTGGGGTCAGCTTCCCCATTTCTGGCCACATTTCAAACGTGTCCCAAAAGCCTGACCCCTTGGCGAGAACTTCCCCAGCCCCACCCCGGGCAAATATACAGCCATCACCACCCCACACTCGCTGACACTCTCCCGGGACTGTCTTTGGAGCACAGGCTCTACGTTAGTATTATTTTTATACTGTGCATCCGTTTACGGCTTGATGACATACAGCAAAGTGCTGACCCGCCTCCTCACGAGAGTGTCGTAGCTCTCAGACTGTGAACTGCTCTGGCAGGGAGGCGGGGAAGTGACTTTGGGATTTAGCTGCTGGCCTGGGGCCTTCTGCTGTAACTCAAGGATTCCCTCGGGGGAGTTACAACCCTGGCGACAGGAAAGAACATCCCTTCATTCCAGATTTACAATGTAGGGCCGTGCTAAGTGCCTAGCAGGACAGAGCTCGTCACATCCCCAGCACCAGGTATCAGCTATTCAAATCGGGTAGGAGATGTCAGTCCCTGTGGTTGATCAAGCTGGATTCCTCGCTCACTGTCAAAGTGCCTGCAGAGGACCCTGGGACGACAATGGCCTTGAGAGGCCAGGAAGGTCCAGGTACCCTGCCGGCCCTCCCGCCCCACCCTGGGCCCACCCTGGGCAGTCCCCTGCAGGCGGCCCTCTGGCAAAGGAGGAAGCAATCGTGGCCTAGGCCCCAGAAGGCTGGCTCTCCGAGCAACCCTGCAGGGCTGTGGTCTAGTGGTAGTGAAGGTGTAGGACAGGAGAAGGCCCAGGACCGTGTGTGTTTTACAGACTTGGCTCACTTCAGAGGCCTCGAGATACAATCTGGGAGAACGACGGTCGGCTGTCCACGTTGGGAGGGAAGGGGCCAGTCCTGATTCCCTCCCCCTCCCAAGCCCTCTCCTCTGAGCTGGAGGCAAACCCCCAACAGCCCTGGGTGAGCACTTACCCCTCTCAGAGCTGGCTGCGAACCAGAGGCAATTCCCAGGTCAAATTAAACACACCGCCTTGCTCTGGCCTCTGGTTTTACAGCCGAGGTCACTGTCACGTCCTCGCAGGGCCTGCACGGCTCCACCCACAGGTCTGAAGCGTGGCTGACCTCACCCCTCAGGGAACATACCTTCTTGTCCGCCAGGCTTCACCAACCTGTTCTGAAGTGGGGAGCATGATCGCTTGTAAACTATCCGTCTGGGCAACCCCTTCAAGGTATCATTCCAAAATAAAATGTGTGTGGACGCACAAGACAGCTATTGCCCTTGGAATATACCATTAGAAATCGCTGTTAGGGGGTGTAGTAGGGTTTCTCCACAGAAACAAAACCAATAGGATTGACTGATTGAGTGACAGATTGATTGATTAAAAGGAACTGGCTCCCATGATTCCAGAGGCTGAGAAGGCCCACAGTCTGCTGTCTACCAGAGACTCAGAAAGGCTGGCATGTAGTTAGAAGGCCGAAGACTGGAGAGCGATGGGGTAGCTTCCAATCGGAGTCTGAAGGCCTGAGAGCAGGCGCACCGAGGCCGGCAGAGCCACATCCCAGCTCAGGAGCGGGGCGGGGAGGCCAAATCAACCCTCCCTCTGCCATTTTGTCCCTGTTCAGGCCTCCACAGACTGGATGCTGCCCACACTGTGGCGGGGGGCGGGGGGGCATCTGCTTTACTTAATCCACCAACTCAGATTCGAATCTCTTCCGGAAACATCTTCACAGACATGGCCACACGTGACCAGGCATCCCATGATCCAATCAAACTGACACGTCATGGTGTTTTTTCTCCCTCAAAGTGGCTGAAATAAAGGTTAGGCCGTGTCCATTTTACACTATCATGAAATCCAAACGAGTGAACATGCACACGCTTTGGCATTTTCGAAGCCGATTTCCCAGCCTGGCATGTCCCTATGGCAGTACCCAGAGCTGCTTTTCATGCCACCGGCCCAAAGGGTCATCAAAGTGCAAGCTGAGCAGTGACAGTTTGCAGCTGGTATTTAAGTGGTGCATTATGGGGGAAAAAATGCCCTTTGGTTTCTTTCTCATTTTAAGTAACATTCTCAGCAGCCTGTTCATGTCTCGTGGGCAGGGGAGGTATCAATAAATATTGTGAAAAACACATTTGTATACCTTCCAAGGCCTCAATCATCACGGCAGTTATCAATGGCCCCAAAAGGCATCGGCACTAAATCAAGTGGCTTCAGAAATGCAGTAAGAAGTCTGTAGTTGAGGGAGATCAGCTCGGTGCTTTGTGACCACCTAGCGGGGTGGGATAGGGAGGGAGGGAGGGAAGGAGATACAAGAGGGAAGAGATATGGGAACATATGTATATGTATAACTGATTCACTTTGTGATAAAGCAGAAACGAACACACCATTGTAAAGCAATTATACTCCAATAAAGATGTTAAAAAAAAAAAGAAGTCTGTAGTCGAGTCTTTCCAGAAGAAATGTGAACTACAAATCAATTGGCCTCAACCAATTCATTTACTTAATTTATCCCTTGACTTTATGAAGGGATCCAATTAATTTAAAGATGCTTCATTAGATCTGGCTGCTCTGAATGTTCTTTCACTGAGAACATTAAGTTCCCGGAACTAATGACTCACACATCTTATATTTCTGTGCATCCTGTTCAGCCCCTTGAACCCAGTTTTCTCCAACTCAGAAGGTCAAGGGATTAACTCCTTCAGCACCTTAGAAGGGACACTTACTCAGTGCCACTTAGGCTGTTGACCTCATGTGTAGCTTTCTAGGCTGATAAAATGACAAATGATAACAATATACAGGGAGGAAGGAGAAACCAGTTCTGCCTAATGGACTAATAATATTCTTTCAAACATTCCTAGGAAATGAAGAATCACTTGCTCTTTGGAGAAGGGGAAACCCAGGTTAAAATTCTGCCTTGGAAACCTTTCCAAACTAGCAAATCTCTTTTGTAGAAGTACTCTTCCTTCTATTCAGGCAATGGAAAAATATTTCTGTTTTATGAGATTATCCATATTGTCTATTTGTAGGAATTACTTGGCTTAAAATTTTGCCAAAGGGAAATCCACCTTGTGTATTTCATCCAGTGGAGAAATGTACCTTCCAGCTTCAGGTTTTCTAGGTTGCCTCCTTCCCACAATTCCCCTGAGAATACTGTAAAATGGAGTCGAAAATAGAATAATTCCACAAGCGAGCTGACAGCAGGAGTGCCAGCAGCAGATCAGATGTTGATATACTTCTGGAAGGTGGAAAGTGGATGCGATGACATTGCTGAATTACCTACAGCAGAGTGAGCCACAGCTCAGAAGATGCAGAAGAGAAAACGAGCCCTTATCTTGGCTCCCAAAGACTTCTAGGTTCAGATTTCACAGGGCACAAACCACACTGGTGGAAAGAGGGGTTGAAATTAGGCTGATTCTACAAAGGTCTCTGAAGAACTGCAGCCCCACTGAGCAGTTCCGTCACAGTGCCAACTCTGAATATTATTCCTGCTAAATCAGGAGAGCTGCCCTCTAAGAACTGCATGGTGGGGTGGGTGGGTTAGGGTTAGGCCCCAGTGTGGATGTTGGTGCCCCACCCCAGAGGAAAGTCCTCCTTATTTGAGCTTTCTGCAGGTGAGAGGGACTAAACATCTGTTTCCTGCCCGTGCACCCTAAAATTGAACCTACCATTTGAACCTCCCTGTCCAGGAACTTCCCTGTCCAGGAAGCTACCAGTTGAACTTCCACGTCCAGACCTACCAGTTGGTCTATCTGTTCTGGAAGGGGAGTGTGGGGAGAAAAGGGTTATCCAAGTACAGAGGTACCCACAACACACTCCCTAGATCAACCAGTCTGGCTTTCATCCATAAATACAAATGGACAACCAAGATAGCCTTGAGGAAAAGCAACAGCCTCAAAGAAAAGAACCAAGATAAGTAAACCGAGGATGGTTTCCAGGGGAAGGAGAGAGAATTCAGGAAATGGAAGCCATAACATAGATCAATGGAACAGAACAGAGAGCCCAGAAATAAACTCATGCACTTACGGTCAATTAATCTACGACAAAGAAGGCAAGACTATACAATGGAGAAAAGACAGTCCAATAAGTGGTGCTGGGAAAACTGGACAGCTACACGTAAAAGAATGAAATTAGAACATTCTCTAACACCATATATTGGGTTGGCCAAAAAGTGCCTTTGTTTTTTAAGTAAAAATAAAAGACACATTTTTCATTTTCACCAAGAACTTTATTGAACAACGTATTCACCCTTTTGTTCCACTACCTTCTGCCATTTTTCAGGCAACTTCATAATTCGATCTTCCCAAAACTTTTAATCTTTTTGAGCAAAGAACTGTTCCAGGTGCCTTTTACAGTCTTCCAGGAAATTGAAATTTTTTCAACTAAGAGAATTTTGTAAAGATGGAAATAAATGGAAATCTGCAGGTGCAATGTCTGGTGAATATGGCGGATGAATCAGAACTTCCCGGCCAACCTGTAACAGTTTTTGCCTGGTCATCAAAGAAACGTGCGGTCTTGCGTTATCCTGATGGAAGATTATGCGTTTTCTGTTGACTAATTCCAGACGCTTTTTCGTGGAGTGCTGCTTTCAGTTGGTCTATTTGGGGGCAGTACTTGTTGGAATTAATCGTTCGGTTTTCCGGAAGGAGTTCATAATACAGGACTCCCTTCCAATCCCACCATATACACAACATCAACTGCTTTGGATGAAGACCAGCCCTTGTTGTGGTTGGTGGTGGTTCATTTCGCTTGCCTCACGATCTCTTCCATTCCACATGGTTGTACAGTATCCACTTTTCATTGCCCGTCACAATTTGTTTTAAAAACGGAACGTTTTCATTACGTTTAAGTAGAAAACAGCACGCGGAAATACGGTCAAGAAGGGTTTTTTTGCTTAACTTATGTGGTACCCAAACATCAAAGTAATTCAAATATCCAAGCAGGTGCAAATGATTTTCAACACTTGATTTGGATATTTTGAGCATGTCCGCTATCTCCCACATGGTATAATGTTGAGTGTTCTCAATTAATGTCTCGATTTGATCCCTATCAACTTCAGCTGGTCTACCCGACTGTGGAGCATTGTCCAGCGAGAAATGTCCAGCACGAAACTTCGCAAAGCACTTTTCACATGTTTGATCAGTCACAGCTCCTTCTACATACACTGCACAAATCTTTTCTTGTGTTTCAGTTGCGTCTTTACCTTTCTTGAAATAATGAAGCATAATATGCCGAAAATGTTGCTCTTTTTCTTCCATCTTCAATATTAAAATGGCCACACAAAAATTCACCAATTTTGGTAAGTCTTTTTTTTTTTAAATGCACACTGATCTGACAGCTATTACACACAATCTAACAAAATTGTTTTGAATGAAGTTAAAGACAACTAAGTGCTACTAGAGCCATCTTATGGAAAAAAATCAAACGAACCTTTTGGTCAACCCAATACAAAAATAAACTTAAAATGGATTAAAGACCTAAATGTAAGACCAGAAACCATAAAGGTTTCTAGAGGAAAACATATGCAGAACACTCTTTGATATAAATCACAGCAATATTTTTTCATCTGTCTCCTGAAGTAAAGGAAATAAAATTTAAAAAAACAAATGAGACCTAATTAAACTTGAAAGCTTTTGCACAGCAAAGGAAATCATCCACAAAAGAGAAAGACAACCTACTGAATGGGAGAAAATATCTGCAAATGATATGACCAATAAGGGATTAATATCCAACATATATAAACAGCTCATACAACTCAACATCAAAAACATAAACAACCCAATTTAAAAATGGGCAGAAGAACTGAATAGACATTTTTCCAAAGAGTAAATGCAGATGGCCAACATGAAAAGATGCTCGACATCACTAATCATCAGGGAAATGCAAATCAAAATCACAATGAGCTATCACCTCACACCTGTCAATGGCTTTCATCAAAAAGGATACAAATAACAAATGTTGGTGAGGCTGTGGAGAAAAAGGAACAGCTGTGCACTGTTGGTGGGAAGGTAAATCGGTGCAGCCACTGTGGAAAACAAAAATAACTAAAAATAGAACTACCATATGATCCAGCAATTCCACTCCTGGGTATATATCTGAAGAAAATGAAAACACTGACTTGAAAAGATATATGCATCCCAATGTTCATGGCTCTGTTATTTACAATAACCAAGATATGGAAGCAACCTGAGTGTCCATCAAAAGATGAATGGATACAAAAGATGTGACATATATGATACACACACACACACACACACACGTACAATGGAATACTACTCAGCCATAAAAAAGAATGAAAATTTGTCCTTTGTAGCAACATGGATGGACTTGGAGGGTATTATGCTAAGTGAAGTAAGTCACACAGGGAAAGACAAATACTGTATGATATCACTTATATGTGCAATCTAAAAAATACAACAGACTAGTGAATATAATGAAAAAGAAGCAGACTCACACACACAGAGAACAAGCTAGTGGTTGCCAGTGGGGAGAGGGGAGAGGGGAGGAGCAATATAGGGGTAGGGGATTAAAAGGTACAAACTACTATGTATAAAATAAGCTACAAGGATAGGACTTCCCTGGTGGCACAGCGGTTAAGACTCTGCCTGCCAATGCAGGGGACACGGGTTCGAGCCCTGCTCCAGGAAGATCCCACATGCCGCGGAGCAACTAAGCCCATGCACCCCAACTACTGAGCCTGCACTCTAGAGCTCAAGTGCCCAAACTACTGAGCCTGCGTGCCACAACTACTGAAGCCCGCGTGCCTAGAGCCCGTGCTCCACAACAAGAGAAGCCACTGCAATGAGAAGCCCGTGCACCGCAATGAAGAGTAGCCCCCACATGCCACAACTAGAGAAAGCCCGTGCGTGGCAACGAAGACCCAACGCAGCCGAAAATAAAATAAATAAACAATATTTTATAATAACTATAAATAGAGTATGTTGATGAAAATTCAATTACTATCAAGAAGAAAAAAGGAAATTTTATTCCAGCCAAACTGAGGATTATAACCCAGGAAGCAGATTCTCAGACAGCTCTGAAAACTGTTCTGCCTGTTAGAAGTCAAAGGCTTAGTCATATTCATTTTTGAGACAAGGGATCGTACATCAAAATGACATACCGATATTTTACATAAAGGTCACCAACAGTACATAATCCAGGTAAGCACGTACAAAGCGAGTAGCAAGTCACCATGACGCCCTACAGAGCTGGGAAAGAATGCTATTCTTTTAAGAAGTTACATTGCTAGCATCAGAAGAAAGAAAGAAAAATTGTCTTTACAGTTAAGCAGGCACTCCCATCTTTGGGGAGCTCTGGTTAACGTGTAATGCAGATGCACACTGCACATTAGGGAGGAAGAAGGCTCAAACAAGCACAGAGAGAGAATTTTATGTTTAATTTTTTTCTTGTCCTACCTGAAAATATAAATTTTATTCCATCAAGTATAACCTTTAGAAATTGTAAATCACTATACTGTATACCTGTAACTTATATAATATTGTACATCAACTATACTTTAATAAAAAAATTAATTAAAAAAAAAGGAAGAAATGGAAGTCTCAGAACTCTGTGTGAGGACATTTTCCCCATGAAACAAGAATAGGTGAACCTGAAAAAGGAGAAGAGAACAAGAATTCTTGAAGATCGATGATAGGATTTTCAGGATAAGACTGCAAACTAAAGTGCAGTATGATTTTGAGTGTTTGCTGGAGTATAAGAAAAAACAATCCACATGGCTTTGATGCTTGGAACATTGTGGAGAGATGGATTTAGTCCCAGAGGATTATGTTTATTTCTCCAATCACACTAATTGGTTCTATAGTGATTAATATTTACATAGTTAAAATGCTGTAAATGCTGTTTCTTAGTTTGTAATTTTTAGAATCTGGCAGAGCACCAAAGATATAATTAATTTACAAAATGAATGTAAACATTATAACAAGGGCATTGTAAAAGTAACATTGTAACTGACAGTGATCAGGAAAGGATGGGGAGGAGTATAGGGGAGGGGATGATCAAGAGAAATGGTGTCCTGTTAATGGAAAAAGAAAGAGCAAAATTATAAAAGAAAAATTATAAATATATATGTTTATAAGATAGAAGCCTTAGGGAGTAATGTAGGGTACACGTAATGTGAGTCAGGCAATTTTCCCGTATTTCATAGGGGGGACTCAGTAGATGCCATGCAAAATTTAAAAATCAAGAAATAGAGCTATACACATATTATCTAGAATTATGGGTTTCGCCACCCAAAGAATACAGAAAATGGCCTCTGGGAGTGCAAGGCTTTGATTTTTCATTTCAAATTATTCTATAGCTCAAGAATTATCTAGAATTATGGGTTTCGCCACCCAAAGAATACAGAAAATGGCCTCTGGGAGTGCAAGGCTTTGATTTTTCATTTCAAATTATTCTATAGCTCAAGAGTCAACAAATTATGATCCACAGGATTGCTGCCTGTTTTTGTAAATGAAGTTTTACTGGGACACAGTCACACTCATTTGTATTACCTATGGCTGATTTTGTGTTAATGATGGCAGAGCTGAGTAATTGTAACAAAAGTTGTATGGCCTGCAAGCCTAAAATACTCGCTATCTGGCCTTTTACAGGAAACGTTTGCTGACCTCTGCTGTAAGTTATGATTTTTAAAACTGTGTGCATGCTTATCTTGAGTTGTAAAAAAGAAAACACAAGTGGGGGAAAATACTAAACTTCCTAGTTTTCAACACCTATTTCCAAACTGCTATAAACTTGAACTCTCGGTCATAAAAATCTCCATTTTATTTTTAGTTAAAGACTGTTATTTTAAAATCTTCTTTTTATTCCTAAATTACATTGTCTCTAGTCACATGCATTTGATCTTGGAAATGGATTATTTACCATGGAAGCCATAAGAAGATGTGGAAACAGAGAGGAATTTGGTTGTTGTTTGCTTATTTTCTTCTTCCAACAAAAAGCCCAGTTTTCCAGGTCTTTAAAAAATCAGGTTTTGATTTCTTCCTCATGAAAATTTTGTAAAAAGTCTTTTTATATAAAAGGAAGTACAAGTGAGAGAAATCAAAGAAAACAGGGATTGTAAGTAGGACTCTACTCCCCAGAAACCAGATAATAAATACTAGAACCCAGTAGATTAAGGACATAAGGATAGGAATGTTTCCAAGTGTGGCTGAAAGGAGCCCACAGTATTAACAACTTATTGACTAACACTTGTTTACTGTGAGAAAACAACTTACTACACCATGATCTGAGGTCATAATGAAGATACAAAGGTAAAAACTATAGTCTTGGAGGCATTAACTCTACGTGGAGGTGCCTTTACTCTGACAGAAAATTTTTTTCCAGTTTTTTTTAAAATTAATTAATTTATTTATTTTTGGCTGCATTGGGTCTTCATTGCTGTGCGTGGGCTTTCTCTAGTTGAGCTGAGCAGGGGCTACTCTTGGTTGTGGTGCACGGGCTTCTCATTGCAGTGGCTTCTCTTGTTGCAGAGCACAGGCTCCAGGCATGCGGGCATCAGTAGTTGCAGCATGCGGGCTCAGTAGTTGTGGCACACGGGTTCTAGGGAGCAGGCTCAGTAGTTGTGGCGCATGAGCTTAGTTGCTCCGCAGCAATGTGGGATCTTCCCAGACCAGGGCTTGAACCCATGTCCCCTGCATTGGCAGGCGGATTCTTAACCACTGCGCCACCAGGGAAGCCCAGTTCTGGCTTTCGATGCATGAAGATGACAGGAAAAACTGGAAATCTGATTTGTTTGTTTTCTTCCCAGGGCATTGTGTTAATTAAAATGCCAATGCAGACTTCCAGTTTCGGCCCAGAGGTGTAGAGAGCTTGAAAGAGAGTGGTTACCACACTTTCAATAAGAAAATAGCAAGGCACACTACAAATTAATGACTTATCTTGGTCGCATTAGAGAACTGAGGTTGCAAGACAAACAATTTACCTGAAATCTAGAGAGAGACAGATGCTTGCTAGGAGAAAAAGGACACAAGCATTTGCTTACCTAGAACAGAAGCCACTGAACACTTATAGGTCACTATGATGATTCAGTTAGAAATTCTGAACAAATTGCTAACAGCCGAATGGAAGCTAATATAAGAGAGGCTTCTCTTGCAGGATTTCCCCCCAGGAATTCCACCAGGTGACTGTAGAAAGGATTAGAAAAGATTTCTGAGAAAACTCTCCTGTGTTACTGACTGAGAGAGGCGAACGTGAGCCACTGACGAAATTGGCTGACCCACATCCCATATCTTCCCTGGAGAACAAAAGCCTTAATATGTGGAGGGAAGGGTGACAAAAACGGTACCCTAAGGTCACCAGTGGAAACCTGCTGCAGGTAGGGAAGAACAGAAAATAAAACGCTCTACCCCTGGGGGAGGGACAGGAATTCTTGTGAAGGTTGCCCCTCTGAGACCCAGGTTTACAGGGTTTCCTAAGACTGAGGCTTAATCAGAATATCAGAGAATGACCCACCTACCCTGTTCCCTCACATATGCTAGCAAGCATCCAATAAAAACTAATGGTGGAATACATCAGGGAGAACTATATGAGATCGATTCTCTCTGGGGAGTAGCAGGAAGATCCAAAACCAAATGGAGAGCACAAATTCAGAAAAACTCACTGGCAAATTAGCCCACAGCATAAATATAGATTGCTAGAGGGACTTGAAGCCTCTAGTGCAGTGAAGGTGGCTAAACCAATCAGAAACTCCAAACCAGCCCAATTCCTGACTAGAGTAACACAACTCACCACCCTAAGTCTGAGGAGAAGGAAAGGCAGGTCCATCTTGAAACATAAAAAATACTTAGCTTAGTATCTATTGTCCTATTCAGCATTTCCAACTTCCAATAAAAAAATTATGTGCACACAAAAAGACAAGAAAACACAGTCTGAAGAGATGAAACAATCATGAGAACCAGACTCACATGCGTTGAATTATCAGACATTAACTATGATTAATATTTTAAAAGACCTAAAAGAAAAAGTAGATACCATGCAAGGTAAATTCAGCAGAGGAATAGAAACCATGAAAAAGAATCAAATTAAAATGCTAAAAAGGGACTTCCCTGGTGATCCAGTGGTGAAGAATCTGCCTTCCAATGCAGGGGACATAAGTTCGATCTCTGATTGGGGAACTAAGATCCCACATGCCACAGAGCAACTAAGCCTGCACACCACAACTACTGAGCTCGTGTGCCTCAACGAGAGAGCCAGCGTGCCGCAAACTACAGAGCCCACCAGCGTGCCGCAAACTACAGAGCCCACGTGCTCTAGAGACTGCATGCCACAACTACAGAGCCCACGACCCCTTCAGTCCCATGTGCCACAACTAAAGAGAAGCCCGCACACCACAACTAGAGAGAAACCTGAGCAGACCGCACACCATAACGAAAAGATCCCGCACGCCTCAACAAAGATCCTGTGTGCCACAACTAAGACCCGATGCAGCAAAAAAAAAAAAAAAAAAGAAAGAAAGAAAGAAAAGGAAAATAAATGGATAAAATATATTTTTAAAAATGCTAAAAATTTTTTAAAAAAACCCATAGTAATGGGAATAAAAAGGGCTTTTGGGTTCATCATTAGAATTGACTGAATTAAGTGAAGAATGAACTTGAAGAAATTTAATAGAAATTACACAAACTGAAACCAAAGAGAAAAAGAGTGAAAACAAAGAACAGATCATGCCACAACTAAGAAGTCCACATGCCACAACTAAGAGTCCACATGCCACAAGAAGTCCGCATGCTGCAAGAAGTCCACATACCACAACAAAGATCCTCTGTGCTGCAACTAAGACCCGGTGCAGCCAAAATAATTAATCAATTAATTAATTAAAAAATAGAAGAAATATATCATCACTAGATAATGGCCCCAAAGGGGAAAAAAAAGAACAGATCATTCTAAAGCATGGGACATTATCAGACATAAGCGTAATTTGAATCACAGAAGGAGAAGAAAGAGAAGATGGGCAGAAGAAATATTTGAAAAGAAAAAAAGGCTGAGAATTGTCCAAAATTAGTGACAGACACAAAATCACAGATCCAAGAATATCAGAGAAAAACAAAAGGATAAATACCACAAACAAACAAACATACCTAGATATATCACATACAGACTGCTGAAAACCAAAGACAAAGGGAAAATCTTAAAGGCAGTCAAGAAAATAAATATATTATCTACACTGGAACAAGGGTAAGAACTACAAAATACTTGTCAGAAACCATGCAAGCCAGAAGACAATGTATTAACATCTTTAAAGTTCTGGGAGAAAAATCTCACAATTCAAAACCCTATACCTAGTTAAAATAGCCTTAAAAAAATGAAAGATATGCAAAATCAAAACTTTCTCAGACAGAAAAACTGAGGAATTCATTGCTAGCAAACCTACCCAGCCATAAATGTTAAAGGAAGTTCTTTAGGCAGAAAGAATATGATAAAGGTCAAAAGAGCATCATAAATAAATGAAGGTAAAGTAAAATCATTTTTCTTTATTTTTATTTGCTCCAAACGATAACTGTTAAAAGCAAATATAACAGAGAAATATGTGTTTATAACATATGTAAAAGTAAAATGTATGACAACAATGGCACAAGAGGTGGGAGGGAAGAATTGAAAGTATGCTGTTATAAAATCCTTATAATACTTGTGAAATAGTATATTATTTGAAGAAAGACTCAGATTAGTTAAAATGAATATTATAAATTCTAGGGCAATGATTTTAAATGTTTTTTTCTAATCTGAGATATAATTGACATATTACATTAGTTTCAGGTGTACAACATAGTATTTGTATATATTGCAAAATGACCACAATAAGTCTAGTTCACATTCATCACCACACATAGTTACAATTTTTTTTCTTGTGATGAGAACTTTTAAGATTTATTCTCTTGGCAACTTTCAGTATACAATACAGTGTTATTAACTATAGTCACCATGCTGTACATTACAGCCCCATGACTTATTTTATTATTATTATTTTTTTTTGCGGTACACGGGCCTCTCACTGTTGTGGCCTCTCCCATTGCGGAGCACAGGCTCCGGACGTGCAGGCTCAGCGGCCATGGCTCACGGGCCCAGCCGCTCCGCGGCATGTGGGATCCTCCCAGACCAGGGCACAAATCCGTGTCCCTGCATCGGCAGGCGGACTCTCAACCACTGCGCCACCAGGGAAGCCCTCCATGACTTATTTTTAAATAACTGGAAATTTGTACCCTTTGACCCCCTTCATCCATTTCATCCTCCTCCACTCCCCCCTACACCCTGCCTCTGGCAATCACCAGTCTGTTCTCTGTATCTGTGAGCTCCCTTTTATTTTGTTTTTGTTTTAGATTCCACATATAAGTGAGATCATGTGGTATTTGTCTTTCTCTGTCTGACTTATTTCACTCAGCATAATGCCCTCAAGGTCCATCTACATTGTCACAAATGTCAAGATTTCATATATATCACATTCTCTTTATCAATTCAAAAATCTGTTTTTTTAAAAGAAATAATAAGTCACTAGAGGAGATAAAATTGAACCATAAAAAAATACTGAAACCCAGAGAAGACTGTAAAAGAGGAAAAAAGAACAAAAAACAAGTGGAACAAATAGAAAACAGCTAGTAAAATGGTAAATTTTAATGCAACCATATCAATAATCAGTTAAAATATGAATGGTCCAAACATATCAGTTAAAAGACTGAGATTGAACAAAAAAAGCATGCCTCAACTATATGCTATCTACAATAAACCCACTTTAAACATAAAGTCATGCACTGGTTAAAAGTAAAAGGATGGAGAAAGATATACAAACACTAACCAAAAGCAAGCTGGAGTTGCTATATTAATTTTAAAGTAAACTTCACAGCAAGGAAGATTATTAGGGTTAAAGAGATATTACATAGTGATAAAGGAGTCAAATATCCAAGAAGACGTAATAATCGTATATGTGTCTGCCTCTAACAACAGAGCTTCAAAATACACAAGGCCATTGGGCTTCCCTGGTGGCGCAGTGGTTGAGAGTCCGCCTGCCGATGCAGGGGACGTGGGTTCGTGCCCCGGTCCGGGAAGATCCCACATGCCGCGGAGCGGCTGGGCCCGTGATCCATGGCTGCTGAGCCTGCACGTCCGGAGCCTGTGCTCCGCAACCGGAGAGGCCACAACAGTGAGAGGCCCGCGTACCGCAAAAAAAAAAAAAAAAAATATATATATATATACACATATACACACAAGGCCAAAACAAATAGATTTGAAAGAAGACATAGGCAAATAGGCTATTAGAGTTGGAGAGTTCAATCCTCCTCTTTCAGCGTATGATAGGACAAGGAGGCAGAAAATTGTAAGGATATAAATGACCCAAACAACACTATCAACCAACTTGACTTAATTGACATTTACAAAAATTCCACCCAACAACAGCATTTCCTGCGTGCGCATGGAACACTGATGAAGAACATTCACCGTGTCTGGGGCCACCAAATGCCAACATAAAGGCTGCATTCCACATACCGAGTAGTTTTGGTCTGATAGGCACCAGAGAAGAGCAGCCTTGGGTAGTCTGAAAAACTCCCCTTGGAATTTCTGATTCTTTTACCTACCTCCTCCTTTATCTCCCCCTGCCCTCCCACTCCAACTAAGAACCTTTGGGCTGGACTCTGACAAGCAGGGAATGAATGAAGGTGAGGTGTGTGTAACTAGAATGTTGTTTTCTGATAGACTGACCCTGCACGGAAACATCCGTGTTGCTAAATACCTTGTTTATTCCTCCATTCAGCAAACATTAACTAAGCATCTACTCTGCACCAGGTACACCACTCTGCCGGATACTGCTGAGGGCACAAAGTCACCAGTAAAAGATGGCACTGTCAGGGCTGATGGGAACCTTGCAAATGGAACCTGCATCTTCCAGACTGAACCAAAGGAATGTCCTGAGAACCAGTAAGGGGCACAGAGACCAAAGTATCAGAAATTAGAGAGAAAGAATTAAAAACTGAGGATTGTTCTCTTTTTAAAATAAACAATCACCTGCCAGAAGTATCAAAGCTTTTTCTCAAGATAATAAGTTGACCTTGTTTGTGGCTCACCACAAAGGCTTAGAGTGGGTGAGACCCAAGAGGTCACTTCTCCCAGCCCAGACCCAGAGAGGCAACCCCAGCTCTAAATGTAGACCCCACTAGTTATGTGCGTTAGTTTGCTTGAGCTGTCATAACAAAGCACCACAGACTAGGTGCCTTAAACAAGAAATTTATTTTATCATGACTCTGGAGGACACAAGTCCAAGATCAAGGTACCGGTAGGATTGGTCTTTTCGGAGCTCTCTCCCCCTGGCTTGTAGACGGTGCCTTCTCTCTGTGTGGTCACACGGTCTTCCCTCTGTGTGCGTCTGTGCTCTAATCTCTTCTTATTAGGACACCAGTCGTATTGTATAACGGCCCACCACAGTGAAATCATTCAACTTCATGAAGATAGGCCTTCTTTAAAGGCCTATTGCCAAAGACAGTCACATTCTGAGATACTGGGGGGTTGGGACTTCAACATTTGAATTAGGGGACACAATTAAGCCTATAATAGCTTGGAAGCCCAGCACCCACTGGGAAGAGACCATAAACAGAAGAGAGCTCTGGAAACCCGCTGCAGCCTGTGCAGACGTGGACAGTGGATGCACAGAACGGCAGCCTATCAGGGCAGGAGCTGCTGGGACTTCCAGGGTCCCTAGCTGACCCAAGACATGTCTGGCTCCAACCACTGCCAGGAAAGTCGGCTCCAACTTGGCGCCTTTGAAGCTAGTGCCCAGGACCACACCCTTCGTAAATTTTCCAGGGGCTCGAAGCATTTCAGCACCCGCAGTGGACAGAGTTCCAAGAGGCAAGGCAATGTGAGGTGAGGGCTCCTGAGGGCTGCCCTGCACTCAGCACGGTTGTGAGCATCCGGACTCTGCCCCCTGCTCCGCCCTCGTGGGAGCCCGGGAAGGCCACCTGATGGGAGGGCCTGAGCCTTACGGATGAGCTGGTCGATGAAGTGGGGGGAGTGGTAGACAGTGGAAACAATCTGTTCATCTCCCTCCTCCCCCTCCTTTGGGAAGAAAGATGGAGCATCTCAATTTAAAGCCTTCAGCTTCTGAAGGATTGGGTTTATTTTGTCTAAAGGACTCCCTAATGACTTGCCTCTAGTTTCCTTTGTCTTGGTAGCAATTCTGCATTTTCCTAAGTTTGATACCAGAATTCTTTTTTTAAAATAAATTTACTTATGTATTTATTTATTTTTGGCTGCGTTGGGTCTTCATTGCTGCGCGCAGGCTTTCTCTAGTGGCGGCGAGCGGGGTCTACTCTTTGTTGTGGTGCACAGGCTTCTCATTGCAGTGGCTTCTCTTGTTGCGGAGCATGGGCTCTAGGTGCGCGGGCTTCAGTAGTCGTG
This sequence comes from Delphinus delphis, assembly GCF_949987515.2. Taxonomy (NCBI): domain Eukaryota; kingdom Metazoa; phylum Chordata; class Mammalia; order Artiodactyla; family Delphinidae; genus Delphinus; species Delphinus delphis. The sequence goes on along the minus strand of NC_082694.2, from coordinate 9,080,407 downwards.
GTGCGTGGGCTCAGTAGTTGTGGCTCGAGAGCTCTAAAGCGTAGGCTCGGTAGTTGTGGCGCACGGGCTTAGGTGCTCCGCGGCATGTGGGATCTTCCCGGACCAGGGCTCGAACCCGTGTCCCCTGCATTGGCAGGCGGATTCTTAACCACTGTGCCACCAGGGAAGCCCAATACCAGAATTCTTATCCCTGTGGGGAATCTTCCAGGGGCAACTTGTTCTTTATTGGATAGTGAGCTAAACGGTGACTTTCTGTTTTCTCAAAATGTAATAGCAACTCTCAAGCTAGGCCCTCGGCAGGGAGGTTTGCTCATGCTCAGGGCTGTGCAGGTCTGGAGGCCTCTGGCCTCCCTGCAGATACTTCTGGGTGCTTTTAGGAGAAGTCAATAAGGAAACTCCTGGAGGACACCCTGCAACCAGCCTGACGGTTGCTGTTTTTGAGAATCTTTTGGGCATCACAAACACATGTCTCCCTTATTTCCATGCTAATGAGGATACCTTCCCTACGGAGGAGGCAGGAAGGAAGCTAGAGCACGTGGATAAAGTAAATGTCAACCACTGCCTGAACACCTGTGCTATTACCCAAAACACATGCGTTCAGCTTGCATTACTTCTGCTCTTTGGCCCTGAAAAGCCTATTTGCTAGAGATGATTTTCATCCACCAAGGAATAAGTATCTCTGTCCACATGGGAGTTACACAGAACCGACCAGAAGATTTAGTCCTTGGTGGGGGGGCAGGTCTGGATCCCTCTCTCCATCACATACATCTCTAGAGAGGACTGGGAAGAACCATCTTCCGACTGGCTGGTTCCACCTGGCCTCCTTCTCCGGGTAATCAAAGCTTCCAAAGCACTCTGGACAACTACATTCTGCATGAAAGCCCACCTGGATGAATTTCTGGATGACTACTTCTTGGTAATAATTAGATTAAGAGCAATAATGTAACCGTATTATAAAACGAACGTAAAAGGCCCCACCTGGACCACTGCAGGTTGCAGACCCACAGTAGCTCCAGGCTGGGGAGGCCGCCCAGTCCAAAGTCCTTTCCAGGGGCGGACGTATGTACATCATCCCGGAGGGATGGCCATCCTCCCACTGCTTGCTCACCCCTGACTGGGCATCCTGTCCCATGCTAGACAACTGTGAGTGTTAAAACTTTTCTTCATCTGTCCTTCTCTTGAACATTCATTTCTGGTCCTGGTTTGCTCCCTGTGGAGTGAGAAGAAGTCAATTCTCTCTTCTTTCTTCAAACAACTGGATCGGCTTGAAGTGGAGAAAAACTTATTCATCAAAATTCCCCTCAGCAGGACACCGCCATTTGTTTTGGAGCAATTCTGTTAAGCTGCTTGGAGTGGTGTTGTGTGTGGAGGCGTCAAGGTAGGCCTGATGCGCTTGAGATAACCAAGAGCGATCTGCCCCACTGGCGGGGGCAGGCTATAGGATGAGGAAGCTAGAGAGGCAACGTCCCCTCCAGGAGACCCCCCCACACCCCCAAATATCTAATAGGCTTGACCAAAACAAAGAACGCCAGGTGCGCGTGGACTCCTTCTGCAGACTGCTCAGGGGCCAAGTTCTGGGGAAAGACAGCAACAAGCCCCCAAAATGCACACGTCCAGGCGTGAAGGGGGCCGTGGGAACGGAAGACCCAGGGCAGGTGGGGAGGATGTAACCAGGATGTTGCCATCACCATGGGGCCTCCCCTGGCAGCTGGATCAAAACCAGGGGGCTCCTGGTTCCAGGAACAAGAACAGCCCACAAGCGCAGGCATTTTCATCCTTGTTGGAAGCCCTGGAAAGTGAGGTGCGCTTCACGAAGATCATCAATTCTCCCCACTCCCCTGCAAGTTTACTCCCATCCACGCATGAACACGCTCTTGCATGTCCCTTGTGAAAAAAACAAACCACAAACCCTCTGTTGGCTACACACCTCTCCCACCTCTAGCTACGGCCATTTCCTCAGCTCCCATTCACAGTAACAGTTCTTTTTTGTTTGTTTGTTTTTAATAAGTATGATATCAAGGACTTTTTTTTTTTAGATGTTGGGGGTAGGAGTTTATTAATTAATTTATTCCTTTTTGCTGTGTTGGGTCTTGGTTTCTGTGCGAGGGCTCTCTCTAGTTGTGGCAAGCGGGGGCCACTCTTTATCGTGGTGCGCGGGCCTCTCACTATTGTGGACTCCCTTGTTGCGGAGCACAGGCTCCAGACGCGCAGGCTCAGTAGTTGTGGCTCACGGGCCTAGTTGCTCCGTGGCATGTGGGATCCTCCCAGACCAGGGTTCGAACCCGTGTCCCCTGCATTAGCAGGCAGATTCTCAACCACTGCACCACCAGGGAAGCCCCCACAGTAACAGTTCTTGAAAGCTGAGTGTAGCTGATGTGTCAACACATTGGCTGGTCTTGGCCCACTCTACCTGTGCTTCTGCCCCCCACCAGTCCACTGAAATCGAAAAGGTCTCCTATGACCTCCATGTTCCCAGGGCCGGGGGTCACTCTCAACCCCATGTCTTGGTACGTCCCCGCCTGCACAGCTGATGCCTCCCTCTTTCTGCCAACACCTCCTCCTCCTTCACAGACCCTCCCTGTCTCCTTTGCTGGCTCCTCTTTCTCCTCAGATCAGTCTAGGGACCCTTCTCTCCCTCTTTCAGACCCCTGCATTCCTACTCCATCTAAAGCTAATGATGTCCCAGTTTATAACTTTATTTGATATTCCCCTTAGATGTTTAATGGGAATCTCAACTTGAAGGCGTGCAAAACTGAACTCCTTCTGTGGCATATCTCCCCTGTCCCCATTTCTGTAAATGATACGTAACTCATCAGGAGCTCGAAACAAAAATCTAGGTGTCATCTCCACTGCCACGCTTTCCTTTTCCAAATCATATCCACCAGCATATTGGATTTACCCTACCTTTTAAAAGTATTTTGAATCCATCCACTTCTCTCCACCTCCCTCATGACTCTAGACCATGATGATCCCACACAGACCACGGCAACAGCCTTCTAGCCTCCTGCTTCCACGGTGTCCCCGCACAATCCATTCCCACCCATCAGCTACAGCCAGCTTCTTAAAATATAAAACCCATCCCCTCCCATCACTCCCCTTCACTGGAGGCAGGAGATAGATGGGCCCCAGGCTGAACAGTTTCTCCCCTGTGGACAGAAACTCCATAATGGGAGAAACCCCATAAAAGCAGGATGATGGAGGAGGCTGGGCTCTGCCCAGATAAAAGACCATATATTCCTCATTCTCAAAGTCAAGGAGACCTCCTCGACTACACATGTGCAGAAACGCTCCTTGGAGGTCAAAAAGGGAGGGGGTGCCACCTCATAGTAAGTGATGTCAACCTATCCATAGATTCTTCACTAGAATCCGTCTTGGCTAAGAGATGCACACGCACACAGGGGAGGACCCTGAGATAAATCAAATATGGACTCAGAACAAGGCAAAGCAAGATGACTGGTCAAAGGAAACCCGGAAGAAACGTCCCATAAAAGTGATTCAAACTACTACAAAAGGGCATGATTCTCTCTCTGAGCCCACCAGGGCGTCTATCCACACGTACTATACTCTTTTTCTCCTAATAAACACTTTAATTGTTTCAGTACTTTCCACCTCTATGTGGAAATTCATTTCTACACAGCTGACAGGCCAGGGCCTTGTCACTGGCCACTGGTCCCTGGTGGTCTGGTGGCTAGAATTCAGCACTCTCACTGCCACTACGTGACCTCAATCTCTGGCCGGAAACCGAAATCCTCCTTCAAGCCACTGCAGGCCGAGGCCACCCAAGATCACACTGACTTCCCAAAGCACTCAGAACAAAATCTGTCTCCCCACATGACCTGCTTCCTGATGTCCGCACCTGCTTCTCCCCCTTGTCCTGCACGTGCCAGCTACACTGTTCCTGAACCGGCCAAGTTCAAGGGCCTGGGACTTGGTTGAGTGGTTCCCTCTTCTCCAAGTGTACTCCCCCAGATCACTGCATGGCGCGTTCATTTTTATAATTAGGTCATCTCTCGAGCAAACCCTTTCCTAACCACCCAATCTTCAGGAGCCTTTCGGCCACAACCAAGTCCCTGTTTCAGGCTCACCATCGCACTTACTGCTGTTGTTCCGTGTTTTTCTCCGGTTTCACGGTTATTTACTCAGTGTGCCCCCACTTAAATAGAATGCATGTTGCCCATTTGCTCATCAGGGTGCCCCCAGGCCCTGGCAGAGCGCCCGCACACTGGTGTTGACTGAACGAAGTGCAGGAATGAATGGGAACACCTCACAGTCCGTGTAGGTGCTCATGATTATAAAGTACAAAAGAACCCTCACACGTTCTCCAGTCCTTTTAAGGAACTTTAGGGTGGGAATCAAGATGGCCACCAGGGAAACATCACGAGGTACGCTTGTCTCCAGGATGTATGTCTTAGTCTGGTTGGGCTGCTGTTAACAGAATGGTTGGCTTATAAACACCAGAAATTTGTTTCTCACAGTTCTGGAGGACAGGAAGTCCAAGATCCAGGTGCCAGCAGACCCAGTGTCTGGTGAAAGCCCTCTTCCTGGTCTGTAGATGGCCACCTTCTCACTGTATCCTCACACGGCAGAAGGGGCAAGGGAGCTCTCTGGGGTCTCTTTTATAAGGGCACTAATCCCATTCATGAAGGCTCCATCCTCATGACCTATTCACCTCCCCAACGCCCCACCTCCTAACACTGTTGCACTGGGCATTAGGGTTTAACATATGAATTTTGGAGAGACACAAAAATTCAGTCTATAGCCATGCAGGAGCCCTCAAGGTCAAGTTTAGAGCTCCCTTGTCTGTGTTACGTCTCTGAGGACACCGATTCACCTCCACACTAATGCTTTTTAAAAATGGGGATTCACTTGAGGGTAGTGTTTAAAAGCATGGGGTCTGGGGCCACTTACCAGGTGCTCTGCTATGAGGTCTTGGGCAGGTGACCTTAATCTCAATGAAATGCTTCCATTTCCTCATCTGCAAGGTAAAGATTGGTACTTATCTCCAAAGGACTGTGGAAGGGATTACAAATAATAGGTATGAAGCACTCAGAGCAGTGCCCAGGACAGAGGAAGAACTCAGTAATTGCTTGCTGTCTTTCTTCTTAGGAAAAACCTGACAGCCTGAAAAAAGCTGACAACTCCTTGCAGGCTTTTATCATCTCCATTTCCAGTCTAGACTTCCCACATCATCTCCAAATTTTGGCCTCTGTCTCAGCTCTTCTTGTTATGGAAGAAGCTCACAACCTCCATGCAGGGCACAGGGAGAGGTGGCAGCTGCAGGACCACCCCCACCCCCTGCAGGGAATTCTCCCAGTGTCCTAAAATTCTATACCCTCCTAACTTACCTGGTGCCAGAGAGAATGAAACCCAGTCCTGCAACACACAGAGAATATCAACCTCTATTTCAGCAAAATGGAACCAAATACTTTTGATCTTACAGTGAAATCCACTGCCTCAAAACTGTTCATCTGAAATGTTCTGCTAATAGGAGAAATGATGGTGTTGAGTAATAATAGACAACATGTATTTTTTCCTAGTTAAAACTATGCACATCTAAGCTTTTGGAGCAAGGCTGGATGGAGGGAGTTCTCGTTTAGAGCACATTCACCAGGGAATTTGGCGTTGATGTTCTCCAAGTGAATGCAGTTAATAGATCAATTTGGTTGGGGAAAAAACAACTATCCCAGGACTTTTTCCATACAGGTAGACCTGACCACGTTGTATAGTTCTAACAGCTAGAAAATACTGTAAAAGGAGCAGAACTTAGGGTATATAAAATCAAATTATATATGACGTCTTATTGATTCTGATGGCCAAATGTCCCCAGCTATACACATTCCCATGGAGATTAGCTTGTTCAAAGGAACAAATCGGAAAGGTTTTTAAAAATAGAGGTATTATATAACTGAGACATAATTCTGATATCCCAAATATATGCTCTTACTCTCCTGGCTTTTCCACATTCTCCACTCATGGATCATCCTGGTTAATGCACTGATAACCTAGTTTTCAACAGAAACATACAGGTTAGATTAATGAGATGTGAAAGAATGGCAACTTTAAAGGAAATTTTCTATTTTTAATATGTTGTACCAAATAGTTGTAAAGAGCAAAAAGCCTACAGTAGCTTCTGATTTTCAAAAACAAAGACCAAAATTTTACTGGGGAAAAAAAAGATCTCATACAACCCAAACCCCCAAATCAACCCAACTGAGATTTGACATGAGATCTATATTAAATGAAATTCCACACATTGCATTTAACTCAGTTGCTGGAGGACGTTCTCTCAACGTGAGTAGAAACAGCATGGAAATAACACGTGTCACGGAAGCAGGTTTGAAACCTTTTATTGACAGGCAATGCATTGTGCAATAGTGAGGGACACAGATGCCAAGTGGAAAAGTTTAAAAATTAATTTTGGAAAGAGTCTGTGAATTGATGAACCCTGCTGTGTTCCTTCCACTCATTCTTGGAGTAGCTGCCTTCAGGAAAACGGACCGTGTTATAGCTGCTCTTGGAAACGGCATCCCTGTTTTACCATGAATGTCATGCCTAACAGTAAACATGAAAGGAGAGGATGGGCTCCACAGGCAGGACAATGGCCAGAGACACAGCTGATCTCAGATGGAGGCGCAGACACACGTTCTCTCGGAAGGCCCTCCGAGCTCTGCATCCACGCTTCATTTGCAATTCCTTCCCTGCCCGAGCCTTCTTTACCCTGGGGATTCTGAAAGACTCACATTCATACCTGTGGGCACAGAACCTCGTTCCTGGCCCTTTTCAATGGTTTTCTTGTCTTCGGGCACCTCTGGCCCAGGCCCTTGGCGATGTGTCCGTCCAACTTGTCTGCCTGGTTTCTTCCTCTTCCCCGAGCTCGCTCTCCCGTAACCTGATGATAAAATCACTCAAGTTTCACAGTTTGTTTGCCTTGATTTAGCGGCAGTTTTAAAGAAAGTGACCCGTCAAGATAGTGGACATTCTTTACCAGCACACTGTTAACCTATTTTATAATTTGGGGCATGTCGCTCCAAGCTTGCGACTTCTTTCTGGCAAGTTCCATCCAGGATGGCTGGTCTGTGCTGGCATAGCTGGCCCTCTTCAGCTGATGCAATTCTTTCTCCATCATCACTGCCGACTGGGCTGCTGGAGAGAAGACAAAACAAACGGAAACGTGAGAAATGAGTTTGGATTTGCACTTAAGCCTCCTGCACGCCTTTAAACGACAGGTCCAAGGTCTTAACCGTGGTCTCAAACATAAAGCCCGTACACTTGTAAAGAAGGTTTCAGCGTGGGATAACTTATGTGCTAAAAAGACTTCAGAGCAGGCTCGAACAGTTCCAGTGATGCAATGAGGTGAGAGAAACTTTCACAATAAAGCTGCCAGCACTGTGTGTGTGAATATTCTTAACACTGCTGAACTGTACACTTGAAAAAGGGTTAAGATGGGGAATTCTGTCATGTGTATTTTACCACAACGAAAACTAAATCTAAAAATACTGATACATGCCACAACAAAGATGAACCTAGAAACATTATGCTCGGTGAAAGAAGGCAGATACAAAAGAACACATATTTTATGATGCCATGTATAAGACATGTCCCAAAAGAGGCAAATAGAGAGACAGAAAATAGAGAGCTGGGGAGTGGGAATGGTGAATGACTGTAAATGGGCATGAGGTAGCTTTTTAGGGTGAGGGAAATGTTCTAAAATTGGACTGTGATGGTTGGACAACTCAGTAAATAGATACTCACTGAACTGTGTGCTTAAAATGGGTGAGTTTTTTGCCAAGTAAATGATTATGTCAATAAAAGCTGTTTTAAAAAAATCAACGTGGCAAGTAATTCAGAAAAACAAAATAGAACAGAACATGGCAGGACCGGGCTTCCCTGGTGGCGCAGTGGTTGAGAGTCCGCCTGCCGATGCAGGGGACATGGGTTCATGCCCCGGTCCAGGAAGTTCCCACATGCCGCAAAGCGGCTGGGCCCGTGAGCCATGGCCGCTGAGCCTGTGCGTCCGGAGCCTGTGCTCCGCAACGGGAGAGGCCACAGCAGTGAGAGGCCCGCGTACCGCAAAAAACAAACAAACAAACGAACAAACAAAAAAACCATGGCAGGACCAAACCCGGAAATGCATTTCAAAGTGTTCAGTACTATTTTCGGGTTTCATACCCAAGTTCTGATGGGACAAGGAGATCCCTCTTTGCAGCCCCTCCTGGAGGTGGAGCTTTGTCCCCTGCCTCTGGTCCACAGTGGGCTTGGCAGGGGCCATCAGGAAAGACTTGCTGCGGACGAAGTCAGCTTGCTTCATGGACTCCTGTGAGGATGTAAGAAAGACACACGCTGTCCTGTCACCTGAGATTCAGATGGGGACAAACCTAACCAAAGGCAATGAGCCACGGGGTTTTTCTGCCAACGTGAATCATGCTACCGGCACTTTCTCGGAGGAGCTCTGCTTTGGGTACTGGCTGCCATCTGGCCTCCAGGATGCTGGAGTCCACTCGTGCAGGCCTCCTGGGCACACACAGGCATCCTGGCTTCTGCCCTGTCCCCAGCCCTGGCCTCAACCCCAGACGTCAGGCAGCAGGTTCCATTGGAAAGGCAAAATGAACTGTGTTTGGAAATAGTTTTTGAGACTTTTATGACACTTGGTATGATCATGGATGCCGGGGTCACTGGTGAATATCTGTTTTATGAACTCCCTAAGCCTGCAGGAGGGTTTCCAAGCTGGGGTACGATTGTGGTTTTGGTTAAAATGGAGAGAAGCAGGTTCTACTGCAGGCTCAGGCTCACCTCCCCGCATGGCTGAAATGTGCTTTGGGATTTACCATGGCAACTGGGGGAACACAAAAGCTGTGAGTCTCAGCCTGCTTCTACGCGCAGTCGTTTGGGTTTGGTAACGCTGTTTTCAGTCCGGAGTGTAAAAGGGAGCCCCAGGTTCCAGCCCTGCAGTCCTAGGTGAGGAATAAGGACCCCAGCGGGTGGCCAGTGTAGCAGCAAAAGCAGAACTCGGTCATTATTGCAAAATGAGTCGAGATGGAGCTGTTGACATGGTCGCCTGGCATCCAACTGAGAAGTTATTTTAACCCCGGTCCATTTCTCCAGATGCTGAGCTATGTTGCCAAGGAGGCCGGGAGCACAGGGCTGTCTCCACTGCCTGAGTGATGCATGGCTTCTCTGACGCCTTAGCCGCCCAGCACATGCACAGGGCAGACAGCAGCAGTCATCACAGGCGACGGTCCCCGTAATGACCGTGCAGGACATGAGGCCATCATGGGGTCCCGGGTCCCAGCCCCGCCAGGGGCTCTCCCCTGCATCCACAGAGACAGGGAATGTTTGCTCTAAGCACCTGGGTTCTCTCGGGCGCCTTGGCTGGCCTTCCTGTGTCAGACTTCAAGGTTCCGGCCCCAGGCTTGTCTTCCTGGCTGGATGGCTGCTCCGGGGCCCCTCGCCGCTTCTGTCGCCCGACGGTGATCCAGGGCGGCGCGGGCTGGCCGTCGGTCCCAGGCCCTGCTGCCTTCTCTGTGGGTAAAGACACAGGTTATGCAAAACAATCCTAGTCACCTTCAGCCCCCCTGCGGCTTCTCCCACCCAGAGAGCACGGCACAGGGGCTCTGGGAGACAGTGGCAGGGAAGGAGGTCTGGGAGCCTCTCTGGTGACACTAGTACTTTGTTTTCAGGGACTTTGTTTTCTCAGTTAAAGACAAATCAAAGAGATTCTGCTCCTCCAGTCTGAGCCACAAAGAATCAAATGCAACTGCTCCTATACACAATTTTAAAGTCACCTTCCTCCTGTTGGATACCTTAGAGAATGAGATAAGAGTCAGTACATGATAAGGTCAGGTTTCTTTAATATAGGCCTGTCACGCTAGACCAGTACATGCTACCCAATACCCGATTGACTTGGGACGTTCTTCTTCTCTTTTCTTTTAGAAATTATAAGCACAACCTTCCCTTGTGGAGACTGACACCAAAAGTAAGCCGTGGCTGTTTTCCTTGATGTTCGGGAGAGAAGAGAAATAATGCCTTTAAAACCAAAACATTTCGAGGAAACGGAATGATTAACTAAGTGGCTTCTCACAGGTCTCTGGAAAGCACCCTGAATCCAAGGGTTCCCCACGAGCTGCCCTCTCTGAATACTTGCCAGCCAGCCCACAAAGCAAGTGGACGGTTACCTCCATCCTCACCCGGCTCCTTCCTGCTTCCCGTGTCCACAGGGCAGCCCCGCCAGCAGGTACAGGCCACACCCGGGTCACAGCCACACGCAAGGGAGGCCCGGGCGAGTCGGCGTCCTCATTCTTTGTGGCCTGACAGACGGCACCCCTTGTTCCGGCTTGTTTAGAATTTTACTCTATTTGGTTTGGCTTCCGCCTCCAGTTCAACATGGAAGCCCTCTTCTGCCAGTCCCCTAGTCACCAAGGAGGGGCGAGGGACAGAGTCACCGCCCTGCGAGCTTTGGCGTCCCGGCAGGTGGAGAGGAACCTTGGGCTTCACATGCACTGACCCGTCCTTGGCCCCTGCAAACCCTGCTCCATCTCCTCGACTTACCCCCTTGTCCCCTCCGGCCTCTCAGGCTCTCCCTGGCCTCTGACCACTTCCCCATTGCTTTGCAAAACACTTGGGTCTCCCACAGCTCAAAACAACAACAACAACAAAACATCTCCAGGAGCCTCGCCACCCCCTTGGAGCCCCATTCTCGACCCTCCTCTGCCCTCAACTCCAAGGGCTCCTGCCCGTGTCTCTTCAGCTCATCCTGGATCCTGACACAACGTGAGCACTACGCTCTCCATCCGCCCAACCACTGGACCACAGATCAGAGGACTCTCCCGTACTCCGGCTCCTTTACCCCTGAAGCTCGCATGTGGCCATATAACCCATCCTGGAGGCCTGTCCACCTTGGGCATCCCCTCTGCAGGTCCCTGCTGGACTCTTGCTCCTAAACCTGGAATTTCTCCTGGTTCCCAACCCTCAGCCTTTTTCTCTTCTTCCCCAAATGTTCTCTGTTCCACTCCTGACCTTCAACACTCAGGTCTGCTCAGATTGCTTCCAAATGTGTAATCCAGCCCTACGTCTATTCTTAGCCAGAGCCCAGCATTTCCACTCCCCGTCCGCCTTCCTTTCTTCCTCCCTCCCATTCATTCATTCACTCACTGTTTGCTATGGGCAGGATGGTGTTAACTGCTAAGGTGAAAGAATATAAAAAACCTGTTTCTTCAAAGAGCTCCAAGTCCAGTGGAGGAGACGAAGCAAAAACAAGTCACTCAGTGGAAACTGGAAAACGCTACACTTCACAACGTGCTGTGTAGACACAGGGTAACACCGGTGGGTAGGACCTGAGGATGCTGTCTGTGGTTGGGACCTGGAGAAGGAACCTTCTAGGCTGAGCAGAGGGGTAAGGAAAGGCCTCCCATGTGGAGTGGGCAGAAGACAGAACTGCCAGCATGCCGGCCCAGAGGGGCTGCAATGCAGCCTAGGCCAACTGAGGGGGCCTTCTTGGCCTTTTTCTTGTCTGTAACGGGGAGCCACAGGGCTTTAAACCCTGGGTATACTCTGGAGGCTGCATGAGGAGTAAGTCTGAGCAGGCGGACAGCGGGCTGGAGGCAGGGGGCGAGGAGGGAGGCTGTGGCCACGGTCCAGGACAGGCTGTGAATTGGATCAGGGCCCTGTGGTCCTTGCCCCCCATGTCCTCCGCCTGCCTTTTGTCTGTGGAAAACCTTTAGCCAAAGAATAAGTTTACTCCGAGAAGTGAGAAAATGCAGAAACAAAGGAAAACAGTCAAAGGGGACCAAATGTAATAGTTGAGTCAGTAAGCAAAGCCAAGGACCTATAGTTCCTCCTCAAGGGCTACAGATAATATTCTGAGCCGTCTCCTGTGAGCTGTCTTATAGACACTGAAACTCTCACCAGGTGGAAGAAGTTCCATGACACAAGCTGCCACAATTCCAAGAACTGGCCTCAAAGACATGGAAACAAACCGACCCCAAAACTAAAGATTAACTGTACCTAAAACAATCAAGATGACGCTGGTCAGACCACTGATGACCAATTTCTCAATGACCGTCACAGCTGCCTGTGCTATTTCTGCGTGTAGCCCCTGTGCTCTGTCTATAACAGCTCTTGCCCCCTGACTGTCAGTGGGGGGGAGTCGGCCTTTGGACAGGTGCCCCCTACCCCAGTTGCTGGCATCCAAAATAAAGCAAACTTTCCCTTCCACCAACCTGGCCTCTTTAATGGCTTTTGAGAGGAGAGCAGCCGGACCCCGCTTTCGGTTGCAGTTGGACACCGGCACCAGGATCACCCCCTCACGTCCACCAAGTCGGCACCCGGATGCCATCTCCTCTATGAAGCCTGTTCTGGTCACTGAGCTGGACATGCTCTCCCTCCTAATCCTCTGGAACTCTACTGAGACATTTGCCCCGACACATCTGCCAGATGACCGTCCACCCCACTGACATATGCTTTCCTTATTATTATTTTTTAAATTTGTTTATTTTATTTATTTATTTTTGGCTGCATTGGGTCTTCGTTGCTGCACGTGGGCTTTCTCTAGTTGTGGCGAGCGGGGGCTGCTCTTCGTTGTGGTGCACGGGCTCTAGGCGCGCAGGCTTCAGTAGTTGTGGCTTGCAGGCTCAGTAGTTGTGGCTCACGGGCTTAGTTGCTCCGCAGCACGTGGGATCTTCCCAAACCAGGGCTCGAACCCGTGTTCCCTGCATTGGCAGGCAGATTCTTAACCACTGCACCACCAGGGAAGCCCTGACATATGCTTCTGGTCATTAGAACTTATTTACTAAACAAACACACTCCAGAGACTACATACCAAGTGCTGTTCTAATATCAGCTTATCTACAATGTAATTTTACGTTTTATTTCTTGTCTAGAGAACCCAGTGATTGCCCGGCACACAGAAGGCAGGCTGGGTGGCTACGTATTTTACAGAAAGTCTGCATTTCCCATCCCTCATTCCAGAGGGTCCTCACAATCTGTCTTTCTGGACTTCTCTTAAAGGGGCCCTTTCACTTCCTCTTAGATCTTTCCTTCATGCTCAGTGGCTGGTCGTGCCCTCTGCTCTCTTTTGGCCCCAGATGTCTGGTCACACGGTCTTCCCAGCAATACCCAGCACGTGCTGGCCTTTGCTGCACCACAGGGAGACTGGAGAGAGGGCTTCGACTAGGGGTTGAAACTCACTACTTCAGTCAACAAGATATTCTAATGCTTCAGTCAAGACTAAGTGTACTGGAGACAACATTTCCATCCTGGGCTTTACATCAGAGGCAAATGGTGGCTGGCTGTGCGAGGCCAAGGCGGCCCCGGCATCTCAGCGCTCCAGCTGGCTCCCCGGCCCCCGGGGGGCTCAGTGTCGGGCTCCTGGCACTGGTGTCACTCTGACCATGACGGCACTGACACGGCTCTGATGAATTCCTACGCCATGCAGTTGGATGACCCACATGAGCCAAAAAGAGTATTTTACAACGCACTGGAGCAAGCTGTATGGAACAGGGCATAGGCAGCGTTCCTACAGATAGTGGGGAGAGGAGGCTGGGGACCCCGAGGGTGGGACTCTAACAGGGATCTACACCCCCTGTGACAGCCAGGACACAGCTGGGACTCGTCAAGAACACCATCTCCTCGTGGAAACAACCTACGTGTCCATCGACAGATGAACAGATAAAGAAGGTGTGGTGTGTATACACAACAGAATATTACTCAGCCATAAAAAAATGAAATAATGCTATTTGCAGTGACACAGATGGACCTAGAGGTTATCACACTAAGTGAAGTAAGTCAGAAAGAGAAAGACAAATAACATATGATATTACTTATACGTGGAATCTAAAATATGACACAAATGAACTTATCAACAAAACAGAAACAGACTCACGGACATAGAGAACAGACTTGTGGTTGCCAAGGGGTGGTGGAGGGATGGAGTGGGAGATTGGGGTTAACAGATGCAAACTATTATATATAGAATGGATAAACAACAAAGTCCTACTGTATAGCAAAGGGGACTGCATTCAAAATCCTGTGATAAACCATAATGGAAAAGAATATTAAAAAGAATGTATATAAATGTATAACTGAATCACTCTGTTGTACAGTAGAAATTAACACAACATTGTAAATCAACTATACTTGCAAAAATAACTTAAAAACAAAAAGAACGCCGTCTTCTGAGTGAGAGGCAATGAGCTGTACAACGTAAACCACCACCGTTTCTTGCCCTCTGGCTAAGAAAAATAAAGCAGATACTCCGCCCTAAGCTAACCTACAGTAGGACGGCAGGCTTCTTACACCTCGTAAACATTTGGTAGATGCTGCCGCTTCTGGAGCAGCAATTTTAAAGAATCTTCTTCCTTTCAGAAAATATCTTTCTTGTTCATAAAAATACACATGCACAATGTACAAATTCAGAAAGCAGAAGTAGAAAGGAGGAGAAAAAAGTTCTTCATAAATCAACACAGTCCAAGAGAGCTGTGTTAACACCCTGGCACACAGCTTCAAATCTCTTTTGTTACGTTGTCATCTTAAAAATGCAAGTAAGTCAGAAAGAAAAAGACAAATACTGTATGCTAACACATATATATGGAATTTAAGGAAAAAAAACTGTCATGAAGAACCTAGGGGTAAGACAGGAATAAAGACGCAGACCTCCTAGAGAACGGACTTGAGGTTATGGGGAGGGGGAAGGGTGAGCTGTGACAGGGCGAGAGAGAGTCATGGACATATACACACTAACAAACGTAGTAAGGTAGATAGCTAGTGGGAAGCAGCCGCATGGCACAGGGAGATCGGCTCGGTGCTTTGTGACAGGCTGGAGGGGTGGGATAGGGAGGGTGGGAGGGAGGGAGACGCAAGAGGGAAGAGATATGGGAACATATGTATATGTATAACTGATTCACTTTGTTATAAAGCAGAAACTAACACACCATTGTAAAGCAATTATAACCCAATAAAGATGTTAAAAAATTTTTAAAAAATGCATCTCCACGGCTCATTCCCAGCTCTTCACAATGTCCTCTGTGGACGGAGAGGCCCGAGTTTGCTAAGATTTCTGCTCTGGAAGTGCAAGCATCGCCAGCATTCGTGACAACAAGCTGAGGCCAGAGCCGTCCCCTGTTTCTGTCTCCCCTCCAGCCCCTCTGCCATCACCCTGGTTTACACGGAGGTGACCGTGTGCCCGGAGAGACACTGAGGGGACTGCTGGGGGTGGGAAGGGGACCCTGGGCACACATGGGCCTCACCCACACTGCGGGTTCCCTGTATGAAAGTTGAAGGTTTTTTTTAAAGTATTTATGGATCTACTGTCAGTCTCACCTTACACGGACAGCTCCTGATCTACACAAGCTGGCAAAGCCTGCTGTCACGCTGTATGGGTTCTGGCTGTGAGCCAGGCCGTGCGGTGCTACCAGAGAACTTGGGCTTTTAACGCTCACGCGAGCATCTGTAAAGCCGTGCCGAGCATTTTAAGAATGAGAAAGGGTTTCTGGCAGAGAAAGCCCCCATTTTTAATAATGGTGACGCGGCTGTGTCCCCGCTCCACCTCCGAAGGAAACTTACCATTCCTTCCTCTGTTCATCCAACAAACACAGTCAGCCCTCGTCCAGGAATTCTGTATTTGACCATTCGCCTACTCGCTAAAACGTATTTATAACCCCTAAAATCAAATGACCCTTCATGGTCATTTGCAGACGTGCACAGAGCGATGCAAACTTTGAGTCCTGGGACGAACACGTTCCCAGCGGATGTGGAACAAGGGGATGCTTCTTTCATGTTTCTGCTCTCAGGCTGTAAACAAGGGTCCTTTCACAGTGTACTTAGGGTCACACTTTTGTGTTTTTTCTTGGTGATTGTACTGTCTAACATAGCCCCCCTATCTACTGAAGTGCTGTCTGGGGCCCCTAAGCACGAGAAGGCAGTGATGCGTGTTATGGAGAAGACACGCGTGTCACACGAGCGTCGCTCGGGTGTGAGTTATACTGTTGTTGGCTGGGAGTTGGATGCTCGTGAATCAACAATACATGTTAAATAAGCTGTCTGTAAACTGAAACACACATTAAACAAGGTTAGGTATCCATCACTTGAGAAAAATGTTGTGATTGCGCGCTCACAGGAACCTAACCCTTTATTCCCCCTGGAGCGATGGTTCACGACTCGCTAATTCGGTGTTTGCGGCGACTTTATAGAACACAGCTACCGTGAACAACGAGAATCAACTGTACTGGGTGAGCACAGGCCCCGTGGGAGATGCTGAGTCTACGGAGAGGAAGGATGTCTCTAACCCAGTGCATCCCTCCAGCGCAGGCACGCAGGCTCTCCTACCAGAGCGACCAGGGATAGAGGGGTCCTTCCACTGCTGACACGCGGCCACCATCCGGGAATGAGTTCTAGAGCCCACTGGAAGGGGCACCGAGGGGCCTCCGGGCACTGGTCTCATTCTGTTTCTTGGTCTGGAGTGTGTTCCGTGTCTGGAAATTCATTGAGCAGCACGTGCCCGTCTCTGCGTGTATATCATTCTCCAATCAAAAGTAAAAAACCAGAACAAAAACACAAAAGCCACTCTAAGAGAACCACAACTCACGCGGTGCTTGGACAGTGACCTGGAGAAGGATCCAGCTCCCCTCCCATCCGCTTCACTTCCCTGCGGGCCTCCACGCACCTGGAGTTCCGGGACCACCTGCTTTTTCGGCTGCTGCCCTGCACCCCCCTACTGTTGCTTTTCCATTCTCCAATGGCTTACCCTGAATCCCTCTTCCTGCTTCCATTTCCTCTCCTAAATAAGACCACAGATCAGCAAGGGCAGAGAACCTGCCTCTCTAAACTCAGTGGCCAAACGCAGCTCTCAGGGAGGAGAGCCACTGCATCTGAGAGTCTCTTTCTCCGCCACCAGGGCAAACCGGTCCTTACCCCTTTCCCTCCTTCTAAGTCAGGAGGCACTGCTGGGATCTCGTCACCCCAGCTCCCCTGAAACCTACCTTCCCTTGACCTACTCATTGACCTGATTTGCATGTGCAGGGCCGGGCATCTGATCACGGGCAGACATGTGTACTGGGGGTGGGGCCCAAGGGTCAGACACTTGGCCAAGCTCTTTGCTTGAGTTCAGGGGCTAAGCCTGGGCCTCAGCATGTGAAGGCTGGCAGACCTTGTCCCAGTGTCCAGCCTGAACCCCACACCTCACGGTGGCGACCAGGAAGCCAGCGGCAGGCCCCAAGGGTGCAGAGCTGTGATGGAGGAGCTTAGATTGAAAGTCCGTTTGCTCACGCACCACTGTGTATGCAATTAAGACCGTCTCCAAGCAGAAGGCAATGACCAAAGTCCTTCTCTGAGTACAGAGACAGCTGGTCTCCATTACCTGCCAGGTGATATAACTGGGACCTTATAAGCATATGGGGATGGAAAGGCACTGTAATTCGAAAATAATTTTGAGCTCAGCAAAGGAGGAAGAGTAGTGAAACTATTATATTACACGGCATCCTCCTCCAATTCAGAATGTAAACAGTCACCCCACCTTGGATTCCTGGTGGCTCTCCAGGAACAGCTGGGATTCTGTCTCGAGTGGAATTCTGTCTCGAGTGGCCACCGAGTGGCCAATCGGTGGAGGGATGGCTCTTGTCCACGGAGCTTGGATCTGCCCTCCTCTATTACACCTCCCCCTCCCAACCCCAGACAGGTAGGGACCTTTCCCCGATTCATCACTCAAGAAACGTTAACAGCTAAGGGTTACTAGGTCTCGGTTTTCAGAGCAGTATCACATTCATAATGACCCTCACAACTCGCCTTGCAACGTAGAATACTTTCAATCCCCATTTCAGAGATGGAAACACAGAGTCTCACTGTGTAGAGGACCTGCTCAGGGTGACATGGCCAGTGTGTCACCAAGGGGGCACTGGACACAGGCCTCTGGATCCCTAACCTTCATTCACTACATCGCACACCGTATCATATTAAGGGGAATGACCCCACAACCTTCCCACATGTCATGCCTTCCCATCATTGCTTATCATGGAGTAACAAGCAACTGTTACTCACCCTGGCACTACTGAGGCTTGGGGCTGGATAATTCTCTGCTGGGGGGCGCTGGGGGCCTGTCCTGTGCATCGTAGGACGTTTAGCCTCCTCCCACTCGATGCTGGTGGTATCTCCCTTCCTCGCACTGTAGTTGTGACATTCGACCACGTCTCCAGATACTGCCACGTGTCCTCCGGAGCACACAGCCACCCCCCATTGATACCCCCCCAACAGAGCATTATAGTGAAGACACTGGCCGCAAAGATGGTCTATACGGCCCCAAATGCCGCTTCCCCCCAGCCCCCCGGGTCACATGCCAGGTGCCTCTGGGCAAGTCTTTTGACCTAAGTTTCACCGCGGTCACTTCAGAACACGGCGTCACCTCTGGGCTGAGTCAGGGTTGTCTCCTGCCTCCTCGAATGCAGGGCATCTGAGCTGGGGGTGGGGGGCGGGTCCTTCCCCAGGGGCTGGGGGTCTGGGAAGGAGGGAGTGGGGGATAGGCAGAGCTCACCTGTGACCGGCGCCTGCCACTGTCCAGGTGGGCTGTGTCCTGGGTGCGTCTGGCAGAGTCCCAAACTGACTCTGAGAGATTCCCACCCACCACCCACCCTCCCCGGCTAGCTCAGCTCCCCTCCACCCACACCGGCTCCTGTCCCCAGAGTCCCTGTGCCCTGTCCCTGTCCCGTGGGAGGCCCTCTCGGGATGAGGGAGGCTCCCCTGGTGCCACCCTGTTGAGCTGAGGACTCACAGAACTGCAGCTGTGACCCCTGCAAACGCTCTCTCTTCCTCTCCCCTCTTAGGACCCCTGTGTACACTCAGGGCGGTGGTGGTGGCCCGTGGCTCCCACGGTATTCTGCACACGTTCTCTCTGGGGTCTCACGTCTACGCAGCCGTGCCTGCAGCAGAACCGGGACAGGAGAGTCCACGCCCGCTCGCTGGTCTCCGCCGCCCAGAGGAGGTTTCGGTACCTCCTTAGGGAAGTATGACTTGTACCATGTGAGACTGTATCACAGTTGGCAGTGAAAATGCTCTTGCTGCCCCGTGAGTTGCTACTAACCTCATTTTACAAAGGAGGAAGTTAAGACACAGAGGTTGAGAAACTCATTGGCTCCGAATCCCACAGCCCCTGAGGGGTGCACCTCAGAGTCAAGCCTCCAAACCCAGGCTCTTCAATCTCCCCACCCAGCACCTGCCTGGCTTGCTTCCCAGCCTTGTCTCAGCACCTGGACACACACACACACACACACACACACACACACACACACACACACACACACACACACACACACACACACACACGGCTGAGGGCCACCCACTGCAGGCCAGGAGGCCCGCCCCTCCCCCAGGCACAGACACTGCAGAGGATCAAAGCCCCTGATGTTCTCAGGGACCAGGTGGCAGGGGTGGGGCTGGAGATATCAGAGGGAGGGAAGGAGTGGGAGATGGACTTGGGAAGGCAGAAATGTTGATTTTGGCCAGAATCTAAGAAGCCTCAAATGCCTCACGCAGGACTTTGAATTTTATTCTAAATATAATGGGAAGGCATCGGGACGTTTTAAAGAGGAAAGCTCCGCTGTTAGACCCATGACTTGGGAAGAGAGGGTGAGGAGAGAGTTGCGGGAGGAGGTGCTGCAGGTGTCAGGTTAAAGGTTGCTGAGGGCTGGCCTGGGTGCAGGTGGATAAAGACATGTCACATTAGGATGACCAGGACTTGCTGACCAAGGTGTAAAACATGACTGACCTTCTTCATCCATCAGGTTGAAAAAAAAAGAAATTAAAAATAGACTGATAACACCTAGTGCTGATGAGGGGGCGGAGAAATAGTCTCTGCTCTGCTCTTAGAAGTGTAAACTGGTACAACCTTTATGGAGGGTCATCTGAAGTTGTGTATTAAATTAAAACTTCACAAGCTCTGTGAGCCAGAAAACCCACTTTTAAGAATCTAGCCTAGATATGGAATTCCCTGGCTGTCCAGTGGTTGGGACTCCACACTTTCACTGCCAAGAGCCGGGGTACAATCCCTGGTCGGGGAACTAAGATCCCATAAGCCGCAGAGCGCAGTCAAAAAAGAAAAAAAAGAAGAATACAAAAAAGCATCTGGCCTGGAGAAACAACTGTGTGAACACACACAGCTAAAACGAACAAGGAGGGTGACTGCACCACTGTTAGCAAAAGGGAAAAACCTCAAAACAATTGGAACTCCCTTCAGTAGGGGAATGGCTAAATAAAATATGGTACGTGCACTCTGTAGCCCTTAAAAAGAATGAGGACAAGTGGCTCATTCTGATCAGAAAAGATGCCCAGTCTTTCTTGTGGACTGAAAATATCTAATTGCAAGCCAACATGCGTTTTTGTGATTTTTAAGAAAGGATTGCTGTGCCTATATATCAACATTGATGTACCTACGACTGCAATGGCCATGGGAAAAGAGCTGGGATGAATCTGTTAGTGTGGTTCCTTGTGTGTGTGTGTGTGTGTGTGTGTGTGTGTGTGTGAGATTAGAGAGGTTCAGAGGTGGGTGAAAAGGAGGCTACTACCTATTTTTTGTGCCATTTAAAAGATTATTTTAAAATTTCCATGTAGTGAAATGCATCTTTTCTGTCGTACAGTTCTGAGTTTGAACACATGCTTCGATTCTTCTAACAACCATCACAAATGGGCTGCAGAACAATGTCAACACCCCACAAAATTCCCTGGTACTACCCCTTTGTAGTCAGACCCCACCCTCTACTCCCAAACCCTGACACCTGCTGATATGCTCTGTCTCTGTATTGTTGCCTCTTTCAGGCATCATATAAATGGAATAATACACTTGATAATCTTTTGAGACTGGCTACTTTCACTTAGTATATGCATTTAAGATCCATCCGTTATCGTGTGTGTCAACAGTTCATTCCTTTTCACTGCTGACTAATATTCCATGTGTGGGTTGTTTATCCACTGGCCAGTTGAGGGATATTTGGGTCGTGTCTAGTTTTTGGTGATTATGAATAACGCTGCTATAAACATTTGTGTTCAGGCTTTTGGTTAACCTAAGTTTTCCTTTATCTAGGATAAATACCTAGAAGTGGGATTGGTGGGCTATAAGGTAAGTGTACTTTTAATTTTGTAAGAAGCTGCCAATTTCCAAAGTGACTGTACCAGGGACTTCCCTGGTGGTCCAGTGGCTGAGACTCCACGCTCCCCATTTAGGGGGCCCGGGTTTGATCCCCGGTCAGGGAACTAGATCCCACATGCATGCCGCAACTAAGAGTCCACATGCCCCAACTCAGGAGCCTGCTGGCCACAATAAGACCTGGCACAGCCAAATAAATAAATAAATAATAATAAAAACAAAAACAAAGTGACTGTACTGTTGTGCATTTCCACTAGCAATGAGTGAGAATTCCAGTTGTCCTGCAACCCCCTGGGCACATGGTATGATCAACATTTTTAATTCCAGCCATTCTAACATGGCTAAAATGAGATACTAATGTGAAAGTATCTCATTATGGGTTTTTATTGGTGTTTCTCTAAGGGTTAATGATGATGAATATCTTTCATGTGCTTATCTGCCATCTTTATATTCTCTCTGGTGAAATAGCTATTCATATCTTTTTCCCACTTTCTAATGTATTTTTTGGTTTTGTACTGTTGAGTTTTGAGAATACTTTATATATTTTAGATACCAGTCCTTCACTGGATATATGGTTTGCAGATATTTTCTCATAACGCACAGCTTGTCTTTTCATCCTCTTAATGGGGTCTTTGGCAGAGCAAAAGTTTTAAATTCTTAAGTCCAATTTATCAATTTTTCCTTTCATGGATTATGCTTTGATGTCAAGTCTAAGAACTCTTTGCCTAGTCCTATGCTCCAAACATTTTTTTCCTAAGTTCCTACAAGTTTTATAGTTTCATTTTACCTTTAAAAAAATATATATGTATTTATTTGGGTGCACCAGGTCTTAGCTGCAGCATGTGGGATCTAGTTCCCTGACCAGGGATTGAACCCGGGCCCCCTGCATTGGAAGCAGAGTCTTAGCCACTGGACCACCAGGAAAGTCCCCTCATTTTACTTGTAAGTCAGTGAATCCTTTGAGTTAGTTTCTGTATATGATGTGAGACTTTGGTCAAAGTTCACGTTTTTGCATATGGATGTTCACATGCTCCACAACCATTTGTTGAAAAGGTGAAGTAAAACCAAACGATATGGCCACATTTTTTACAAGGGTGCAAAAGTAATTTGCCTGAGCTCCGTGGATCTGTAAATTTGTTTTTCCAAAATGTAGGAAGTTTTCAGTCATTATTTCTTCAGGTATTTTTTTCTATTCAAATCTATTTCTCCTCTTCTCTTGGACTCCTATGACATGAATGTTAGACTTTTTAATATTGTTGCTCCGGCCCCCAAGGCTTTTTTAAAAATCTTTTTTTCTCTTTGTGTTCAGGATGTTTTCTATCGATCCATCTTTAAGTTCACTGACCCTTTCTTCTATCATCTCCATTCTCCTAGTGAACTCTTCCAGTGAATTTTTAATTTCTGTTATATTTTCCTGTTCTAAAATTTCTCTTTGGCTTTTAAAAATAGCTTCTGTTTGTTTACAGAGAATCTTCCCATTTGTTTCAAGAGTGCTCACCCTTACATGTTGGAACCGTGGTATAACAGTTGCTTTAACATCTTTTTCTAATAATTCCAACCTTTGGATCATCTCAGGGTTGATGCTTGTTGATTGCCTCTTTCTTTGAGAATTCTTTTGGTTTTCATGGTACTCTGTAGGTTGAATAATTTTGGGTTGTATCCTAGACATTTTGAGTATTATGTTGAGACTTGGTCCTGTTAAAATTCTCAAAGGTTCTTCTGTGCTGATCTGCAGGTGCATCTCAGGGCCAAGCCCAGGATTTCATACCTGTATGTGAAGGACCCTTCTCAGGTGTTTCCCTTCTGTGGTTTTTCACACCCCAAGATTCTCTGGCTAGAAAGCTGGGATTCAGCCTCTGCGTTGCTCTGCACTCTTATGACCGGGACCACCTGAGGGGCAGAGTGGCGAGGGAAGGGAACCTGCAGGACCACCAGCACAACTGTTGAGGGGGTGTGGCTTCACTACGGGCTCTGCTACGGGGGTGTCCTAGCTGAGGAGAGTGATCGCACTGGGAGGCAAGCGAGGATGAGTGGAGGTACACAGTCTGAGGAGCACAGGAAAGGCGGGGAAATGGAGGCCCAGGGTGTGGACCACACTTGCCAGGAAGGGACCATGAGGGTATGGATAAGGCCAAAAAGAAGGGCAGGTGTGAACAAAGTTGCTTTTCTTTAAGAATAAAAGACCTGTATGTGTATATATATATATATATATATATATATATATATATACAAAAAAAAAACAAACAAACGACCAACACAAAATCCCACCAAACTCCTTGTATTCTACTCAAATGAACTTGAATACGCTGAAATAACTTTGTCGTTAGAGACAGTGACAGTCTTTTCGAGCTCATTTCCTCCAGAAAATCTCCCTGCCATCCAAAGGAAGATGGGCATCTACCTACAGTCGCCGCCACCTGCCTCCCCAGGCCCCTAAGCTCCCGGACAGCAGGGCTGGCGTTCTCTTCCTGACCACCTTTTAGGGCCAGCACAGTGCAGTGTGCATGGCAGGAGTACATGAATGTTTGTTGGAAGAACGAATATGCATGAATGAGTGAGGACTGGCTCCAGGACCTGGTGTGCCACTGGCACCAGCCCGGTCTGGAGGGAACGAGCATGGACTAGAGGCAGGGGCTGGTGATCAAACGAGGCCCCTGGTGAGAACAGTGCTTTGTCTAGCTACTCTCCAAAATATCTAAGTGTCTACCACTAGAAAATAAAACACACACACACACACACACACACACACACACACACACATACACACACAGGAGACTAGAAGGAAGGCCAACAGGGATAACATCCAGAGAGTGGACCTATGGACGACTACTTTTTTCTATACGTTTTGTGTATTTCACCATTTTTCCTGCTCCAATTCTAATCCTGAGCGCAGGAAGCTGCTTCCAGACTGCTGATTTAGACTCTGGGACGGACTGGCCCCACAGGAGGATGGGGACCGTCTGCACACGTGAACAGGGCTGATAACCCAGGGCCATTCACCTCCTATGGCAAGTGCGCAGACTGACTGGTCTCCTTTGCATCAACGAGCACAAACATACTGGGCTCACAGCGACCCCCCCAAGGTGCCCTGTGAGGCTCAGCCCGGTCAGCAAGCTGGGCTCCTCTGTTTATTGCCAACAACCATCTTATCCTCCCCGAATCCCACACCCCCGGGGTTTCTCCGTCTTCAGGGAAGGAAGACAGGGTGTAGGGGACAGGTGGGGGAAGAAGCAGGAGTGCTGGGACAAAGTAGATGGAGTCCCGGAGATGGAACTGTGCCCATCTGGGACACCTCCATAACCCAACTTCATGGTGCGCACCCCTGGAAGGGGGGCAGGGGAGATGGCAGCCCATCTGGGAGCTCTGGGTAAAAGCGTCTGCCACCACAAGATAATAAACGGCAGTAATTAGGCCTTCCTGGAAAACTGGGTAATACTGTTATTACAACGTTTTATTATCTGTATGTTTTACACGAATTTAACTGCCTTCAGCTGCTATAATTTGGGAGCCATGAGGGCGAGAGCAGAAATAATAACGAACTGAACCACAAGCAGACCCAGGGTCTGGGGAAGGGGTGGAGGCTGCTTCACTGATGGGCTCTGGGAGCCTGGGGCTCTGAGATTCTGATCTGGCCTGCAGGAGACAGCCCCCAGACCCCACGGTCCCAGGGGCACCAGACAGCAGCCCCAGCCTGCCTGCCTCTCGTCCCTCAAATACCATCCACCCTGGGAGGGTCGGTTCCCAAGAGAATGTAAGAATTATCTCCTCTCTTTGCATCGAAATGAAAATCACTACCCTTGCCCCCTAAAGCAACCTAGATTCTTCCACTCCAGAATTCATCTGAGTCAGTTACTTCTGTGGCTTAGGGAGTGCTAAGTCGGACAACACAACTCTCTTCTATTTAAGCAAAGCCATTAATAAATATTATATTGTACTTTACAAATCAAAAGAAAAAACAGAAGCTCTCTAACTACAGACCATTCCAGCCAGTTGACAGTGAACAAAGGCTGACTCTCACAGCTTAAGCTGAGGAAGTTATAAATTATCAACGTGTCGAGCTTCGCCCTCTGAAGCTTCTTTTCCAGATCTGACCGTGAAGCTGAGTATCCTGTCTTTAAGTTCTGTTCATTCAGCAAGAGAGACATCTTCAATTCTAGCTCACGAAGGCGGACGGTGCTGACGTCAGGGTTTTATCTGCACCCTCCTCCGCCCTGGCTATTGCAATGGCGTTTTGAATCACTCTGTAACAGCTTCAATAACCTGGAAATTTGCAGAGTGGATAATCAGCTACAGCTTGAACCTCCCCCAAAGTTCCCTCACTGATGACCCTAATGTAGCGGCAGCAGCAACAGCAAATCGCAGCGGAGCCAAGGGGCCTGGATCAGGAAGGCTGCACGTGTAGGCTCTTCTGGGGGCGTTTTCCCGAAACTTCTCCCTGGAATCGCCTACATCTTTGGGTATCGCCTTAAGAATTCAGAGCCCTTTATACACTGCACTTTTACTAACTTCCTAGGAAGAAGACACAGAAGACTAGAACGTCTTTAAACCTGTCTTCGTGTGTGTGCTTCGTCCTCCTTTTAGGGTGTGGGGTCCCTGAGAGAACTGGGTTCTACTTCCTCTCCGTTCCACAATGCAGTGATTAAACAGAGTCCTGAACTTAGAGCAGCCACTTAAAATATCCTGAAAGTTGTGTTGTTTTATAAAATCTGCCATGGAAAATTTCTCCTTAGTGCTCCCGTCACACCCACACACACACCCACCCACACCCACACCCACACCCACACGACTTGCATGTCTAGCTCCATTTTGGTACACTGACTTCCATCAATAAAAGAAACCAACAACGAGAGATTCTTCAGCTCCACTGAAAATACCCGTTTCCAACAGATTCCATCTGAAACACTATATAGACTGACAAATGTCAAAGACAGAGAAAGGTCATCTATTTTGTCTCTGCTCATTTTAAAAGACAGTTGCTTTACAAGATTCTTACATTCTGCCCCAATCTTAACACCATCTCCCTTTTGGGACAGTTCAGGCCCACCTGATGAAGAACTCAGATTTTACGAAGACTCAGGACTCCAATAGAGGGGACTCTTCCTGTGTGAGGCTGGGCCCTGTAAGCCTGATTATTATTAAACAGGATGAAATTCTTCCTTTGGGGAAAAGGTCAGAATGAACCTAAGTGACAGTGGAGCCAGATGCTTCATTTATAACCAAGAACCAGGTGAGGCCCCAGGAGGGCCTCCACCCATGAGAGCACACATTACCCAGGAGGGATACCCCTTCTGGAGGAAAAAGTGTCTGAGTGATCCACTGAGAGGCCCAGCTCCTCTCGGAAGACGCTGCAAAACGAGTTTCCACATTTTCCTGACTTCTCAGAACTTACACAAAACCTTGATATTTGTTTCCCTTCCCCAGTCTCTATTCCTAACTCTTGATCAAACATGTTGGTGGTACAACAGGAATTTTGACTTTTCCTCCAGTTCCCCGGCAAGGTTTTTACCCAATGCATTTATATATCAATACCTTGCCGGACGTCCACTGACCTGATTTCCCCACAGCCCTGACCCTTCGCGAACACCCTCCCCAGGCTGCTCCACGCGGGCCTCTTACCAGCTGCCCTGTGGGGCGACCTCCTCTCCGCCGCCTGGCTCTCCTTCCTGGGGTCGGCGGACGGCCCTACCTTCTCGGGGTCCCGGGGGCTGGCGTCGGGGGGCGCGGGCAGCTGGGGGAGGGTGAGGGTCTGCAGTAGCGGCTTCCTGGGCAGGGGCGGCTTGGAGCTGAGCTGCTCGGTGGACCGGGTCTTCGCCTTCCCCGGCTCGTTGGGAGACCTGGCGCCTCGGGCGGCGGGGCCCGTCCCGGGCGGACCCTTGTCGTTCCTGGAGAGCAAGGTCAGCCCTCCTTTCTCCAGCCTGACCTCCGCGCTGTACCTCTTGATTCCCCTCCCCTCCGGGCAGGGCGCTTCTCTGTGTTTGAAAGACAGAGACGTGGAGCGGAGCTTGACCGGGAAGGGGCTTCCGTCCCCGCCCGCGGGCCTCTCCCGGGCGGCTGGGCCGGGGTCCGCGGTGGCCGCGTCCGGAGAGCCGCGCTCGGCCGGGGCGGGCGGCTTCCGAGGACCGGGCTTCAGGCCCTGGGGCTCGGCGGGCGCCGGGAGGTCCTCGAGGGCGGCCTCGCTCTTCCAGGCCGGACCGCTCCTGAGAAGCGGCAGCCGGACGGCGGGGCCTCGGGGCTCCAGCAGGCGGCCCCCCGCGCGCGGCCACTCGCGGCCCGACGACACCGAGAACTTTTTGGCGGCCCGCGCCTCGCGGCCTCCTCGCTCCATCTTGCGCTCCGGCGCCGCCGCCTCCGTGGGGGATCCCTCCCGCTCGGCCCTGGGGGGCTCCGGGGGCGCCGCCTCCTGGTCCAGGGATCGGGGTGCGGGCGCCTCTGCAGGCGACGCCGAGGCAGGCGGTGAGGGGGCCGCGCCGAGGTTCGCGTTCGCTGTCGCAGCCGAGGCCTTGTGCTTCAAGCAGCTCTTGGGGGCCGGCGGGCTGGGGGCCGGGGCTGCTGGCCCTGCGCCCTCGGGACCCGGAGCGTCCAGAGTCAGTCTTACCTCCTTCGGACCGGTGTGGTCTGGCCCGTTGGGACCAGAGGGCGTCTCCCAGGTGGCTATGGGTCCGGGCTCGGGAGGGGTCGTGTCCCCCTCGGGGATGCAGGGAGATAATCGACCCTCGACGTCTCCCGAAGCACAAACCACCTCGTCTGCTGTGTCCCCGCCGGGGGGACACCGGGTTTCCAGGGACAGCTCCTCCCTTGGGTTTTCGTTGTCGGGATTAGGGTGAGGGTGCGGGGAGCCTTCTGGGCAAGACGGGGACTCCGAGCGGGGGTGTGGGCTCGACACGGGCTCTGTGACCTCCATGACCTCCGGCGTGGCCAAAAGGCTGGAGGGGTTCTCCCCCTGGGGGTTCTCATCCTCAGTGCTAGCGGTGAACGCCGGGCAGTGCTGCAGGCGCGCCCGCCGCGCACGGGGCCCCACAGGTGGCAGCATGGTCGCCTGCCCCCCAGGCTCAGCGCCTCTGTCCTGTCCCCCCTCCTGCTGCCCAGAACTGGGCTTCTCCTCCGTGCTGACTTTGGGTAGCGGCTTCTCGTCGTATTCCTCCTCCTCTGGGGTACACGTCAGATCGCTCAGGGATTCGGACTGCGCTCTCTAAGAGGAATAAAGTGGACAAAAGACAGCATCATTAGGACGAGTATTAGGAAGCCTATGGCCTCCCCATCGTGTTCAAGGTTTAATTAGGTTTAAGGGAAGCAGAATGTCTCTAAAGCTGGCACTCAAGTGGACATTCACACACAGCTGTCTTTTCTTAATCCTCCCTTACTGGAATCTTGCCTCCCAAGTTCAGCTTTCAGCAGAACTGAGGCCGCTATGCCCCTAAAATAAACGTTGCCTGAGGCTCTCAAGGCCAAGCTAGAAACCAGTGGACACTGCTCTACAGAGTGAAGCAAAGGGAAGGGGACTAGCATCGGCCGGGTCTGCCATGCTCTGTGCTCGACATGGTTACCTCACTAACTCCCTGATTGGCTCCAGTGAGGAGAGGATTACTATTTCCTGCTTGCACCTGGAGAACTGGGAACTCAGAGAGGTCCCTGCCTTGGCCAAGGCTGAGCTAATAAGTGGCCCAGGGGCAAAGCTGTTGCCCTCTCTGACCCCCTGTGCTGCCTCAGAGCCAGTGTCCCCAGCCGATTCCTTCTCTCTGCAGGGATGCACCCTCATAGCAAAGGCAGAGGCTGGTTTGCCTAAAACATGATTCCTATCATCCCACCACGGTCAACAGCAAACCATAGCTGACAGGATAACGCCCAAACTTTTCAGCTAAATTTGAAGTCTTATATTCTGCCGTTTTTTATTTTATTTTTTTTGTCTTTTTGAAATTTTTATTTTATGCTGGAGTATAGTTGATTTACAATGTTGTGTGAGTTTCAGGCGTACAGCAAAGTGATTTAGTTATACATATATCTATTCTTTTTCAGATTCTCAGGTGGGGGGAGGGATAAATTAGGAGGCTGGGATTAACATAGACACACTACTATACATAAAATAGACAATCTATTCTGCTGTTTTAAATGGTCTCTCCCACTCCCTGCTCTGGTCAAGCCAAGCCCCTGCCATTTTACGCACCAGACTCTGGGCCTGAGTGACTGGCCGGCTGCCCTCCAGCCCACACCTCCAGGGCTCCACTAGCACCCCCAGAGCTAGCTCTGATCCCACTCCTACAGGAGGCTTTGCCTGGCTTAGCAGTAAGTCACGGCCTCGTGCTATTTTTCTTCCGAAAGGTCTCTGGAATCTAGATTTGGTCCACTTCCTCCCCACCATCCACAAAGTCAGTTCTTGCTCTCTTACGAAGGAAAGGAGATCAAGGTAGTCATGATTCATTCACAAGCAAATGTGAAAATGACCGAAAGGCTGAGGGCACTGAGGCTGGTGTTTTTGAAAAGTTCCTGATTTCAGACCTGTCTTTAGACTTTATAGAGTCACCCAGGCTTCTGCACAAGGGCAGTGCCCTCCTTCCTTCTTTTTAGCAAACACCCAGAGAAGTGTTTGCAATAGGTTATTGTTGTTGTTGTTGTTTTAACATTTTCCAGCTGGCATCTGCTTGCTAACACGACATAACTGGGATGTTTGTGACGACACCTAAGCCAGCTTTGCCAAGATGCACAACCCTATTCCCCTGGATTCCAGAAGGGGAAGATGCGAAATCCCCAGAAGAATTTTCAAAAGCTGCAGGTTCCTAAGGTGTGACTGGCCTTTTGTTACTACAGGAAATCCTCGATGTGGAAACCCCTTTAGGACGGTGGCTCATGTTTGCAAACTACTGGAACCCACATTAGGTCAACACAAAGCTGAGGAGCGGGCCTGGCTTGAGCACATCCAGCTTGAGCCACTGGCAGCTCCGAGGGGTTACAGTGGGAGGCCAGGCAGAAGGAAGGCTGGCACGGAGCGTGCGCTCCAGAGGGTGCCCCCCCCCCACCCCGATGCTGAGCAGAGGCTCTGCAGGGAACAAAGCGGCACCTACCCGAGCCTGGGCTCTCTGGCCAGGACAGCAGGAAGGATGCGGATACCCGCTCCACCTCCGCCACCCACACCTTGCCTCCCGCTCTGGGCCCTCAGAGCAGCTTCACCCCCTGGGACCCTCCCGAGGAACTGGAAGCAGGGGACCCACTGCTCAGCCCGCACCCAGATGGAGACTCTAGCATGGCTGCCTGCTCATCACCCTCCTCTCGCCAGAAAGAAAGTGTCTCTGGGCAGCACGCACATCATCTATGGGCAGAGGACGGGCACAATGGGCAGTGCCGGTGTGGAGAGGAAGCATCTGTTTCTGACACCCGGGACTTGCTGGCAGCTCTGCCAGCCAGGCGACCTCGGGCTAGTCATCTAATCACGCTGCTCCCGACAGAACAGAGTTAATAATATTGCCTCTCCTGGCACTGCCCGGGTTGGGATGAGGACCAGCTGGGGTGGTGAGATGTCAGTATAAACATTTACGGGCGTTCCACTTCTACTGCGCCAGAGCCACGACGGGGCACGGTTCTGAGCAGCAGGGTAACAAACATGCTGAGACAACCAAAACCTAAGCTGGCCTTCCGTGCGTTCCTCTTCCCCAACCCCTGCTTTGGCGGGGGCAGATGGGTCCAGCCAAATGCAGCCCTGAATAGGCTTTTCAAACTTGTAATAAACATCACGATCTTGACAGCCAAGGTTTTTTGTTTGCTCGTTTTCCTGTGCCAGATGGGATTTTGGGTCTATGAGCATCTCCTTCTCAGCCCCGTCATTCTCTGCGGCCAGGCGGACCCCACAGCCTGCTTCTCAGCTCCTCTGGGGATGAGGCATTGCAGGCACCACTGGGCAGCAGAGAAGGTGACAACCCTACATGGACCTCGAGCCCCTGGTCCCGTGAAGACAAAGCACTGCACGAGAGAGTTCTCAGCTCCCAGAGGGACGAGCTGATGACTGCCCGGGCAGCACACCAAGGAGGGTCTGTCCTTACAGGGGCACCACCCCTGTGCTGCTAAGTAGGTCCTCGCCCCAGGCAGTGTCCATTCTAGCTGTTCAGCTTCTCCCTTGGTCATTCAGGCGTTTGTTCATCCATTCACGCGTTCAACTAACGTCCACGCAATGTCAGCTCTGTGACTAGTGTCGCCCCAGGGCTAGAAGTACAGTCTGCTCACGGAAGACTGGCAATAAACAAGTGAGCACCTCCATTTACAAAGGTCACGTCCGTGTATAGCCAGTGCCGTGGAGGAAGTGCCCGGGGTGATGGGCAGGTGGGCTGCTTTCCACAGGACGTTCCTGGGGAGCCCCTTTGGGGAGGGCCTCGGAACCCATCCCCCAAGGACTGAGCAGGGGACATAGCCGGTCCCAAGGCCTGGGGTGGGAGGCAGCTTGGTGAGTGCCAGAAGCAGAAGGGAGGCCACAGCGTGCTGAGTGAGAATGGAAGGAGGTGGGCAGGGCCCGGCTGCGCCAGGCCTGCAGTGTGGACATCACACTGAAGACAGTGGGAAGGTAGGGGACCCAAGGCACAGAGCAGGTTCTTGGCAAGAGTTGCAGAATGAAGACCGAATGAATGAGTGCTTAGGACGGGAGGGACATATCTGAGTTAGGTTGAAACCATGAGCACCCCCAGCTCCTGCGGCATGGTCATGGTCCCACAGCCCTTGCGGGGTGGGGGGGACCAGGGGCTCAAGGTCCATGTAGGGTTGTCACCTTCTCCGCTGCCCAGTGGTCATCCCCAGAGGAGCTGAGAAGCGGGCTGTGGGGTCCGCCTGGCCACAGAGAATGACGGGGTTGAGAAAGAGATGCTCGTAGACCAACATCCCCTCCCTCCTTCCCTCAAGACAAGATGGTGGGGTGTTGAGAAGGTACCCTGGACCAGCTCGGCACTTCGGGGGGGGACCCGCCCACCCTGCCCCTGCCCGGTTACCGAGGACAGACGCCGCATTTTGCTGCACCGCTGGTTGCGGGGTTTGACCAGGAGCTTGTGCTTGGCCGCAGAGTTGTCCAGGCAGGAGGAGAATTCTGGGGGATAATCGAAATCAGCCACGGGGGCCACGCTGCCATCCGAGGTCCTGGGGGAGACGGAGGTGTCGCTCACTTGCCTGGAGAAGAGCTGGTCAGGAGACTGTGGCCGGGACGAGGAAACCACACAGACCTTCAGGGCACAAGGAACACACAGGCCAGGCCATCAGCTTCCCCGAGGAAACAGTACAGCCGGCACATCAACCTCCCCTTTCACCGGGCTCATCTCTGGGCTGGGGGTTTGAAGTGTCGAGCCAAACCCTGCAGGCCCATCACTCATTTCCAAGAACCCGAGTCCTAGGTAGCCAGTAACTCTGCCTTCGCCCACCCACGGCAGCTGCACAGGTGCTTCAGACAAGTGCTCCTTTCTCCCATGACACCGACCAACCCAATTCCTCCAAGGGCGGAGTCAGGCTTGGCCCTGTCTCTGGAAGCCATGGGGGGTGGCTCAAGGGTGTGATTTCACAGGCTGGGGCACAGCCCATGCCAAGCCCTGCTCTCAGCATCCCATCATTGCTCACTCTAGGGTTCTGTATCTTCACGCCTTCTCTTGGGACCATCTGGCTGTAAGTTACCCCTGTTAAGTCTCAAATATTTTACTAGTTCATACCTCGGCAGGAAGTAACTGAAAGGCTGCAAAGGGCAAAAGTCGTCGCCTGGAGGAAGGGGTTGGGGGAGTCACGTGGAAGAGTGATGGTAACACCGGGTTCTCCTGCAAAGACACTTATCAGCATAAAGTAGCAGACAGGCACCCACCGCGCACCAGGGGAGCAAGGTGCAGAGGGAGACCTTGGGAGGGGCGGGGCTTTAGTGACAACCTGCCACCTGCAAACAAACACAGCTTTCTGTTCCAGCATGGTGCTCAATATAGGGTCAAGTTCACACTTTTTCCGAAAGTGTTTTATTTTCCAGTTTCTTTTACTAAGCGTCTTAACCACGTTAAGTGTACAGTTCATTGGTATTAAATACATTCCATTCATGTCATTGTGCATCCTTCACCACCCACCACCTCCAGAACTCTTCCTCTTGTAAAACTAAAGCTCCATGCCCATTAAACACTAAGTCCCCGATCCCTCTCCCCCAAGCCACGGCACCCACCCTTCTGCTTTCTGTCGCTATGAACTTGACTAAGTACCTCGTATAAGTGGAATCGTACAATACTCGTCCTTTCGTGCCTGGCTCAGTTCACTTAGCGTAATGTCTTTGAGGTTCATCCGTCTTGTAGCCTGTGTCAGAATTTCCTTCCTCTTCAAGGCTGAGTAATATTCCACTGTGGGTATATACCACACTTTGTGTGTTCACTCACCCAGCCCAAGACACCTGGGCTGCTTTCACGCTTTAACTACTATGTGTAATGCTGCTACGAACGTGGGTGTACAAATATCTCTGCGAGAAACTGCTTTCAGTTCTTTTGGGTCCATACCCAGAAATGAAATGGCTAGATCATAAGGTGATTTTATGTTTAATTTTTCGAGGCATACTGATTTCCACAGTGGCTGCACCATTTTACAATCCCACCAACAGGGCACAGGGTACCAACATCTGTCTTCATGTTCTCTCTCCAACACTTGTTATTTTCTGTTTTCTTTTTTTTCTTTTTAACAGTAGCCATCGGAATGGGTGTGAGGTGGTGCGCTGCTTACATTTTAACCTGAGACCATACTTTTATGCACCGCACGATGATTTAGTAAATGCCCTCCTCAGGAAGGAAGCGGTGACAAGAAGACACAGGAGTGAGGGGCTCCCAGGGGCCCGGGTGCATCTCGCTCAGGGTCTTTCCCACAACCCTGGGCCACACAGGAGCACGTGCCCAGCAGCCTCCCCCACCAAACTAGAGGAGGAAACGGAAAGAAGACGCTGTTCGCAAGCGCGCCACTGACGCGGGGACCACCCACTGCAGAGGAACGCATTTTCCCTGTTAACATAAAGTCCCTTGTATTTTCCAGTGCAAGTACAAAGCTTATTCCTGTCGATGGGGAGAAGACAATCACCAAAATGAGAGGAAAAATGGTTCTAAGTGAACATAATCTCTTTTAGTTCTGTGGTTTTAGCGATCGGGGTTCTTATGGGAATAAAACAGGAAAGATTATTTTGAAAATAAACCACAGGACACCTGGCCACGACTCCCTCCGTGCCTGTGGCTTTGGCTCTCACTGCTGTAGCTGATGACTCAGGAGGCCCCCTGCGATTGGACGGGAGACACCTTCCCCAGAGAGTCCTCCTTATAAGGTCACAGCAGGATGGGTCCATTTCACAATCATACAAAATCGTCATCT